>NC_057798.1:309194967-309794967 GCF_018294505.1 Triticum aestivum
GACGGGGCGAGGGTAGGGGGGGCGACGGGGCGAGGGGAGGTGGGGCAAGGGGGCGGCGAGGGGAGGGGGGGCGACAGGGCGAGGGGAGGTGGGGCTCAACATTACTAACAATTTTTTTTTATTTTTTTCAAAACTACTAATGGCGCACTGTGGGTGTGGTGCGCCATTACTATGTCAACTAGTAATGGCGCACTATACCACGGTGCACCATTAGTAACAAATTTTTTTTCATTTTTTTCCAAAACTACTAATGGCGCACCACACAACAGGTGCGCCATTAGTAATATAATACTAATGGCGGACCAACACATGGTGCACCATTAGTATATAGTAATGGCGCACCACATGTCTGGTGCACCATTAGTGGCCATATCACCTATAGCCCTTTTCCTAGTAGTGGGCGGGTGGGGAACCGGTCTTTAGTGAAATCAGGGGCGAACGTGCCAGAGACTACTTGCGGGCACGGGAAATGAGGCATGATGATGGAACTTATTACTTTGAAAACTCACATGACGAAAAACTATATCAAGTGATGGTAGAGGCTTCCAAGATCCCTGGAAGGTTCTATAGGAACTCAGGGCCATGTGACATTCTGTCCATTGCTCTATAAACAAAAGAGCCCCTTGGCCGTGCAAGGGGTATAGGTGTTAATGTCCTGCACAAGAGGACTTTCACACTCAGTAAAGAAGAGAGGCTCAACATGAAAAATGCGAAGAGTGAAATGAAGAAAAATGAATTGTATGAAAAGTTGAGGAAGGAAATGTATCTGACTGTTCGAAAGGATCTTGAGCAGTCAATGATGATTGGGAAGACTCTAACACTGATATATAGCCACCAAATGGGAGGGGAGGCGGGCATGGAGGATGTTGCTTATTGCGCGACAAGATAGAACAAGAGTAGTTGTGCATCAGCTGACCCCAGCGACACTGAGACTGCAGCTGCTCGTGATGATGCTATATCCGATCTATCTGGAATGAAAGACAGACTGAAGGGCATTCTTACACATTATGAAGGTACATTAAAATGTGCAACGGCCTGGGTTTGCCTACCCTTCTTGGAAGAGGGCTTCTTGTTGGACAATGTGCCATTAAAGTCGGGTTGTGTGAAGTGCTATGTGACTGAAGTAAATCCTGGATTCAATGAATTTGCCCTCAAGAATGTCCTAGGAGACTTTGATGAGCAAAGGACCGTGGAAGAAACACTGTTACATCACATCCAGTGGCCACAAAAGGAAATAGAGTTCATTGATGAGTTCCCCTAAGCCCCGCCAAGAGCAACCAGTGTCGCCCCTCAACCGCTGATGCTCTCCTTGCCACAGCAGCTCTCGCGTGCTTCCCCCAAAGAACCTAATACTCATAATCCGATGGCTGATGCATCAACCTGTGATCAGCTAGCCCTACTTTGTGGCGTACAGGCCATGTCATCCTGCGCCCCAAAGAAACCAGTGGCAAGGCCTACAACTGCTGAAGACGCACCACCGGTCCAGATGCCAGCCGCTGAAGCAGCGGGGGGAGACCCAGCTGCAGCACATGCTCAGCAGACAAACTTGGTGGAACAGGCTGCTAAGAAGTCTGATGCTTCGGAACATCCTGCTAAGCAGTCTATAGGTCCAGAACCGACTGCTCATCAGTCCGTCGGTCCGCAGTCGCATGATCAGTATACCAATGCATCAACACTTCCTGCTCAGCAAACCAATGCGTTGGCACAGCCTCCTCAGCACACTGACAAGTTGGCACCACCTGCGCAGAAACCAGATTTAGCTTCAACGCATGGTTAGCAGTCTGATGCCTCTGCTCCTACAACCCAGCAGTCCGTCACAGCAGCACCGCCAGCTTAGCAGTCCGGCTAAGATAAACCGTCTGCTAAGCAGTCTGGCAAAGATAAACCGTCTGCTCGGCAGTCTACCTTGCAGGCAACCAGACGTTCTGCCAGAAATGCTTCAACTACCAAGAAGGAAGTGGCCAAAAAGCCTACACGCACGAAGAAGCGCGGTGGGAGAGTGAAGAATAAAGAGAATGATTGCCTCTTGCTTAAAGCACTCATCCCCCAGAACCAAATTAACAGTAGGTTGTTCGAATCAGGGAGTAATATTATTTCTGACGACATGGATGATGAAGAAGTAGAACTGGTGCTTGCTAAAAGTAAAGCAGACGTACTTGAAGTACACAATTACGTCCATGGCCAGCATTTTCTTGTTGGCGAATACTTTGATGAGTGCAGCTCCAGTTGCTGCAAGTTACATGAATATTGCATGGATCAAATGTCACCAGGTCATCATGGTTTGCTAGTCCACTTCAACAGAGATCATTTTTGAAACGATGTTGGTTCATTCGATGTGAGTTTCTAGGACTTACATCTATTCATCAACTTCAACAAGCTCGATGCCACTATTGTTGGATGCCTGATTTTTTAAGTACTTAAGAAACTTCGATCAACTTCTCCATACAAGGCTGTAAGTGACAAACAGCTAACTGCATTTTATTCCTCTCAAGGGATTGAATGCGCAGAGAAGAAAAAGGGAGAGTGTGTATTTCATAGATCCTGCATTAGCAAATGGCACAACATTACATGGTAAGGATGAACGGGACCGGGCCGTTAACGCGGTCGTCCGTATCTTCGAAAACATGTCCCATGCAGAATCATTTCTCTAACCATATCATGAAAGGTGAGTCAAGTAAACAACCACGCATACACTGATTGTCTTTCAGATTTCGACATAATTCGTACGTTCATGGCTTTCTTAATGTCAGGACCCTGACTCGATGTCACATCGATCTAGCTTGTAACACCTCATATCACTTTGCGGCCTCACGCACGGTATCCCCACGGGGGTTGCCTTACCTTTTCCCGGGACCGTTTGCGCCTTTTGGCTCACGTATATGATAGTGTCGCTAGCATCCATATGATAAGGAGCCCGGGCTGACATGACTAGTTGTAAACCCAAAGTGGCGCAGACTTACAGGGACAGGCATCCATGACCCAGCTTCGAACGTGTCGGTCATCAGCAAGTGGGTCCGGGCTGTAGCACTGGGCTAGTAGGACTCCGGTAAACCGGGCTGTAGCGGGCTAACAGGACTCCGGTACTCAATGCGTGACATTTCCCCGAAGGGACAGACACAGGAACGAAGAAGGACACATGCCGGCCAGCCTAAGTGTTCCAGAGCAGTAGCAAGCTACCATGGCTCAGCGGTAACACTAGGAGACATTTCCCGGTAAGAGAGGCTACTAAAGATAAACAACTAGATAGTCAGATCCCACACATACCAAGCATTTCAATATCATACACACAATATGCTCGATATGTGCAAATACAACATGGCATCACAACATGACTCTACGACACAAGTACTTTATTTAAGGCTCAGAGAGCCATACATAACATACACATAGGTACGGGTCACACGACCCAGCATTCAAGTCATACAGTCATACAAACCAGCAGCGGAAGTAGCTTGTCTGGGTACAGACAACTAGTAAAATAAAAGAGGCTTGGAAAGCCTAGCTATACTACGTGGTCCTTCACAAGCTCAGGATCACCACCTGGGCCTTAGCCTACTCATTGATGTCAACGTCTACGAAGAACCCATCAGAAGGGGTTGCAGCGTCTTCTGTAAAAATGTAAATTATAGCAACATGAGTACAAAGGTACTCAGCAAGACTTACATCAGATCCTACATACATGCACATTATCAAGAAGGGTTGGTGGAGTTGTTGCAGCAAGCCAGCTTTGACTCTTGGCTAGACTATCCTACGAGACTCCAACTTGAAATGGTTTTGCGTACACGAGTCCACTACTCACCACTTCAATACACTACCGAGGATCCACCTCCGTCTTCCTACGGAAGAGCCATCCTCGGCACTCACACTTATCTTGAGGCTTTTAGTAGTTTCCATTTACTTGTCTATGAACTGTATAGGCAACCAAGTAGTCCTTTACCGCGGACGCGGCTATTCGAATAGATCATGATAACCCTGCAGGGGTGTACTTCTTCATACACGCTCTCACCACTTACCGTCGTTTACACGACATGTACTCGGCAACCTTCAAGCGGAAGCCCAACGTGGGTGTCGGCCACGACCTACCTAATCACCTAAGTTTCCAATCCAGGTTTATCGCCTATCCAGGTTCCATCCGCAGGGAGTCCGGCCGAGGTTTCCCATACGGCCCCGAACGATGTGTACAGGGGTCCGTGACACCTAACGGGTGCCCGGTATCCCCGGCCACGTACCTACCGCATCACAGCCCACCCCTACGGTCAGCGCTGTCCACGGCCTCCAGTAGGCTACAAACACCAGAAACTACTTGCAACTCCTGGACGGAGAACTAGGGTGAATAAGAAGCCGAGAGGGTCCATTGGTTTCGGGCCCAATGCATGGTAGTAGCTGATTCTTAAATCACACATACAGATCTCAGTGCTTAAGGTCGGCTTCAATGAAACAACCCACCATGTACTCCTACATGGCCTCTCATCGATACCTTTACCAAATCGTGTTCACCACACCACTCTCATTACCGACATAATCATTTCACTCTAGCCCATCACCCAGATGAACCAGACCTGACACGACTCTAAGCATAGCAGGCATAGCAAGGTAGGAACAACACATACATATGGCTCAATCAACTCCTACACATGCTAGTGGGTTTCATCTAGTTACTGTGGCAATGACAGGTCATGCAGAGGAAGTGGGTTCAACTACCGTAGCACACAGCAGTTTGAAACGCGTTGTCTTAATGCAGTAAAAGAGAGCAGGAGCGAGAACATGGGATTGTATCGATATGATCAAATGGTTGGTTGCTTGCCTGATGGTTCGATGCACTGATACGGTTCTTCGTTAGGGTAATCACGGTACTCCTCGGAGGCAGAACCTGCCGCAAGAACACCGATACACAACCATCACCAAACAATGTGCAACAATATGATGCATGCATGAAACATGGCAATATGAGTGAGTTGGGCTAATGCAACTAAGACCAGAAGGGTTTGAACCAATTTGAATCAAAGATTCAAATTTCAAACTCAAACATGGCCCTTTAAAGTGTTTTTCCTTGTTCTGCATTAAACATCAAGTTAACTTGTTTAATCATGCATGAAAATAGTACAGATGGATAGATTGGATTTTTCTGATCATTTTTCATATATAATTTGTCTGATTTGGAGTTACAGAATAAAAGTTATGAATTTTTGAAGTTTAAACTATATTCTGGAATTTCCTATATTAGATTAAATCCAGAAAATCAATTACTGCGTCAGCCTGACGTCAGTGTGACATCAGCAGGTCAACGGGACACGTCCGGGTCAAACCTGACAGTGGGTCCCGCGTGTCAGTGTGATTAATTAAACTAAAATTAATTTAAACTAATCCTAATTAGTTAGCAGGGCTGGGCCCCACCTGTCATAGACTCAGGGGAGTCAACCAGGGCCCACCCGTGGTCAAACCCGGGTCGGCTGCACTGGCGTTTAGCCGCCGGCGAGCCCGACGCGGCGGCGGAAGTGATTTTTGCCGTTCCGGCAACCAAACGAGCCGCGGAGGCCACCGGAGAGGAGCTGAGGTCGAGCCGCAGCTCTTGGTGGAGTCCGTTGGGGTCGGGGTGGCCGGAGTTGGCGCCGGCGACGACTTTGGCGGCCACCGGAGTTCGGCTGAAGTCGAACTTGTCGCTAGGGGGGTCGGTGAGGTGCGGGGAGTAGCTAGTTAGGTGCTGCGTGACGCGGTGAGCATGATGGACACCGTGGAGTGGCCGGAGGGTGACCGGGAGCACGTCGGCGACGAGCTCCACGGTGGTGGGTGCGGTTGAGCTCCGGGAGGTCGCTACACGGCTCGGGAGCAAGAAAAGAGGGAGGGGAAGATGGCTAAGCTCACGGGGAGTTCGACGAAGCCCTTGGTGCGGCCGGGGACGGACCGGAGCGACGACGGCGTTGAAGGGGATCTCCGGCGACGGCGGTTCGGGCGAGGTCGTTGCGGTGGACTCGGGCGTTGCGAGCGCTCGGGGCTCGGCTTGCTCGATGAAGTGGACAGCGGCGGAGCTCCTGGACACGACGAGAGGACGCACGGGCGGCGGGGAGCGCGGCTACGACGTAGGCACGGCGGCGGTAGCGTCGGCCATGGCTGGGGGGGCGCGAGGGGGAGGAGCTGGAGAGGAAAGGGGGGTCTGGGGGGTTCGGGGGAGAGAGGGAGGGCGATCCACGACGTCACCGGGCGAGGGGAGCGGCGAGGCGGTGAGCAGGTGCGTGGCGCGCGCTGCGGTCGCCGTCGGGCACCTGCCTGCCTGCCTGGCCGGCAAGCAGCTCGCTGGAGCGGCGCTGGGCTGGGCCGGCAGGTGGGCCGGGTGCTGGCGCCAGGTAAGGTTTTTCTATTTTTCTCTGTTTTCTGTTTTTTAATACTTCTGCAACTTTGTTGAATTAATAAAAATACTTAGGCAACTCCTAAAATCACCAAACCACTCCTGGTCCATAGTTGGATTATTTCCAACATGAAACATTTTAGTTTGGAGATATTTGAGCATTTAAATATTTTATATAATTTTAAATGCCCAAATTCAAATATTTATGATTTAATTCAAAAACCCTAAGATGGCCTAGGAAAATGTGCATCAGTTTTGGCAGAGGTTCTGAACCAAGACAAAAATGATGGGCATTTTAGAAGGGCATTTCAGGTTCATTGAAAAAGTTTTTAGTAAACCCTAATTGGTTTCAGAGGGGACTGGGGGTTCTGTCATCCCCATTTCAGGTTTCTGATGAAAGAATAAACATGATGCAACACTCTAATGCATGACTAGCTAGGGTGTGACAACTCACCCCCACTCAAAAGAATCTCGTCCCGAGATTTGGGTACTTTCGGAAAGAGGGCGGGATACTCGAGTCGAAGACGATCCTCCCTTTCCCAAGTTGCTTCATCCTCAGAATGGTGCGACCATTGAACTTTGAGAAACTTGATATTATGACGTCGAGTGGTACGCTCGGCCTGATCGAGGATACGAATGGGGTACTCTCGATACGTGAGATTATCTTGGAGATCAAGCGTTTCGTGGTCCACTCCACGGATAGGATCCGAGAAGCAACGCCTGAGTTGAGAAACGTGGAAGACATCGTGGACTCTGGAGAGGTGCGGAGGTAGTTCCAACTGGTAGGCAACTTCTCCTCGTTTAGCGAGAATGCGAAAAGGTCCAATGTAACGAGGAGCCAATTTGCCTTTGATACCGAAACGATGGGTTCCCTTCAGAGGGGTAACCCGAAGGTAAGCCTTCTCGTCAACCTCGAAAGTCATAGCCTTATGTTTTCGGTCATATTGACTCTTTTGACGAGATTGGGCTGTTTTCAACTTTTCACGAACGATGCGAACTTGCTCTTCTGCTTCCTGAATCATATCCGGGCCAAAGAATTGTCTTTCCCCGGTTTCTGACCAGTTAAGGGGTGTTCGACACCGTCGCCCATAGAGAACTTCAAAAGGGGCTTTACCCAAGCTAGATTGATAGCTGTTGTTGTAAGCAAATTCGGCAAATGGAAGGCATTTCTCCCACTCCATTCCGAAAGAGATAACAGAGGCTCGAAGCATGTCTTCTAGAATCTGGTTGACGCGTTCCACTTGACCACTCGACTGAGGGTGGAAAGCGGTGCTAAAAGAAAGACGGGTTCCCATAGCATTTTGGAAACTTTCCCAAAATCGAGAGGTGAAAAGACTTCCTCGATCCGAGTTAATTTCCAAAGGAACACCATGGAGAGACACTATTCGGGAGATGTATAAGTCTGCCAATTGACTAGCGGTTATACTCTCACGAACAGGTAAGAAATGGGCTACTTTGGAAAGGCGATCGACAACGACGAAGATAGCATTATTCCCTCTCTTGGTCCTGGGAAAACCGGTAATGAAATCCATACCAATTTTATCCCATTTCCATTCAGGAATAGCTAAGGGTTGAAGGGTGCCAGCAGGCCGTTGATGCTCTGCTTTTACACGACGGCAAACGTCGCAATTAGCAATGTACTGAGCAATTTCTCTCTTCATCCTAGTCCACCAGAACCTCTGGCGTAGGTCCTGATACATCTTGGTACTACCGGGATGAATGGTGAGAGGAGATTCATGAGCTTCCTTAAGGATCAATCGCCTCAGGTTTCGCACTTTGGGAACCACTAGTCGATTCCCGAAGTACACGACCCCTTGACCATCAATGGAGAAACAATTCGCAACTCCTTTCTTGATGTTTCTCCTGATGCGGGAAATTCCCGGATCTACCTTCTGTGCTTTGATGATCTGATCCGTAAGGGTAGGTTTCGCCACCAAGGTGGAAAGAAAACCTTGAGGAACAATGTGAAGGTTAAGCTTCCGAAATTCCTCATGGAGAAGCGGTTGACTTTGTTGTAACATCAGGTTGTTACAATAAGATTTACGACTTAGCGCATCAGCCATGACGTTGGCTTTCCCTGGGGTGTAAGTTATTCCTAAGTCGAAATCTATGATCAACTCAACCCAACGTCTTTGCCTGAGATTCAAATCCGGTTGGGTGAAGATGTACTTCAGACTTTAGTGATCAGTGAATATTTCGCAACGATTACCGAGGAGGTAATGTCGCCAGGTCTTAAGTGCATAGACTACGGCTGCAAGCTCTAGATCATGAGTAGGATAATTCTCCTCATGTGGGTGCAATTGCCGTGAGGCGTAAGCAATTACGTGTCGATCTTGCATGAGAATGCAACCTTGTCCTTGTCGCGAGGCGTCGCAGTAGATAACAAAGTCCTTAGAGAAATCTGGCGGTACCAGTATGGGAGCAGAAGTCAGGCGTCTTTTCAGTTCCTGAAAGCTGTGCTCACATTGTGGAGTCCATTCGAACTTTTTATCTTTCTTGAGGAGTTCGGTTAGAGGTTTAGCAACTTTGGAGAAATTTTCGACAAAGCGACGGCAATAGCTCGCTAAGCCAAGGAAACGCCGAACTTGCTTGACTGATTCAGGTGGAGCCCAATTAAGGACGGCTTGAACTCGCTCGGGGTTAACAGCAATACCTTTACCAGATATTACATGACCCAGATAGGTCACTTCTGACAACCAAAATTCACATTTAGAAAACTTGGCATAAAGGCGATGCTCTCGAAGTTTCTTCAACACTAGCCTTAGATGTTCGGCATGTTCTTCCTCGTTCTTGGAGTAGATGAGTATATCATCGAGGTAAACAACGACGAATTTATCCAAATACTCCATGAAGATTGAGTTCATTAACCGAGAAAAGGTGGCTGGAGCGTTGGTTAAACCGAAGGACATGACGGTGTACTCGTATTGGCCATAACGAGTAACAAAGGCCGTTTTAGGAATGTCCCCGTTTCTGATTTTGATTTGATGGTAGCCCAACCTCAAATCCATTTTGGAGAAGACTGAGGATCCAGCGAGCTGATCATACAGGTCGTTGATCCTGGGGAGCGGATATTTGTTCTTGATTGTGACCAAATTGACAGGTCGATAATCTACAACCATCCGGTCCGTACCATCCTTCTTCTTGACGAAGAGGACGGGGCAAGCCCACGGAGATGAACTAGGTCGGATGAAACCCTTTTTCAAGGACTCATCGAGTTGTTTCTTAAGCTCGGCTAGTTCTAGTGGTGCCATCTTGTAGGGTCTTCTAGCAATCGGGACGGTTCCTGGAATAAGGTCTATTACGAACTCAACATCCCTGTCAGGTGGAACACCTGGCAATTCCTCTGGGAAGACATCCGGGAAGTCACGGACTACCGGGACGTCCTCAAGGTCTGGCAAAGGGCTGGCGTTAAGAGAATATAACTGTCGCTTGGCTATTCGGGTCAAGACATTGACTATCTTCCCCGAAGGATGAGTGAGTTGAACAGTCCTAGAGAAGCAATCAATTTTGGCATGATGAGCTGACATCCAGTCCATACCCAAATGATATTAATATCTGAAAATTTGAGAGCTATCAAAGATGCAAGGAAAACAAGTCTGTCGACTTGGATTTCATTTCCATAACTTACCCTGGAGGTTTGCCATCTAGAACCGGGAGTAGAAATTTCCATAGTGGATGGCATGTCACAGAATGCGGTGTTATGCAAAGGAGCATAGTTCTCGGATATAAATGAATGAGAGGCTCCTGTATCAAAAAGAACAGATGCCGGGTGGCAATTAACAAGGAGCGTACCGAGAACGACGTTGGGATCCTCTTGAGCTTCTTCGGCAGAGATACAGTTGACATGGCCACGTGTAGCGGTGGCCGGCTTGGCGTGGAACACTTTCCCTGTCGGCTTGCCACGGCCAACAGCTTTAGCAGGTTGGTTGGGGTTGGTCTGGGGACACTCACGCATATAGTGGCCAGATTCCCCACACTTGAAACAAGTCACGGAACTGGTACGTGGAGGAGCATTGTTGGTTGGACCACCATAGGGCTTGGCTGGTGCAGACTGTTGAATGGGGCGAGGCGCCTGGAAGGATGGCCTCGGTGTGAACCTGGGTGGCAGGGCAGTGTTAGGCACCCACACGCGACGCTTCTGAGGACCAGCACCGGATGAGGAACCCACGTCACGGCCATGCTTGCGTGTTGCGTCATAATCAGTCTGACCAGTCTCGGCACTGATGGCCTTGTTAACAAGCTTCTGAAAAGATGTGCACTCATGCAGACGGAGGTCGCGGCGAAGCTCAGGACTAAGCCCCTTACGGAACCTTGCTTGCTTCTTGGCATCAGTAGAAACTTCCTCAGTGGCATATCGTGCGAGGTTACCGAACTCCCTGCTGTAAGCATCCACAGAGAGTCGGCCCTGAGTGAAACTGCAAAATTCCTCACGTTTACGGTCCATGAGACCCTCCGGAATGTGATGTTCACGGAAAGCCTCGCTGAATTCAGCCCAAGTAGTGACATGGCCCGCTGGGCGCATAGCTCCATAATTCTCCCACCATAGACTGGCGGGGCCTTCAAGATGATATGCAGCAAAGGTGACCTTGTCAGCCTCGGCTACTAGCGCGGAGCGCAGTTTGTGAGAAATACTGCGAAGCCAGTCATCAGCGTCGAGAGGCTCGACGGAGTGGTGGAACGTGGGTGGATGTAACTTGATGAAATCACTGAGTGACACCACGTTAGTCCTCTGATGGTGTGCTGTGTTCTGTTCAATACGCTCCAACAAACGGTTGGTCTCCCGCTTGTTTCTTTCGGCTTCCATCATAACCTCGGCTAGGGAAGGAGGATGAGGCAGATTTGCATTCCTGACTTCACTGCCTTCGGCCTGCTCTTGAGGAGCAGGGTTATTGCGCGTGTTGACCATCCTAGGTAAACAAGACAATGATTTAGTCAGAATGATAAGATTCCGACATAGAATACAGAATGTAAGGAGTAACTCGGAATGCAAGATGATCATCCGTATGACATGGTAGATACAGAAACTGCTTCTTTATTCCATCGTCATACACAACATACAAGGTTTAGTACAAGACCAAACAAGGTACTATTACGGTGAAAAGAGGATTACATCTCATCGGAGGCATTCCAAGCTCCTATACATTATTTTTCTACACCTCCGGAAGGCGGTACAAACTAGGTCATATCCCACGAGTCACGCAGGACGATAGACGACACAGCTAGCACGAACTAGTGATACTACCACTAACTCAGACCGATCCGTAGTAGTCCTCGTAGAAGTCACCTCCATAGCCTGGAAGCTCAACATGATCATCCGGAAACAGACGATCTCGCGGAGCTTGTGGACCATAGGGGCTAGGATGAGGTCTTGGACCAACAGACGGTGGCCTGCGGGGACCGCGAGGTGAGGTGATGCCTCCTACATCACGCCAACCCATCACGTCTGGCAGAGCAGATCTCACAGGATAGAGATCGCGCATATCCGAATATCCATCTTGCACCGCCGGTGCAAACCGAGTCAACGTGGCCCAATGGTCAGCACGGGTATTGAAAAGCTCTAGCCTCAAGGCCCGATTTTCACGGTCCTTATCCTCGAGCATCTCAGCAGTGGTGCGAGTCCGTGAATCCTCCTGAGTGGGGTCAGCATAGATAGCCTGGAGATACCCTTGTGCTCCCGGAAGTGATCCTGGCATATACCGGAAATCAGAGTCCCGAAATAGGCCAGACCTGACTCGCATGATGGTCATCATAGAGTAGGCGGCGTCCTGCACAGCCATCTCAATAGTAACCCCGAGTCCATAGGAGCAGTGAAGGGGCTCGGTGGATCCAGGATAAGATGGAAATATCCTGACAGTGCAGAGATACTGGTTTTGATTAAAGTCTCGAAATTGCTCTTCAACCGTGTACTCAGGATACCAACGGTATCCAGCCTCAGTCATTACCCTGACC
This sequence comes from Triticum aestivum, assembly GCF_018294505.1. Lineage (NCBI taxonomy): Eukaryota > Viridiplantae > Streptophyta > Magnoliopsida > Poales > Poaceae > Triticum > Triticum aestivum. The sequence goes on from NC_057798.1 coordinate 309,207,260, forward strand.
AACATGGCGGTATGGCCGGGTACATCTAGGCATCGAGTCAGGCGAACCACTTGATTGAGGTTGCGAGTGGCAATCTGAAAGCACAACCATAATGCAGAGGCATTAGAATTTCTAGCAAAATTTTGGCAGCATAACAGCTGTAAATGCTCAAGAAGGATTTTGAGACATTTGACAAAGGATTTCATACACACTCAAAAGCATCATATCAAGTTCTGGGTCCATCCTAGCAACATAGTGTGACAGTAGAACTGAACTAGGCTTGTATCCATCAAACCTATAAGGTACTATTGATTAGTAACACGTGATCCTGATAGAGAGAATAGATCCTAATTCCTTAACCCCCGGTGGAAGAATAGACTGACTCAGATCAGAATGTCATAAGATAAAGGAGTAAAAAGAGCCTTACGTTCCAACCCACAAACAATTCCCCTACATATAACTAAAGAATTTCTAGACTCAACATCGACCAGTTTGGCATGGAGAACCTACAGGCAGTCCGGCTCTGATGCCAACGCTGTCCGGACCCCGACTTGATGTCACATCGATCTAGCTTGTAACACCTCATATCACTTTGCGGCCTCACGCACGGTATCCCCACGGGGGTTGCCTTACCTTTTCCCGGGACCGTTTGCGCCTTTTGGCTCACGTATATGATAGTGTCGCTAGCATCCATATGATAAGGAGCCCGGGCTGACATGACTAGTTGTAAACCCAAAGTGGCGCAGACTTACAGGGACAGGCATCCATGACCCAGCTTCGAACGTGTCGGTCATCAGCAAGTGGGTCCGGGCTGTAGCACTGGGCTAGCAGGACTCCGGTAAACCGGGCTGTAGCGGGCTAACAGGACTCCGGTACTCAATGCGTGACATTTCCCCGAAGGGACAGACACAGGAACGAAGAAGGACACATGCCGGCCAGCCTAAGTGTTCCAGAGCAGTAGCAAGCTACCATGGCTCAGCGGTAACACTAGGAGACATTTCCCGGTAAGAGAGGCTACTAAAGATAAACAACTAGATAGTCAGATCCCACACATACCAAGCATTTCAATATCATACACACAATATGCTCGATATGTGCAAATACAACATGGCATCACAACATGACTCTATGACACAAGTACTTTATTTAAGGCTCAGAGAGCCATACATAACATACACATAGGCACGGGTCACACGACCCAGCATTCAAGTCATACAGTCATACAAACCAGCAGCGGAAGTAGCTTGTCTGAGTACAGACAACTAGTAAAATAAAAGAGGCTTGGAAAGCCTAGCTATACTACGTGGTCCTTCACAAGCTCAGGATCACCACCTGGGCCTTAGCCTACTCATTGATGTCAATGTCTACGAAGAACCCATCAGAAGGGGTTGCAGCGTCTTCTGTAAAATGTAAATTATAGCAACATGAGTACAAAGGTACTCAGCAAGACTTACATCAGATCCTACATACATGCACATTATCAAGAAGGGTTGGTGGAGTTATTGCAGCAAGCCAGCTTTGACTCTTGGCTAGACTATCCTACGAGACTCCAACTTGAAATGGTTTTGCGTACACGAGTCCACTACTCACCACTTCAATACACTACCGAGGATCCACCTCCGTCTTCCTACGGAAGAGCCATCCTCGGCACTCACACTTATCTTGAGGCTTTTAGTAGTTTCCATTTACTTGTCTATGAACTGTATAGGCAACCAAGTAGTCCTTTACCGCGGACGCGGCTATTCGAATAGATCATGATAACCCTGCAGGGGTGTACTTCTTCATACACGCTCTCACCACTTACCGTCGTTTACACGACATGTACTCGGCAACCTTCAAGCGGAAGCCCAACGTGGGTGTCGGCCACGACCTACCTAATCACCTAAGTTTCCAATCCAGGTTTATCGCCTATCCAGGTTCCATCCGCAGGGAGTCCGGCCGAGGTTTCCCATACGGCCCCGAACGATGTGTACAGGGGACCGTGACACCTAACGGGTGCCCGGTATCCCCGGCCACGTACCTACCGCATCACAGCCCACCCCTCCGGTCAGCGCTGTCCACGGCCTCCAGTAGGCTACAAACACCAGAAACTACTTGCAACTCCTGGACGGAGAACTAGGGTGAATAAGAAGCCGAGAGGGTCCATTGGTTTCGGGCCCAATGCATGGTAGTAGCTGATTCTTAAATCACACATACAGATCTCAGTGCTTAAGGTCGGCTTCAATGAAACAACCCACCATGTACTCCTACATGGCCTCTCATCGATACCTTTACCAAATCGTGTTCACCACACCACTCTCATTACCGACATAATCATTTCACTCTAGCCCATCACCCAGATGAACCAGACCTGACACGACTCTAAGCATAGCAGGCATAGCAAGGTAGGAACAACACATACATATGGCTCAATCAACTCCTACACATGCTAGTGGGTTTCATCTAGTTACTGTGGCAATGACAGGTCATGCAGAGGAAGTGGGTTCAACTACCGTAGCACACAGCAGTTTGAAACGCGTTGTCTTAATGCAGTAAAAGAGAGCAGGAGCGAGAACATGGGATTGTATCGATATGATCAAATGGTTGGTTGCTTGCCTGATGGTTCGATGCACTGATACGGTTCTTCGTTAGGGTAATCACGGTACTCCTCGGAGGCAGAACCTGCCGCAAGAACACCGATACACAACCATCACCAAACAATGTGCAACAATATGATGCATGCATGAAACATGGCAATATGAGTGAGTTGGGCTAATGCAACTAAGACCAGAAGGGTTTGAACCAATTTGAATCAAAGATTCAAATTTCAAACTCAAACATGGCCCTTTAAAGTGTTTTTCCTTGTTCTGCATTAAACATCAAGTTAACTTGTTTAATCATGCATGAAAATAGTACAGATGGATAGATTGGATTTTTCTGATCATTTTTCATATATAATTTGTCTGATTTGGAGTTACAGAATAAAAGTTATGAATTTTTGAAGTTTAAACTATATTCTGGAATTTCCTATATTAGATTAAATCCAGAAAATCAATTACTGCGTCAGCCTGACGTCAGTGTGACATCAGCAGGTCAACGGGACACGTCCGGGTCAAACCTGACAGTGGGTCCCGCGTGTCAGTGTGATTAATTAAACTAAAATTAATTTAAACTAATCCTAATTAGTTAGCAGGGCTGGGCCCCACCTGTCATAGACTCAGGGGAGTCAACCAGGGCCCACCCGTGGTCAAACCCGGGTCGGCTGCACCGGCGTATAGCCGCCGGCGAGCCCGACGCGGCGGCGGAAGTGATTTTTGCCGTTCCGGCAACCAAACAAGCCGCGGAGGCCACCGGAGAGGAGCTGAGGTCGAGCCGCAGCTCTTGGTGGAGTCCGTTGGGGTCGGGGTGGCCGGGGTTGACGCCGGCGACGACTTTGGCGGCCACCGGAGTTCGGCCGAAGTCGAACTTGTCGCTAGGGGGGTCGGTGAGGTGCGGGGAGTAGCTAGTTAGGTGCTGCGTGATGCGGTGAGCATGATGGACACCGTGGAGTGGCCGGAGGGTGACCGGGAGCACGTCGGCGCCGAGCTCCACGGTGGTGGGTGCGGTTGAGCTCCGGGAGGTCGCTACACGGCTCGGGAGCAAGAAAAGGAGGGAGGGGAAGATGGCTAAGCTCACGGGGAGTTCGACGAAGCCCTTGGTGCGGCCGGGGACGGACCGGAGCGACGATGGCGTTGAAGGGGATCTCCGGCGACGGCGGTTCGGGCGAGGTCGTTGTGGTGGACTCGGGCGTTGCGAGCACTCGGGGCTCGGCTTGCTCGATGAAGTGGACAGCGGCGGAGCTCCTGGACACGACGAGAGGACGCACGGGCGGCGGGGAGCGCGGCTACGACGTAGGCACGGTGGCAGTAGCGTCGGCCATGGCTGGGGGGCGCGAGGGGGAGGAGCTGGAGAGGAATGGGGGTGTCTGGGGGGTTCGGGGGAGAGAGGGAGGGCGATCCACGACGTCACCGGGCGAGGGGAGCGGCGAGGCACCTGCCTGCCTGCCTGGCTGGCAAGCAGCTCGCTGGAGCGGCGCTGGGCTGGGCCGGCAGGTGGGCCGGGTGCTGGCGCCAGGTAAGGTTTTTCTATTTTTCTCTATTTTCTGTTTTTTAATACTTCCGCAACTTTGTTGAATTAATAAAAATACTTAGGCAACTCCTAAAACCACCAAACCACTCCTGGTCCATAGTTGGATTATTTCCAACATGAAACATTTTAGTTTGGAGATATTTGAGCATTTAAATATTTTATATAATTTTAAATGCCCAAATTCAAATATTTATGATTTCATGCAAAAACCCTAAGATGGCCTAGGAAAATGTGCATCACTTTTGGCAGAGGTTCTGAACCAAGACAAAAATGATGGGCATTTTAGAAGGGCATTTCAGGTTCATTGAAAAAGTTTTTAGTAAACCCTAATTGGTTTCAGAGGGGACTGGGGGTTCTGTCATCCCCATTTCAGGTTTCTGATGAAAGAATAAACATGATGCAACACTCTAATGCATGACTAGCTAGGGTGTGACACTTAATATGTAGCGGTCACTGGAAATTGGTATTCATTGTTCCAAACAAGAACACAATTTAGTACATTGATTCTCTTAGAGAGTCAACAAATGCTTAGGATCTGACGCATCTTCAACAATTCATGGATAGGTTGAATTTTATGATGTTGAAACTAATTTGCATTCATATCTGGTTCAATAATTGATGTTGTGAAAATTCATCTTCATTTGCAGTGTGCTTGCATTGTGGAAAACTAAACCAGGGAACATGTTCAAGAGGGAACTACCTCTGCAGCACGAGATAGTTTCTCCGGTAACACAACGAAATCTGTTATTTTCACAAAATTTATCCAATAGTCTGCAAATACCTTTTCTTATGCTAGTCAAATGTTCAAGCTTCTAAATAAACCTATTTATATTTTGTCCAAAGAAAAAATAATACATCTAACACCGGTTAGGTTGTTCCTAACAGGACAAATACATGACTAATTCTATACAACAAATTTCAGTGTCCTCAGCAAGAAGCAGGGAACAACCTTTGTGGATACTATGTTTGCAGATACATAATCTCCATTTGCAAATCTGCTGATAGTTGTGATGATCCTTGCGAATTAGTACTAGTAAGTCTATCTTAGTTAAATCTTCTACTCCACTCATATGGCACATTCTGATCTTAAAAATACTGCAGCTCATCTTAGAATCGAGGGCCCCTGAACCGCTCCCAGCTAGTGAATTGCTGATGGTTCGGAAATTTATCAGCAACTTCTTCCTGACTCACTACATCTATCCAACTGGTGATAATGAAGAGTTCAGCATGCCTTCTCCTGAAACATTGAGTAGGAGTTAGCCGCTAAACATATACGCATGGATCCATTGTTTTCCATCCGATGAGGTCTTCGTATTTCATACACTATGCTTAATTATCTAATCACTACTGGAATCGGGATCTTTGTCGTCATCCAGATATTTGTCGTCAGCTAGCTGATGGCAAAGAAGGTCTTTGCCATCATTATACAGAAAGCTAACGATAAACAAAGAGCTGACGGCAAAGAGCGAGTTTGTCATCAGCTAGCGGACGGCATAGAAGCTTTGCCGTCAGCCAGCGGATGACAAAGAGGTAGGGTGGCGCACTAGTGAGAACCAGCTAATTTTATTCATTGGGTTGCCTCCGAACAAGCACTATCGTTTTACGCCCCTAGCTAGGTATAATGCAAAGATTCAAGTATTGTCAACGTTATCCTTATTTCCCTTAGATGTGTTTTTGTCAAGGGGTTTTGCAAAAATAACTTGAAACATATTGTCCATATAAACTTTAGCACTATCAAGTTGCTTACCATCATATCCCCTTTGATTTTTAGCAACAATCCAAGAATAGTGTTGATTAACATCATTTAAAACTTGTTGGATTATATCTAAAATGGGAATTTCCTTTGAAAATTCCCATCGAAAAATTTGATTATTTCCAAGCAAGTGTCTCAACATATAATATCTATTGTAGAGGATATCATCTATCACTAGCTTTTCATGGTTCATACCATAAAAATCAAATATTTCCCTAGCTTCCCGTATTACGTAATCAAATTCATTCATAAGAATAAGGGTAGCCAACTTTTTAGCCTTGGGATTCTTTATAATAAGTAACTCATAAAACAATCTTTGCAAGGTAGGATGGGTACGGATAAATTTATTTTTAATTTTTAGAACAAGTGTTGAAATAGCTTCCGCATAAGATTTAGTTCTTTTAAGTATAGGAGCATCATCAAGAGTTAAATTTCTAACATAATTGAAAAATTCTTGGATATGTTCTTTTCCCATAATATTCTCTTGCCCAAAAACAAAAGTTTTAGCATCCAGATTGCCAGATCGTCCAATTTTAGGAGTCAAGCCATCATCTGTTTCTGCCATACCAAAGTCACTCATGATGGCAGGTTCAAGCAATTAAAAGATCTGACGAGAAACCGTGAATGAAAAAGAGGGCGAATAAAACGACAAATTTTGTGAAGTGTGGAGATGAAAATGAGAGGCCAATGTCAAATAATGTAAATTGCATGGAGATGAGATTTGTCATTAGGAACCTGATAGATGTTGATGATGTCTCCCCAGCAACGGCGCCAGAAAATCCTTTTGATGCGACTTGAACTATGTCAGTATTTCCCCGAAGAGGAAGGGACGATGCAGCACAGCTACAGTAGGAATTTCCCTCAGTGATGAGATCAAGGTTATCGAACTAGTAGGAGAACCAAGCAACACTATGTAAACAGTACCTACAAACAATGAATAAATACTTGCAACCTGACATGTAAAACATGTTGTCAATCCCCTTCAGGTAACGGCGCCAGAAATTGCCACGTTGACGGGAGAAAGTTGTAATAGATTGATTGGTGCAAATAACGGCAAATAAAATTCAGCGAGGTATTTTTGGGTTTTTTGTAATATATATCTAAAAATAAAAGTCCCAAATAAAGAGAAAGTCAAATAGCAATATAGACCTGAAAATATATGATGAGAAAACAGACCTAGGGGCCATAGATTTCATTAGCGGCTTCTTTCAAGAAAAATAGCATACGGTGGGTAAACAAATTACTGTTGGGCAACTGATAGAACTTCAAATAATTATGACAATATCCAGGCAATGATCATTATATAAGCATCACATCCAAGATTAGTAGACCGACTCCTGCCTGCATCTACTACTATTACTGCACACATTGACCGCTATCCAGCATGGATCTAGTGTATTAAGTTCATGAAAAAATGGAGTAATGCAATAAGAATGATGACATGATGTAGACAAGATCTATTCATGTAGGAATAGAACCCATCTTGTTATCCTTAATAGCAATGACACATACGTGTCATGTCCCCTTCTGTCACTTAGATTGAGCACCATAAGATCGAACCCATCACAAAGCACCTCTTCCCATGGCATGAAAAATCGATCTAGTTGGCCTAACTAAACCAAAGATTCGAAGAAGAAATACGAGGCTATAAGTAATCATGCATACAAGAGATCAAAACTCAAATAACTTTCATGGATAAAATAGGTCGGATCATAAACCCAAAGTTCATCGGATCCCAACAATCACATAGCAAAAATATTTACATCGAATAGATCTCCCGGAGACCACTGTATTGAGGATAAAAGAGAGAGAGAGGAAACCATCTAGCTACTACCTAGGGACTTGTGGGTCTACAATGAACTACTCACGCATCATTGCAGAGGCACCAATGAGGATGATGAACCCCTCCATGATGGTGTCTAGATTGGACCTATGGGTTCTGGAACTTGTGGCGGATGGAATTGTGTTTCGTCGACTCCCCTAGGGTTTTTGGATTTTCAGGGTATTTATAGAGCAAAGAGGTGGTGCGGGAGATGGCTGAGGTGGGCACAACCCACCAGGGCACGCTTGGGCCCCCAGGCGCGCCCAGGTGGGTTATGCTCCCCTCGAAGCCCCTCTCTAGTACTTCCTTGGCCCATCGTGTGTCTTCTGGTCCAAAAAAATCTCCAAAAAGTTTTGCTGTGCTTGGACTCTGTTTGCTATTGATTTTCTGTGAAGTAAAAAACAAGCAAAAAATAGAAACTAACACTGGGCACTATGTGAACAGGTTAGTCCCAAAAAATGATACAAAGTTGCTATAAAATGATTATAAAACATCCAAGAATGATAATATAACATCATGGAACAATAAAAAATTATAGATACATTGGAGACGTATCAAGGAGTTTTTGTAACGGCAGCATGCGAGCCTACGTAGAGTTCCCCGTAACTCATGTGATGATTCTTTGGCGTGGCTGGAAAACCATTGCTCGTGTCCATAGTTTGGCGGCGGGGCATGTTCTCCATTTTAAACTAATGGAGGCCAACTTGCTCTCCATCAAGGTCTTCGTGCGTTCGGGTGATCGGTTAGGGTGCTGCACGGAGAGCTCGACCGATGACGAAAGCTCTCGTTGAGCGACAGCGACAATGAGGATAGTGATGGCGTTGATGATGGCACTGAGGGAGAGGATGGCGGCTCGAGCTCTAGCTGAGCGTCAGCTGCACTGTGACCGTCAGCAAGGCGTCGACAGCACCATCATCTGCACCTCGTCTTCTCCCCGGCAAAGCAATTTGCTAGGGTGTTGGCTGTGGATGTCTCTGCCTCCTCCACCTGGACCCCGGTTGGCTTCCCTATGAACTCCAGCTTCATCTTCCATGCCGGTATCCCTCTTGCCGTGTTCCGCTAGTCCCAACGGTGGCGACCAGGGCATCGCCTAGCCCCTCTCTTTGTCCGTCGCCTTCGCCCCCGCCCCTCCCGATCTTGTTAGGCTGCATCCAGCGGGCCCTGATGTGGTCAGGCTGGGCTTCTTATCATGTGCTCCTTTTGCCCCCTTTCACCTTCTACTATAGCTCCTAGGAGTAGAGGGACAAGAAATGCATTACGGGGCACTTATCTTTTTCCAATCTAAAATATGTAGGTGTTTGCCAGTTTTTAGTTCAAACTATGTAAACCTCTATCCATGCTTGTACTTTGTATGATTGTCACTTGTTTATTCGTGTATTAGAAAAAGAGTGCTTGCCGGGTACTTTGTGCATGTGTAATTCCCATGCAGAGGAATGATTCCTCAATACTTTCAAGTAAACAACGTTCCCCGGTAGCACATCTTGCGGATCCTTTCCTCTGCCCCCACATTAGTCATTCCTAAACCACAAGAGTTGTTGCTGCTATATTTAGCAGCGACGAACCAAGTGGTTAGTGCAGCGATGGTTGTGCAGTGGGAAGTGGATGAGGAAGCAGCTGCGCCAATTGTCCCCTCAGGGGAAGAAATAGAATCAGCTACAAGAGGATTGAACATAGGTCAAGGAAACCATGACAAATAAGGTGGTACAACATCCAGCATACTTTGTCAGCTCCCTATTACAGGGGGCTAGAATCAAGGTACTCTGGACTGCAAAAGTTGATCTTCGGCCTTGTCATGGCCTCGAGGAAACTACGCCACTACTTCCAACCCATGAGATCACCGTTTTCACCCATATCCCGTTGCAGCACATAGTGAGGAACCCTGAAGCTACTGGCAGGATAGTTTAATGGGCACTAGAGCTATCGAGCTTCAAAGTACCGACAATTGAGAGTAGAGCATTGGCGGAGTTGATCGCAGAATGGACGTCCATTCCAGATGAAGAAATACCAGAGACAGTTATCCCCGGCAAGGAGGCGCCTCAAGAGTGGATCATGTATTTTGATGGTGCTTTCTCGTTGCTGGGCGCTGGACCTGGCGTGCTTCTTGTTGCACCCACCAGAGAGCATCTCGAATATGTGGTCAAAATGCACTTCCCGGGGAGAAGGCCAACAACAACACTGTCGAGTATGAGGAGCTCCTTGCCGGACTCAGAAATGCGGTGGAACTAGGAATCAAGAAATTGGTCATTCTTGGAGACTCGCAGTTCGTGGTGAGGCAAGTTAATAAGGGTTACCAGAGTCCGTTGATGGAGGCATATGTAGAGGAGGTGAGAAAGTTGGAGGAGCACTATGACGGGTTACAAGCAGAGCATGTTCCACGTTTAGAGAACAACAATGTTGATCACTTGTCAAAGTGCACTGCACAACAGCTTCGTATGGAACCAGGAACTTTTGTCTTCCACCTGAATCAACCATCAGTGACCCCTTCAATGATGTCCAGGAAGAGAAGGAAGTTGAACTCTAGCAAGTATCTCCCGGCAAGGCTCACCGAATCTGCTAGTAGAGAGGCTTCCATGAACAACCCTACTTCGACTGGTGAGCAGCACCCTCCAGCGGAACCACAGGTCCTTGCGCTCGAGGTGAGCGCTCCCATGAATGAGGAGGTGCCATTGGTCCATGTTGTCGAGCCTCCGGCTCCAACCTGGGCAAAGCACATACCCCACTGCCTTCAAACAGGAGAACTTCCTGAAGAACAAGAAGAAGCTGAAAGACTAGCCCGATGGTCCAGCATGTATTAGTTTGTCAACGCCACTCTGTATAGAAAAAGGCCGGACGGTGTTAAATTGATGTGCATTTGCCGGGAAGATGGGCAGGAGTTGCTGGCAGAGATACACAAGGGCGTGTGCGGCTCCCACATTGGATCAAGAGCCCCGGTTAGAAAGGCTTTCCGGCAGGGTTTCTACTGGCCCACAGCCCTCCAACATGCAATTGAGCTAGCCACCAAATGTGAAGCCTGCCAATTCCACTCCATGAACATTCATCAACTGGCTCAAGCTTTCCAGATGATCCCTTTATGCTGGCCATTTTCGATCTCGGGGCCCGACATCTTGGGACCCTTTCCCCGTGCTACCACGGGCTTTGAAATCTTGTATGTTGCAATTGAGAAGTTTACAAAGTGGTCGGAAGTAGAGCCAGTGTGGAAGGTAACCACACAGTCAGCTATCAAGTTCTTGAAAGGATTGGTGTGCCATTTTGGAGTACCCGCCAGAGTGATTACCGATAATGGCACCCAGTTCACAAGCCGCGCCTTCATGCAATACATCCAATACCTTGGGAGCAAGATCTCTTTTGCCTCAGTTGCTCATCCCTAGAGCAATGGAAAAGCTGAGAGGATGAATGCTGAAGTGTTGCGTGGACTCAAGACAAGAACTTTTGATAAGTTGCAAAAGTGTGGCACACGCTAGTGTATGGGGCAGAAATAGTGCTCCCCACGTACTACACCAAATCGAGCCACCGGTCAGACTCCCTTCTCCCTAGTGTATGGGGCAGAAACAGTGCTCCCCACGGAACTCATATACGGGTCACCTCGAGTACTTGCCTATGATGAAGTAGAGCAGGAGCAGCTCCGGCATGACGATGTCGTGCTCCTTGAGGAAGATCGTCTCCGGGCTGCTATGCGTGTTGCATGCTACCAGCGATCCCTACGCCACTATCACAGCCGCAGGGTTCACGCCCGGAGCCTTGAGGAAGGCGACCTTGTCCTTAGGCGCGTTCAGGCCGCCAAGGGTGCCAACAAGTTGACACCAAAGTGGGAAGGCCTTTACCGGGTAGTACGAGTCACCAGACCTGGCGCAGTCCGTCTGGAGACTGAAGATGTCATTAAGGTGCAAAACTCATGGAATATTGAGCATCTTCGCAAGTTCTACTGGTAAGGCGTGGTTGTCGCGCTTAGTCTTGGCAACCACCTTTTGTACAAGCATTGCCGATGTGCAAGTAACCCTTTGTACAAAGCCAGGCACAAACCCTGTGCAAGATATGAAGCGCTGGCGCCCTAAAAACTTGCATGCATGTTTAACTTGACCATATATCTTTGCTAGCATTACAACAATGTTTAGCATGAGCTGATTAATCCTTTGCCAAGAGATCGTATGCAGCTATTTTCTCCCTTGTGCTTCTTTGGTTCATAGCAAGGACTTCACCTCTAGTGAGCTTCCCGAAAGGAAAGGTGAAGGTGGGACCAGCACATCGACCCCCGACAGCCTATCACTGTCGGAGAGAATAAGGAGGGCCACAGACGGAGCTAAGCCCACCTCACCATCCATAATGTACCTTTGTATGAGAAAAACTAAGTGTAAGAAAACTTATTCACTAGATGTCGTGGGAGAACATGATCACCTATGGGGCCATCGACCCCTTTGTGTTTCGGCAAGGGGGGATCACATTGCACAAAGAGTGGAGGCCATGAAACAACATGACGGTGGTGACACTGGTGGTTTTTACCAGGTTCGGACCGCCATGAGGCGTAAAACCCTACTCCTGCTTTTGCGGGTTGGATGGAGGAACATGATGAACATGCAGTGCTCAAGCCTGGCAAGGTTGCCTCAAGGGATCAGGTACGCGTGTACAAGTGTGCAGGGGGTCCAAATCCATTTCTAGTTTGCCTTGGACCTCCTTTTATAGCTTAAGAGGTAGCCACAATGGTAAAACAATCTTTATCTACTGATTAGATAGCTAACAGTGTTATCATACCTAACTCTAGCAGTTAGGACAAAGAGCATTAAATGCACCGCTAGGTGTCATGCTAAGGGTGAACTCTGGCAAGCCTGCCATGCTGCTTAATCATCTTCTGCTTTATCTATTTGACATGCCTCTGGACGGGTGTCATATGAGGGTAATCTGTCTTCCGATGGGCTACCACATGCTCAATGGAAGCCACTTAATCACTTGGGCGCTCGACACCGCACCGATAACTGACTTGTGTCACTTGTGTGGTGAAGTGGTGGAGTTGTGGTGCCTTGGTGGGGTTCTCGGTCTTTGTGTCCCCGACAGGCATGCCGGGTAAATCTTGGATCTGCTTCTGGGGAGGCCTCGACCTAGCCAGGCCCTCCTGCCCAACGAGGGAGGCTGTCACAGCCCTAGAATTGTTTGGAGATAGTGGCATAAGTGAGCATCATGCATCCTGTTAATTTCAAGAAACTTGAATTGAGGAAAGTGAAAGCCTCATAAATCATTTTTAAAAGAAGGGCAAGAATCATTTAAATTGCATTCAATGATTCCAAAATGCCCTAAAAATAGATTTGAGAATGTTGGCAAGGGTTATATACAAAACCAAAATTTTGGAACATTTTTAAGGAATTATTTGGTCTCTGAATTTAAAACAATATTCTATTTGAATTTGAAAATATATTCAAATATATATGGGATATATTTTCAAATGTTCTTAGATAATTTATGTGCCTCTGGAAAAGTCCATGTAGCAACATAAAAATACTCAGAGGATGTGTTGGCAATGTTTGAATTTAAAATAGTGGCAAAATATTAAATAAAAGAAAAATAGAAGGAAAATAAAACAGGCAGAAACCTACCTGGCTTACTTGGCGCGGTCTAGCTGAGGCCTTGCCCAGCTCAGCAGGGGCAGAGGTGTCTTCTACCTCCTGCCAGTAGGAGGAGCTGTGTGCTCGCCAAACGCGCCCGAGGAGACCAGCTCCTCCCTGTCTGCTTCACCCTCCCCAACCCTTCTAGCACTGCCATGGAGCTCCACGACACCTCCTAAACCCCCTCGGCCTCTCCCTCGAGCTCATCCCCCTCCCCTACTTTCTCCCCCAATGCTTCCAAGCGCCACTGTCGCTGCCGCACGGTGCCCACGCGACCACCGCCATTGTTTTGCCTCGTCATCATGACCAGCATGTCTGCCATCCTCTGCCACATCTTCCCGTCGAGTCCGACGAGCTCGGATGGCCTCTAGAGCCGCGAACACCGCCGTCCTCGACCTCGGATGCCGACGATCCCTGCCGCTCGATTTGCCACGTCCAGTGCCTCCCCGAGCCCTCTAAGACAATCGTCGACCATGCTGTGAGCTCCTCTTCTCCCCCCTCTCCCCGTGCTCATTTTCTTGCTGTAACTGCAATCCTCAGCGCGACCGAATCTCACCGCCACCGTCCATGGCACCACCGTGGCAACTGCGGCGACAGCTCGCACTTGAGCACTGTCGCGAGCTCAGCAGATCCCCACGAGACCATAGCCACCAACATCTTCCCCTCTCGTGCACCACAACCCCAATCCCGCAACCTACCATGCTCCGACCACCGCCATTTTGGTCTCCACCGTTGGCTCCGTCCACCCCCGCTTGAACCACGACCACTCCTAGATGCGCCACACTGCCAGCTCTTTGTAGCCTCAAACAGCATGTGAAATGATGCGATGTAGGTCGTTTCTGACGCCCTTCGCGGCCCCTGTTCGTCAGCGGCGGCTAAACGCTGGTGATGATGATGTAGCACCGACTTAACTAACCCCTAACCACACCCCTGTGGGATTGACAAGTGGGCCCATGTTACTTAATTAGCCACTAAAATAGTTAGTTATGTTAATTAACTACTAATTAGATCCCATGACACCGACATGTGGAACCTGCAGGTCAGGTTTGACCTGGACCAGGTCAGTTGACCGCTGACATCACCCTAATGCAGTGTTGGCGTCATAATTGCAATTACTGGTCTAGTTATTTTAGAAGATGTATAAAACTTCAAAAAATCATAGAAAATAATCTATAACTCCAAATGAAATAATTTATATAATGACAAATTATCAGAAAAATCCAAAGATTCTGTTTATTGCATTTTCATGCATGTTAGAACAACTTATGACTACTGTTTAGGGAAAATCAAATAAATGGCATTTGAATAATCACTTATGGAGTTTGAATTGAACCTAGGGTTCAAACCAACGTCATTTAAATTGTTGCTAGTTGCATTAGCTCAAATCATAGCATATTGCCATGTCATGATCATGCATCATACTGTTGTTTGCCGGTGGTTGCCCCCCCCCCCTCAGTAGACGTATGTTTCGACGATGAGTTCGTTGACATTGACGAAGAGCTATACTTTCTTCAGAAGTGCCAGGCAAGCAAAACCCCCTTGTTCATTCTGGTAAAATCCCATTCTCTCACTCCTACTCTATTTTACTACATTAGGACAACAATGATTCAAGTGTTATATGCTGCGGTAGTTGAACCCCTTTCCTCTGCATGACCTATCATTGCCATAGTAAAAAGATGAAACCCACTAGCATGAGTAGGAGTTGTTTGAGCCATGATGTGCCTACTCATTCATGTTTCTTTGTCATGCCTGCTACTGCTTAGAGTTGAGTTAGGTCTGATTCATCGGGGATGAATTGGAATGTTGTGAACATGTCCTACTGTTGAGAGCTAAGTGTGTGAACACGATTTGGTAAAGGTAGCGGTGAGAGGCCATGTAGGAGTACATGGTGGGTTGTCTCATTGAAACCGTACTCAGGAACCGAGTCCTATGTCCGTGATCCAAGACAGGTGCTACCACACATTGGGTTCTGGTAACTCGACCCCTCTCGACTTATTAACCAACACGATCTCTGTCCAGGAGTTGCAACTAGTTTCTAGTGTTTGTAGGTAGTGTTACTAGTATACCAAGTGGCACCCGGTACACGTGGGCTTGGGACAGACTAGGCAAAGTGACACAGTGTACCAAGCGTCGCCCGTTTGGTGGGCTTGGGAACCCTCCTCATATCGTTTGGGCCCGTGAGCAACACCCCGGCTGGATCTCCTTTCGGATGGAACCCGAATAGGTGATAAACCTAGACTAGAGTCTTGCGTGGTTAGTCAGGTCATTGCCGACACCCTCGCCAGGCTTCCGCTTGAAGGTTGTCGAGATACATGACGTGTACATGGCGGTAAGTTTCAAGAGTGTATGTGAAGAAGTGCACCCCTGCAGGGTTAACATGATCTATTCGAATAGCTGCATTCGTTCTAAAGAACTACTAGGTAGCTTATATAGTTCATAGACAAGTGAAAGTGGATACTGTAAAATGTGCAAGATAAGTGTGAGTACTATGGATGGCCTTCTCTTAGGGAGACGGGAGCGGATCCATAGTGGTGTATTGATATGGTTAATATGTGGACTCGTGTGCGCCACCTCAAAAGAGTTACGAGCAGTCGTAGTACAGGACAGCCACTGAGTCAAAGTTGGCTTGCTACAGTTAAACTCCACCACCCCTTTCTTGATACTGATGCATATTGCTACCTCTTGAGCACTGCATTGGTTTTCCCTTGAAGAGGAAAGGGTGATGCAGCAAACTAGCGTAAGTATTTCCCTCGGTTTTTGAGAACCAAGGTATCAATCCAGTAGGAGGCTCCACAGAAGTCCCTTGTACCTACACAAACAAACAAGAACCTCGCAACCAACGCGCTAAAGGGGTTGTCAATCCCTTCACGGTAACTTGCGAAAGTGAGATCTGATAGAGATAATAAGATAAGATAAATATTTTTGGTATTTTTATGATATAGATTGGAAAGTAAAGATTGCATAATAAAGTTGATCGGAAACTTATATGATAAAAGATAGACCCGGGGGCCATAGGTTTCACTAGTGGCTTCTCTCAACATAGCATAAGTATTACGGTGGGTGAAAAAATTATTGTCGAGCAATTGATAGAAAAGTGCATAGTTATGAGATTATCTAGGCATGATCATGTATATAGGCATCACGTCCACAACAAGTAGATCGAAACCATTCTGCATCTACTACTATTACTCCACACATTGAACGACTCCTACCTGCATCTAGAGTATTAAGTTCATAAGAACAGAGTAACGCATTAAGAAAGATGGCATGATGTAGAGAGATAAACTCAAGCAATATGATATAAACCCCATCTTTTTATCCTCGATGACAACAATACAATACGTGCCTTGCTGCCCCTGCCATCACTGGGAAAGGACACCACAAGATTGAACCCAAAGCTAAGCACCTCTCCCATTGCAAGAAAGATCAATCTAGTAGGCCAAACCAAACTGATAATTCGAAGAGACTTGCAAAGATAACCAATCATACATAAAAGAATTCAGAGGAGATTCAAATATTTCTCATAGATAAACTTGATCATAAACCCACAATTCATCGGATCTCGTCAAACACACCGCAAAAAGAGTTACATAAAGTAGATCTCCAAGAAGATCGAGGAGAACTTTGTATTGAGATTCAAAGAGAGAGAAGAAGCCATCTAGCTAATAACTATGGACCCGAAGGTCTATGGTAAACTAGTCACAACTTAACAGAGAGGCCTTGGAGATGATGTAGATTCCCTCCATGGTCGATTCCCCCTCCGGCGGAGCGCCGGCGAAGGCTCCAAGATGGGATCTCGCGGATACAGAAGGTTGCGGCAGTGGAATTAGGTTTTCGTGGTGCTCCTGGTTGTTTTCTGGGTACGTGGATATATATAGGAGGAAGAAGTAGGTCGGTGGAGCCAGGAGGGGCCCACGAGGTTGGGGCGCGCCCTCCTGCCTCATGGCTTCCTCGTCTGCTGCTTGACATCCACTGCAAGTCTCCAGGATTGCGTTTGTTCCAAAAAGATCACTCCCAAAGGTTTCATTCCGTTTGGACTCCGTTTGATATTCCTTTTCTTCAAAACACTGAAATAGGCAAAAAAAAACAGCAATTCGGATTGGGCCTCCGGTTAGTAGGTTAGTCCCAAAAATGATATAAAAGTGTAAAGTAAAGCCCATAAACATCCAAAAAGGGTAATATAATAGCATGGAACAATCAAAATTATAGAGTGGGTATCAAGCATCCACAAGTTTAATTCATGCTCGTCCTCGAGTAGGTAAATGATAAAAATAGAATTTTTGATGTGGAATGCTACCTAGCATATTTCTCAATGTAATTTTATTTATTGTGGCATGAATGTTGAGATCCAAATGATTCAAGATAAAAGTTCATATTGACATAAGAGATAATAATACTTCAAGCATACTAGCAAAGCAATCATGTCATCTCAAAATAACATGGCTAAAGAAAGTTCATCCCTACAAAATCATATAGTTAGGCTATGCTTCATTTTCATCACACAAAAAACTCCCATCAAGCACAACCCCGGTTTCAGCCATGCAATTGGTTCATACTTTTTAACGCGCTTCAGCTTTTTTCAACTCTCACGCAATACATGAGCGTGAGCCATGGATATAGCACTCTGGGTGGAATAGAGTATGATGATGGAGGTTGTGTGGAGAAGACAAAAAAGGAGAAAGTTTCACATTAACGAGGCTAATCAACGGGCTATGGAGATGCCCATCAATTGATGTCAACATGAGGAGTAGGGATTGCCATGCAACGGATGTACTAGAGCTATAAATGTATGAAAGCTCAACAAAAGAAACTATGTGGGTGTGCATCCAACTTGCTTGCTCATGAAGACCTAGGGCATTTTGAGGAAGCCCATCGTTGAAATATACAAGCCAAGTTCTATAATGAAAAATTCTCACTAGTATATGAAATTGATAACATAAGAGACTCTCTATATGAAGAACATGGTGTTACTTTGAAGCAGAAGTGTGGAAAAAGATAATAACATTGTCCCCCTTTTTTATTATCTTTTTTTCGCCTTTCTTTTTTTCATTTGGCCTTTGTCTTTTTTTGGCCTTTCCTTTTTTTTATTTGGCATTTGGGGGGGGGGGTAATGCTCTAATAATGATGATGATCACACTTCTATTTACAACTCGATACTAGAACAAGATATGACTCTATATGAATGCCTCCGGCGGTGTACCTGGATATGCAATGAATCAAGAGCGACATGTATGAAAAACTATGAAGGTGGCTTTTCCACAAATACGATGTCAACTACATGATCATGTAAAAGCAATATGACAATGATAAGACGTGTCATGATGAACGGAACGGTGGAAAGTTGCATGGCAATATATCTCGGAGTGGCTATGGAAATGCCATAATAGGTAGGTATGGTGGCTGTTTTGAGGAAGATATAAGGAGTTTTATGTGTGATAGAGCGTATCGTATCACGGGGTTTGGATGCACCGGCGAAGTTTGCACCAACTCTCAAGTTGAGAAAGGGCAATGAACGGTACCGAAGAGGCTAGCAGTGATGGAAGGGTAAGAGTGCGTATAATCCATGGACTCACATTACTCATAAAGAACTCATATACTTATTGCAAAAGTTTTTTTAGCCCTCGAAGCAAAGTACTACTATGCATGCTCCTAGGGGGGAGGTTGGTAGGATTTAACCATCGCGTGCCCCCGACCTGCACACATAAGGAAGGCAATCAAAAGAGCACCCCATGCAACAAATTTGTTACACAACTTTTACCATATATGCATGCTACGGGACTTGCCAACTTCAACACAAGTCTTCCCCAATTTCATAATTACCCAACTAGCATGACTCTAATATTACCACCTCTATATCTCAAAAAAATTATCAAGCATCAAATTGATCATAGCATCCAGTTCACTTCCTATGATAGTTTTTATTATACCCAACTTGGATACCCATTATTCTAGGACCTACTTTATAACCATAGCAAATACCATTCTGTTCTAAAAGACTCTCAAAATAATATAGGTGAAGCATGACAGATCAACAATTGTACAAAATAAAGCCACTGACGTGCTCTAAAAAGATATAAGTGAAGCACTAGAGCAAAACTACCTAGCTCAAAAGATATAAGTGAAGCACATAGAGTATTCTAATAAATTCCAAATCATGTGTGTCTCTCCCAAAAGGTGTGTACAGCAAGGATGAATGTGGTAACCTAAACATCAAAGACTCGTATCATATAAGACACTCCAAGAAAAACACATATCATGTGGTGAATAAACATATAGCTCCTAGTAAAGTTACCGATAGACGAAGACGAAAGAGGGGATGCCTTCTGGGGCATCCCCAAGCTTAGTCTTAGGGTTGTCCTTGGATTATCTTGGGGTGCCATGGGCATCCCCAATCTTGGGCTCTTGCCACTCCTTATTCAATAGTCCATCAAATCTTTACCCAAAACTTGAAAACTTCACAACACAAAACTTAACAGGATACCTCATAAGCTCCGTTAGTGCAAGAAAGAAAAACCACCACTTAAGGTATTGTAATGAACTCATTATTTATTTATATTTGTGTTAAACCTACTGTATTCCAACTTCTCTATGGTTCATAACCCCCTATACTAGCCATAGATTCATCAGAATAAGCAAACAACACACGAAAAATAGAATCTGTCAAAAACAGAATTGTGTGTAGAAATCTGTAACTTTTGAATACTTCTGGAACTCTAAAAATCCTGCCAAAATAGGAAGTCCTGGGAAATTTGTCTATTGATCTAATGCAAAAAGAAATAACTAAAAAGCACGTTTTTGTGATTTATTAAACTTATTCTCGTGCGTGCAAAAGTTTCTGTTTTTTAGCTGAATCAAATTAACTATCACCGTAGGTTATCCTATAGGTTCTACTTGTCACAAACACTAATTAAAACATAAAACCATATCTAAAAATAAGCTAGATGATTTATTTATTACTAAACAGAAGAAAAAAATCAAAGAACAAAAAATAAAATTGGGTTGCCTCCCAACAAGCGCTATCGTTTAATGCCCTTAACTAGGCGTAAAAGCGAGAATAGATCTATGTATTGCCATCTTTGGTATTCAACTCATAAGTGGCTCGCATAAAACATTCATAAGGTAATTTTACTTTCTTTATAGGAAAGTGTTCCATGCCTTTCCTTAATGGAAATTGGAATATAATATTGCATTCCTTCATATCAATAATTGCACCAATCGTTCTAAGGAAAGGTCTACCAATAATAATAGGACAAGAAAGATTGCAATCTATATCAAGAACGATAAAATCTACGGGCACATAATTCCTATTTGCAACAATAATAACATCATTAATCGTTCCCATAGGTTTCTTTATAGTGGAATCCGCAAGGTGCAAGTTTAAAGAGCAATCATCAAATTCATGGAAACCCAGCACATCACATAAAGTTTTCGGAATCGTGGAAATACTAGCACCCAAATCACACAAAGCATAGCATTCATGATCTTTAATTTTAATTTTAATAGTGCGTTCCCACTCATCATAAAGTTTTCTAGGTATAGAAACTTCCAATTAAAGTTTTTCTACATAAGTTTTTCTGCATCAATAATATGTTTGGTGAAAGCTTTATTTTGACTATAAGCATGAGGAGAATTCAACACAGATTGCAACAAGGAAATACAACCTATTAAAGAACATCATAATTAAATTCCTTGAAATCCATAATAGTTGGTTCATTTCTATGTAAAGTTTTGACCTCTCCAATCCCACTTTTACCAAATTTAGCATCAAGATCTAGAAACTCCGAATCATTGGGACGCCTTTTAACTAAAGTTGACTCATCTCGAGTCCCATCATTATCAAGATACATATTGAAAAACAAAGAATTAATAGGGGACACATCAATAACTTTTAGATCTTCATCATTATTTTCATGGAAACTAGAAGAACACGCTCTTACAAAGCAATCTTTCTTAGCACGCATCCTAGCGGTTCTTTCTTTGCACTCATCAATGGAAATTCTCATGGCCTTGAGAGACTCATTGATACCATGCTTAGGTGCAATAGATCTAAGTTTCAAAGAATCAACATCAAGAGAAAGTCTATCAACGTTTCTAGCCAATTCATCAACTTTAAGCAATTTTTCTTCAAGCAAAGCATTGAAATTCTTTTGAGAGATCATAAATTCTTTAACACTATTCTCAAAATCAGAGGGCATCTTATTAAAATTTCCATAAGAGTTGGTGTAGGAATTACCATAATTATTAGAGGAATTACTAGGAAACGGCCTAGGATTAAAGTTTCCTCTACTTACCAAAATTACTCGTACCAACAAAATTCACATCCATAGATTCATTATTATTCTTAATCAAAGTAGACAAAGGCATATCATTGGGATCAATAGGAGCACTCTTAGTACCAAATAATTTCATAAGTTCATCCATCTTTGCATTCAAAACATTAATCTCTTCTATCGCATGAACTTTTTTACTAGTAGATCTTCCGGTGTGCCATTGAGAATAATTAACCATAATATTATCAAGGAGTTTAGTAGCTTCTCCTAAAGTGATTTCCATAAAAGTGCCTCCCACGGACGAATCTAAAAGATTTCTAGAAGCAAAATTCAATCCGGCATAAAATTTTTGTATGATCATCCATAAATTCAAACCATGTGTAGGGAAATTGCGAATCATTAATTTCATTCTTTCCCAAGATTTGGCAACATGATCATGATCAAGTTGTTAAAAATTCATAATATCGTTTCTAAGAGAGATGATCTTAGCGGGAGGAAAATACTTAGAGATAAAAGCATCTTTGCACTTATTCCATGAATCAATACTATTTTTAGGCAAAGATGAAAACCAAGTTTTAGCACGATCTCTAAGTGAAAACAGAAATAACTTCAATTTAACAATATCATTATCCGTATCTTTCTTCTTTTGCATATCACACAAATCAACAAAGTTATTTAGATGAGTAGCGACATCTTCACTAGGAAGGCCGGAGAATTGATCTTTCATAATAAGATTCAACAAAGCAGCATTGATTTCACAAGATTCAACATCATTAAGAGGAGCAATCGAAGTGCTAAGGAAATCATTATTGTTGGTATTGGAAAAGTCACACAATTTAGTATTATCTTGAGCCATCACGACAAGCAATCCAACACACAGGCACACAAAAAGGCAAGCGAAAAAGAGAGGCGAACGGGAAAGAGAGGGCGAATAAAACGGCAAGGGTGAAGTGGGGGAGAGGAAAACAAGGGGAAAATGGCAAATAATGTAATGTGAGGGAGATGAGTTTGTGATGGGTACTTGGTATGTCTTGACTTGAGCAAAGACCTCCCCGGCAATGGCGCCAGAAATCCTTCTTGCTACCTCTTGAGCATTGCCTTGGTTTTCCCTTGAAGAGGAAAGGGTGATGCAACAAAGTAGCGTAAATATTTCCCTCAGTTTTTGAGAACCAAGGTATCAATCTAGTAGGAGGCTCCACAGAAGTCCCTCGTACCTACATAAACAAACAAGAACCTCGCAACCAACGTGATAAAGGGGTTGTCAATCCCTTCACGGTAACTTGCGAAAGTGAGATTTGATAGAGATAATAAGATAAGATAAATATTTTTGGTATTTTTATGATATAGATTGGAAAGTAAATATTGCAAAGTAAAGTAGATCAGAAACTTATATGATAAAATATAGACCCGGGGGCCATAGGTTTCACTAGTGGCTTCTCTCAAGATAGCATAAGTATTACAATGGGTGAACAAATTACTATCGAGCAGTTTATAGAGAAGTGCATAGTTATGAGATTATCTAGGCATGATCATGTATATAGGCATCACGTCCGCGACAAGTAGATCAAAACGATTCTGCATCTACTACTATTACTCCACACATCGACCGACTCCTGCCTGCATCTAGACTACTAAGTTCATAAGAACAGAGTAACGCATTAAGCAAGATGGCATGATCTAGAGGGATAAACTCAAGCAATATGATATAAACCCCATCTTTTTATCCTCGATGGCAACAATACAATACGTGCCTTGCTGCCCCTGCTGTCACTAGGAAATCACACCGCAAGATTGAGCCCAAAGCTAAGCACCTCTCCCATTGCAAGAAAGATCAATCTAGTAGGCCAAACCAAACTGATAATTCTAAGAGACTTGCAAAGATAACCAATCATACATAAAAGAATTCAGAGGAGATTCAAATATTTCTCATAGATAAACTTGATCATAAACCCAAAATTCATCAGATCTCGGCAAACACACCACAAAAAGAGTTGCATCGAGTAGATCTCCAAGAAGATCGAGGAGAACTTTGTATTGAGATTCAAAGAGAGAGAAGAAGCCATCTAGCTAATAACTATGGACCCGAAAGTCTTTGGTAAACTACTCACAACTCATCGGAGAGGCCTTGGAGATGATGTAGAGGCCCTCCATGGTAAATTCCCCCTCCGGCGGAGCACCGGCAAAGGCTCCAAGATGGGATCTCACGGATACAGAAGGTTGCGGTGCTAGAATTAGGTTTGGTGGTGCTCCTGGTTGTTTTCAGGGTATGTGGATATATATAGGAGGAAGAAGTAGGTCGGTGGAGCCACGAGGGGCCCATGAGGGTGGGGGCGCTCCCACCGCCCTAGGGCGTGCCCTGCTGCCTCGTGGCTTCCTCATCTGCTGCTTGACGTCCACTCCAAGTCTCCTGGATTGCGTTTGTTCCAAAAAGATCGCTCCCGAAGGTTTCATTCCGTTTGGACTCCGTTTGATATTCCTTTTCTTCGAAACACTGAAATAGGAAAAAAACAATTTGGGCTGGGCCTCTAGTTAGTAGGTTAGTCCCAAAAATGATATAAAAGTGTAAAGTAAAGCCCATAAACATCCAAAACGTGTAATATAATAGCATGGAACAATAAAAAATTATAGATACGTTGGAGACGTATCACATATGTAGCTAGATCTAATGTAAGACTTACTGTGTACATTTGTACTCACATTTGCTTAATTTATGTTTTTGTAGAGAGACTTCAGTCTCACTAGTACTTCCGCGTGGACTTCGACATTTAGCTTGTTACCTCAGCTACGATCTTGTACCCTTGGGAGGGTCTTGTAGATTGTCAGGCTTCTCAGCCGTTTTCATTTGTAGTTGTCTGTACTCGGACATGTTATGCTTTCGTTGCTTGTACGCTCTGTATGTTGGGTCATGAGACCCATGTTTGTAATATCTGGATCCTCGAAGTCTATTGAATAAATACTTTGAGTCGTAAAGTTTTGTTGTGATGCCATGTTGTATTTGCACATAAAGCACAAGATGATTAAGCGGCACAGCAGGCTTGCCGCATTTCACCCTCAACATGACACCTAGCGGTGCATTTACTGCACTTTGTCCTAACTACCAGAGTTAGGTATGATAGCACTGTTGGCTATCTAATCACTAGATAAGACTGTTTTGCCACCATGGCTACCCCTTAAGTTATGAAAGAAGGTCCAAGGAAAACTAGCAAATGATTCAGACCCCCTGCACACTTGAACGCGCATAGCTGCTCCCCTGAGGCAACCTTGTCGGGCTTGAGTGTTGCGTGTTCATCATGTTCCTTCATCCAATCCATAAAAGCAGGAAGGGTTTTACGCCTCACGGCGTCCCGAACCTGGGTAAAAACCACCAGTGTCACCACCATCGTGTTGTTTCATGGCCTCCGCTCTTTGTGTAGTGTGATCTCCCCTTGCCAAACCACAAAGGGGCCATTGGCCCTATAGGTGATTGTGTTCTCCCATGAAATTTTTGGCGCGCCAGGTAGGGGGCATCGGTTGCACAAACCCGAGATTGTCGTCAGCGCCTTGATCCTCATCATCGTGAAAATTAATTCCCTTAGGACACAAATCATGAATTTTAAGCAACATGAGCATGAACATGTTGCGCAATATTGGGAAAGAATGAAATTGATGCAAAGAAATTGCCCTACTCATGGTTTGAATCTTTGGATGATCATACAAAAAATTTATGCCAGATTGAATTTTGTTTCTAGAAATCTTTTAGATTCAGCCACAGGTGGTACTTCTATGGAAATTACTTTGGGTGAAGCTACTAAATTGCTAGATAATATTATGGCAAATTATTCACAATGGCATACCGAAAGAGCTCCTACTAGTAAAAAAGTTAATTCAGTTGAAGAAATTTCTTCTTTGAGTGAAAAAGTTGATGCTCTTATGAAATTGGTTGGTAATAAAAGTTCTCCTATTGATTTTAATGATGTGCCTTTGTCTACCTTGAATGAGCAAAATAGTGATGCCATAGATGTGAATTTTATCTCGCGCAATAATTTCATTAACAATTCTTATAGTGGTAATTTTAATACTAGACCTTTTCCTAGTAATTCCTCTAATAATTATGGTAATTCCTATGGTAATTCTTCTTATAATAATAATAGGAACACCTTTGGTCTTCAGAATAATATTAAAGAATTTATCAATACTCAAAAAGTTTTTAATGCAACAATAGAAGTAAAGTTGAATAAGATTGATGATATGTCTAGAAGCATTGATAGAATTTCTCATGATGTACAAAATCTCAAGATGAAAATTTTTGTGCCCAAGGTTGAGGTATCAATCAATTTATATGTTATTATGGATGAAAGCAATAAAACAACTACTATGCTTAGAGCTAAAAGATATATTTTAGAAAAGGAGTTTTCTAGTGACTGATTTCATAAAAATGATGAAGATCTTAAAATGATTAGTGTTTCTTCTATTGATTCTTTTTTTAGTAAAATTAAAATTGATGATAAAGGGACTGGAGAAGAATCAACTTTATCTAGAAGGCATGCCAATAATTTGGAGGGGGGAATCTTGTTGAGAAAATTGATAAAAGTGGGTTTGGAGAGGTCAAAACTTTAACTAGTGATGTGCCCACTCTTTTAGATTACAAGGACTTTAATTATGATAGTTGCTCTTTGATTGATTGTATTTCCTTGTTGGAATCCATGATTAATTCACCTCATGCTTATGAACGAAATAAAGCTTTTACTAAACATATTGTTGACGCCATGATGAAAGCTTTAGAAGAAAAGTTGGAATTATATATTTCAATTCCTAGAAATTACATGATGAATGGGAACCTACTACCAATGTCAATATTAAAAATTATGAGTGTTTTTCTTTATGTGACTTGGGTGCTAGTGTTTCTACAATTCCGAAATCTTTATGTGATGTGCTTGGCCTTACTGATATTGAAGAATGTTCTCTAAATTTGCACTTCATGGATTCTACTATTAAAAACCCTATGGGAAGAATTAATGATGTTCTTATTCTTGCAAATAGGAAATACGTTCCCATAGATTTTATTGTTCTTGAAATTGATTGCAATCCGTCTTGTCCAATTATACTTGGTAGACGGTTTTTACGTACTATCGGTGCCGTGATTGTTATGAAAGAACGCAATATTAAATTTCAATTTCCACTAAGAAAGGGTGTGGAACACTTCCCTAGAACAAGAAATAATCCACCATATGAATCATCCATAATGGCATCATTTGGATCTAGAAACAAAGATGACAACACTTAGAACTTTTGCTTTATGCCTAGCTAGGGGTGTAAAACGATAGCGCTTGTTGGGAGGCAACCCAATGAATAAATTTATTTTTGTCTTTTTCTTTATGTTCTTTAGTGTTTGCACAATTATGCATATGTTATGATTGTTCTCTTTTATGTTTTAGTTAGTGTTTGTGCCAAGCAAAGCCTTTGGGATCATGTTGGGTGGTAGTTGCTTTGATGTTGTTGGCAAACATAAACTTTTGCACCCAGAAAAATAATTTTCATAAATCACAAAAACTTTCTTTTGCTCTGCATTTTTCACACAAGATTGATATACAAATTTCCTACGTTGCCCTAATTTTTCAGAATTTTTGGAGTTACAGAAGTATATGAACTTCCCTGATTACTACAAGTTGTTCTGTTTTTGACAGATTTTGTTTTCTTTGCGTTGTTTTCTTATTTTTATGAATCTATGGTTGTATTGGAGGTAGAAGATATAGACATTTTCAAGTACAGTAGATATAATGCAAAAATAAAATATGAATGGGTTTGCAACAGTACTTAAAGTAGTGATTTGCTTTGTTATACTAACGGATCTCACGAAGGTTTTGTTGAGTTTTGTATGATTGAAGTTTTCAAGTTTTGGGTGAGATCATGATGGATGAAGGAATAAGGAGTAAGAAGAGCCTATTCTTGGGGATGCCCATTGGATTCCCATGCTATTATCTAAAATAGAAGCAAGGAACTAAGCTTGGGGATGCCTGAGTGGCATCCCCTCTTTCTTCTAACGACCAATGGTATTTTACTTGGAGCTATATTTTTATTCGTCACATATCATGAGTTTTGCTTGGAGCGCCTTGTATGGTATGAGTCTTTTGTTGTTTTGCTTTATTTTGTGTCATCTATCCTTGCTGGACACACCTATTTGAGAGAGCCAAAATTATACTATGACTTGTTAGAATTGCTCTCTATGCTTCACTTAAATCTTTATGAGCTATGGAATTGCTCTAGTGCTTCACTTATATCTTTTTGAACAAGGTGTGCTTTAGTATTTTTTAAGAAACTCTCTCATGATTAACTTAGATTTATTTGAGAGTTAGTAAAATTTTAAGAAATTCTCTCTTGCTTCACTTAAATTATTTTGAGAGAAGAAATTTTTATGCTCATGTTCTTCCTTAGATTTGTTTGAGCTATAAATATTAACATATGATTAGTCCCAAAGTGATAGATATTCAAGAAGGATATAATAAAAAAAATTCATGAAGATAATTGAACAAAATAAACTTGATTCTTTGTAATAGTTTTGCGAGATGATAGTGATATGTCAGCCATGTTAATGAGTAATTATGTTTTAGTAGGAATATTGGTGTTAAGGTTTGTGATTCCCTATGCAAGCACGAAAGTCAATAGTTATGCAATGAAGTTATATCCTACTTGTGGTGCATTATTCGGTGTTAGTTATGCATAATGCTCACTTATGAGATTTTTCATTTCTTGGTTGCACTACAAAAAAAAATACACTTCCGTGATGATACGTGTTTTTCATAGTAGGTCACGTTTTCTGTCATGCATGTACATCCATGACGATTTTATGACTGAATCAAGATAGTCATACCTGTGCTGCCGTAGAAGTGTTCCATGACATTACCAAAATTATCATCACAGAAGTGTCCACTTCCATGACAATAAATCGCGCATCATAGAAGTGCTTTCATCAAGGGTGACCGACATGTGGCATCCATCGTAACGGCTCGCCATTAAGCTATCGGGTCCGGTTTTGGATCCGATAACCTGTTAATAACCTCGACCAATGGGGATTTTCCATGTGTAAAATCATCATTGGCTGGAGGAAACACGTGTTGGCTCACCGTTGGGACATATGTCATCCACTCATTGGACTGAAGGTGCCTATGATACATGAACATGTGGCACGACCCAACAGAGGCCCATTCATGTGAAAAGGCCTGCCCGTTTGACTTTGTCAAAAGGTGGTGGCCCGGCCCACGAAAAGTCTGTTAACGACATGTTCGCATATAGCCCATTTACAGCCCGCTAACCGAGGGACCATTGCGGACTATGCAAATTAGGCCCAGTAGCGTCATTTGGGCCGTCCAATATGATTCCAGCCCGTTTTAACTTCTGGCCCATGTATGGCCCATGACATCTTTCGGCCCATATGAGGCCCTTTGTAACTCTTGGCCCATTAATGGCCCGTGGTGAAACTGGCCCGTAATGAATAGTGTATCACTTTATACCCATTAACGGCCCATTATTCCATTGGGCCGTTTCCAGCCCATGTTATCTTTCGGCCTTCTCATGGCCCATTTATTCTTGGGCTCATTTCCAGCATTTGGTTACTTACGGCCCGTTATTGTTATTTTCTGCTTGTGGGCCAAATTCAGCCCATGGTTATAGTCTGCCCGTTTGTGGCCCGTTAATACATTGGGCCATTTTCATAGCGTCATCAAACATGGCCGATTAACGATGACCCTTTATGGTCGGCCCATGAACGGACGATTCCAACTCTGGCCCGTTTACGACCATAATGCGGTCTGTTATTGGCCATGTTTGGCCAATCGATCATATGGCACGTAGAAGGCCCATTCATGATACAACCCGTAGAAGGCCCATTGTGCCTACAGCCCGTAGAAGGCCCATTGTTTCTACGGCCCGTAGAAGGCCCATTGTTTCTACGGCCCGTAGGAGGCCCAGTGTCACTATAGTAAATATGTAGCCCATGATTATTGGGGCCTAGTTTTAAAAAATAGGTTATTGCGGCCACTAGCAAACCGCGGAAAAAGAACTGCACTCACTACAAGCAAAAAAATAAACATGACAGCAAGGAAATAAATAAGCAAGCAACTTACACTAGGTTATCACGGCTATTACACATATTACATCCACTGGGCATCAAAGTTCGCCAGCAGTGCAAATATAGGGAACAAAGCAGCATATAAGCGCCGCAGCAAAACAAGTCCAGAACTGAAACCACTTCAGAAGATCTCAAGAAACAATATCCTGGGTACCCATAATGCTGGCAAGATGCTTAGCAAGCTTATTAACTTTCTCTTGTTTGGAGCTTAAATCCTCCAGTGCTTGTTGTTGCACCAGAAGGTATGCATCTGAATTCTGCAGGGACTTCCTCAGTCCTTCAACTTCCTGTCGCACCACATCTGATCGATGTCTTTCAACTTGAAGTTGAGACTCAAGAAGACAAACTGATTCATGCAGCGAGTTCGAAGAGCTTGTGCCAGCAGTAGTGGCCAGTAACTCGAACACTACATCAAGACAGGACTTTTGGGTTCTCTCACTGTCATCAAGATAGTTTTTATCAGCTTTCTTGGAGACCAACAGGGATGTCTCACTATCTTGAACCTTAACTGCATTACTTCCTTTGCCATTGCATAACGGGGTAATGTTCTCCAAAAAAATTTCCGCATTCTAAAAGAGAAACAAGCAGGCACATCACAGGTTTACCATGTTGTATATGAAACTCATTTTGGTAAATTAGTTCAGTAGTAAAGTGGACAGGATAACAACATGAAACAAACATATATCTTTGTACCATGGTCACTTTATGGTCTATATCATTCTGGTTTTTGTTGCCAAATCAAGATAGAGACACAGTTCAAATAACAATTGTTCAAGACAAAGCAGAATAGACAGAATATAAGTGTGGGAAACTATAGAGCAATAACAACACTTGTAATGTGCATGACATGAGAACATAACTGTTTATTCAATTGAAACTGAAATCAACATAGAGCAAGTTACAACAGCAAACCAGTTAAAGAAACAGGTTTAAAACATACCTGTTGCGCCATTGGAGTTTCAATTCCATCCTTCAAATTTGAAAATAGTTGGTATGAGTAAATACAGTGATGTAAGAGCAAAGGAGTTTGAAGCATAGCTACAGAACCTAACATGAGAACAAATCTTCTTCTCCTTTAAGCGTTGAGTTGGGATTCGGAGTGGTGGTCCTTGTGCTTTGGGCACTGCAGTTCCCTTACTAACTGCTCGTGTTTGGGTGCTCTATGGTGGAGACGGTGTTGTGTCAACTAGAACTGGGTTACTATCTGCTTGGGTTGGGGTTAGAAGGGGTGTAGCTGGTTCTCTGTCCAACTTGGTAGGGGTACAATTTGTGAGAGTTTGGGTTATGTGTGGTGGGGCTAGTTCTTGGGTAAGTATAGTCGTGGTTCTATCTGCATGAACTCGTAGCACTATCTTTTCTGAAGACCGTGTTGTTACTCCCTTAGATACTGCCCTCACCCTCTCCAATTCAAATGGCTGATAAACAAGAAAATTAATTGAATGTATAGACATTGTATGATAGACAGGTGCAATGGATAGTGGGGAATAAAAGAGGGCATGAAATAATTCACATTTATTTTGTCTAACCAAACAGGATAGCATGACACAATTTCACATATATGATGGCTAACTAAACAGGATAGCATGACAAAATTTCACATTATGATGGCTAACTAAAAAAGATGGAAAGACATAGTTCAAAATATGATGACTATGTAAACAGGATGACATGATATAACTATCTAATGTGTTTATTAAATAGTTTGGCATGTCATAATTCACATACATGCCGCCTATGGAAACATGATAGCATGATATAATTCACGGATAGAATGGCATAATTCAAAATACGATGACAATAAACACTAAACAGGTTGAGATGATATAACTATATGATGTCTTTATTAAATGTGTTGCCATGCCATAATTTAGATAGATGTTGTGTATGTAAACATGATGGCATGATATAATTCAAATATATGATTTATATAGTAAGCAAGTAAGCAGATGGCAATCCATATATGATGTAAAAACTAAGCAATGCAAGACAACATGCATGACATGGGTAATATAACCCTGCCAAGTTTGAGCATAGACCTCAGGGGGAAATAGGACTGGTCACCAGTCTCTGAATCCTCCTCTGAGGAGCTCTCTGTAACCAGCAAGATGTCTGCTTCAGCAGGTAGCATTGTCTGCTCTAAATACCTTGTTTTCACTCTAGATACTTCCATCACCGGTTCCAATGGCTGATGCACAGGAAGATTAGTTGAATATAGAAACATTGTCAACAAATGGAACACGTAATACAAAAAAATGATAGCATGATATAGTTCACATACATGATGATTGGCTAAACAGCATGGTATTGCATAATTCACATATATAATGCCTTTGCAACAAGATTCCATTGCATAATTCACATATATAATGTCTTGCAACAAGATGGCAATGCATAATTCACATATATGGTAATTAGACACTAAACAGGTGGCATTCACACAAAGCATGTCTAAACTAATCAAATGACATAGCAATGCAAGACACCATATGCACGATATTAGCAACATAACTCTACCAAGTTATAGCATACACCTCGGGGGGAGGGGGAATAAGACTGGTCATTTGTCTCTGAATCTTCCTCTGAGGAGCTATCTGTAACCAGCGAGATATGCGCTTCGTCAGATAGCATAGTCTACTCTGAAGCCCTTGTTTTCACTCTAGAATTTTCCATCACCTTGTCAAATGGCTGATGCATACGAAGAGTAGTTGAATGTACTAACATTGTTGACAAATGTAATATGTAACAAATAAAGGATGCCTGATATAATTCACATAGAAGATGGCTGGCTAAGCAGGATGTCATTGCAAAATTCACATATATGATGCCTGGCTAAACAAGATGGTGTTGCATAATTCACATAAACGATGAATAAACTAAACAGATGGTATTCACACAAAGCATGTCTAAACTAAGCAAAGACATACTTGATGTATAAAGTAACCAATGCAAGGCACCATATGCATGATATAACCAACATCAGCATGCCAATTTCGAGCGAAGACCTCAGGGGGTAAATAGGAGTGGTCTTCTCCTTCTAAATCCCCCTCAGAATAGATATCTTCCTCTCGATTACAATCCGAAATGGGTGGAGGGGGGCTGCCTTTGCGCCTACCATGGAGCGACGTCTGCATGAAATTTTATTGCCATACAAGGCTCGTCTCTTTTGCCCTACATGTTCAGTTCCATTGTGTACCATAACTAACATGCATAAATCTTTACTATGTAAGGAATAAAACATAGTGACATTATGTAAGGAGTGCATGCAGAAATCTAGAGTGATGGTAGCAACCTGTGGATAGACCCAAAACCAATTATAGCAGGCAGATAATGGCTTCAGTTAAAAAATACAAATAATGGCTTCTTTACTATTTGTTTCCCACCCAACATGAAACTCATAGTAGACACCAGAGAACCAGACAGTAGATAGATACTATTGATTGCAGCCCCAATATGTACCCCCCAACCATTTAAAAACTCAAGTTTGACCGTTAGTTTGGAGCTGACTCACAGTCTAATCAGCGAACATGACGATAAAGTAGCATGTAATATTAAGCGATGCATAATGTAAGCAGACACAAAAGAGTGCGACCTCTCTTGTGGACCCGTGTAGTCCTCGAGGTCATCTGCTCGGTTGATGATGGTAATGCAGTTTTCATGGCCGCCGGTAGCGGGGAAGAAGATCTAAGGTGGCGAAAGATAGTCTGGAGGCCGGATCCCTATTGTGCTGGACCCTTCTGTTGTTGGAGCAGCTGAGCTGGGGTGGATGACGGCACAACAGGAGCGGCACAAACCATGCAAGGTTTTCTTTGACAACTATCTGTAAGAGAAGTAATTCTGTAAGGGCTGGTTTGAATTGGAGGATTCTAACAACGCAGGGATAGGAAATGCACAGTAATAGGATAGGAATGCATGTGCAAACTAGAGAATTTAAAAACACAGGATTTCTGCCAATCTGGGTGTTTGGTTCACAAGAATTGGAACATCACAGGATGCAAAGAAGCATGGTGAGATTAGGTCAAACCACAAGAAAATGTATGGTTATAATGCTATTATGCTACTATCTCTTAGTCTTGTGCTTCATGAATAGGAATTTGAAAAGGTGGACAAATGGATATTAAAATTCCTGTGGTTTTTCTTTCAAGGAGACACTAAAGGAACAAATCCTACAGTTTTCCTTTGCTCCATTCCTTTGAACCAAATGCATGAATAGTAGTACCATAGGAAACTTTCCAATTCCTATGTTTTTCCTTCACTTTTCCTTTCAAGCACTGGTGATTCTAGTAGGCAGGCTTGAGCAAGGAAAAACCTACACTCAAAAAATGTTTTTTTGCTACTTCTAGTACTTTGGACCCATGCCACTGCCCTACTAGCTCAACTCCCAAGCCCATCGACAAATGCACAACTCAAACACACAGAGATAAATAATGATGGCGTTCAAGAGAGTCCATCACGGATAGCTAAGTTGCCTGGTACCTCACTTCTTGTCATGTAGTAGGAAAAGTTAATCGTATTTCACGTTACTGTGTGTGCTCAGTGGACAATATATATAACATGTAGAGTAAAAAAGAGATGCAACAACTATACAACCTCTTTGGCAAAGCCATGTCGATCTCAACGTGATTGGGTTTGTCGGTGAGGATGATCCGGCTGACTTGGCTGTCAGAGGAGGGGAAGAAGATCTTAGGCATCTTGAGATGGAGCCCGGGGTACTGCTCCATTGTGATGGAGGGTTTCGTCGTTGGAGCAGCTCCGCTGAGTTATACGACGCTGAGGCTGAAGCAAGATAGGAGAGACAATGTTAACCTGAGTGGAATTCTAATAGCGTCTCCAATAGATGACGTAAAATACATAACCACAAAGTGCTAGATGCAAAATACATCAGCCACTCATCTCTAAACTTAACTGTAGAAACTGAATTTTGTTGTCAAAACTGAATTTTACTATCGAAACTGAACACACTTGAGGTGAGGCAACACGTCAGTCGACTGACTTTTTCATCTCTGGTAAGTCGATTTTCCAGTCGTTGGATACGAAATCAAGGGCCTGGAGTTCATCTTCAACCGCCACCCCCCCTGAGCCGCTAGCAACCACCAGCCAAACTGCCGCCCCCCGCCGCCCAGGGTCGGTAGTGTTGTCGTGGTTCTAAGTCTGACAGTAAGTATAGGGGGTACGAATGATGAGGCAAGGTCCTAGCTACGGTGAGATTGTACGCAAGTGTTTACGAGTTCAGGCCCCTCTCGAAGGAGGTAAAAGCCCTACGTCTCGGTGCCCTGAGGCGGTCGACTGGATTATGGGAGTGTGTGTTACAGGGGCTGCGGACCCTTGTGCTAGAGGAGGGGGGTGGCTTATATAGACTGCGCCAGGACCCTAGCCATACCCCATTACGAGGAGTTCAATGTACATAAATACGGGGTGTTACTGATAACGCCAGCCATAAGTGCTATTAATGATCTTAAAGACTATGGAATGAACGCTCGACCGTTGCAGTTCTAAGTGACTCCTGGTCTTCAGTAGGTCGAGTGGTTTCTTGAATGGTCGAGTGAAATCAGGAAGGAGGGGTACCCGAGTGATTGATTGGTTGAGTGGATTGCACTTGACGCCTTCACTGGGCACTCCTTGTTGTCTCTTAGGATTCTTTGCTTATAGGGTAGTGACCTTGGGTAGGGTGGATAGGTCAGGCCCGTGACCCTACCCTAGGTCTATATCATCATCATTAGCCCCCGAATGGATTAAGATCAGAGTGAAAAGAAGTTGAAGTTAGTCTTGCTTCGACTCTTGAGCTTCACAAGTTCTATGTTGAACTGGAAGCTCGTGTTGGAACTTCGGCTTCGCTTCAGTCGCCTTCATCGATTCAGAAGTTGCCGAGTGGATTCATATCATCACCCATCGAGTGTTACTTTTGACGCGAAATCTTTGACGCGATTGGTTACAGCCTATCCTGGATCTCGCGGGATTCAAAATTTTGGGGAAGCACACGACTCAGACCGTGCCGTAGAAAGTGGGATGGATAGATAGGAGCGCCTCGCCACCTTTTCACCACGTACCAAGCGCGCGACTGTTGTGGTATTTGACAGGATTACCCAAGCCCACACGTCAGCCACTCGAAAGCGGGCCCTTAAAAGGCGATGGGGCCGAGGCGTTTGCACTGTGCGTGTCCATTCTCCCTCTTCCTCCTCTGCTAACGCTCTCGATGCCGCTGCCCTGCCACCATGGTGAAGGACAAGACGGCGGGACTGGAATGCGCGAAGAAGGCGACGGGGGCGGCAAAAAGCAAGAAGACGAATCGGGGATCATCGTTGAGGTCTGCTCTGCCGCCGGGTTGGATCCAGGGCGATTGGATCGGATCTTCGCTCTGGTCGGAGGACTTGGAGGAGCTGGCTGACTCTGGTCAGATCATCAACGGGGTTGCGAGGCTGCCGGAGGGGGAAGCGGAGCCTCAGCCTCGACCGGGCGAGTGTGTTCTGCTCGCCACCCACGTCGACCATGGTTTCTCCCTCCCCCGCGTCCTTTTTTCCGGGGTTTCTTGAACTTTTTCGGAGTCCAGCTCCATCACTTCTCTCCCAACACCATTACATACCTTGCTGCGTTTGTGTCCATGTGTGAAAACTTCCTGGGTTGTCGACCGCACTAGGGTCTTTTCAAGCACATCTTCACAATCCGCTCCCAGTCGGTGAAGAAAGCGAATTCGAGTGATGAGAGAACATACGTTATCCAAATGTGTGGGGGCTTGGGTATCCAGAAGAGGAAAAGGAGTTCTTTCCCCTCCATGACACTTCCTGAGTCAGTCAGGGGCTGGCAGTCAACCTGGTTCTACTGCCAGGACATTGCGACTCCAGGTCAGTCGACTGGACATCCCCCTTTTTCTTTAGATCGCGCCCAGCAACCTTCTTCACTGAAAGTGACCGCTGCGGAGAGGGTGGAAATGAACATGTTACTCGAGATAGTGGTCCAGTTGATCAATCAGGGTGTCACCGGCATGGACTTATTGGAGGTGTTTCTCAGTCGACGCATCCAGCCGCTCCAGGCTCGTGATCACTCCATGTGGATGTACTCTGGAGCCAACGACACTGCTTGGGTTCATACAGAGGAGGTTTCGGCCAAGACAGTGGCCCTGTGGCTGAAGGGTATTATAGGAAACAAGGACAACCCCAGGGGAGATAGGAGAGCCGACCCATTCAGCGACAGCAACCAGCCAGATAAGATTTGGTCTCTACTACCGACTGTACTTCAATATGTTTTGCGACTGTCTTTGAATCCGAATGATATCTGCTTGACTTCCTGTCTTGTAGGTTTCCACTGAGATGTACTCGATGCCCAATGGTGAACAAGCTCTGGAGCAAGACCAGGAGGGAGAGGACAGCGTAGAGGAAAGTGGCGATTGGCAATCTCCAAAAGATGATGACGAGGAGGAAAGCGATGAGTCGGACGACGACGAGATAGTCGACTCACCACCTTGCACGGAGCGTCGATCGAAGCTACTCCATGATCCAGTGGGCGGGCGTGGCAAAACCATGGCTCCAAGCACACAAACAAATGAAGCGCACTCGGACTTCGACTCCCGAGCCGACGGAGAAGGTCGCCAAGCAGCCCAAGGTCGTCCCCTCAAAGTCTCGGAAGACTTTGCCCAAGATCAAGATGGACGTCCCTGTTGCCTCTGGGTTAGTGTTCTTTCTTTCTGCTTTTTCTTCTACCGACTGATACTTCTGTTCTGACCGAATGGATTATAAATTTTTCAGCCCCGCCTCAGCCGCGACTGATATGGACGTTGACAAGGCCCCAGGTGACGAGGAAACCAATGAAGCGGCCACCTCCAAAGCTAGTATGCTCCATTCGACTTGAATTTATTCTACCGATTGAACTTTTGAGGTTGCTTTTTGTTGCATCTCCATGGGACGTTATTGAGCTTCCGGATGATGATGAAGGAGTGCCTCTGAGAAAGAGGAGGAGGAGGGGCATGGCGTCAAGCGGGAAAGCGCCCGAGGGTCAGGTCCCTCAGTCGACACCGGTGCCTGAGACAGTGGTCCAGCGATCCGGAGATCTGGCTCGTACCAATGTTATCTTTGCCAATCCGTTGTCGACTAACCATCCACCAGGGTCGACTTCTCAGACCTCTGCCGCTCTAGTACAAGTCCATGCATCTGACCCTATGGCTGGTCCAACTGCATTGCCATCATCGCTCTTCATTGCATACCAGACTCCAGATGACTCACGAGTGCCGCCAGGGAGGCCCTTCTCCAGGTAAATCTCATGATGGAGCAGATGAAGGTGATGCATGAGGACAGTGAGGTAGCTTATAATGCCAGCACCGCTTTGCAAACCAACTTCAAGGTTAGTTGACTCCCGACTGGTCTCTTGAATAATGATAGTTGCCACTGTTGCTTCGCTGTCCATATGGTGCTCTTGGATGAGCATTTTGGAACCTATTATGTGCATCTATCATGGGTCTATGTTTCACATCCAATCACCCACTCGGGTGTTTCTGTGTTAGAGCTGTATAGTTCTTCCACTTGAGTCGACTAGGTTGAGTTGAGTGTTTTTCCGAACCAGTGGGGGCACGCAGAGTGCACCCACTTGGTGTAGTCCCCAAGACTGCGGTCGACTATTAGTAGTCGGCTGGGGTCTGAGAATCTCCTCCCCCTTTTTTTACTCATGCTGGGCAGATCATGCCGAGTGTAAAACCGAACCAGTGGGGGCACCCTAAGTGCACCCGCTGGGTGTAGTCTGTGAGACTACTGTTGAATGTTTGATTTAGCGGTAGTCTTAGAACAACTTACACTGTGATTGACTTTTGTTTATGTCGACTGACATATCTTATTTGCTGACTGCAGAGGTATTGTGATCTTGGGGCTCAACTTTCTGTACTGAATAAGAAGCAAATCAGTTTCAACCTTGATCTGGAACTAGCCAAGAAGAACCTCAAGAATGCTCAGGACGAAGCAGCTATTAGGGGAGGTAACCAATCATAGACTGTCCACCTTGCGACTCGCTCTTCTCCATTTTTTAGTCTCTTTGAACTGAGTGATTTCACTCGAACAGATGTACGTAGTGAAAACCGTAAACTTCATGCTCATCTGAAGAATGTTATTTCTTTAGAGAAAATGAAGCAGGCTCTGGAGAAGAAGGATAAGGATCTTGCTGCCGCCCAGAAGGAGGCGCGAGAGAAAACAGCGCTTGCGGACAAGAAGCTTGCTTCAGTCAGCGAGTTGGAAGAGGAGAACTCCAAGTTGAAGACCATCGTCTCTGAAGCCAGTCGGGAGGTTGAGCAACTGAAGAAAGACAAGGACAGCTTGACCGACGAAGTTGGAAGCCTCAAGGCCAAGAAGGGCGAGATAGAGTCTTATTTGGGGCAGCTTGCTGCGAAGTTGGTCTTGAAGCTTGAAGGTATTCTTGTTCGACCGATTTGTTGAAGTCGACTGAATGTCTTGTTAAACTGTCGACTCACTGTTTTTTCGACTGTGCAGAACTGTGTCAAGACTCTGAAGCAAAAAAAGATGATATTGCAATGAATGTGCTGCGGTTGGAGTCACTCATGGATAGTGATGTTGGTTATCTTGCCTGACTAAAGGCGGCAATGTCGCGCATTGACACCGAACTCTGGCCCCAGGCGGAACTCTCACAAGATCTCGAGTCTCTGATGACTCGACTGAATCAAATACCTAAAAGAGTGCAAGAATGGAAGAAATCATAAGCTCGCTGTGGCGCTAACGTCGCCCTGTAATTGGTCTGCGTGCACTGCAAGGATGTCGGAGAAGACAAGCTGGCGGCCCGCAAGG
This sequence comes from Triticum aestivum, assembly GCF_018294505.1. Taxonomy (NCBI): domain Eukaryota; kingdom Viridiplantae; phylum Streptophyta; class Magnoliopsida; order Poales; family Poaceae; genus Triticum; species Triticum aestivum. The sequence goes on from NC_057798.1 coordinate 309,246,659, forward strand.
TTGTGAACACCAAAAGGCACAGTTTCCAGTCCTTCATGGACACTTTCCTTGACGCCGCCACTTGCATTGCAGACAGCATTGACCTTGACAGTTTCTGTGATCCAGCAAGTCCTTCTCCTGACGAGTGAACAAAACATTGTGCCCCACTTTTATTTGCCTTGGAATGCCGAGTGATTATGCAACCGTTAAACTCTTTCAGGCTTGAAGCCTGAGCACCTCTGCCCGTTGTGGCCCTGAACTTTTGCAGGATTTATCTGAACTTGAATTTCCTTGAATATCATGGCTTTTGTTTTGGTTTTGAACTGTTTCCCACTGTCTTTCGATTCAGAAGTTGCCGAGTGAATTTGATCTTTTCGCCTTTTGTCGAGTGAAGTGTACATTTTACTTGTGAAGCAGCTCAGACATGGTGTTCAATCTACACCTCATCATCCTTGCGGATCGGGATGGTACATTGTACTCGTGATGCAACTCAGATGCGGTGTTAAATCGACACCTCGTCGTCCTTGCGAATCGGGATGGTACATTGTACTTGTGGCACAGTTCAGACATGGCGTTCAGTCGACACCTCGTCGTCCTTGTGGATCGGTATCACTCATTGTACTTGTGACACAGCTCAGACGTGGTGTTCAATCGACACCTCGTCATCCTTGCAGATAGGGATGGAGCGTACATTGTATTTGTGGCGTAGATCAAAGGATATTTGTGACCTAGGCGAGTATGGGGTCGCAGCTAAGCTCCCAAGTGGGAGGATTACTCTCCACTCGTAATGTTTTTAACATAGGCGAGTACGGGGTCGCAGCTAAGCCTTCGAGTGGGAGGATTGCTATCCACTCGGAAATTATTTAACTTAGGCGAGTAAGGGCCGCAGCTAAGCTCCCGAGTGGGAGGATTGCTCTCTACTCGGAATGTTTTTAACTTAGGCGAGTACGGCGTCACAGCTAAGCTCCTGAGTGGGAGGATTGCTCTCCACTTGGAATGTGTTTAACTTAGGTGATTTCGAGGTCGCAGCTAAGCCCCCGAGTGGGAGGATTGCTCTCCACTCGGGATGTGTTTTAACTTAGGCAAGTATGGGGTCGCAGCTAAGCCCCTGAGTGGGAGGATTGCTCTCCACTCGGAATGTTTTTAAGTTAGGCGATTTCGGGGTCGTAGCTAAGCCCCCGAGTGGGAGGATTGCTCTCCACTCGGGATGTTTTTTAACTTAGGCGGGTACTGGGTCACAGCTAACCCCCTGAGTGGGAGGATTGCTCTCCACTCGGAATTTTTTTTAACTTAGGCGAGTACGGGGTCGCAGCTAAGCCCCCGAGTGGGAGGATTGCTCTCCACTCGGAATGTTGTTTAACTTAGGCGAGTACGGGGTCGCAACTAAGCCCCCGAGTGGGAGGATTTCTCTCCACTCATGATGTTTTTAACATAGGCGATTTCGTGGTCGCATAAGCCACCCACTGGGGGATTTGGACACAAGTGATTACGAGGAACCAGTCATTAAGGTATTGTAAAAATCTTGTCTTTAGGAAACAAACTGAAGTGCTTTTATTACAACTCGTCGGGTCGAGTGATTTTAGGTATAGAAAGGACGAAGCAGCTCTGTGTTCCATGCGTGTGGCTCGTCCTTGTTCTTGGCTACGTTGTAGATGTGGTACGCTCGATTGTGAAGCACCTTGGTGATGATGAAGGGACCTTCCCAGGCCGAAGTGAGCTTGTGAGATCGTTTCTAATCCACTCGGAGCACAAGGTCTCCTTCCTGAAATGCTCGACCTGGGACTCCGAATGTGCATTTTGATGGATTGAGCTTGATATCATACCCTCTTAGGTTGGCAAAGGTTTGAACAAGGTCAGTCAGCAGGTCGGAACCTTTGTGTGACTTAACCACTATGTCATCCATGTATGCTTCCACATTCCGACTGATTTGAGTGAGCAGGCACTTCTGAATCATGCGCATGAATGTGGCACCAGCATTCTTGAGGCCAAATGGCATAGTAACATAGCAAAAACACCCGAACAGGGTGATGAAAGCCGTCTTTATCTCATCGGGTCCATACAGTCGGATCTGATGGTACCCGGAATAAGCGTCCAGGAAGGACAGTCGCTCACATCCCGCAGTTGAGTCGACTATCTGGTCGATGCGGGGCAGAGGAAAATGATCTTTCGGGCAGGCCCGATTGATGTGCTTGACGTCAATACACATTCGGAGTGATTTGTCTTTCTTGGTAACCATAACAACATTGGCAAGCCATTCGGAGTGGTATATCTCGCGGATGAACTCAGCAGCCAGGAGCCGAGCCGCCTCCTCCCCAATGGCCTTTCTCTTCACCATGGCGGACCGGCGGAGATGCTCCTTAACGGGTTTTACTTTTGGGTCGACTCACAAACTGTGCTCAGCCAATCCCCTGGGTACACCTGGCATGTCAGATGGCTTCCATGCAAAGATGTCCCCGTTCTCACAGAGGAACTGGATGAGTGCTTCTTCCTATTTGTTGTCAAGTGTCGTCGAGATATGGGTCGGAGCAGCATTGGGGTCGGTCGGGTGAACATGGACTGACTTGGTCTTGCCGGCCGACTGAAATACCGACTCTGAGGCAGGCCTCTTAGCATGCAGTAAATCACTCGGATCTGTAGTCTTCAGGTACTCTTGAAACTCTACTGCTGCCATCTGCTCATCTGTTATCTTTGCCCTGTCTTGAAGACAATCTTCTGCTCTTTGATGGTTACCGAAACCGTTATTACGCCTCTGGGGCCAAGCATCTGCATCTTGAGACATAGCACGATCGAGCCATAAAGCTAGCATAAGCAGGTCTGCCTAGAATGGCATGATATGCACTCTGGAAATCCTCAACCTCAAACATCAACTTTTCCTTGCGGAAATTCTTCTCGTCGCCGAAAACCACGTCAAGAGTGATCTGTTCGAGTGATTCGGCTTTCTTTCTTGGGATGATTCCATGGAACCGCATGTTGCTCTCGCTGAGTTTTGACATCGGAATGCCCATTCCTTTGAGGGCCTCAGCATACAGAATATTCAGGCCACTACCACCATCCATCAGAACCTTGGTCAGTCGGGTGCCTCCCACAACTGGGTCGACCACTAACTCTTGCCGTCCAGGGGTGGCTACGCGTGCCGGGTGGTTGGATTGGTCGAATGTAATGGGGGGGTGGTTTGAGCACTTCAAATACTTTGGTGCTGCTAGAGCAACCATGTTAACCTCTCTGTTACTGACCTTCAGTTGATTTTTGCTCTTGATATCGACAAAAATCACCAAGGTGGCATTTACATTGGGGTAACCATCATCATCAACCTTATTTTCTTCTTCCTTCTTGGACTATTTGTCCTTATCACTGGGTTTACTTTCTCAAAAGTTTTGGATTAGGAGTCGACATTGTCAAGTGGTATGTTTGGGGAGAATCAGGTTCCCCTCCTCATCCTTCTTGGTGTGTGTCGTGGTATTCTCACCAGGGGTGTAAGACGACATATGCCACAAGGTGGCTTCGTGTGAGGGCAAGACTTCTACTGATAGGCCCGAGAGCGGGTATGCGAATAGCATGCGGTAGTTTACCCAGGTTCGGGGCTCTCCGGAGAGATAATACCCCCACTCCTGCATGTCTGAGTATATCTGGTATATCTGGTACAGAGTGCTCCTGGAGCTATATCTGAAAGCAGTGCCACAGGCATCTGGTTTCATATATGCATGTATGTGGCATGCTCTTAGTGGTCGGCCATGCTCATGGCCCATGGCCGTGAGCATGTGGGTGCTCACGCGCGTGTGTGTTGTGTCTGGATGGATGGATGGCTAGCTTATATAGGCATGGCTAGCTTATTTCCTAAGCTAGGTGAGTAGTGTGGGTGGCAAGTGGGCATGGGGCACCATGCCCATGAGAGGTGTGGTGCATGTCATGCTTGTCCCCTGGGCACTTTATAAAATAGTGTAAGGGTGACAGGTACACTGTAGACGACATTGCAATATGGCCGTCTCGTCGATGTCTTGTCGGTGTCGGGTCGAGCTGCAGGCAGAAGCCGGCTGGTTGGCGCAGGCGGCAGCCGGCTAGTTGGCTGCGCCAACCAGTCGGCAGCCGGCCGAGCAAAGCAGTTGAATGGGGAGCTGGTAGGAGCGGCCGGGCAGTCGGACTGAGGGGCTTTGCTAGCCCCGATGTCTTGATTTATTGTCTCGCCATCTTCGGGGTATCCGTCGCCAATTACTCCGACGGTGTGAATATGACACGGCAAATCCATCGCATCATTTCCTTCCTAGTCCTTCACCTTCTTAGGGATCCAAGGCCCTTTGGGTTTCCCTTTGAACTTTCCTTGATTCAACACTGCTGCCTCGGCAGGACCTGCTGCCTCAGCCTTTCGCTTCTGCTTCCACCGAAATTTCCTCCTCCGGTGTCCTAGGCGACTGCTTTCTGCTTACCGCTCCAGATTCAGTCTTCTTCTTTGTCGTTAGCGTACTTGATGGCAATCTCCATCATTCGAGTCAAAGACATATATCCATTCCGACCGAACTTCAGATTGAGCTCTCTGTAGCGAACGCCTTCCTTGAAGGCACAGATTGCTTGGTGATCTGACACACTCTCCACTGTGTGGTGCAGAGTGATCCATCTCTGGATATAGTCTCTCAAGGTTTCATTTGGTTTCTGCATGCAATGCTGCAACTCCGGTAGACCAGCATGTCTCTTGCAGGTGCCCTCAAACGTTCTAGTGGACACTCGGGCTAACTCATCCCAAGTCAAAATGCTCCCAAGGGCCAACTGATTCAGCCAAGCCCTAGCAGAACCTTCAAGCATCAGAGGAAGGTGCTTCATGGCCACTCATCGCTGCCACCACCAATGTGCACAGCCACTCGGTAGTCTTCAAGCCAAGTATCGGGCTTCGACTCTCCTATGAACTTACTGACGCCAGTCACCAGTCTGAAGTTATGAGGAATCTCAGCGGCTCTGATGGCTCTTCCGAAACACTCTGGGCCGGAAACATGGAATCTGTTTCCACTGGGTCTGTCTCGATCCAGCCCTTCTCTGTATGCTCTATTCCGGTCGACCAAACCCTGCACAAGGACGGACCTTGCATCGAAGCCGAGCTCTCTGGGGTCGACTGGAACTCTGCGGTCATTCCCATATGGACGCCCGTCATCATATCGCCGGGGTGCGTATAACCTATCCCTCGGAAGGGCGAAGGCACTCGACGGTGGTTGCCGCAGGCGTACTCATGATCATATTCTCCATGAGCTCTTCCCAGGTGCCGATCCTGGCGGTGATTGCTACCTCTTGAGCACTGCGTTGGTTTTCCCTTGAAGAGGAAAGGGTGATGCAGCAAAGTAGCGTAAGTATTTCCCTCTGTTTTTGAACCAAGGTATCAATCCAGTAGGAGGCTCCTCACAAGTCCCTCGTACCTACACAAACAAACAAGAACCTCGCAACCAACGCAATAAAGGGGTTGTCAATCCCTTCACGACCACTTGCGAAAAGTGAGATCTGATAGAGATAATAAGATAAGATAAATACTTTTGGTATTTTTATGATATAGATTGGAAAGTAAAGATTGCAAAATAAAGTAGATCGGAAACTTATATGATGAAACATAGACCCGGGGCCATAGGTTTCACTAGTGGCTTCTCTCAAGATAGCATAAGTATTACGGTGGGTGAACAAATTACTGTCGAGCAATTGATAGAAAAGTGCATAGTTATGAGAATATCTAGGCATGATCATGTATATAGGCATCACGTCAGCAACAAGTAGACCGACTCCTGCCTGCATCTACTACTATTACTCCACGCATCGACCGCTATCCAGCATGCATCTAGAGTATTAAGTTGATAAGAACAGAGTAATGCATTAGGAAAGATGACATGATGTAGAGGGATAAACTCAAACAATATGATATAAACCCCATCTTTTTAGTCTCGATGGGAAAAATACAATATGTGCCTTGCTGCCCCTGTTGTCACTGCGAAAGGACACCGCAAGATTGAACCCAAAGCTAAGCACTTCTCCCATTGCAAGAAAGATCAATCTAGTAGGCCAAACCAAACTGATAATTCGAAAAGACTTGCAAAGATAACCAATCATACATAAAAGAATTCAGAGGAGATTCAAATATTTCTCAGAGATAAACTTGATCATAAACCCACAATTCATGGGATCTCGACAAACACACTGCAAAAAGAGTTACATCGGATAGATCTCCAAGAAGATCGAGGAGAACTTTGTATTGAGATTCAAAGAGAGAGAAGAAGCCATCTAGCTAATAAATATGGACCCGAAAGTTTGTGGTAAACTACTCACAACTCATCAGAGTGGCCTTGGCGATGATGTAGAAGCACTCTGTGATCGATACCCCCTTCGGCGGAGCGCCAAAAAAGGCCCCAAGATGGGATCTCGTGGATACAGAAGGTTGTGGCGGTGGAAATAGGGTTTCGTGGTGCTCTTGGATGTTTTCAGGGTACATAGATATATATATAGGCGAAGGAGGTCGGTCAGGGGAGCGACAAGGGGCCCACAAGGGTGGGGGCGCGCTCACCCCCCTAGGGCACGCCTTGCACCCTCGTGGCCGCCTGGGCTGCTTCTTGACGTCCACTCCAAGTCTCCTGGATTGCGTTTGTTCCAAAAAGATCGCTCCCGAAGGTTTCATTCCGTTTGGACTCCGTTTGATGTTCCTTTTCTTCGAAACACTGAAATAGGCCAAAAAAACAGCAATTCGGGCTGGGCCTCCGGTTAGTAGGTTAGTACTAAAAATGATATAAAAGTGTAAAGTAAATCCCATAAACATCCAAAACGGGTAATATAATAGCATGTAACAATAAAAAATTATAGATACGTTGGAGACGTATCAAGCATCCCCAAGCCTATTTCCTGCTCGTCCTCGAGTAGGTAAATGATAAAAATAGAATTTTTGATGTGGAATGCTACCTAGCATATTTCTCAATGTTTATTGTGGCATGATTGTTTGGATCCAAATGATTCAAGATAAAAGTTCATATTAACATAAAAATAGTAATATTTCAAGCATACTAACAAGTAATCATGTCTTATCGAAATAGCATAGCCAAAGAAAGCTTATCCCTGCAAAATCATATAGTTAGGCTATGCTTCATTTTCATCACACAAAATACTCCCATCATGCACAACCCCGGTTTTAGCCAAGCAATTGGTTCATACTTTTTAACGTGCTTCAACTTTTTCAACTCTCACGCAATACATGAGTGCAAGCCATGGATATAGCACTATATGTGGAATAGGATGGTGGTTGTGAAGAAGACAAAAAGGGAGAAGATAGTCTCACATCAACTAGGTGTATCAACGGGCTATGGAGATGCCCAATAATTGATATCAATGTGAGTGAGTAGGGATTGCCATGCAATGGTTGCACTAGAGCTATAAATGTATGAAAGCTCAACAAAAGAAACTAAGTGGGTGTGCATCCAACTTGCTTGCTCACGAAGACCTAGGGCATTTTGAGGAAGCCCATCATTGGAATATACAAGCCAAGTTCTATGATGAAAAATTCCCACTAGTATATGAAAATGACAACATAGGAGACTCTTTATCATGAAGATCATGGTGCTACTTTGAAGCACAAGTGTGTAAAAAATAAAAAAGATAGTAACATTGTCCCTTCTCACTTTTCTCTCATTTTTTTGGTGGGCTTCTTTGGCCTCTTTTTTTATTTGGGCTTCTTTCGCCTCTTTTATTTTTATAAAGTCCGATGTCTCATCCCTACTTGTGGGGGAATCACAGTCGCCATCATCCTTTTCTCACTTGGGACAATGCTCTAATAATGAAGATCATCACACTTTTATTGATTTACAACTCAATACTTAGAAAAAAATATGACTCTATGTGAATTCCTCCGGCGGTGTACCAGGATATGCAATGAATCAAGACGGACATGTATGAAAGAATTATGAAGGTGGCCTTGCCACAAATACGATGTCAACTACATGATCATTCAAAAGCAATATGACAATGATGGAGCGTGTCATAATGAATGGAACGGTGGAAAGTTGCATGGAAATATATCTCGAAATGGATATGGAAATGCCATAATAGGTAGGTATGGTGGCTATTCTAAGGAAGGTAAATGGTGGGTGTATGATACCGGCGAAAGTTGTGCGGCATAATAGAGGCTAGCAATGGTGGAAGGGTGAGAGTGCGTATAATCCATGGACTCACGTTAGTCATAAAGAACTCATATACTTATTGCAAAAGTTTACTAGCCCTCAAAGCGAAGTACTACTACACATGCTCCTAGGGGAAGGGTTGGTAGGAGTTAACCATCGTGCGATCCCGACCTCCACACATAAGGAAGGCAATCAAAAGAGCACCCCATGCAACAAATTTGTTACACAACTTTTACCATATGTGCATGCTACGGGACTTGCCAACTTTAACACAAGAATCTCTCAATTTCATAATTACCCAACTAGCATGACTTTCATAATTACCCAACTAGCATGAATCTAACATTACCACCTTTATATCTCAAAACAATTATCAAGCATCAAATTGATCATAGTGTTTAATGCACTTTCTATGATAGTTTTTATTATACCCAACTTGGATGCCCATCATTCTAGGACCAATTTTATAACCATAGCAAATACCATGCTGTTCTAAAAGACTCTCAAAATAATATAAGTGAAGCATGAGAGATCAATAATTTCTACAAAATAAAGCCACCGCCGTGCTCTAGAAAGATATAAGTGAAGCACTAGAGCAAAATTGCATAGCTGAAAAGAAATAAGTGAAGCACATAGGGTATTCTAATAAATTCCGAATCATAAGTATCTCTCCCAAAAGGTGTGTACTGCAAGGATGACTGTGGTAAACTAAAAAGCAAAGACTCATATCATACAAGACGCTCCAAGCAAAATACATATCATGTGGTGAAAAAAATATAGCTCCAAGTAAAGTTACCGATAGACGAAGACGAAAGAGGGGATGCCTTCTGGGGCATCCCCAAGCTTAGGCTTTTGGTTGTACTTGAATTATCTTGGGGTTCCATGGGCATCCCCAATCTTAGGCTCTTGCCACTCTTCATTCCATAATGCATCAAATCTTTACCCAAAACTTGAAGATTTCACAACACAAAACTCATCAGGAAATCTCATGAGCTCCGTTAGTGCAAGAAAGAAAAAAACACACCACATCAGGTACTGTAATGAAGTGATTATTTCTTTATATTGGTGTTAAACCTACTCTATTCCAACTTCTCTATGGTTCATAGCCCCCGATACTAGCCATAGATTCATCAAAATAAGCAAACAACACACGAAAAACAGAATCTATCAAAAACAGAATAGTCTGTAGAAATCTGTAACTTTCGAATACTTCTGGAACTCTAAAAATCCTACCAAAATTGGAAGTCCTAGGAAATGTTTCTACTGATCTAATACAGAAAGAATGAACTAAAAATCACGTTTATTTGATTTACTAAAATTATTCTCGTGCGTGCAAAAGTTTCTGTTTTTCAGCAAGATCAAATTAACTATCACCGTAGGTTATCCTATAGGTTCTACTTGGCACAAACACTAATTAAAACATAAAACCACAGCTAAACATAGGCTATATGAATTATTTAACACTAAACAGGAACAAAAAGCAAGGAACAAAAATAAAATTGGGTTGTCTCCCAACAAGCGCTATCATTTAATGCCCCTAGCTAGGCATAAAAGCGAGAATATATCCAAGTATTGCCATCTTTGGTATTCAATTCACAAGTGCCTCTCATAATAGATTCATAATGTAATTTGATTTTCTTTATAGGAAAGTGTTCCATGCCTTTCCCTAATGGAAATTGGAATATAATATTCCCTTCCTTCATATCAATAATTGCACCAATTGTTCTAAGGAAAGGTCTACCAAGAATAATAGGACAGGAAAGATTGCAATCTATATCAAGAACGATAAAATCTACGGGCACATAATTCCTATTTGCAACAATAAGAACATCATTAATCCTTCCCATAGGTTTCTTAATGGTGGAATCCGCAAGGTGCAAGTTCAAAGAGCAATCATCAAATTCACGGAAACCTAGCACATCACATAAAGTTTTTGGAATCGTGGAAACAGTAGCACCCAAATCACACAAAGCATAGCATTCATGATATTTAATCTTAATTTTAATAGTAGGTTCCCACTCATCATAAAGTCTTCTAGGAATAGAAACTTCTAATTCAAGTTTTTCCTCATAAGGTTGCATCAAAGCATCAACGATATGTTTAGTAAAAGCCTTATTTTGACTATAAGCATTAGGAGAATTTAGCTCGGATTGCAACAAGGAAATACAATCTATTAAAGAAAAATTATCATAATTAAATTCCTTGAAATCCAAAATAGTGGGTTCATTGCTATGTAAAGTTTTGACCACTCCAATCCCACTTTTACCAAATTTAGCATCAAGATCCAAAAACTCTGAATCATTGGGATGCCTTTTAACTAAAGTCGACTCATCTCTAGTCCCACCATTCTCAAGATTCATATTACAAAACAAAGATTTAATCGGAGAAACATCGATCAATTTTATATCTTCATCATTATTTTCCCCTAACCCTTCTGGTTTGGCAGCCATCTTATTAACTAAGGTGGCTTGCTTATCAGAAATTTGGGCTATTGATTTTTCAAGACGAGCAATCTGAGAATTCAAACCATAAAATTCCTTAGACATATCATCAAGTTCTTTATTCATGTACTCCATAAAGCTTTTGTCTTCTTTAAGCTCGTTTCTAAACAAAATATTATGCTCAAATCGTAAAGTCATAAAGCTTCTAACGTTTATTTCAATCTCTTCCAACCTTCTAAGATGAAGATCAGTGTTCTTAGGCAAAGCCATAAGGGAAACAGGCACACAAGAGATAAGCAAAAAAGAGAGGCGAACGGAAAAGATAGGGCGAATAAAACGGCAAGGGTCAAGTAGGGGAGAGGAAAATGAGAGGCAAATGACAAATAATGTAATGGGAGGGAGATGAGTTTGTGATGGGTCCTTGGTATGTATTGACTTCAGCGAAGACCTCCCCGGCAACAGCGCTAGCAATCCTTCTTGCTACCTCTTGAGCACTGCATTGGTTTTTCCTTGAAGAGGAAAGGGTGATGCAGCAAAGTAGCATAAGTATTTCCCTCCGTTTTTGAGAACCAAGGTATCAATCCAGTACGAGGCTCATCACAAGTCCCTCGTACCTACACAAACAAACAAGAACCTCACAACCAACGCGATAAAGGGGTTGTCAATCCCTTCACGGCCACTTGCGAAAGTGAGATCTGATAAAGATAATAAGATAAGATAAATATTTTTGGTATTTTTATGATATAGATCGGAAAGTAAATATTGCAAAATAAAGTAGATCGGAAACTTATATGATGAAAGATAGACCTAGGGACTACAGGTTTCACTAGTTGCTTCTCTCAAGATAGCATAAGTATTACGATGGGTGAACAAATTACTGTCGAGCACTTGATACAAAAGTGCATAGTTATGAGAATATCTAGGCATGATCATGTATATAGGCATCACGTTCGCAACAAGTGGACCGACTCCTGCCTGCATCTACTACTATTACTCCACACATCGACCGCTATCCAGCATGCATCTAGAGTATTAAGTTCATAAGAACAGAGTAACACATTAGGCAAGATGACATGATGTAGAGGGATAAACCCAAACAATATGATATAAGCCCCATCTTTTTATCCTCGATGGCAACAATACAATATGTGCCTTGCTGCCCCTGCTGTCACTGGGAAAGGACACCGCAAGATTGAACCCAAAGCTAAGCACTTCTCCCATTGCAAGAAAGATCAATCTAGTAGGCCAAACCAAACTGATAATTCGAAGAGACTTGCCAAGATAACCAATCATACATAAAAGAATTCAGAGAAGATTCAAATATTACTCATAGATAAACTTGATCATAAACCCACAATTCATGGGATCTTGACAAACACACCGCAAAAAGAGTTACATCCAATAGATCTCCAAGAAGATCGAGGAGAACTTTGTATTGAGATTCAAAGAGAGAAGAAGCCATCTAGCTAATAACTATGGACCCGAAGGTCTGTGGTAAACTACTCACAACTCATCGGAGAGGCCTTGGCGATGATGTAGAAGCCCTCCATGATCGATTCCCCCTCCGATGGAGCACCGGAAAAGGCCTGAAGATGGGATCTCGTGGATACACAAGGTTGCGGCTGTGGAAATAGGGTTTCATGGTGCTCCTGGATGTTTTCAGGGTATGTAGATATATATAGGCAAAGGAGTTGGGCCAGGGGAGCCAGGAGGGGCCCACGAGGGTGGGGGCGTGCCTTGCACCCTCGTGGCTGTTTCGGCTGCTTCTTGACATCCACTCCAAGTTTCCTAGATTGCGTTTGTTCCAAAAATATCGCTCCCGTAGGTTTCATTCCGTTTGGACTCCGTTTGATATTCCGTTTCTTCGAAACACTGAATTAGGCAAAAAACAACAATTTGGGCCGGGCCTCGGGTTAGTAGGTTAGTCCCAAAACTGATATAAAAGTGTAAAGTGAAGCCCATAAACATCCAAAACGGGTAATATAATAGCATGGAACAATAAAAAATTATAGATATGTTGGAGACGTATCAGTGATCACGACCTCCAGGCCGCATAGGTGACCTAGGAGTGTGTGCCGACTGAATGGTGTCTGCTCTTACTGATCTACTATGGATTCTGTTTCACGACAGGGACACATCGGAGGTCTGGTCTCCTGCTGCTCGGAGCAGCACTCTGATCTGTTCCAAACCACTTCCAGCCTCTAAACAGGACGGTTGAATGGACTCTGCGATATGCGCAACAGCTGCAAGATTCTGGATCGGTGAGCGGAATACCCGAGTTTCCAGTGGAAACAATTGTTGTGGACGTCGACTGGATTCGGGGATCAGTCGACGAGCACGCTCGTCGAGAGAATGTTGGAGATTCTCCAGACGAGTGCGCTCAGCCAGCGTGGCTAGGCACACTACCTCCAAGGCCCGGGTCTCAGCGGTTTCCCCTATGATGGGGGTCTAGAGAGCCTCCACATTGCGACGATGCAGCTCCTCTCTCTGCTGGGAACTAAGAGGCTAGGGCCGGTACTCCTCATGGCCGAATGACGGGCCGTCACATCTACCGCCGTCTCCACTGCGACAAAAACCAGGTGGACCGCGATGGGAGTTGACCATGAGGACCTCTGCCGCAGGTTCACAACTCCCTCTCTTGGAAAAGGTATCAATGAAATCAGACGACAGGTCGACCGATCCGCTGGGAAATACATCAGGCTCGATCACCAAGACTTAGGGGGTGAACGCCTAATGAGCCACCGCGTGTCTCACCCACCGCTGGAGCCGCGAATGCCCAGACTGCTTGTGGCGACGTCCAGCAGAGTGAGACAACGACGCGATGACCGTCTGGTACAGGGAAGACGGCTGCTGAAGGAGGACGCTGCAGGAACTCGCATGGAAGTGCGATGAGCCACGAATCGGGAGGGCCTCGACATCGAGGGGGGCTCCTGGAGCCAGACGGAGTCGTCGGCGACGAAAGTGAGTGCGCCGAGTCGGAACTCACGTCCCATGACCAAACCGCCGCAGGAAACCATGCTGATGAAGATCGAAGAAAATGCAACCTCGCCGAAAGTCGCTAAGACGCTTTGCCCCACGGTCGGCGCCAACTGTCGTGGTTCTATGTCTGACAGTAAGTGTAGGTGGTACGAATGAGGAGTAAAGGTCCTAGCTACGGTGAGATTGCATGCAAGTGTTTACGAGTTCAGGCCCCTCTCGGAGGAGGTAAAAGCCCTATGTCTCGGTGCCCTGAGGAGGTCGACTGGATTATGGGAGTGTGTGTTACAGAGGGTGCGAACCCTTGTCCCAGAGGAGGGGGTGGCTTATATAGAGTGCGCCAGGATCCTAGCCATCCCCCATTACAAGGAGTTCAATGTACATAAAGACGGGGCATTACTGATAACGCCATCCATAAGTGCTATTAATGATCTTAAAGACTACGGAGTGAACGCCCGACTGTTGCAGTTCTGAGTGACTCCTGGTCTTCAGTAGGTCGAGTGGTTTCTTGAATGATCGAGTGACATCAGGAAGGAGGGGTACCTGAGTGATTGATTGGTCGAGTGGATTGCACTCGACGCCTTCACTGGGCACTCCTTGTTGTCTCTTGGGATTCTTTGCTTCTAGGGTAGTGACCTTGGGTAGGGCGTATAGGTCAGGCCTGCAACCCTACCCTAGGTCTATATCATCATCAGGTGCGCCGCCCCACCCGCCCCGAAACCACTCCCCACCGCCGGTCCGCCGCCGCCCCGGCCATCCCTCTAGGGCCCCCCGTGTCGAGATTTTTCTCCGACGATCCCCACGCCACCGACCCAGCACCACGAGTGACCACCGCCCCCACCCTGAACTCTAAGATAGATAATGGGTTACCTCTCCGGCAAGCCCCCTTCGCTGCCACGGCTGGTTCTTCCTTAACTCCGGCGAGCCCCCCACCCCCTGAAAATCGACTAACCCAAAAGTCGATTCAGTTGACTGAAGTGTAGCTAAATCGGAGCAGCATCACAAGCAATAGGAAGAGCGAGAGCAGCAGCGCGAGCCAGAGCAAGAGCAAGAGCAAGAGCAGACAAGGCAGGGGACCGAGAGCAAGAGCAGAGCAGCAGAGCAAGCGAGAGCTAAAGCAGTAGCAGCTCCTACTGATGTGGACGTCACTGCCGAGGGAGCGACGTCGTGGAGGAAGTGGCCGGCGACGCCTCTGTGGATGGACCCGCGTCGTGTCAACTCGGGACTCAGCGCCGGCAGCACCGTGAGATCGAATGAAGAACAAAATGCGGTGATTAGTGTACAACCTCTTTGGTGGTGCCGATTAGGCCGCAGCTTCATCCGAGGAAACAGTGATGATGATGCTCTTCCGGTGGTGCAGGTGAAGACGGCAGTGTGGGAATGGAGGTGGCGGGAAAGATGAGGGGAATGTCGGGGCAGCTCCTTGGAGGTGGAGGACGGGGTGGCTGAACTGGTGGGACGACAATATCAATGACGGATCCTCATCCGGTATGGTGGATGAGGGACACCGGGGTGCTGTTGTGGACGACGTCGTCGGGGAAGAGGCTCCGGTTGGGTGGCCGGCAGAGGAGGGTGTGGGGTTTCGCGGGTTTTTGCGGCCTCGGTGTACGAATGGGTGGGCGGATGGGATGGGAGTGGGGAACCATGGCATAGGGACGCGCTTGTCCAAAATGTGGGGTAAGTTATGAAAGTTTCCCCACCGATTTTAGGAGGTTCTTTTGGTTCAGTGGTATCACGAGCATTTCACATGTCGGGATTCCATAGGAGGTGGGAGTTTTTGCGCGCGTTGTAATTTTGGAATAGCAAGGCGCAGGCTGAGATGGAGGGAGTTGTCGGAGCACAACAAGACAAAGATATATCTTAAACATTTCAGGGTAACAAGCCGCGGGTTGAAATTTTCGGATAAGCCTAACGTGTATTATACCAAATCAATTCGAACTTCCGTTGATGAAAAACAAAAAGAAATCAATTCGCAACACACAAGAGAGTCTAGTCCCGTGTACTGTACCAAATCAATTCGCACTACAAATGTCATTCAAAACTTTGAATTCATGTTATGTTCAATTAAAATATTTCGCTACGTGTATAATGCATGCAACCTACTACTCAAATGAAGGTTTTAGTGCATTCCAAACCTATATACTACCGCTTCAATTTGAACTAAATTTGAATTCATTTCTCTATTCGA
Source organism: Triticum aestivum (assembly GCF_018294505.1). Classification (NCBI taxonomy): domain Eukaryota; kingdom Viridiplantae; phylum Streptophyta; class Magnoliopsida; order Poales; family Poaceae; genus Triticum; species Triticum aestivum. Next base: position 309,262,369 of record NC_057798.1, read on the forward strand.
ATAAGATCTACAATAATGATTGCTGTGAAGTCAAACTATTTGAATTCGTTTCTCTATTTTAATAAGATCTACAATCATCATTATTGGCAAGTTAAACCATCGTTTGTGTATTATCTTCATAGCACACCACATGATTACTCTCGAGTTAGATATGAACTATGTGTACTATATGAACTCGAACTCGATTTTTTGAATCCACTTTATGTTGATTTCAAATCACAATACATTCCAAGCTCTAGCTAGATCTTCATAATCTAAACCATGTCTCATATGTATAATGTGTTTATCACATAATGTATGGTGCCCCGCTCCCTACAACTACAAGTATTTTGATGTGAGTTGCAAACACCACACATTACCACATATTCAAATAAAATGTGAGATTGTTCGATATATAGTATTGTTTAAATTGTTTGATATTTAGTTGTAAGCTGCAAACGCCACACATTGTCACAAATTCAAATAAAATGTGAGATTGTTCGATGTATATTATGGTTTAGATTGTTCGACATTTTGCTGTGAGTTGCAAATGCCATGCATTATCACATTACGGTATAACATGTGCAAAACCATAGCACGCGTATCACCGCTATATTCATGCATGCATATGTTTATAACACTATGATCTCCTATTCAAATATATGAATCCACTTTCATACCAAATTATGATCTTTGTTAGTCTCTTACACCCACACAATCCTCTAACCTTTGTAGCTAGCACTAACTTTCTCTCGTGCATGCACACGCCTTCCTCGCCCTCCACCTCCCTCCGCATTCTATCCATCGCACACATTCATTTTTTTTCTTTAGGTCGTTCTCCCACGGTCTCCACAACTACTTTCCGACACACACCGATCGATATCTTTCCAGCGATGTCTGCCTACAACATACACACACACCTTCCATCTCCTCCTTTCTGTGTCCATGCCTCATGTCTCTCATACGGTCCCACACACGTGTAAACTCTCGCCCCTCTTTTCATCCATCTCACAATCGCACACTCCCCCCTATCTAGCTAGTAGCTTGGCCTCTCGCACCATCTCCTAGCTCCATTATGTCTGTCTATCCATCTCGTTGGGCCTTAGTTTCCTCTAACAAATGGATGTACACCGACCGATCTCCCGATATACATATAGCTAGCTAGGTCCTTATAACTCATTTTCCCCATGCGTCGATCGATCTACCTCATTAGTTATGTCTCTCCCTTCCTCCGACAAACAACAATTGATCTACCGATCTAGTTAGGTTTGCTTACCAAACACATGGTTCCACTTCATCGTCCATGCATGCATCTCAACAGATCTATCACGCACAGGCACACATAGAAACACATCCCGACTCATATTGATAATATTGCAGTTATACCCTCAGTTTGTCTGGTAGGCCTCTTCCGCCATCTTCGAGAAGCAACTCCATCACCCATCCAACACTCTACCCCTCTCCCTCCCTCTCTCTCTCTCCTCTCTCTCTTTGTCCCATCCTATTTCCCGTCCTTTAGTTATGTATGGATGTCGACCGATCTCCCTCAAGACATAGCTGGGTCTCTCCTTCTCAACACATATACGAGTCGTTCCACCTCTCTATTTGGCCATCTGCCTCCCCTCCCCCCCACACACTGATACATTGAGCGCTCTAGTCATGTCTCCCTACCACACACAAACTTGACATGTGCCCTCTGATGTACCGGTAGGTCAGTCACCCTATATCTTTGACTTGCAAACACACAATTTCGATGGCTCTCTTCATCGATCTCGCACCCACCCACTTGATCCTCTCTTCGACTCTATCGATATCTATGACCCCTCCCTATATTCTCGTGGATCGCCCGGCCCTCTATATATGATATGGATAGGCCTCCATTTCACACACATTGCATGCAAGATTTTGTTTGAGATGTCATCGACACATATTCTCACAAATACATTCATGAAATCACACCGCCCCCAAACAGAAAACACTCATGAACACACACGCCATCTGTCTAGGTTTGTATCTCTCTCTCACACACACACGTAGGTGGGGGACATGCACGAAGAGAAGAGGTGCACGCACGGCGCACGTACTCCCGTCTCTTTCCCAACCACACCCGCGCGGGTACACGGTGGAGCTCATATCTGTACACGGTGGAGATCATATCTGACACATGTACTGGTTGTCCACTTGATGGAGGTCGCCTACCACGGGTGAACAAACAAATTGCGACTTGACACGTTAAGTTAAAAAAGAGGCAAACCATGTGGGGCCTACCTTAGAGGCAAGGCTCTATACACTTGAGTACTTTTGATGTGTCCCGTCAACTCGCAAAATGAGGAGAAGCTTGCTTAGTACGCTGTCTGCCCCGCCGACGGGCGCGGTGGCTTGCAGGATGAGGTGAAGCTTGCTTACTAGTATGCCTTACGCCGCTCCCTCGCCCATGCACGCGGCGGCTTGTAGGACGAGGAGAAAATTTTACTACTCCCTCCGTTTACTCCTCGTCCCTACCTTTTTTTTACTATATACTGCAAGGTAACTACCTCACAACTCTTTATTTAAAATAACAGAGGAGAACAAAAGTCATGTACTAGTCAATTACAAAAGAAAAGAAGGAAAGGAAAACAGAAATACTTAAAACCCAAAATGGGTAACTAACTATGGAAGATTAGAGATCCAGGTTAGAAAGTTATCCCTGTATTTACATTTTATCCTATGAGAGAGCAAGGTTATGTCATGAATAAAGTTGTGTCTCCATGCTCTGAAAGAAGGCCTCTCATTCCTTAAAACCTTGCCTTTCCTTAGAATCCAAATATGCCCAAAATCCTTCCTAGCCTTTATAGCCATGTTATAGGTGGTCATCCCAGGTTGAGGATCCCAGTGTATCTGCAAGTAATCCCAGACTCTCACACTAAAATTACATGAGAAAAACAAGTGAGCAACATCCTCATGAATGATATATGGGCATAGCACACAAGAATGATCCTCCACATTCCAATGCCTCCTCTGCAACATGTCTGTGTTGTTTAAACGATCCCTCAGCAGCAACCATCCAAACATTTTAATTTTCAGGGTGCATGAAGATTTCCATATCCATTGGAAATAGGATCAACCACAATATGTTGATGCTCATGCACATAAAAGGATTTGGGTCTGAAACACCCCTTATTAAAAGGCCATATCCATGTGTCATGATCAGTAGTGCAATCATAATAAGTTAACATTTGTTGTAGGCATTCCAGCTCAGCAAAAGCCTGTGTAGACAGAGGTAGATGTATAGTTGACAGAAGTTATTGAGAAAGCACATCAGACACAGAAAGCTGTCCATCAATAACAAATGAAAAGAGTCTGGGAAATGTTTCACTGATGGAGGAGCCCTTAAGCTCAGTCACCCAATTATCAGTCCAAAAGAGAATAGACCTGCCATCCCCCAACATTGGAGTAGCCAGCTGACAATATTTATGTGCCAATTTAAACACATCACGCCACCAAAAGGACCCACAAAGGCTGGTAATATGAGGGGCAGAGCTATCATAGTATGAATTCCAGATGAGACTAACCTAGGGAATGTCTTGATGATTATAAAACTTGTGCAAGTAATTCATAAGTAAGGCCTCCTTCTGCACCATTAAATTGAGAACACCAAGGCCCCCTTTATTTTTTGGTAGACATACCAAATCCCAAGCTGCCAGGGATTGTCTTGGAGTATCAGAATTCCCTCTCCAAAGGCACTGTCTCTGAATCCTTTCAATCTGCTTCAGAATTCTAGGAGGGATAACAAGTGTGCATAGAAAGTATATGGGCATTGAAGTTAAAACAAACTGAAGCAACTGCAACCTACTTCCTTGGTTCAGAAAGCAAGAGGTGGCAGATAACCTCCTTTAAATCCTATGCACAAGGGGTAACAAATCCTGAATGGAGGGCCTGGTAGTCCCCATGGGGAGACCCAAATATGTGAAAGGCATGAGTCCCAATTTGCATCCTAGGATTGAAGCCAACCTCTTAGCTTCAACATCTGACATGTTCATGGGCACCATAAGAGACTTTGCAAAATTCACAGCCAACCCAGTGGAAGTAGCAAAAACATCAAGCATGTTTTTAAGAGCAAGAAGCTGGTGATCAGAATCAGGTAACAAAATTAGTGTATCATCAACATACTACACAATGGGGTAATCCTGACTATGGGATGGGATTGGGAGGGTTAAAATTCCTTTTCTGCACATATCATTGACTATAGACTGTAGCAGGTCAGCAGCAAGCACAAACAGTAAAGGAGACATAGGGTCACCTGGCCTAACTCCCCTCTTGCATTTAAAATGATGTCCAGGTACACCATTAAGTACAGAAGATGAACCAGATGACAGAATGGCTTGCATCCAAGAGATCCATTTATCATTAAAACCCTTGTATCTTAGAATCCTGAGAATGGCATCATGCTCAATAGTGTCAAAAGCCTTAGTAAAATCCAACTTCAGCAAGACAATTGGTCTCTTTGATGCTTGACATTGGTGAATGTACTCAAAACACCAAGCCAAACAATCCTGAATAGACCTGGATTTGATAAACCCATATTGGTTTTTGTGAATACAGGAAAGAATCACTTTTTGCAGTCTGTTTGCAAGAAGTTTAGTGAGAAATTTCAAACATGTATTAGTCAAAGAAATTGGCCTATAGTCATTCAAACCCTCAGTTGCTAGCTTTTTAGGAATCAGAGTTATGAGAGAGCTGCTGATACACTCCAGATCAAGATGTCCTTCAGAAAACTCCTTGACCAATAGATGAAAATCATCCTTAATAATCTCCCAACACTTTTTGAGAAAGAGGCCAGTGAAGCCATCTGGTCCAGGAGCTCCATCAGAGGGCATCTCTTTAATAACATAGTCAATTTCCTGCCGAGTAAAAGGCTTAGTCAAATCATCAAGTCCCTCGACCTTTTTGATAAAGTTGGGCATATAAAAGCCCATTTGAGTGTTATTAGCACATCCCATCCTCTGCTTGAATTCTTGCAAAAAAGGCCAGCAATGGTTGCATGACCAGAGGTCACATGTCCAGTATCATAAGTTATATTTGAAATAGAGTTACTTCTATATTGCTCAGTGGCCATAACATGGAAAATTTTAGTATTTTCCTCTCCTACTTTGATACTCTTGATGGTGCATCTCTGCTTCTAGTAGATAAACTGTAATCTGAGTATTTCCTCAAGATGGAGCTTAACAATCTTCCTGAAAGTTTCCTCAGGCCCAGACAAAGGCCTATATTCCTCAAGGCCATCGAAGCAAAGAATTACCTTATTGCAATTACAGATCAGAGCCTTCACCTTAGAAAGGCCAATGTGCCAATGTTTGAGGGCATGTCTAAGAGCTTTAAATTTTGCAGAGATGATAGCAGCAGCAGATTTCCTGTGAATTGGCCTGTTCCAAGACTCACTGACACAATAAAGAAAGCAAGGCAAATTAGTCCAACAATTTTCAAATCTAAAGACTTTGGCCTTAGGGATAGAAGTTTAGTTTGTACCACACATGGCACATGGTCTGAAGCAGTTCTGGCTAGTGGCAAGACGAAAGTATTAGGATAAGATCAGGTCCATGATGGAGTTGTGAAGAACCAATCAATCTGTTCAAGCAGTGGAACAGTTTGCATATTTGACCATGTATATTTCCGGCCCTTAAGTGGAAGTTCAGTTAAACCAAGATGCCCAATGACTTCAATGAAAATAAACATGTCATTAGTGTCACCACCAGGTTTGTTCCTATAGTCCATCGTGCGCAAGAAATTAAAATCACCCAACAACAGCCAATTAGCATCATCAGGGATAATCAGATCATGCAACCAATTAACAAAAACATCCCTGGTTGGGTTTTGACAGGGCCCATAGAGAGTGACCAACACCCATATTTGGGAGTTATGAGTAGACATGAACTCCACAACAATGCCAAAACTAGAACACTGAATTAGTTTGGCAGCAAACATGGCTGAATTCCACACAACCAAAAGCCCACCCGAAGCTCTAGAAAATGGCACATGAACAAAATGATCAAAGCATCATGGACAACACTTTCGAATAAAGGGCTGATCAATGACCTCACATTTGGTTTCTTGTAGACAAACAATTGAACAGACACTTTGATCGATTTTCTGACGAACTGCACGCTGCCTATCATCCGAATTCAGTCCACGAACATTCTAGCACAACACTTTCCAGTCTCTAAAATCGTACTGATTCATTACAGACCAAGATAAAGCAACAACAAAAGACTACCACATATTGGCAGTGCTAGTTCAGCCAAGTAACAACATAAAAGTTCAGATAAATCCTAAACATAAAGCAAGATAAATGGTTTTCACAAGGGTTAACCATAAACCCCACCATAGAAAAGATCTAGCTATCATTAGAACTAGAAGAAGCAGATGTGGTGTTGCATGAAGAAGCCTCAAGCTTCTCCTTGGTGAGCTTCTCAGGTCCAATGCCAAGATGAAGTCCAACATGTTGCAACACATTGATTTGAGTAGGAGGCGGGAGAGTAGCTTGATCTGCAGTTGGAGGAGGAGCATGCGGCAGCTCATCATTGGTTCAAACCTTGCGCCTCTTCTGCGATTTTGCAGTTGGTTTCTTCAAAGGTGCAGGCTTGGCCAGAGAGGAGCGCATGAAACCATCACGTAAAGCAGATAACCTGGCACTGCGTCTGACCTCAGACTCAACAATCACAGTCTTTGGTTTACGAGCACGAGCCTGGCGCCCAACCAGAGCAGAAGAGAAGTTGAAGGTAGACATCTCAACAGCAGACAAAGCTGATTCATCCATAGGGTTATCCTCAGCCACAGAATCAAAACAGAGAGCTCAAGCTACTAGTCGCTTCCTTGGAACAATCAAGGCCTGGCGAACAGGGGAAGGTTGAAAGACCAACTTGCTACCCATAGCAGAGTATGAAAATGAACCTTCCCAAGTGTGCTTTGATAGGACAACCGGCTTGAGAGGTCTAGAGAGATGTAACCCTCGAGGAATATGCATCATATCGAAGATAGGCAACATACGCTGAAAAGACCTGGTCCATTCCATCACCGGAGGAAGCACTAGTCTGAAGACAGTCAAAACTTGGCCAATGACAACATGAGCTTGGATGAGAGGCAGCACATAAGCTCCAAGAGCACATTGATGATCATTAACAGATCCCTCAGCAGATTCAACTGGCCCGGAGTTTTGCACGAACACTGACTCTTAAGAAATAGGATGATCTTCATTCTCAAGAACTTCCTCAATAACCACATTATCATGCTGGTTAGCATGCTGCTGATCATCTTTGTGTGCAAGAGGGGCCTCGTTCCATCCCAGCTCCAGAAACTCAAGCATGACGAAATTGACATCATCAAAAGGCATGTTTCCAGGCAGCGGGTGAGGGTTGCCATTGAACGGCATCGGATCTTCATCCGCCGGCAGAATATCAGCAAATTCCGCAGAGAGAACATAGATCGGCGCAGTCCAAGAAATACGTGTGGCTCCAAAATCAGCATACTCACGTTAGACAACATCTCTAGGCACTTGCTGAGGGCATGGAAAAGAAACGTAAACCAGAGTTATGATCATCCGCGGATCACCTTGATGCCAGATATGAAAGCGACCAAAAGTGCTAACTGCATCAGAGATATGCTGTGTAGTACGGTAATCCAAGGGAACATCCAACATCATTATCCTTGTCCCTACCTTGGTTAGAGAGATTACCATATTGTTCGGAATATATGTCCTTTAGTACTCCCTCCATTTACTTATACAAGGCCATTGTAAAAAATACATTTTGCATATAGACGTATATAGGCGTATTTTAAAGTGTAGATTCACTCATTTTGCTCCGTATGTAGTCCATATTGAAACGGACGTAATAGTACGCACTCTCCCTCGCCCCTCGATCCCCGCCCACATGGTGGACGGGCAGCAATTCATTCGGTCTCGTATATCCAGAATGATATATACTGCAGTATCATTATGGCTCGACTTCCCGAACAGGCGAAGAGCCAATCGCAAGGTTAATATTTTGATGATGCCAAGCGCAAGGTTTATAGGAGAACGAGTAGTAGGTGCCGCATCATTTATAAATAAAGTTTTTCTTTCTTCAGTGGCACATATGCAATATAAATAGGTTCATATGGAGAGAAAAGGAAACCGCTCCACTATATACATAGGCAGGACGAGCCTACACGGTTGCTTGCTGGGGTTGCTCTCATCACACTCTCTCGCACAAAATGACTATGTCCACATCTCTAACATCCCGGTGGATCACGTCCACCGGGGGAAAGGATGGATGCCTAGTGTAGATGCGGTCACCATCGCCGACGGCAAAAAACCACTGTCGGCATGTCCCAATCAGGGGTCCCGCCATTCTCTCTCACAAAGCCAGTGAGGTTGCCTTCGTCCCTTTCTCACTGCCCCGACGTGGGCAGTTTCTGCCTCCCGCCATCCTCCTCTCGATTGAGCTACGTCCCGACATCCCTCAGTTACAATTCCCTTTACAGCCGGCTTGCACCACTGCTCCAGCTGCCCACATCACTCAATGTGGATATTTCTCTACTTCTTTGCCCCGTACATACCTCTACTAGCTTCTACGTACTGTATTTGTGATGAGTTTTTGTCTCATCAACTAGTCCTAGTAATCTTATTCTAATCACGCTTCTTCAATTTCTTTGCCACGGGGATGCTCATCTCGATTTTGGTGAAACTGCAGAAAATGATCCGATGGTCAAAGGGTTGCAAACTTCATTTCTTGGGAAGCTCCAACTTTGCCAGCAAATTAAATCCTGGTTAGGGTTTACGGTTCAAGGGCTAGGTACTGCATTGATCATTTTTTTCTTTAGTTGTCTCTGTTCCAAAATAAGTGTCAACTTTAGTAGTAGTACAACTTTGTACTAAAGTTTGCATAAAGTTGAGACACTTATTTTGGAACGGAGGGAGTACATATTGGCTATGATCTGTCAATCATTGAGATGCAATAGCATGCATGTTAGTCTCCTTTGTATTTGATGAAATGTTGCAACAAGCAACCTTGGATGCAAGATACATGAAACAGAAGCTGGAAGCTTCATAACATTATACAAATTTATCTCGCTGATAAATTACAGTACATACTATTCTAGTACTATGTAAAGAGCTAGGTATCGCACGGTGTCCAGAAAATATGGTGATAGTGTGAGGTGGGCCATGTAATCACTAAGCATGTGTGTTTTCACTCCTCTTGCACTCCTCCGCTGTAAGAATGGAGAAAATTGTAATCTAGTAGTACCTCCTTTCGCCGAAAGTGTGGGACATCCAGCAGTCCTACCACCTCAGTAATAAGGACCAATGAGCCGGCAAATCACATAGACCCAGCAATAAGTTGGACAGATGAAGCAACCATCACTCTTGAATCCGCTTCTCCCTTCAGTGCAGGCGCCGGTGAGAGGTCAAGTCCACAATGACCGGGCATGAATGCGGCACCGATTCTTTGGAGCGGCGCTGACCGTTTCGGGCAGGAAGCGCGCACGGGCGATGGAGGGGCTGTAACGCCCCAGATTCGATGTGCCAGGTGTCTGCCAGTTATTCTCCGTCCTTGCCATGTCATTTTCTTGCATGTTGCATTTTATCATGTCATCATGTGCATCTCATTTTGCATACGTGTTCGTCTCTTGCATCCGAGCATTTTCCCCATTGTCCGTTTTGCAATCCGACACTCCTATGTCCTCCGGCATCCCCTTGTCTCTTTTCGTGAGTGGGTGTTAAACATTATCGGAATGGACCGAGGTTTGTCAAGCGGCATTGGTACACCACCTATAGACCGCCTGTCAAGTTTCGTGCCATTTGGAGTCCATTTGATACTCCAACGGTTAACCGGGTAGCCGTAAAAGCCTCTTTTGTTGCAGCCCAACACCCCTCCAAAGTGGCCCAATAACCCATCCAAACCCTCTCCATGCTCTCGGTCGTTCGATCACGAACGTGTGGGCGAAAACCGATCTTCATTTGGACACTCCTAGCTCCCTCTACCTGTATATAGGTGCCTCCCCGAATTTTCGCGCAGATGAAACCGTAGTCATCTTCCTCCCCGCGCCGCCGGACATGTCCACCGGCCAATCCGAACCCGCCACCTCAGCACCGCCGCCTCCCGCGCCCAACCAGGAGGCGACACGTCGCCCCAGCTCCTCTCCCCCGCGTCCCCGCTGCTTCCTCTTCTCCTCCTCCCTTTGCCCCGTTCTTCCTCTCACCCACGAGCTCTCTCTCTCTCTCCCTTGTATCGCGCAGGAGCACCATGGCTGCCCCAGATCTTCACGCTCGTGCCGTCCCAAGCCTCCTTTCTGTCAAAAATGGATCCACTGTGGCCAACTCCATTGAAATCCGGTTGGGCCCCGCCGGATCGGGCCGTCCCGTCGGCCCCTTGTCGTCGGAACTGCCGCTGCCATGGCCTGCTTCTTCCTCCAGCGACCTGGATCCCGGTTTTGCGGAGGTGATTTTCTGCCAAGTCCGGAAATTCTTGCATTCTGGTGCTACCTTTGACCTGCTGTAACTCCATTTGTACTGCTCCGTTTTGTGCGTGTAGTATATCAAAATGTTCATCATGAGATGCTATTCACTTTGTTCCATTGATCCATGTTCATTTGAGTTCATCTTGATGCCCTAATCATCGTTGCAAGAGTGCTAGATGATGTTAACCCGCTGAAACTGTTATAACTTGTTGTTTTGTCTTTTTCATTGCATTTTGTGTGTGCATCCTATGAGCTTGATTTATAGATGAGTTTTTAGATACATCATTACATCTTCACAAAGGTGCAATCCATGTATTTTTGTGAGTCTTGTAGTGAGTGCATCAAGCTCGTGAAGTAGGGTATTTGCTGTTACTGTTTTGCTAGCCTGAATATGCTATATCATGATGCTACCTAAACCTGCTGCTACAAGTCATTCTATGCATGATCTGGAGATGTTCACTAAGGATGTTTTGTTATACATGTCATGCTCTATCCATCAATGCCCCTGGTTGTATTTATAGCCTGCTGTAGCTTCTTCTTATCTTTCTCCAAACTTGCTAAATAATGTTGATGTCAGCCTGTTAACATTAAGTTCAGTTTTGCTATGTGTTTTGCTAGTGATCCATGCAACCTATGAAATTTCTCTTGCCATGTTTAGCTTCATAAATATTCCGTATTACTGTTGATCACCTTGCCATGCCATGTATTGCTCTGTGGCGAGTGGTAAAATCTCACCAACATGCCTACTTATTGTTGTTCCTGCCATGTCTGAATCTGTCATATCATTTGCCATGTTTGCAAGGATGCTACCATATTTTATGTTGATCTTTGGAATTAGTTCAGTAAGGGAGTTCTGTTCTTTGTCTTTAGTATTAGTATGCCATGTCTTTGTTTGCCATGTTAAGTTCCTATAGCATGTTGTTTGATAGCTCTAAACATTGCAACCTGATGTTATTTCTGCCAAGTCTGTAAACTGTTATTATTTGCAATCTTGCCATGTCCTTTTGAGCATGTTATAGTGTTTCCTAGAGATATCTCAATGTTCATGTTTTGTCATTCTTTACCTGTACTTTATGCCCATGCCTTTTGTTCTTACGTTGAGATGCTGTAGCATATTGTTTTGATGCTTGCTAGATGCCTAGTTGCTGTTTTGGACAGCTTGTCCTTTAAATTTGTATAGAGTGTATGTGTTGAACCGTTGCTCCGTTTTGAGTGTGCTCTGTATGTAACTTGCTTGATTTTGCATGAAGTCTCATATTATCGTGTTGCATCCTTGTTTTGAGGTGTTTTCTTGATGTTTTTATGCATTTTGCATCAATGCCATGTTTAACTTGTTTTGTTCATATCTTTTAGGCCGTAGCTCCGAATTAAATGAACTTTATATGTAACTTGACTAGAATCTCATGTAGATCATCTTGGTGCATCTTAACTTGCTGTTTAACAACTTGAACATAAGTTTTATTCAGATCTGGACCAACTTCTAAATTTGCATATGAGGACTTACCGGATTTGTTATATGTTGTTTCCGGCCTCATTTAAACTTGCCTTGATGTGTTGTTCTTTTTTGCATCATCTCTTTCCATGAGTAGCGTCATCTAGCTTTCTCATGCATCGTACTTGAGTGTGCATCATGTCATGTTTATGTGTGGTGTGTTTACCATGTTGTGTGCTTCTTCTCGATAGTTCCCGTTTCGTTGCGATCGTGAGGATTCGTTCGTCTACACTTGGTTCATCTTCGTGGCTTCATCTTCTTCATGGACTCGTTCTTATTCCTAGCGGGATTTCAGGCAAGATGACTGCTACCCTGGATCTCACTACTATCATTGCTACGCTAGTTGCTTCGTTCTATCGCTATGCTACGCTTCCTATCACTTGTTCCTCAAGCCTCCCAATTTGCCATGTCAGCCTCTAACCTTTTTCACCCTTCCTAGCAAACCGTTGCTTGGCTATGTTACCACTTTGCTCAGCCCCTTTTATAGCATTGCTAGCTGCAGGTGAAGTTGAAGATTGCTCCATGGTGGACAGGATTATGTTGGGATATCACAATATCTCTTATATTATTAATGCATCTTGTCAGGACCCCGATCCAATGTCACACCGATCTAGCATGTAACACATCATATCACTTTGCAGCCTCACGCACGATATTCCCACGGGTGCCACCTTACCTGGCCCGGGACCGTTTGTGCATTTTGGCTCACGTATATGATAGTGCCACTAGCATCCATATGACAAAGAACCCGGGCTGACATGGCTAGTCATGAACCCAAAGTGGCACTAACTTACAGGGACAGGCATACATGACCCAACAACGAACGTGTCGGTCATCAGCGAGGGAATCCGGGCTGTAGCAGCTGGGCTAGCAGGACTCTGGTAAACCAGGCTGTAGCAGGCTAACAGGACTCCGGTAGACACCGCGTGACATTTCCCCGAAGGGACAGACATAGGAACGAAGAAGGACACATGCCGGCTAGCCTAAGTGTTCCGGAGCAGTAGCAAGCTACCATGGCTCAGTGGAAGCACTAGGAGACATTTCCCGGTAAGAGAGGCTACCAAGGATAAACAACTAGAAAGTCAGATCCCACACATACCAAGCATTTCAATAACATACACACAATATGCTCGATATGTGCAAATACAACATGGCATCACAACATGACTCTACAACTCAAGTATTTATTCAATAGGCTCCAAGGAGCGAGATATTACAAACATGGGTCTCACGACCCAACGTTCAGACCATACAAGTCAAAGCACATGTGCAAGCTTAACATGTCTGGGTACAGACATCTACAAATGAAAAAGGCTGAGAAGCCTGACTATCTACCAGATCCTTCCGAGGGCACAAGATCGTAGCTGAGGTAACAAGCTAAATGTCGAAGTCCATGTGGAACTACTAGCGAGACTGAAGTCTCTCTGCAAAAACATAAATTAAGAAACGTGAGTACAAATGTGCCCAGCAAGACTTACATCAGATCTAACTACATATGCATCATTATCAACAAGGGGATGGTGGGGTTTAACTGCAGCAAGCCAGCTTTGACTCGGTGGCTATCCTAAACTACGACTGGAAGTAACTCTTTTGAGGTGGCGCACACGAGTCCATATATTCAACATATCAATACACCACTATGGATCCGCTCCTGTCTCCCTACGAGAACGCCATCCATAGCACTCACACTTATCTTGCGTATTTTAGAGTATCCACTTTCACTTGTCTATGAACTGTACAGGCAACCCAGAAGTCCTTTACCACGGACACGGCTATTCGAATAGATAATGTTAACCCTACAGGGGTGTACTTATTCACACACGCTCTCACCACTTACCGCCGTTTACACGACATGTACTCGACAACCTTCAAGCGGAAGCCCAGCGAGGGTGTCATCCACGACCTGACTAACCACACAAGTCTCTCGTCCAGGTTTATTACCTATTCGGGTTCCATCCGGAAGAAGATCCGGCCGGGGTGTCGCTCACGGCCCCAAACGATGTGTGCAGGGTTCCCAAGTCCACCATCCGAGTGCCACTTGGTACACCGGGCCACTGTGCCTAGTCTCTCCCAAGCCCACCTGTACCGGGTGCCACTTGGTAGACTACTAACACTACCTACAAACACCAGAAACTAGTTGCAACTCCTGGACAGAGATCAAGTTGATTAATAAGCCGAGAGAGCTTGGAGCACCCGGAGCCCAATGTGTGGTAGTAACTGTTCATGGATCACAAACACAGCCCCAAACGATGTGAACAGGGTTCCCGAGACACCAAACGGGCGCCCGGTACACCGTGCCACGTGCCTACCGCATCACAGCCCACCCCTACGGTCAGCGCTGCCCACGGCCTCCAGCATACTACAAACACCAGAAACTACTTGCAACTCCTGGACAGAGAGCTAGGGTGAATAAGAAGTCGAGCGGGGTCATATTTCAGGGCCCAATGTATGGTAGTAACTGAATCATGGATCACAAACACAGAACTCAGTTCCTGAGGACGGCTGCAATGAGACAACCCACCATGTACTCCTACATGGCCTCTCACTGCTACCTTTACCAAATCGTGTTCACACACTTAGCTCACACACAATAGGACATGTTCACACGCCTCTGATTCATCCCCGATGAATCAGACCTGACTCAACTCTAAGCAGTAGCAGGCATGACAAATAAGCATGAATGAGTAGGCACAACCGGGCTCAAACAACTCCTACTCATGCTAGTGGGTTTCATCTATTTACTGTGGCAATGACAGGTCATGCAAAGGATAAAGGGGTTTAGCTACCGCAGCAAGTAACAGATGAATCAGTGTTGTCCTAATGCAGTAAAAGAGAGCAGGAGCGATAGAGTAGGATTTTATCGTAATAAACAAGGGGGTTTTGCTTGCCTGGCACTTCTGAAGATAGTATAGTTCTTCATCGGTGTCATCGAACTCATCGTCGGAACCACACCTATCGAGAGGGAACAATTACCGGCAACAGAGAGGAAACATAATCAATGCAATGCACATTATGATGCATGATCATGACATGGCAACATGCTGGTGTGTTGAGCTAATGCAGCTAGCAACAAAGTTAAATGAAGTTGGTTTGAACCCTAAGTTCAAATCCAAACTCCATATGTGAAATTCAAATGCCATTTATATGGTTTGTGCTAAACATCAGCTATAAGTTGTTCTAACATGCATGAAAATGGTACATATGGATAGATTGGATTTTTCTGATCATTTTTCATATATAAATTAATTCATTTGGAGTTACGGTTGATTTTCTATGATTTTTAGAAGTTTAGGCCTTTTTCTGGATTTTCTGATTTATTTAGAAAATAAACTAAATTCTAGAAAAGGAATATTGTGTCAGCATGGCGTCATGCTGATCTCAGCAGGGTCAACAGGGCTGCCCCGGGTCAAACCTGACCAATGGGGACCACTGGTCAGTGACACAGTGCTGCCCAGGGTCAATGTCAGGTGGGTCCGGTCAATGACCACGTCAGCAAAGTCAACCTGACGTGTGGGCTTAGTGGATTAGTCTAATTACAAAATTAGTGGGTGTGGGGCCCATCTGTCAGCGTCTTTGGTGATCTAGTTGGCGGTGGTTAGCGCTAATGATGGGGCCACGTCATCATCGCCGGACTTTGGCCGGCGACGACCAGCCCGACGGCGGAGGTTCACCGTGCTCCCGCTACAGGGCACCATTTCACGCGTGGTTTCCGGCTACGGGTTGCTGTGGTTTGCATGCATCTGATGGAGCAAGCGAGAGGAGCTGGGGTGAGCTGTGGCATCGGCGGTGTCGAGCGAGGCGGCGGCTGGAGTTCGGGTTAGTTTGGCCTCGGCGTTGGGATGCTCGGGAGGAGGAGTTGGTGGGAGCTGCGTGCTCCTAGGAAGGTACTGAACGTGTTGATGCGCTCAGACATGAGCTGTGGTGGCTAGAACGACGGCGGCATCATGGCCGGCGGCGATGAGCTCACGGGTGCGGTGGAGGGTACGACTAGGGAACGAACGAGCGAGGGGGAACAGGGGAAAAAGCGGCATGGCTCACAGCGCTTCGTTTGGCGGTGTTGGATGGCTCGGGGAAGCGTCGGAGGCGACTTACGGGCGGCGGCGATCTCCGGTGGCCGACGAGGGAAACGGCGATGCTGGCGGCGTCCAGGGGCTTCCGGTGTCTTGAGGATCGGTGAGGAGGAAGAGGGCACCGGGGCGGAGTTTCTTGGTGCGTAGGCAAGGCGTGGGGTGGCCGATGGCCGCGGTGGCAGCGAGCGCAGCGGCGATGGCGTTCGGTGGCTGCATGCGAGAGAGATAAAGGAGGGGAGAGGAGGAGTGGACAAGCCAGAGGGGGTCGGGGGGGGGGGGGGGGGTTGCGTGGCGTCTCCAGCCAGCCCCCAGCGTCGGCGGAAGCAGGAGGTGGCTCAGACGCGTGCCAGCACGCGGCGGCCAAGCGCCTCTCGTCCTTCTGGCGAGAGGTTGGTGGTGACTGGCAGTGGTGGTGGGCTGGGCCAGCTCCTGGGCCGGCCAGCTGCAGTGCTGGGTTGCACAGAGCAGGGCCTCTCGGCTGTAGGTAAGCTCCAGGTAACTCTCTCTCTCTCTCTCTTATTTCTGTTTTCTATTTCTGACATATGTTTTAATTTGGTTTTTGAACCAAACTAATTTTGTTGCTTCTGATAAATTTCACATGGACTAAAAAGGATTATTCCAAAGCCCCTCAACAAAAAATCAGAATTATTGGAGCAAGAAATTATTTATAGTATTTATTTGCTCCAATTCAAAATACAATATGTGTTAATTCAACAATCCAAAATGTCATGCAAAAATGTGCATCACCTCTGGTTGCTGTTTCCAGAATTTCCAAAAATGATGAACATTTTTGAAGGCCATTTGGGTTCACTGAAAAATATTTTAGTTGAACCGAGTGGATTCCTTTTTAATGCTAGGGTTTGAACATCCCCCATTTCAAGTTTCAAAAGAATTTAAACATGATGCATGGAAGCTAAAGCAAAGACAAGCAAGGCCTGAACTGGGGATGTGACAACTCACCACCACTAAACAAAATTCTCGTCCCGAGATTCAAGCGTAGGGTAATAAGACACAGGGACACAAGCTAACACGATCTTCACAATCCAGGTTGCACTTCATAAGGACGCTGACTCTATCACCATCTTTATCTTGATGTCTTGCTCCGAGAACTCCAACCGACATGACAACGAGAGGAGAAAGAAAGCTCTAGAAGGATCGATCTTCTCGAAGGTCGAACAACTCGGGATTAACTCACGGAGTGGGACAAATGACAAGGGTTCACTAGGTAGACAACAATTCCATGCTTAAAAGGGTGGTGAACGGTTGTCAACGTAGCGAGGAGTTGAGTTGCCATGATACCATAACGAGACATCTCGGAGGAGGTGACTCATGGAGTCATCCCTTAAGTGGCAAAAAGAATTACCTTTGAAATAGAGATCATTGAAACTCTTTATACCAGCCCGAGGAAAAAAGATCACAATTGATTGTTTGAAGCAATTCGAAGGAATGGCATACTCAGTTTTGGAATGGAACTATGGTTATAGATCAATCGACAAATGGAAGGCACAATCCAACTGATTCCGAAGATATAACCTAGTGTTTGAGCATGCTCTTAAGAACTTGAGCATTTCCGTATTCATCAAGGTTTTACCAACATCCGTGTCGAGGATCCTGGCAACACAACGAACTACCATGATGAACAGCGATGGACGATGCAGATGCAACGGAAGATAACCTTCTCAGATTTCACCTTAGCGGGGCCAAGGGATCAAAATCCGGATGATCGAGCGAGAGACATTTAGCACTCCGCTTCTAATGTTCTCCTTGATGTTCTACATACCACAGTCATACTTTAAGCATTAACGTGGCCATCAAGTATAGGTTGGACTTCGGAAGACAAAGGATTTATAAGGAACACTTCTAGAAAAGTCACATGCAATCCTTATAGAGAAGATGGGAAAATTGCTCATTCAAGATACTACAATAATAGATCTTCCGTCTAGGTGTGTCGGCCAAAACATCAACCTTGCCAGAGCCTACATCACAGATCTTGGAAAAGTACCAACCATCACATCTGCCTGAGATTCAGATCCGGTTGGTGACAGGATATTCCAGACTCATCAAGTCTAGAAAGAAAAATGAAAGTTTGGAACACAAATCGACGAGATGATGTTGCGAGATTCTCGGGGAATGAACTACAATAGCAAGCCCCAAAACATGAGCTGGTTCTGCTACAACAGGTGGACACGTTATTCCAGACAAGCATGACCACATGGTACTCTTACAATAAAACACTACCGAGTTCAGGTTGGGAACCATCATTGCGGAGAGCGAAGTCCTGCGCATGTACCTTTGGTCCTTAAGGATTAGCACTTAAGAACTTCTTTTCCTTGAACAAATCAACCAGTGGCTTGGTGTTCTAGGGATTACACATGGAGTGGAGGTAGCGAGCCTATCAAACCATGGAATACTTCGCACATGCATGACTGACTTGGGATGATTCCAGAGAAAGCAAAAACAATCTTTCTCAATTCACGGCGGCTACTTGCACCTAATGCACGTGAACTTGGAGAAAGTCACTTCTTACACCAAACATGTATTTCATGAACGGGATATGAAGATAATGCTTACAAAAGTTTCCAATACTAGCTTGGTGTTGAACATGAGTCATGGAGGAGACAGGATGCTGCTGATGGGCTCGATAGCAACTCATCGGAATTTCCATATCACTGGACTTCCACCATCATGTGAACACGGGGGTAGCATTGGTCAGACCAAAAAAAATATAATGATGTATGCTCGAGGGATCAACCACGAGTAAGATAACATTATGAACATCGTTGGTTCTGATTTGATTTGACGATAGCCCATACTCAAATCAAAGATGGGGTAAGACAATAGGTCCAACAACTGATCACAAGGACCGATTGATGAAGATATCATCTTTCTTCAACACACACACACACACACAGAAAGATATCCCTTAACATGAACTAAGTCAGACAAGCTTTTATCTTCCAACTCTCCAAGTTGTTGTTTAGCTTGACCAACTAGCTCAGGGTTATCCCACACAGATTCTTGGAGAAGGGGTGGTTTACAAGAAACCATCTTGATCACGAACTCAACATAGCGGTCAGGTGACAACCTGGTAATACTTCCGAGAAGATATTCGGAAAATCACAAACCATCGATATGTTACTAAGCTCGAGAACAACCTTGATTTTCAGGGCAAGACGATATGATCACAAGAGTGAGGGACTGGCACAATCCTAACTCATTGATCGAGGAGTGCACCGGAAATAAGGACTAGGTAGCACAATCTATCTTAGAATGATGATTCAAGAATCAACGCGCTAAGAATGAAATTATTGTCCATTAATCACTATGCAACATGGTTGCTAGGAATATAGATTTCACACATCACGATTCACTTGTCAGCACTCCGGTTGCGACAACATGGAACCGAGGAATGAATAATGATGGTGAGAAGTATCACTACGTCAAGAATCCGTAAGAGAAGGTGCAATCCTCATGGCATTCCTGACATAAAGTGGGTAATACTTCAGGGTAGAACAGAACAATAGCTGGATTGGCATTTTGATCTGCGGAATACAACTATTTTGACCCAATCCTAGATATGGATGAGGTACCGGAGTTTGTTTCTCCTAGCCATCCGGAATAGAATGGCTTGACGGACCACAAGAATAATAGGCATCAATGAGCACGATTGCACACATACTCCTGACTATCAATTGATAGACGAGGGTCAGAAAACAACTAAAGAGGGACAACTCAAAGAACATATAACTAAAGAGTTGTGGATGCATAGGTCAGTATGTCGAGTCAAATTCAACATATTTCTTCCGGATAACCCATGCAGAAAGGTAGAACTGGCAGAGTCACGATATAGAATGGAGAACTCATCGAGAGCACTCTTGTTGTGATCTCTTGGTTCAAGGAACTTACGCCATAAGCAGTTCATGGTATTTGGAAGAAGGAAATACCACGGACCTCGAGGACTATCGCAAGGTTACTAATATCCTAAAGGAACGAGCAAACACTATCAACATGAAGTGCGTAGGGTGAGTTTCGGGTTCAGGACCCGGAAATAGAATACCTACTAACTAACTGGCATCACAGGATGCTTTCAAGAATAACAGCAAGAATCATCACACTGGGAACACAAAACATAGCTAAATTACTAGGTGATACTCTAGACAACTAGGGTCATAATAATAGCTCCAACAAAGATGTTGAGACAACAGATTACCTCAACTCAGCAATTAGTGTGATTAACCTGGCCTGAATGAACATCGAAACCAGAGGAAAAGGATTTTTCAAATGCATCAGATTGTTTAGAAACCTGGGACGACTCAGACAGCATAACGGCTGTAAATGCTCAAAATAATTTGAGACATCCTGCAAAATGGTGGCATAATCACTCAAAAGCACAATAACAAGGTTCCGAGACCAACTATGAACACACAAGTGTATTAGAAACTGAACTGAGGCTTAAATCCAACAATCTTATGAGTCTACTGATTAGTAACACATGATCCTGATAGAAAGAAGAGAAAGCCTAGTTCCTTAACCCCGTAGGAAAGATAAGATGACTCAGATCAGAAGGGCATAAGGTATAAGGAGTAAAAAGAGCCTTACGTCGGTACATGTATGCTTCGCTTATCCATGTGTCCTGAGAACGAGATACGTGCGACACCTATCGGGATTGTCGACACATCGGGCGGCTTTGCTGGTCTTGTTTTACCATTGTCGAAATGTCTTGTAAACTGGGATTCCGAGATTGATCGGGTCTTCCTGGGAGAAGGAATATCCTTCGTTGACCATGAGAGCTTGTGATGGGCTAAGTTGGGACACCCCTGCAGGGTATAAACTTTCGAGAGCCATGCCCGCGGTTATGTGGAAGATGGGAATTTGTTAATATCCGGTTGTAGATAACTTGACACCAGATACGAATTAAAACGCATCAACCGTGTGTGTAGCCGTGATGGTCTCTTCTCGGTGGAGTCCGGGAAGTCAACATGGTTTTGGGTTATGTTTGACGTAAGTAGGAGTTCAGGATCACCTCTTGATCATTGCTAGCTTCACGACCATTCCGTTTGCTCTCTTCTCGCTCTTATTTGCGTATGTTAGCCACCATATATGCTTAGTCGTTGCTGCAACCTCACCACTTTACCCCTTCCTTACCCATTAAGCTTTGCTAGTCTTGATACCCATGGTAATGGGATTGCTGAGTCCTTGTGGCTCACATATTACTACAACAACAGTTGCAGGTGCAGGTTGTGTCAGGACCCCGACTCGATGTCACATCGATCTAGCCGGTAACACTTCATATCACTTTGCGGCCTCACGCACGGTGTTCCCACGGGTGTCGCCTTACATTTGCCCGGGACCGTTTGCGCCTTTTGGCTCACGTATATGATAGTGTCGCTAGCATCCATATGATAAAGAGCCCGGGCTGACATGACTAGTCGTAAACCCAAAGTGGCACAGACTTACAGGGACAGGCATCCATGACCCAGCTTCGAACGTGTCGGTCATCAGCAAGTGGGTCCGGGCTGTAGCACTGGGCTAGCAGGACTCCGGTAAACCGGGCTGTAGCGGGCTAACAGGACTCCGGTACTCAAAGCGTGACATTTCCCCGAAGGGACAGACACAGGAACGAAGAAGGACATATGCCGGCCAGCCTAAGTGTTTCGGAGCAGTAGCAAGCTACCATGGCTCGGTGGAAACACTAGGAGACATTTCCCCGTAAGAGAGGCTACTAAGGATAAACAACTAGATGGTCAGATCCCACACATACCAAGCATTTCAATAACATACACACAATATGCTCGATATGTGCAATACAACATGGCATCACAAAATGACTCTACGACTCAAGTAGTTTATTCAATAGGCTCCGAGGAGCGAGATATTACAAACATGGGTCTCATGACCCAACACTCAGAGCATACAAATCAAGCACAAACGGAAGCTATCATGTCTGGGTACAGACATCTATAAATGAAAAAGGCTGAGAAGCCTGACTATCTATCAGATCCTGCCGGGGCACAAGATCGTAGCTGAGGTAACAAGCTAAACATCGAAGTCCACGTGGAACTACTAGTGAGACTGATGTCTCTCTGCAAAAACATAAAATAGGCAAACGTGAGTACAAATGTACCCAGCAAGACTTACATCAGAACTAACTACATATGCATCATTTTCAACAAGGGGATGGTGGGGTTTAACTGCAGCAAGCCAGCTTTGACTCGGTGGCTATCCTAAACTACGACTGCAAGCGACTCTTTTGAGGTGGCGCACACGAGTCCACATATTCACCATATCAATACACCACTATGGATCCGCTCCCGTCTCCCTACGAGAACGCCATCCATAGCACTCACGCTTATCTTGCGTATTTTAGAGTATCCACTTTCACTTGTCTATGAACTGATATAAGCAACCCAGAAGTCCTTTTCCGCGGACACGGCTATTCGAATAGATGATGTTAACCCTGCAGGGGTGTACTTCTTCATACATGTTTCCACCACTTAGCGTCTGCACACGACATGTGCTCGGCAGACTTCAAGCGAAAGCCGACGTGGGTGTAGACCACGACCTACCTAAACACTCAAGTCTCTAGTCCAGGTTTATCGCCTATTCGGGTTCCATCCATGAGCAGATCCGGCCGGAGTTTCGCTCACAGCCCCAAACGATGTGAACAGGGTTCCCGAGATACCAAACGGGCATCCGGTACACCGTGCCACGTACCTACCGCATCACAGCCCACCCCTACGGTCAGCGCTGTCCACGGCCTCCAGTAAGCTACAAACACCAGAAACTACTTGCAACTCCTGGACAGAGAGCTAGGGTGAATAAGAAGTCGAGCGGGGTCATATTTCAGGGCCCAATGTATGGTAGTAACTGAATCATGGATCACAAACACAGAACTCAGTTCCTGAGGACGGCTGCAATGAGACAACCCACCATGTACTCCTACATGGCCTCTCACTGCTACCTTTACCAAATCGTGTTCACACACTTAGCTCACACACAATAGGACATGTTCACACGCCTCTGATTCATCCCCGATGAATCAGACCTGACTCAACTCTAAGCAGTAGCGGGCATGACAAACAAACATGAATGAGTAGGCACAACAGGGCTCAAACAACTCCTACTCATGCTAGTGGGTTTCATCTAATTACTGTGGAATGACAGGTCATGCAGAGGATAAAGGGGTTCAACTACCGCAGCATGTAACAGTTGAATCGGTGTTGTCCTAATGCAGTAAAAGAGAGCAGGAGCGAGAGAGTGGGATTGTATCGGAATGAACAAGGGGGTTTTGCTTGCCTGGCACTTCTGAAGATAGCATTGAGTCTTCATCAGTGTCAACGATCACATCATCGGTATCACGTCTATCGAGAGGGGACAAATACCGGCAACACAGAAAGGAACACAATCAATGCAATGCACAATATGATGCATGATCATGACATGGCAAAATGAATGTGTTTTGGGCTAATGCAACTAGCAACAGATTAAATGAAGTTGGTTTGAATATAAAATTCAAATTCAAACTCCATATGTGATTATTCAAATGCCATTCACTTCATTTGCCCTAAACAGTAGTGATAAGTTGTTCTAACATGCATGAAATGGTACATATGGATTCCTTGAATTTTTCTGATAATTTTTCATATATAATTTATTAAATTTGGAGTTACGGTTAATTTTCTATGAATTATTGAAGTTTTAGCTATTTTCTGAAATTATTAAATCATTTAAGATTATTTAAATTCCAGAAAATACTTATTGCGTCAGCCTGACATCATCATGACGTCAGCAGGTCAACAGGGCGCCTCCAGGTCAAACCTGACCATTGGGGTCCACTGGTCAGTGACCCAGAGCTGTTTAGTGTCAATGGCAGGTGGGGCCGGGTCAAAGGCCACGTCAGCAGAGTCAATGCTGACGGGTGGGGCCACTGGATTAGTTTAAAACTAAACAGAAGCTAATCTATGATTAATTAGCAGGTGGGGCCCTGCTGTCAGTGTCTATTAAACTAACTAATATTTAGTTAATACTAATCCTAGCCTAATTAGCCGGGCGGGGCCCGCAGGTCAGTGAGAGAGAGGGGGGGGTCAAACCCGGGGTCAAACCCGCCGGAGTTGAACCGCGGCTTGTCGCCGGCGACGCCAGCAACGGCGGAGGGCGTCGGAAACGCTGCTCCGGCCACGGTTTGATGCGCGGGTGGGTGCTACGAGTAGCTGGCGATGTGGCGCATCCAACAGTGGCGGTGTTTGGTGCTGGGGTGGCCGGAGTTAACGGCGGCGAGCTCTTTTGCGGCCGCCGGAGCTCAGGTTTGGGCGGAGCGAGGGTACGGGGCGCTAGGGGGCTGGCTGAGGGGCTATGCGGACTCCTGGGGCAGCTAGGAGCACGCTAGGCTCGTCGGACTGGCCGCAACAGCACGTCAGTGCCACGTCCGGCGTCCATGGCGGACGGCGGCGCTCGGTACGGTGGCTAGCATGGCTACTGCACGGGAAACCAACGGGGAGAGAGGGGAAACATAGGAGAGCTCACGGAGGGGCTAGCGGAGGAGACGACGAAGTCGGGGGAGCTCTGGACGCGCCGAATCGGTGGAGTCGATCTCCGGGCACCGGAGGTGAAGACGATGATGCTCCGGTCGATTTCGGCTTCCTCTGATCGCGTGCGTCAGTGGGTAGCTCCACGGGGTCAGGGCGGAGCTCGGGTACGCAGAGAGGGGGCGAGGGAGTGGCTGTGGTTGCGGTGGTTGCGAACGGCGGCGGCGGAGGCGTTCGGGTGTGCGAGAGGGAGAGGCGAAGGAGAGACGAAGGGGACGAGTGAGGGGGTCCAGGGGTTCGAGGCGGCGCCGAGGAGAAAGCCCGAGGCGTCGCGGTGGCGAGGGACGCAGGCAGGCAGGGAGGTGGCGTGTCGCCACGGCGCGCGCGTGCGCTGTCTCCCTCCTCTGCCTACTGGCAGAGGTAGAGGACGACTGGCACCAGGCCAGTGGGCTGGGCTGTCCACTGGGCCAGCCAGGTAAGGCCCAGGTAAGACTCTGTTCTTTTTATTTTTATTTCTGTTCTGTTTTGTTTTCTTTTTTTTGCCACTGTTTTCAAATTTAAACAAATTCAAAACAGTGCCAAATATCCTCTGAATAATTTATGTTGCCAGATGGACTTTTCCAAAAAGCTCATAAAATATTTCAGGGGTATTTGAAATTATATTCTAATTATATGAATATAATTCAAATTCAAATAGCTAAAGATTTAAATTCAAAGTCCCAAAAAGAAATCCTTAAAAATGTTCAATATTTTGGTTGGGACCAGAACCCTTACCAAAAATTATTAAACATTTAAGAAGAGCCTTTTGGAGCAATGAATGAGATTTCTAGGGTTTTTGCCCCTCTTTTATTTAGGGTTTTGAGGCTTCCAATATTCCTCAATTCAAGTTTCAAAAATATAGACATGATGCACACATGAAGTTAACCTAGAGCAATGCCTGAAGCTAGGGATGTGACAACTCACCCCCACTAAACAAGAATCTCGTCTCGAGATTCAAGCGTAGGGTAAGGTGAAAGGGGAACGCAAACTAGCACAATCTTCACGATCCAGGTTGCACTTCAAATGAACGTTGATTTGAACACCATCTTTGTCTTGTCGTCTTGCTCTGAGATCTTCAGCTAATCATGACAAGAAGAGGAAAGGAAAACTCTGGAAGGATCGGTCTTCTCGAAGATCGAACAACTCAGGATTAACTCACGGAATGAGACTTAGAACCATCTCTCGGGTGAGACACGAGATACACATCAAGAGGGGTGGAAAGAAACGGATGACGAAGGTTCACCAGGTAGACAACGATTCCACACTTAAGAAGGTGGTAATCGATTGTTAACGTAGCGAGGAGTTGAATTGCCATGATACCACGACGAGACATCCTGGAGGAGGGTGATCGTAGGGTATTATTTTAAGTGGCAAAAAGAATTACCTTTGATTCAGAGATCATTGAAACTCTTCATACCAGCATAAGGCAATTCACACGATCGTTTGGAGGGGGTCGGTAGAATGGCATACTCGGACTTGGATGATGTGGATTACCTTGTTGAAGACAACGTAATGGATGAATTTGCTTATCACCGGAGGTGGAAGAGACCCATGGTAGAATGGCACATTGGCGGTGCAAGCTGGGAACAAAATGCAAATGCTGGGAATGATTCTGGTAACTGGGGAAGAACCCAACAATAAAGAGTGAATTCACTGTTGGAGTGGTTATAGCATAACCGACGAAATCTGGGGCAATCCCAGCTAGTGCCGATGATAAGACGTAGCGCTTGTGCGTGCTCTCAAGAACTTGAGCATTTCCACAATCATCAAGGTTTTATCAACAACCGCGTCAAGGGTGCTGACAACACAACATACTACCATGATGAATAGCAATGGACGATGCAGATGCGAAGGAGGATAACACTTTCTCAGATTTCACCTTAGCGAGGCCAAGCAAATAAAATCTGGATGATCGACCGAGAGACATTTAGCACTCCGCTTCTAATGTTCTCCTTGATGTGCTAGTATAACCCATTCATAGATAAGGTTTGATATCTAAAACATCAAGTGAAAGGTCGGACTTCGGGAACACAAAAATCCATAGGGGAAACTAGGGAGTAAATCCTACGAAATCCCTAGGGGGGGTGGCCAACTTCCTCAATCAAGATACTACAATAACAGGTCTACCGGATGGGTGTGTTGGCCACGACATCCACCTTACCGATTATCGAGAGACCAATATTATAGTTCTTGGGAATTCCAACCATCATATCTGCCTGAGATTCAGATCTGGTTGGTGTCAGGATATTCCAGACTCATCGAGTCTAGGAAGAAAAATGAAAGTTTGCAACACAAATCGACGAGATGACGTTGCGAGATTCTCGAGGAATGAACTACGATAGTAAGCTCCAAAACATGAGCTGGATCTGCTACAACATGTGAACACGTTGTCCAAGACAAGCATGACCACAAAGTAGTCTTATAATAAAACACTACCGAGTTTAGGAGGGGGAACCATCAACGAGGGTATCGAAGTCCTTACATAAGTCCGGATTAGCTCTTATGAAGAAACTCCTTCTCCTTGAACAAATCAATCAGTGGCTTGGTGTGCTAGGATACACATATGGAATGAAGGTTGCAAGTCTTCAAACCACAGCATTCTTCGTACGTGTGCATGACTGATTTGGAATGATTCCAAAGAAAGCAACATTGACTTTCTCGAATCCACGGCGGCAACTTGCATCAGATGCACATGAATTAAAGGAAGTCACTACCTTCATCCAAGCATATGCTTCATGAGCTAGCATGAACAAATGCTTTCAAAAGTTTCCAACACTAGCTTAATGTTCAGCAAAATTATGGAGAAGACAAGGATGTTGTCAATGGGCACAACAACAATTCATCTGGGTTTCCTTTTAAAAGGAATTCCATAGTTAAGTGAACAAGTGATAGCATTGGTCAGACCTAAAAGATATAATGGTGTATGCTCGAGGGATCAACCACGAAATAAGACAACATTACGAGCATCGTTGGTACTGATTTGATTTGACGATAGCCCACACTCAAATCAAAGGATTGATAAGACAATAGGTCCAGCAACTGATCACAAGGACCAATCGATGAAGATATCATCTTTCTTCAACACACACTACACAAGAATATCCCTTTGGATGAACTAAATCGGGCAAGCTTCTATCTTCCAACTCTCCAAGTTGTTGTCTAGCTTAACCAACTAGCTCAGGGATATCCAACACCGATTCTTGGAGAGAAGGTGGTTCACAAGAAACCAACTTGATCACGGGCTCATCATAACGGTCAGGTGACAACCCGGTAACACCTCCAAGAAGATATTTGGAAAGTCACGAACCACCGGTATGTTACTAAGCTCGAGAACAATCTCGCTTTTGAGGGCAAGACGATATGATCAAATGAGTGAGGACTTGACAAGATCCTAACTCATCAATCGAAGGGTGCACCGAAATAAGGACTAGGTAGCACGATCAGTCTTAGAAGGATGATTCGAAAACCAACACACTAAGAACGAAATTATTATCCTTTAACTACCAAGCAATGGGGTTGCTAGGAGTATTGAGTTCACACATCATGATTCACTTGTCGGCACTCCGGCTGCAACAACACGGAACCGAGGAATGAACAATGATGGCAAGAAGTATCACTGTACCAAGAGTTCATAGGATGGTGTGCAATTCCTATAACAATCCCGATATAAAGATGGTAATACTTCAGGGTAGAACAGGATCAAAGGCTGGATTAGCAATTTGATCTGCGGGGCACAACTTCTTTGACCCAATCCTGGATATGGAAGAGGTACTGGAGTTTGTTTCTCCTAGTCATTCTGCGATAGAATGGCTTGACGGACCACAAGAGTAATAGACATCGATAAACGAACGCACGCATACTCTTGGCTATCAATTGATAGACGAGGGTCAAAATGCAACTAAAGAGAGACAACTCAAGGAACATATGATTTTCTGAGTTGTGGATCCATGGTTTAGCATGTCGAACGAATTCCACATGTTTCTTCCGGATAACCCATGCAGAAAAGTAGAACTGGCAGAGTCACGATTTATGAATGGAGAACTCCTCAAGAGTACTCTAATTGTGATCTTTTGATCCAATAAACATCTGCCATAAGCGGTTCATAGTATTTGGAAGAAGGAAATACCACGGACCTCGAGGACTATCGCAAAGTTACTAATATCCTGAAGGAACTAGCAATTACTATCAACATGAAGTAGGTAAAGTGAATCTCGGGTTCAAAGCCCAAGGAATAGAATACCTACTACTAAGTGGCATCACGGGATGCTTTCGAGAATAAAAGCCAGAATCATCACACTGGGGATCACAAAACATTGCTAGATTACTAGGTGACTCCCTAAACACCTAAGGCCATAATAGTATCTCCAACATATATGTCAAGGTAACGGAGTACCTCAACTCACTGATTAGTGTGGTTAATCTGGCCCATGGGAACATTGAAACGGGAAGAAAGGATTTGCAAATGCATCATACTACTTAGAAACCTGGGATGACTCGGACAGCATAACGGCTGTAAATGCTCAGAAAAGATTTGAGACATTCACAAAAATGGTGGCATAACCACTCAGAAGCACAATATCAAGGTTTCAAGATCAACAATTAACATACGGAAGTAGTAGAAACTGAACTCAAGCTTAAGTCCAACAATCTTATAAGTCTACGGATTAGTAACACGTGATCCTGATAGAAAGAAGAGATATCCTAGTTCTTAATCCCCGTAGAAGATAAGATGATGACTTAGATCAGAAGGGCATAAGGTATAAGGAGTAAAAAGAGCCTTACGTTCCATCCCACAATCAATTCCCTTACATAACTAAAGAATTTCTAGACTCAACTTCGACCAGTTTGGCTTGGTAATCCTACAGGCAGTCAAGCTCTGATACCAACGCTGTCAGGACCCCGACTCGATGTCACATCGATCTAGCCGGTAACACTTCATATCACTTTGCGGCCTCACGCATGGTGTTCCCACGGGTGTCGCCTTACATTTGCCCGGGACCGTTTGCGCCTTTTGGCTCACGTATATGATAGTGTCGCTAGCATCCATATGATAAAGAGCCCGGGCTGACATGACTAGTCGTAAACCCAAAGTGGCACAGACTTACAGGGACAGGCATCCATGACCCAGCTTCGAACGTGTCGGTCATCAGCAAGTGGGTCCGGGCTGTAGCACTGGGCTAGCAGGACTCCGGTAAACCGGGCTGTAGCGGGCTAACAGGACTCCGGTACTCAAAGCGTGACATTTCCCCGAAGGGACAGACACAGGAACGAAGAAGGACATATGCCGGCCAGCCTAAGTGTTCCGGAGCAGTAGCAAGCTACCATGGCTCGGTGGAAACACTAGGAGACATTTCCCCGTAAGAGAGGCTACTAAGGATAAACAACTAGATGGTCAGATCCCACACATACCAAGCATTTCAATAACATACACACAATATGCTCGATATGTGCAATACAACATGGCATCACAAAATGAATCTACGACTCAAGTAGTTTATTCAATAGGCTCCGAGGAGCGAGATATTACAAACATGGGTCTCATGACCCAACACTCAGAGCATACAAATCAAGCACAAACGGAAGCTATCATGTCTGGGTACAGACATCTATAAATGAAAAAGGCTGAGAAGCCTGACTATCTATCAGATCCTGCCGGGGCACAAGATCGTAGCTGAGGTAACAAGCTAAACGTCGAAGTCCACGTGGAACTACTAGTGAGACTGAAGTCTCTCTGCAAAAACATAAAATAGGCAAACGTGAGTACAAATGTACCCAGCAAGACTTACATCAGAACTAACTACATATGCATCATTTTCAACAAGGGGATGGTGGGGTTTAACTGCAGCAAGCCAGCTTTGACTCGGTGGCTATCCTAAACTACGACTGCAAGCGACTCTTTTGAGGTGGCGCACACGAGTCCACATATTCACCATATCAATACACCACTATGGATCCGCTCCCGTCTCCCTACGAGAACGCCATCCATAGCACTCACGCTTATCTTGCGTATTTTAGAGTATCCACTTTCACTTGTCTATGAACTGATATAAGCAACCCAGAAGTCCTTTTCTGCGGACACGGCTATTCGAATAGATGATGTTAACCCTGCAGGGGTGTACTTCTTCTTACATGTTTCCACCACTTAGCGTCTGCACACGACATGTGCTCGGCAGACTTCAAGCGAAAGCCGACGTGGGTGTAGACCACGACCTACCTAAACACTCAAGTCTCTAGTCCAGGTTTATCGCCTATTCGGGTTCCATCCATGAGCAGATCCGGCCGGAGTTTCGCTCACAGCCCCAAACGATGTGAACAGGGTTCCCGAGATACCAAACGGGCATCCGGTACACCGTGCCACGTACCTACCGCATCACAGCCCACCCCTACGGTCAGCGCTGTCCACGGCCTCCAGTAAGCTACAAACACTAGAAACTACTTGCAACTCCTGGACAGAGAGCTAGGGTGAATAAGAAGTTGAGCGGGGTCATATTTCAGGGCCCAATGTATGGTAGTAACTGAATCATGGATCACAAACACAGAACTCAGTTCCTGAGGACGGCTGCAATGAGACAACCCACCATGTACTCCTACATGGCCTCTCACCGCTACCTTTACCAAATCGTGTTCACACACTTAGCTCACACACAATAGGACATGTTCACACGCCTCTGATTCATCCCCGATGAATCAGACCTAACTCAACTCTAAGCAGTAGCGGGCATGACAAACAAACATGAATGAGTAGGCACAACAGGGCTCAAACAACTCCTACTCATGCTAGTGGGTTTCATCTAATTACTGTGGAATGACAGGTCATGCAGAGGATAAAGGGGTTCAACTACCGCAGCATGTAACAGTTGAATCGGTGTTGTCCTAATGCAGTAAAAGAGAGCAGGAGCGAGAGAGTGGGATTGTATCGGAATGAACAAGGGGGTTTTGCTTGCCTGGCACTTCTGAAGATAGCATTGAGTCTTCATCAGTGTCAACGATCACATCATCGGTATCACGTCTATCGAGAGGGGACAAATACCGGCAACACAGAAAGGAACACAATCAATGCAATGCACAATATGATGCATGATCATGACATGGCAAAATGAATGTGTTTTGGGCTAATGCAACTAGCAACAGATTAAATGAAGTTGGTTTGAATATAAAATTCAAATTCAAACTCCATATGTGATTATTCAAATGCCATTCACTTCATTTGCCCTAAACAGTAGTGATAAGTTGTTCTAACATGCATGAAATGGTACAGATGGATTCCTTGAATTTTTCTGATAATTTTTCATATATAATTTATTAAATTTGGAGTTACGGTTAATTTTCTATGAATTATTGAAGTTTTAGCTATTTTCTGAAATTATTAAATCATTTAAGATTATTTAAATTCCAGAAAATACTTATTGCGTCAGCCTGACATCATCATGACGTCAGCAGGTCAACAGGGCGCCTCCAGGTCAAACCTGACCAGTGGGGTCCACTGGTCAGTGACCCAGAGCTGTTTAGTGTCAATGGCAGGTGGGGCCGGGTCAAAGGCCACGTCAGCAGAGTCAATGCTGACGGGTGGGGCCACTGGATTAGTTTAAAACTAAACAGAAGCTAATCTATGATTAATTAGCAGGTGGGGCCCTGCTGTCAGTGTCTATTAAACTAACTAATATTTAGTTAATACTAATCCTAGCCTAATTAGCCGGGCGGGGCCCGCAGGTCAGTGAGAGAGAGGGGGGGTCAAACCCGAGGTAAAACCCGCCGGAGTTGACCCGCGGCTTGTCGCCGGCGACGCCAGCAACGGCGGAGGGCGTCGGAAACGCTGCTCCGGCCACGGTTTGATGCGCGGGTGGGTGCTACGAGTAGCTGGCGATGTGGCGCATCCAACGGTGGCGGTGTTTGGTGCTGGGGTGGCCGGAGTTAACGGCGGCGAGCTCTTTTGCGGCCGCCGGAGCTCGGGTTTGGGCGGAGCGAGGGTACGGGGCGCTAGGGGGCTGGCTGAGGGGCTATGCGGACTCCTGGGGCAGCTAGGAGCACGCTAGGCTCGTCGGACTGGCCGCAACAGCACGTCAGTGCCACGTCCGGCGTCCATGGCGGACGGCGGCGCTCGGTACGGTGGCTAGCATGGCTACTGCACGGGAAACCAACGGGGAGAGAGGGGAAACGTAGGAGAGCTCACGGAGGGGCTAGCGGAGGAGACGACGAAGTCGGGGGAGCTCTGGACGCGCCGAATCGGTGGAGTCGATCTCCGGGCACCGGAGGTGAAGACGATGATGCTCCGGTCGATTTCGGCTTCCTCTGATCGCGTGCGTCGGTGGGTAGCTCCACGGGGTCAGGGCGGAGCTCGGGTACGCAGAGAGGGGGCGAGGGAGTGGCTGTGGTTGCGGTGGTTGCGAACGGCGGCGGCGGAGGCGTTCGGGTGTGCGAGAGGGAGAGGCGAAGGAGAGACGAAGGGGACGAGTGAGGGGGTCCAGGGGTTCGAGGCGGCGCCGAGGAGAAAGCCCGAGGCGTCGCGGTGGCGAGGGACGCAGGCAGGCAGGGAGGTGGCGTGTCGCCACGGCGCGCGCGTGCGCTGTCTCCCTCCTCTGCCTACTGGCAGAGGTAGAGGACGACTGGCACCAGGCCAGTGGGCTGGGCTGTCCACTGGGCCAGCCAGGTAAGGCCCAGGTAAGACTCTGTTCTTTTTATTTTTATTTCTATTCTGTTTTGTTTTCTTTTTTTTTGCCACTGTTTTCAAATTTAAACAAATTCAAAACAGTGCCAAATATCCTCTGAATAATTTATGTTGCTAGATGGACTTTTCCAAAAAGCTCATAAAATATTTCAGGGGTATTTGAAATTATATTCTAATTATATGAATATAATTCAAATTCAAATAGCTAAAGATTTAAATTCAAAGTCCCAAAAATAAATCCTTAAAAATGTTCAATATTTTGGTTGGGACCAGAACCCTTACCAAAAATTATTAAACATTTAAGAAGAGCCTTTTGGAGCAATGAATGAGATTTCTAGGGTTTTTGCCCCTCTTTTATTTAGGGTTTTGAGGCTTCCAATATTCCTCAATTCAAGTTTCAAAAATATAGACATGATGCACACATGAAGTTAACCTAGAGCAATGCCTGAAGCTAGGGATGTGACAGGTTGTGATGATCATGACGCGAGAGCGATGTTACTTGTTTTGGAGTTCTTCTTCTGCTTCTTCTTCGATCAGGGGATAGGTTCCAGGTCGGCAGCCTGGGCTAGCAGGGTGGATGTCGTTTGAGTTTCTGTTTGTGTTTCATCTATAGTCGGATGTTGCTCTTATGTATTGTGATGTTGTATTCATGTGGCATTGTATGCCTTTTGTATGTATCCCCATCTACTATGTAATGTTGATGTAATGATATCCACCTTGAAAAAGCGTCTTCCAGATGCGCTTCTATCCTTGGTGGGACCTTCGAGTTCCTTTAGGATAGGGTCGCATATTGGGCGTGACAAGTTGGTATTAGAGCCAGGTCCGACCATAGGAGCCCCCTTGATTGTACGTAGTTGGCCATTGTCGAGTCTAGAAGAAAATCGTTTTCGGAGTTTAGTTATATCGGAGAGTAGGAATTCTTTTTACTCCTCAGCCTCTTTGTCGCTCTGGTGAGGAATCTTGACGTAGGTGTTTCTGAATTACTCCTATTCCCTTTCAAACTTTCTTTAGGATCATGCAGTTGGTTTTCCGATCGTTGGTTCTCAGCTCTTTTCGTCCGGTGCATTTCTCGTCAAGTTGACTCAACCCTCTTCATCTTTGAGTTCAATCCTTAGTTGTTTTCTTTTTCCCACCCACCCACCCTTCTTCTTCTCGAAGCCGGAGTCCGTAATCGAGTATCCATCCTACTCATGTGAAGTCTTTGCTTTCTTTCCTCAATGTTTTCAACTGGTGTATACTCTTCAAGTTATTCATCGGTTTCCCCCTTCCAAGTTGCCTTTGTTTTTACCGCCCTCCCACCCTCTTCTCCTCGGAGCCCGAGTCTCTTTCGATCATCAATTTCATTCATGCGGAACCTCTTCAGTCTTTCGTAAATTATCTCAACCGGTGAATTCTCGCCTCGTTTGACATTCATCATCTCTAATTCTTCTCCGGTGGATTCAATTCTAATTTTCGCTAGTGATTATATTCTTTTCCTCGGCTCAAGTGTTTTCCCTGCTCGTTCGCCTCTCGCCAGTTTATCCTTCCGGAGTGTTCAAGACATCTCAGGAGATTCGTCTGTGTTCCAATTAATTCGAGGTTGTCTTTGTTGGAAATATTCCCTAGAGGCAATAATAAATTAGTTATTATTATTATTTTTCCTTGTTCATGATAATCGTTTATTATCCATGCTATAATTGTATTGATAGGAAACTCAGATACATGTGTGGTACATAGACAACACCATGTCCCTAGTAAGCCTCTAGTAGACTAGATCGTTGATCAACAGATGGTCACGGTTTCCTGACCATGGACATTGGATGTCGTTGATAACGGGATCACATCATTAGGAGAATGATGTTATGGACAAAACCCAATCCTAAGCCTAGCACAAAGATCGTAGTTCGTATGCTAAAGCTTTTCTAATGTCAAGTATCATTTCCTTAGACCATGAGATTGTGCAACTCCCGGATACCGTAGGAATGCTTTGGGTGTATCAAATGTCACAACGTAACTGGGTGGCTATAAAGGTGCACTACAGGTATCTCCGAAAGTGTCTGTTGGGTTGGCACGAATCGATACTGGGATTTGTCACTCCGTGTAACGGAGAGGTATCTCTGGGCCCACTCGGTAGGACATCATCATAATGTGCACAATGTGACCAAGGGGTTGATCACGGGATGATGTGTTATGGAACGAGTAAAGAGACTTGCCGCTAACGAGATTGAACAAGGTATCGGCATACCGATGATCGAATCTCGGGCAAGTACAATACCGCTAGACAAAAGCAATTTTATACGAGATCGATTGAGTCCTTGACGTCGTGGTTCATCCGATGAGATCATCGTGGAACATGTGGGAGCCAACATGGGTATCCAGATCCCGTTGTTGGTTATTGACCGGAGAATGTCTCGGTCATGTCTGCATGATTCCCGAACCCGTAGGGTCTACACACTTAAGGTTCGATGACGCTAGGGTTATAAAGGAAGTTTGTATGTGGTCACCGAATGTTCTTCGGAGTCCCGGATGAGATCCCGGACGTCACGAGGAGTTTCGGAATGGTCCGGATGTAAAGATTTATATATGGGAAGTCCTGTTTTGGTCACCGGAAAAATTCCGGGTGCTATCGGTAATGTACCGGGACCACCGGCAGGGTCCCGGGGGTCCACCAAGTGGGGCCACCGGCCCCATAGGGCTGCATGGGCCAAGTGTGGGAGGGGACCAGCCCCAGGTGGGCTGGTGCGCCCCCCCCCCCCCACCAAGGCCAAAGGCACCTAGGGCTTGGGGGAAACCCTAAAGGGGGCGTCCCCTTGCCTTGGTGGGCAAGGCAACCCCCCTGGCCGCCGCCCCCTCCTCAGATTGGATCTGAGGGGGCCGGCCCCCGTCTCCCTTGCCCCTATATATATGTGGGGGGTGGGAGGGCAGCCGCACCCAAGTTCTCGTGCAGCCCTTCCCCTCTCCCAAGTTCTCCTCCTCTCCCGCGGTGCTTGGTGAAGCCCTGCAGGATTGCCACGCTCCTCCACCACCACCACGCCGTTGTGCTGCTGCTGGACGGAGTCTTCCTCATCCTCTCCCTCTCTCCTTTCTGGATCAAGGCATGGGAGACGTCACCGAGCTGTACATGTGTTGAACGCGGAGGTGCCGTCCGTTCAGCACTAGGATCTCCGGTGATTTGGATCACGACGAATACGACTCCTTCAACCCCGTTCTCTTGAACGCTTCCGCTTAGCGATCTACAAGGGTATGTAGATGCACTCTCCTTCCCCTCGTTGCATGTTTCTCCATAGATAGATCTTGGTGACACGTAGGGAAATTTTGAATTTCTGCTACGTTCCCCAACAGTGGTATCAGAGCTAGGTCTATTGCGTAGATTCTTTGCACGAGTAGAACACAAAGTAGTTGTCGGCATTGATTTTCTTCAATATGCTTACCGTTACTAGTCCAATCTTGTTTCGACAGTATTGTGGGATGAAGCGGCCCGGACCGACCTTACACGTACACTACGTGAGACAGGTTCCACCGACTGACATGCACTTGCTGCATAAGGTGGCTAGCGGGTGCCAGTCTCTCCCACTTTAGTCAGATCGGATTCGATGAAAAGGGTCCTTATGAAGGGTAAATAGCAATTGACATATCACATTATGGTTTCTGCGTAGGTAAGAAACGTTCTTGGTAGAAACCCATAGCAGCCACGTAAAACATGCAAACAACAATTAGAGGACGTCTAACTTGTTTTTGCAGGGTATGCTATGTGATGTGGTATGGCCAAAAAGAATGTGATGAATGATATGTGATGTATGAGATTTATCATGTTCTTGTAATAGGAATCACGACTTGCTTGTAGATGAGTATGACAACCGGCAGGAGCCATAGGAGTTGTCTTAATTTATTGTATGACTTGCGTGTCATTGAACAACGCCATGTAATTACTTTACTTTATTGTTAACCGGTAGCCATAGTAGTAGAAGTAATAGTTGGCGAGACAACTTCATGAAGACACGATGATGGGGATCATGATGATGGAGATCATGGTGTCATGCCGGTAACGATGATGATCGTGGAGCCCCGAAGAGGGAGATCAAAAGGAGCAAAATGATATTGGCCATATCATGTCACTTTTTGATTGCATGTGATGTTTATCATGTTTATACATCTTATTTTCTTAGAACGATGGTAGTAAATAAGATGATCCCTCATTAAAATTTCAAGAAAGTGTTCCCCCTAACTGTGCACCGTTGCGAAAGTTCATCATTTCGAAGCACCACGTGATGATCGGGTGATAGATTCTTATGTTCACATACAACGGGTGTAAGCCAGATTTACACACGCGAAACACTTAGGTTAACTTGACGAGCCTAGCATGTACAAACATGGCCTCGGATCACAAGAGACCGAAAGGTCGAGCATGAGTCGTATGGAGGATACGATCAACATGAAGATGTTCACCGATGATGACTAGTCCGTCTCACGTGATGATCGGACACGGCCTAGTTGACTCGGATCATGTAATCACTTAGATGACTATAGGGATGTCTATCAGAGTGGGAGTTCATGAGATGAACTTAATTATCCTAAACATAGTCAAAAGATCTTTGCAAATTACGTCGTAAGCTCGCGCTTTAGTTCCACTGTTTAGATATGTTCCTAGAGAAAATATAGTTGAAAGTTGACAGTAGCGATTATGCGGACAATAGAAAGCTTATGTCCTTAATGCACCGCCTAGTGTGCTGAACCCCAAACGTCGTATGTGGATGTTGCGAACATCAGACATACACGTTTTGATAACTACGTGATAGTTCAGTTAAACCGTTTAGAGCTGAGGCACCAACGACGTTTTTCGAAACATCGCGGAACATATGAGATGTTTCGAGGGCTGAAATTGGGATTTCAGGCTCGTGCCCACGTCAAGAGGTATAAGACCTCCGACGATTTTCTTAGCCTGCAAACTAAGGGAGAAAAGCTCAATCGTTGAGCTTGTGCTCAGATTGTCTGAGTGCAACAATCACTTGAATCGAGTGGGAGTTGATCTTCCAGATGAGATAGTGATGTTTCTCCAAAGTCATTGCCACCAAGCTGCTAGAGCTTCATGATGAACTATAACATATCAGGGATATATATGATGATCCTTGAGGTATTCACGATGTTTGATACCGCGAAAGTAGAAATCAAGAAGGAGCATCAATTGTTGATGGTTGGTGAAACCACTAGTTTCAAGAAGGGCAAGGGCAAGAAGGGATACTTCATGAAACGGCAAATCAGCTGCTGCTCTAGTGAAGAAACCCAAGGTTGAACCCAAACCCGAGACTAAGTGCTTCTGTAATAAGGGGAACAGCCACTGGAGCAGAATTATCCTAGATACTTGGTAGATGAGAAGGCTGGCAAGGTCGATAGAAGTATATTGGATATACATTATGTTAATGTGTACTTTACTAGTGCTCCTAGTAGTACCAGGGTATTAGATACCGGTTCGGTTGCTAAGTGTTGGTAACTCGAAATAAAAGCTACGGAATAAAGGGAGACTAGCTAAAGGTGAGATGACGATATGTGTTGGAAGTGTTTCTAAGGTTGATGTGATCAAGCATCGCACGCTCCCTCTACCATCGAGATTGGTGTTAAACCTAAATAATTGTTTTTGGTGTTTGCGTTGAGCATAGACATGATTGGATTATGTCTATCGCAATATGTTTCTTCATTTAAGGAGAATAATGGTTACTCTATTTATTTGAATAATACCTTCAATGGTCTTACACCTAAAAGAATGGTTTATTGAATCTCGATCGTAGTGATACACATTTTCATGCCAAAAGATATAAGATAGTAATGATAGTACCACTTACTTGTGGCACTACCATGTAAGTCATATTGGTGTAAAACGCGTGAAGAAGCTCCATGTTGATGGATCTTTGGACTCACTCGTTTTGAAAAGTTTGAGACATGCGAACCGTGTCTATTGGTGTATACGCATGAAGAAACTCCATGCAGATGGATCATTTGGACTCACTTGATTTTGGATCACTTGAGATATGCAAATCATACCACATGGGCAAGAGGACTGAAAAGCCTCGTTTTCAGTAAGATGGAACAAGATAGCAACGTGTTGGAAGTAACACATTTTGATGTGTGAAGTCCAATGAGTGCTGAGGCATGCAGTGAATATCGTTATGTTCTTACTTCACAGATGATTCAAGTAGATATTGAGTATATTTACTTGATGAAACACAAGTCTGAATTAGTTCAAGTAATTTCAGAGTGAAGCTGAAGATCATTGTGACAAGAGGATAAAATGTCTATGATATGATCACAGAGATGAGTATCTGAGTTACGAGCTTTGGCACGGAATTAAGACATTGTGGAAATTGTTTCACAATTAATACCGCCTGGAACACCATAGTGTGATGGTGTGTCCGAACATCATAGTTGCACCCTATTGGATATGGTGCGTACCATGATGTCTCTTGTCGAATTACCACTATCGTTCATGGGTTAGGCATTAGAGACAACCACACTCACTTTAATAGGGCACCACGTAGTTCCGTTGAGATGACACCGTTTGAACTATGGTTTGGAGAAACCTAAGTTGTCGTTTCTTAAAAGTTTGGGGCTGCGACGCTTATGTGAAAAAGTTTCAGGTTGATTAGCTCGAACCCAAAGTGGATAAAATGCATCTTCATAGGACACCCAAACAGTTGGGTATACCTCCTAATTCAGATCCGAAAGCAATAGGGATTGTTTCTTGAATCGGGTCCTTTCTCGAGGAAAAGTTTCTCTCGAAAGAATTGAGTGGGAGGATGGTGGAGACTTGATGAGGTTATTGAACCATCACTTCAACCAGTGTGTAGCAGGGCACAGGAAGTTGTTCATGTGGCACCTACACCAATTGAAGCGGAAGTTGATGATAGTGATCATGATGCTTCGGATCAAGTCACTACCGAACCTCGTAGGTCGACAAGGACGCGTACTACTTCAGAGTGGTACACAATCCTGTCTTAGAGGTCATGTTGCTAGACAACAATGAACCTATGAGCTATGGAGAAGCGATGGTGGGCCCGGATTCCGACGAATGGCTCGGGGCCATAAAATCCGAGAGAGGATCCATGACTTTGGAAGAAATACTTGATGGTCGTAAGCCTGTTGGGTAAAGATGGATTTTAAAAGGAAGACAAACAATGATGGTAAGTATCACCATTAAGAAAGCTCGACTTGTCGTTAAAGATGTTTTCTGACAAGTTCAAGGAGTTGACTACGGTGAGGCTTTCTCACTCGTAGCGATGCTAAGAGTCTGTTGGAATTGGATTAGTAGTTACTGCATTATTTATGAAATCTTGCATATAGGATGTCAAAACATTGTTTCCTTGACAATTTTCTTGAGGAAAGGTTGTATGTGATACAACCAGAAGGTTTTTGGCAATCCTGAAAGACGCTAACAAGTATGCAAAGCTCCAGCAATACTTCTAAGGACTGGAGTAAGCATCTCGGAGTTGGAATGTACACTTTGATGATATGATCAAAGATTTTGGGTCTATACAAAGTTTATGAGAAACTAGTATTTCCAAAGAAGTGAGTGGGAGCGCTATAGAATTTCTGATGAGTATATGTTGTTGACATATTGTTGATCAGAAATGATGTAGAATTTCTGGAAAAGCATATGGGGTTATTTGAAAATGTTTTTTTCAATAGAGAACCTGGTTTAAGCTACTTGAACATTGAGCATCAAGATCTATGAGGATAGATCAAAGAAACTCTAAATGGTACTTTCAAATGAGCACATACCTTGACATGATCTTGAAGGTGTTCAAGATGGATCAATCAAAGAAGGGAGTTCTTGCCTGAGTTGTAAGGTAGGAAGTTAAGAGTTAAAGCTCGACCACGGCAGAAGAAAGATAAAGGACGAAGGTCGTCCCCTATGCTTCAGACGTAGGCTCTATATATGCTATGCTGTGTCCCGCACCAGAAGTGTGCTTGCCATGAGTCAGTCAAGGGGTACAAGAATGATCCAGGAATGGATCATTGGACAGCGGTCAAAATTGTCCTTGGAGTAAATAAGGACATGTTTCTCGATTATGGAGGTGATAAAGAGTTCGGCGTAAAGGGTTACGTCGATGCAGGCTTTAACACCTATCCGAGTGACTCTGAGTAGCAAACCAGATACGTATAGTGGAGCAACCATTTGGAATAGCTTCAAGTGGAGCGTGGAAGCATCATTTACAATATGACATAGAGAATTGCGAAGTACATACGGATCTGAATGTTGCAGACCCATTGACTAATACCTCTCTCACAAGGAAAACATGATCAAACCCCAGAACTCATTGAGACTTAATCACATGGTGATGTGAACTAGTTTAGACACTAGTAAACTCTTTGGATGTTGGTCACATGGCAATGTGACCTATCAGTGTTAATCACATGGCGATGTGAACTAGATTATTGACTCTAGTGCAAGTGGGAGACTGTTGGAAATATGCCGTAGACGCAATAATAAATTAGTTATTATTATTATATTTCCTTTTTCATGATAATCGTTTATTATCCATGCTATAATTTTATTGATAGGAAACTCAGATACATGTGTGGGTACATAGACAACAGCATGTCCCTAGTAAGCCTCTAGTTGACTAGCTCGTTGATCAACATATGGTCACGGTTTCCTGACCATGGACATTGGATGTCGTTGATAACGGGATCACATCATTAGGAGAATGATGTGATGGACAAGACCCAATCCTAAGCCTAGCACAAAGATCGTAGTTCGTATGCTAAAGCTTTTCTAATGTCAAGTATCATTTCCTTAGACCATGAGATTGTGCAACTCCCAGAT
Source organism: Triticum aestivum (assembly GCF_018294505.1). NCBI lineage: Eukaryota > Viridiplantae > Streptophyta > Magnoliopsida > Poales > Poaceae > Triticum > Triticum aestivum. Next base: position 309,304,409 of record NC_057798.1, read on the forward strand.
ACCGTAGGAATGCTTTGGGTGTATCAAATGTCACAACGTAACTGGGTGGCTATAAAGGTGCACTACAGGTATCTCCGAAAGTGTCTGTTGGGTTGGCACGAATCGAGACTGGGATTTGTCACTCCGTGTAACGGAGAGGTATCTCTGGGCCCACTCGGTAGGACATCATCATAATGTGCACAATGTGACCAAAGGGTTGATCACGGGATGATGTATTACGAAACGAGTAAGAGACTTTCCGGTAACGAGATTGAACAAGGTATCGGCGTACCGACAATCGAATCTCGGGCAAGTACAATACCGCTAGACAAAGGGAATTGTATACATGATCGATTGAGTCCTTGATATCGTCGTTCATCCGATGAGATCATCGTGGAACATGTGGGAGCCAACATGGGTATCCAGATCCCGCTGTTTGTTATTGACCGGAGAACATCTCGGTCATGTCTGCATGATTCCCGAACCCGTAGGGTCTACACACTTAAGGTTCGATGACGCTAGGGTTATAAAGGAAGTTTGTATGTGGTTACCGAATGTTTTTCGGAGTCCCAGATGAGATCCCGGACGTCACGAGGAGTTCCGGAATGGTCCGGAGGTAAAGATTTATATATGGGAAGTCCTGTTTTAGTCACCGGAAAAGTTCCGGGTGGTATCGGTAATGTACTGGGACCACCGGGAGGGTCCCCGGGGTCCACCAAGTGGGGCCACCGGCCCCAGAGGGCTGCATGGACCAAGTGAGGGAGGGGACCAGCCCCAGGTGGGCTGGTGCGCCTCCCCACCAAGGCCAAAGGCGCCTAGGGCTTGGGGGAAACCCTAAAGGGGGGTACCCCCTTTCCTTGGGGGGCAAGGCAACCCCCCTGGCCGCCGCCCCCTCCTCAGATTGGATCTGAGGGGGCCGGCCCCCCTCTCCCTTGCCCCTATCTATATGTGGGGGGTGGGAGGGCAGCCACACCCAAGTTCTGGCGCAGCCCTTCCCCTCTCCCAAGTTCTCCTCCTCTCCCGCGGTGCTTGGCGAAGCCCTGCAGGATTGCCACGCTCCTCCACCACCACGACGCTGTTGTGCTGCTGCTGGACGGAGTCTTCCTCAACCTCTCCCTCTCTCCTTGCTGGATAAAGGCATGGGAGACGTCACCAGGCTATACGTGTGTTGAACGCGGAGGTGCCATCCTTTCAGCACTAGGATCTCCGGTGATTTGGATCACGACGAGTACGACTCCTTCAACCCCGTTCTCTTGAACGCTTCCGCTTAGTGATCTACAAGGGTATGTAGATGCACTCTCCTTCCCCTCATTGCTGGTTTCTCCATAGATAGATCTTGTTGCACGTAGGAAAATTTTGAATTTCTGCTACGTTCCCCAACAGTCTCCTCATTCAAATATTTCAATTGTTCCGGTGCATCATCTATATGTTCAACATCCCTTTCCAACGGTATTTTTCTCTTCAGTGGGCCCTAACCCACATGTCTTTTCCCAGGATCTTACCTGACTCTTCTAATTTCCTCGGAGCCATTCTAAAAATTCCTTTCGAAGTATGACGTAAGTATGGATTCCATCAGTCATATGCCGTTGCTAAGATCGTTTGTTAATTATTTCATGTTCGGGTCAATCTATTTTCTTTTCATTCTTCTGGAGTGTTTCAACAAATTCTGCATGGTGTTTCTCGTCATCATTCTCAACATTTGAAGACCGAAGTTGAGTTTTCCCTAAATCTTGTCCATTCTCCTGAAGATTCACGGTGCTAGCTCGTTTTTACCCTATCAAATTGTCTTAGTCGTGCAATTCTTTTCATCCATCCGGGGTATTTCAGGAGTTGCGTTCTCTCTCGATTATCCGGAGGCCATCTTTTTGGAATATTTCTTCGTTCTAAGTTTTCAAATTCGTTCTTCAACTATTCCATATCCGTGCCCTTCGTTCGTCTCAATATTCTTCCGGTGCTTTGTTCAAGTAATATGTAATCGGTTAGAGACCTGTTCATTCCGTGGTATCAAATTCCTTCAAGTATCTTCGTGCTTTTCTAATTCTTCCCGGTGATTCATTCTCTTTCATCAGTCTTTTTTCGAATTCTTACGGTGGTTCTTTCAAGATTCTTGTTCCTTGATTATCATTTTAATTCATTCGTTCTTTTCAATCCTACTGGTGGTTCATGAAGACCTTCTCAAGTTTGCGATATGTCACTTCTCAATCCTTTTCAAGAAGAATAAGTAGTATGCAAAAATCCATTGCTTGTCATCAATTTAATTTGAGGAAGGATAAGCATACAATAAATCTTATTCTTATTTCATCCAAGTGAGTAACCCCTTCCTTCAGAGTTTGTTCGTGAGGAATAAATTCTAGTTCCAAGTGTTTTCATCCTTTCTTTTCCGGAGTTCAAATTTCCTTGACCATTTCGTCGGAACCTCCATCTAAATCACCGCAAGGCTCATCTTATTCTTTCATCCTTCATTTCTATCTCATCATCCTTTCGTCACCGGAGTTCTTCATGGTGGATCGTCAGGATTTAATTCATTCTTCAAAGAGGTCATCAAGATTCTAATCGAAGGAGCTCAAGTATCCTTCTTCTTGCTTCTCGAGGTGCAATCAATTCTCCGTATTCTTTTTAAGAGGAGTTTTGCATTTCTTCATTCTTCTCAGCTATTTAATTTTTTTCCGCTTGTGGTCGGAGATCACCTCATAATTTTGAGATGTTATCTATGATTCCACAACAAGCCTATTCTTTTCGTTGTTGATTTTCTCAACAACTCCGTTCAATCCTTCCTTCTAAGTTCTTTTCATTCCACTATTTCAATTCTTCCGGAGGCATTGCATTGTCCTTCTCGTCAAGTGCCATCTCATTGGGTGAAGTTCATGTTCTAATCCTTCCATTTTCAGCCGGAGTGGTGCCTAAATCCTTTCAGTCTTATTCGTTTCTTATCTCGTTCTAACCGGAGTGGTTTCATAGTCTATCTGATTCCGTGAGCTTTTGATTCTCGTCATTCTCGTCGTTCCTCTCTTCTTCTCGAGTGCTCTTGATTCTTTGCTTATTCTCTTGAGTTCTTGTTTCACCTCATCCCTCTTCCTCTTTCTCTTCCGTCTCGGTCCTAAGATCTCGGGAGGAGATCTCTTGTTAGTGGAGGAGAGTTGTAATGCCCCGGATTTGATGCGCCAGGTGTCTGCTAGTTATTCGCCGTCCTTGCCATGTAATTTGCTTGCGTGTTGCATTTTATCATGTCATCATGTGCATCTCATTTAGCATACATGTTCGTCTCTTGCATCCGAGCATTTTCCCCGTTATCTGTTTTGCAATCTGACAATCCTATGTCCTCCGGCGTCCCCTTCTTGTCTCTTTTCGTGAGCGGGTGTTAAACATTCTTGGAATGGACCGATGTTTATCAAGCGGCATTGGTACACCACCGGTAGACCGCCTGTCAAGTTTCGTGCCATTTGGGGTCCGTTTGATACTCCAACGGTTAACTGGGTAGCCGTAAAAGCATCTTTTGTTGCAGCCCAACACCCCTCCAAAGTGGTCCAATAACCCATCCAAACCCCCTCCATGCTCTCGGTCGTTCGATCACGATCATGTTGGCGAAAACCGCTCTTCATTTGGACACTCCTAGCTCCCTCTACCTATATATAGGTGCCTCCCCAAATTTTCACGCAGATGAAACCCTAGTCATCTTCCTCCTCGCGCCGCCGGATATGTCCATCCGCGCCGGACATGTCCAGCCTCCACGTCGTTCGGCCAATCCGAATCCGCCACCTCAGCACCGCCGCCTCCTGCGCCCAACCAGGAGGCGACACGTCACCCCAGCTCCTCTCCCTCGCGTCCCCGCTGCCTCCTCTTCTCCTCCTCCCTTTGCCCCGTTCTTCCTCTCACCCATGAGCTCTCTCTCTCCCTTGTATCTCGCAGGAGCACCATGGCTGCCCTGGATCTTCGCGCTCGTGTCGTCCCAAGCCTCCTCTCTGCCAAAAATGGATCCGCTATGGCCAACTCCGTCGGAATCCGGTCGGGCCCCGCCGGATCGGGCCGTCCCCTCGCCCCCATGTCGAACTGCCGCTGCCATGGCCTACTTCTTCCTCCAGCGACGTGGAACCCGTTTTCGCGGAGGTGATTTTCTGCTAAGTCCTGAAATTCTTGCATTCTGGTGCTACATTTGACCTGCTGTAACTCCGTGTGTAATGCTTCGTTTTGTGCGCGTAATATATCAAAATGTTCATCATGAGATACTCTTAATTTTGTTCCATTTAAGCATGTTCATTTGAGTTCATCTTGATGCCCTAATCATCGTTGCAAGAGTGCTATATGATGTTAACCTGCTGAAACTGTTATAACTTGCTATTTTGTCTTTTTCATTGCATTTTGTGTGTCCATCCTATGAGTTTGATGTCTACATGAGTTGTGAGCTACATCATTCCATCTTCACGAAGGTGAAATCCATGTATTTTTGTGAGTCTTGTAGTGAGTGAATCAAGCTCGTGAAGTAGGGTATTTGTTGTTACTGTTCTGTTAGTCTGAATATGCTATATCATGATGCTATGTAAACCTGCTGCTACAAGTCATTCTATGCATGATCTGGAGATGTTCACTAAGGATGTTTTGTTATACATGTTATGCCCTATGCATCAATGCCCCTGGTTGTATTTATAGCCTGCTGTAGCTTCTTGTTATCTTGCTCCAAACTTGCTAAATAATGTTGAAGTCAGCCTGTTAACATTAGGTTCAGTTTTGCTATGTGTTTTGCTAGTGATCCATGCACCCTATGAAATTTCTCTTGCCATGTTTAGCTTCATAAATATTCCATATTACTGTTGGTCACATTGCCATCCCATGTATTACTCTGTGGTGAGTGGTAAAAGCTCACCAACATGCCTACTTATTGTTGTTCCTGCCATGTCTGAATCTGTCATATCATTTGCCATGTTTGCAAGGATGCTACCATATTTTTTGTTGATCTTTGGAATTAGTTCAATAATGAAGTTTTGTTCTTTGTCTTTAGTATTACCATGCCATGTCTTTGTTTGCCATGTAAAGTTCCTATAGCATGTTGTTTGATAGCTCTAGACATTGCAACCTGATGTTATTTCTGTCAAGTCTGTAAACTGTTATTATTTGCAATCTTGCCATGTCCTTTTGAGCATGTTATAGTGTTTTCTGGAGATAGCTCAGTGTTCATGTTTTGTCATGCTTTACATGTACTTCATGCGCATGCCTTTTTTCTTATGTTGAGATGCTGTAGCATATTGTTTTGATGCTTGCTAGATGCCTAGTTGTTGTTTTGGACAACTTGTCCTTTAAACTTGTATAGAGTGTATGTGTTGAACCGTTGCTCCCTTTTGAGTGTGCTCTGTCTGTAACTTGCTTGATTTTTCATGAAGTCTCATATTATCATGTTGCATCCTTGTTTTGAGGTGTTTGCTTGATGTTTGTATGCATTTTGCATTAATGCCATGTTTAACTTGTTTTGCTCAGATCTTCTAGGCCGTAGCCCCGAATTAAATGAACTTTATATGTAACTTGACTAGAATCTCGTGTAGATCATCTTGGTGCATCTTAACTTGCTGTTTAACAACTTGAACATAAGGTTTATTCAGATATGGACGAACTGCTAAATTTGCATATGAGGACTTACCAGATTTGTTATTTGTTGTTTCCGGCCTCATTTAAACTTGCCTTGATGTGTTGTTCTTGTTTGCATCATCTCTTGCCATGAGTAGCCTCATCTAGCTTTCTCATGCATCATACTTGAGTGTGCATCATGTCATGTTTATGTGTGGTGTGTTTACCATGTTATGTGCTTCTTCTTGATAGTTCCCGTTTTGTTGCGATCGTGAGGATTCGTTCGTCTACACTTGGTTCGTCTTCGTGGCTTCATCTTCTTCATGGACTCGTTCTTCTTCCTAGCGGGATTTCAGGCAAGATGACCGCTACCCTAGATCTCACTACTATCATTGCTATGCTAGTTGCTTCGTTCTATCGCTATGCTGCGCTTCCTATCACTTGTTCCTCAAGCCTCCCAATTTGCCATGTCAGCCTCTAACCTTTTTCACCCTTCCTAGCAAACCGTTGCTTGGCTATGTTACCGCTTTGCTCAGCCCCTCTTATAGCGTTGCTAGCTGCAGGTGAAGTTGAAGATTGCTCCATGGTGGACAGGATTATGTTGGGATATCACAGTATCTCTTATATTATTAATGTATCTATATACTTGGTAAAGGGTGGAAGGCTCGGCCTTATGCCTGGTGTTTTGTTCCACTCTTGCCGCCCTAGTTTCTGTCATATCGGTATTATGTTCCTGGATTTTGCGTCCCTAGCACGGTTGGGCGATTTATGAGACCCCCTTGACAGTTCGCCTTGAATAAAACTCCTCCAGCAAGGCCCAACATTGGTTTTACCATTTGCCTACCACCTATACCTTTCCCTTGGGAGTAATTAACCTGAGGGTCATCTTTATTTTAGCCCCTCGGGGCAATGCTTTTCTAAGTGTTGGTCCAAACTAGAGCACCGTGCGGGACCATCCCTTGGCAACTTTGGTTACGTCGGTACTTGTCGTTCGAGTGAGAAGCCAAAGGAAGTGAGATACAAATGGAGTACGTATAAGAAGAGAAGAGGTGACGCATATTCCATCAAACCTGGACTGAGGAATAGTACTCCCTCCGTCTAGGTGTTAAGTCATCTTACGGAAATCAGATATTCCCAAAAAATTTAGGCATCGTCCATTAACTTCGCATCTCAATCCCCTCCTGGCATCGTTGCCAGCGAACGTTGTTACTTAGGGAGCGTTTGGATCCTTAGCAGGAACAGCTTATAACCTAGCCCGGCAAGGTTAGGCCTTTGGAACTGTTAAAATATGTTAGCTTTTGTGGGCTAGCTAGCTTGGGTTGGCTAGAAAAACCTTGCTAGCTCAGGAGAGCCAGATCGGCTCGCTTCCGATGGCAAACTTCATGTAGTAGTAACATAGACTAGTAACATATGCATGTTACTAGTCCAAGTTCCTCACCACTATGACCAGCCTAAGCAATGTAACCAAACGCTCCTTACTCTGCCTTGTTATCTCCCCCAGAAACCCAATGCATGGAGCGCAACTACGCGTTGATTAGTCAAGAAATCAAAGTCGGCTTGCATGCGAGTTAATACGTGGCCCTGCATGGTAGCTAAAACGGCATCTCTTAGTTGTTGGGATTAATTGTTGCGGTTAGAGAAAAAAAATCAGGGCTTTGATTGGAGGAAGGACTGGTCAAGTTTCTCCTTCTCCTCCAATCTGCTTGCACCTTGGTCCCGCTGCACCTTCTAACGTGACTTATTACACCTAGACGGAGGGAGTGGTACGAGATACGGTTGTCGGATTACTGGTTCCGCAAACCCTTGAGAGGTTCGAACTCTGGGTGCGTGCGGAGATCTCAACCTACCCAGCTTGCCTACTCGCGATCCTCCTAAGCCTAGCGCGAAAAGATCGATGAGACAAAGAGACACAACAGTATATCATGGTTCGGGCCGCCTTGCGGTGTAATACCCTACTCCAGCGTTTTGGTGGATTGCCTCGGAGGGCTGAGGATGAACTAGTACAGTGGATGAACTAGCCTCAGGAGGTGAGGTGTTCTTGAGCTCGATAGAGCTGAGGGGATGTGAACCAGATCAAATGCCCCTCTATGGTGGTGGCTAAGTACTATTTATAGTGGCCCTGGTACTCTTCCCAAATGTTGGAGGGAAGTGATCCCACAACGGCCGGATTTGAAAGGGGACATGTAGTACAACTTATCCTATCAAAAGTAGTCTTCCCTGCGAAAAGCCTCTAGTCATGACGCGGCAGTGGGCTTGTCGATGACCTTTGTCCTGCGATCCTGGCGGTCTTGGTCTCGTTGCATCGGAATGGATACCTTTGGCTGATTCCTCGGGACTCCGCGCCTATGGCTTGCCTCCTTTGGACCAAAGAGGAAACCTACACTATGCGCCCGCCTAGCGCCCGCCTGGCCTTGGTCGTCATGGCTCATGTCAGCTGAGCCTCGTGACGTATACCTTGCATAGAACTCTCCACCCCTCGGGAGCCAGCCTAAGGAGGCTGATCCCCTCAGGGGTCTTGGCGTCGCCCGCCTTGCGAGGCTTGCGCCTCGCAAGGGTCTTGAGCTGTTGATGTTGAAGCTAGGCCGTACTAGCCGTTGATGGAGCCACGTGGTAGGCTGTGGGCAGGCAGGGCTGGATACCCTCATATATATCCAGAACGCCGACAGTAGCCCACGAGCCCAAGGCACGCGTGGACTTGGGTTCCAGACGAAGCCAAAGGGCAAGTGCGGAGCACCACGATCCCTAACCGCCTGCGGCCTTGATGACGTGTGGCGATTGATGGGACGTGGGTGACTCCGCTTCCCCATGTTGCCTCGGCAACTGCTCGATTTGACGGAACGATGCGGCATGCAGAAGATCATGATGGTGCGAGGTCGTGGAGGCTGGCGGTTGGCCTCCCTTGGCTATAAATTTGAGGGAGGGGCAGAGCCTCCTGCCCATCTCACCTTCGTCTTGCTCCCGCCTGCTTCTCCTCTTCTCCATCTTGCTCCCATCGCATCGCCGAGGAGGTCTTCGGCGGCCGAGAAGGGGAAGGCTTCCAAGGAGGGGCCTGCCGCTCTGCCTCCCAAGAGAGGTCGCGGTCGTCCCCACAAGCATCCTGCGGCTCCTGCGGCGGCCCCTAGGGGTGCGGGCGAGCACCCCCCAAAGCCAGCACTCCTCTTGGTGCCCGCGATAGCACCTCTTCTCGCGGCGGGGGCCAATGGCTTCGGAGCAACCCCCATGACGAAGGGAGGCACGCCGTGATCGTGCTCCGGCCTCGGTCGCGCTTCTCCTTGCTGGACGTGCTCCCTGAATTCATGGTGTGGTCGGAGAGCCCAGCCGGCACCTCGCTGCGGCTTTCGCGTTTCTTCTCAGGCGAGCTTCCTTCCTCGAGGCTTGATGGTCTCTGGCTCCAGGCCGATGGCTGCTGCAACAGAGCTTCGTGGGTGGGTGCCGAGGTCGCCGCCTCTAGCAGCATGGTCCTGACCCGCGGCTGGCAGACTTTCGCCCGAGCGCGTGGCCTGGGCGGAAGGTGCACCCTCCACTTCAAGTACGATGGCCAGGCAACCCTCCATGTGATGGTGTCCAGGGAGGATGGCCGCCGCCTGGGGTGCTGCCCAAAGGATGGCAGTGATAACGAAGGTGGCGAAGGTAATCTTGGTCTTGGCGGCACGCGCTCCTCCTCCCGTGATGGCACCTCTTCCTTGGATGAGAGCTTGAGCTGCGGTGGCTATGACCGGCCCCCACGTTGTCGTGCTCGTGTCGAGGACGTCGGTGGTTCGTCCCGCTACGGTGCTCCATTGAAGCTGGAGAGGAGCCCAACGTGAGGCCGGGGGCCAGCAAACTTGGACTCAAGACGGGCCGCAGCCCTAGGTCGCCTATGGGAGAATTGGTGAAGCGCCAGGCCACCTTCAGGTGCCGCTTGAAGATGCAGTGCTGTTGCCGAGTTCGTACGCCTTTGGGCCCTCTTTGTTTAGCCTTTTCTTTCTCTTGTAATTTGAAAAAGAATGATGTACCCCACGGGGGCATGTAATGAACTATGGCAATTATGCCCTTTATGCTATGCTTGCTATCTCAATGTTGTGTTGTAATGTTTCCGATCTGAGTAAGCCAAGATAGGAAAACTTAGCTTGATATGTGCGTAGTAGTTTTCAGCCTCGCAAAAACCTGGCCTTAGGTACTTGGCGGGGCCCCCTTTCCCGGGGAGCCGTGGGTTGAGACTCTGGGAGAAGCCTTGGGGTCTTCGGAGCCGCTGCAGGGCTGCTTTCAAGGGAAGAGAAAAAACTGACGAGCGGCTCACTCCTCCGTATGCGAGCTCCCTGCCATAGATTTGCTCGGACTTGATGCACCATGTCGCGCTGCCAGGGGGGGCATGAATATGAGGGGTGCTGGTGCCCATGAGCTTGATCGAGGGCTCCTCGCGAGGATGAGGCCGAAGCACCGGGGTTCAGCACGGTGCACGCACAAGGGCGGGCCCGAGGTGCAAACACCTGCCTAGCTCCACGTGCAAGGCGCGCGAGAGGAAGTGACGGGCGACTGCCACCTCTCTCATGCCCTCAGGACAAAAACAACTCAGGAGAAGAAAACAACTCGAAGAACCAGAGTTCAAAAATACCAAATCCATGAAAGGTCACTAAAAACTGGAAGCAACTTCGGAAAGCAAATGAACAGTTGCGTCTGGCACCTAATCTAGTCTTCTCACCAGCGTGGAGCAAAGTGCTCCCACTAAGACGTGGGAGGGAGCCCCCATGAGGCCCCAGGGCGACTCTTAGGAGACTCTGGGGCGTGTACAACCCCACTCATTATTATGTGCGTGTCACGAGCGAAGACCTTCACAGGCCGGAGGCTTGCTTCATAGGTCGGAGTCTTTCTTCAGGGGTAGATCTTCCGGAGGTGCTGGATGTTCCAGGCATTATGGATGGGCACCCCATCCTGTGTCTCCAGGCGCGCGACACCGGGCCTAGAGACACGGGCAATCCTAAACGGGCCCTCCCACATGGGAGAAAGCTTGTGCAGCCCCTCCCTGGAGAGCACCCGCCTTAGGACGAGGTCGCCCACCTCTAACGTCCTGGAGCGGACATTGCGGTAGTGGTACCGCCGCAACGCCTGCTGGTACCTCGCCGCCTGGAGCGAGGCTTGACGGCGGCGTTCCTCCCCCAACATGAGATCCATCCCCCGCATGGCGTCCTAGCGCCTCGTCAAACGCTAGGACCCACATGGAGCGATGCTTGACCTCGTGAGGGAGAACGGCTTCTGCTCTGTAGACGAGGAAGAGCGGTGTCTCTCATGTTGGCTTGGTTGCAGTGGTGCGAATGGACCACATCACAGACTGTAGCTCGTCGAGCGAGCCCCTGCCGCAGGCCTCGTGCTTCTTCTTGAAGATCCTGGTCTTGAGGCCCCTTAGGACTTCTCCATTGGCCCGCTTGGCCTGGTCGTTGCTCCGTGGGTGCGCCACTGAGGCGTAGCATATCTGCGTTCCAAGGTTAGCACAATATGTTTTGAAAAGGTTGCTGGTGAACTGCGAGCCGTTGTCTGTGATGATGCAGTTAGGGACCCCAAACCGTCTCACGATTCCCTTGATGAACTTTACGGTTGTCGGAGTAATGGGCCACGGGCAGGCTAACCCGAGGCCCAGAAACTTCTAAGACATTGGGACAGGCTGCGCCGCCCATGCCGAGTCCCAGGGACGACTCCAAGATAGGCCGAGTCCTAGGGACGACCTCCAGATGAGCTGACTCTCAGCTGACGACTCCAGACGAGATGACTCTCAGCTGACGACTTCCAGGGAAGCCGGCTGAGGGTAGGCGGCTCGCGACTACAACCACCCCTTGCTTCACCGCGAGGGACAGGGCGGGGGACGGTCACAGCATGGCCGTCTCTACCCTGTCAGCGAAGGACCAGCATGGCTACAGTGCGCCATATCGCTGGAGATCTCCATCGTGGCGCGACACTATTGCTATGTCGCCCCTGACCTCAGCCTTAGTGGGCGGCGCACTGTGCCCATGATGTCTGCCTGTACGACCCAAGGACGGCGGGACCGCCTGTCAGCGGGTAGACAGAAGACGGCAAGAGCGCCCTGAAGACGGACCCGTGGGAGTCGGCCCCCTGGAGTCGGCCGGCCCCTCCCACGGGCCCCGCGCGCCATTAATTAGACAAGATGGGGAATGGCGACAGTGAACGCCCGCCAGTCGGCAGCACTGTTGCCATGACCTCCTGACCAAGCTGGCATCATCAGAAGCACCGCTACAGTACCAGACCTGTCCATGACTGGCGGGCCCTAGTTATCGGCAGAGAAGACGACGACCTGAGAGACAGACGGCTGGGACCCGCGCCCAGCCGGATTACCGTTGTACCCCTGGGGAGTAGGCCTATATAAACCCCCGGGAAGCCCATGCAAAGGGTTCGGACCCAGATAGCACTAGACCCTAGAATATAGGAAGGTGAGAGCTAGTCTTGCCCTCTCCTACCTCTAGAAACAGCTCCAGGAGCACCATTGTACTCACTTTGCCATAGTGACCGTGCGGAGACCCCGCAGAGCAGCAGTAGGGGTGTTATCTCCACGGAGAGCCCTGAAGCTAGGTAAGATCCGCCAGCGTGCATGTCTTCGCCTCATCCCGCTTCCGGGCACCGGCGATGTTCTACTCGCCCCCACCATGATCAGCCACCCTTTGGCATATGTCGTACCCAACCCCCGACATTTGGCGCCCACCATGGGGCGAGGTGCACCATCGTCCAGAGACCTGCTCTAGACGGGAACCCTTTTTCTCCCTGGCGAGCATAGCCAGCCCGGCACGCCAGATGGAGTCTGTGCCGACGCGCTGCACGGCGCTGAGATCGCCTGCGCGGCTAGCTGCCTCGCCGAGGTTAACGTGCGAGGTCCGCCTCTCCGATGAGCCTGCGTCCGACGCAGGCACGAGCAGCCCCGAGAGCCTCCTCATGGGTCTCCTCGACCAACTCCACGTCGCCCGCGAGCCTGCCGTGGACCTGGAGTCCATAGGATCCACCAACTCGATGCTGGTCGACTCCGACACCGCGTCGCTCGACGCGTTCCCCACCAATGTGGTGGTCTACGACGAGCCGCTTCCTTGCGCGGCGAGCGGCGGAAGCACCGTCACGGAGGTCCTCGTCCTCGATCACGGCGAGCGTTCCGGCGAGGGAGCGCACGACCCGCTGGACACAGCTCTGCAAGACCTCACCGCGCCGATTCCGGGAGATGCTGATGCCGAGATGCTGGAGGCGCGCCGCCTCCAGCTTATCAAGGGCGCGAAGAAGCTGGCAAGCATGAGACGCTTGTCAGAAGCCTACCAACGCAAGATGGATCGCGCCGTGGGCGGCTCGCCGGCTCCGACTGGGCCTAGCCGCCTAGGTGCGGTCCGGCAGCGCGGCGTGGCAATCGCCAATCTGTTCGGGGCCGATTGCCCTATGTATGCCACACCTGCGGAGAACATCCGCGCCGCCCAGGCGGCGGCGGATGAGCTCGACAACTTTGAGGGCGAAGAGCGCTGCCTAATGACGGAGCAAGTTCAGCAGCTCCTCGACGCGGCTGCTACGCAGAACGAAGCCGGCTGCCGCACGGAGGTGCCGCGGTGACAAAACGACGACCCGCCACCCTGCCGAGATCAAGGCGCGACGTCTCGAACGCCGACTGGAGGGGTCCACAGAAGAAAAGACAAGGATCCGGCTGTCAGCCACAGTCGGACTCACATCACCATCGAGCACGACCAAAACGGCCGCCCCAAAGCGGTGGAACGGCAGGACGACTATCTGCCTCCCCCCTCACAGAGAAAGGCGAGTCTCCCCGCCGCCCGTAGAACATCCAACTCTCGGCGACCGCTTCGGCCGCCGAGAGGGAGTCGGAGAGAACGATGCCCGCCACCGGATCGACCGGCTCCACTGATCCCTGGCTCTGGAAGAAGAAGACGAGCTTGGTCCCCCTGTTTTGGACCCCGCATCCAAGATGAGCCTTTTCCCAAAGGGTTCACGCTCCCCCGAGACACGCCCAAATACACCGGTACCGTGAAGCCGGCGGACTGGCTGATTGACTACTCCACATCCGTCAATATAGAAAATGGCAACAAGGGTGTTGCCGTGAGATATGTTCCGCTCATGCTCCAGGGCACGGCCCGGACATAGTTGAACCGTTTGAAGCCCCGCAACATCAATAGCTGGGTCGACTTCATCGAGGCTTTCGTCCGCAACTTCACGAGCACGTACAAGCGACCTCCCAAGCCTCGCCAACTCTCCTTGTGCGTGCAAGGCCCCAACGAGTCCACTCGCGACTACCTCACGCACTGGGCCGAGCTTCGGAACTCCTGCGAGGGCATACACGAGGTGCAGGCTATCGAGTACTTTACTGCCGGGTGCAGAGAAGGCACCCTCCTCAAGCACAAACTCCTCTGCGACGAGCCGGAGACCCTCGATGAGCTGCTGATCACAGCAGACAAGTACGCCACGGCCGACTCCTCCATGAAGGCGGAGATTCAAGTCAGCGCAACTGGCAAAGTCGCCCCTCAGGCTCCAAGAACTCCGGCTGGGGACACAAGTCGGCGGCAACAGCAGAACGACCACAAGCGCAAGGCCCCGCAGCCGGCTTCCAATAGCCGGCAAGTGGCGACAGTCGAAGACCAATAGCCGGAGGGGCCGCCTCCGACGAAGCGGCAGAAAGGCGGCAAGTCCAACTAGTTGCCGGCCTTCTCCTACGAGTAGACCTTGGATGGCCCTTGCAAGTTCCACAGCAGCACAAAGCCGTCGAACCACACCACCCGGAAATGCCACTGGCTGACCAGAATCGCCAAGGGAGACGACCTACTCCCTCCCCCGCCTGCTGGGCCGCCTCCTCCACCACCGCCCCAGCAGCCGGCTGTCAGGCCAGTCGGCACGATACAAGACGAGTTCCCAGATGAGCACGGAGCCTATGTAGTGTTCACCAGTGTGGCTGACGATCGACGCAGCAGGCGCCAGCAGCAGTAAGAGGTGAATGCGGTCGCATCAAGCACTCCAGAGTTCATGCACTCGTCTGAAAGGCCCATCAGCTGGAGCAGAGCTCATCACCCAGAGGTGATGCCGAATCCAGGCTCCTACGCCCTGGTCTTAGGCACCACACTCGCGACAGATAGGCTGGTCGCGCGTTTCTCACGAGTGCTGATAGATGGAGGCAGCAGTATCAACATCCTGTACAAGGATACGATGGAGAAATTAGGAATCAAGCGAAGACTGCTTCAAAGCAGCCGGACTGTGTTCCACGGCATTGTTCCCGGCCTTTCCTACTCACTAATCGGCAAGATCCTGATAGACGTCCTCTTTGGGGAAAAAGATCATTTCCGCCGAGAGCCAATTTGGTTTGAAGTGGTGGACCTTGAAAGCCCGTATCATGCGTTGCTTGGCCGACCTGCTTTGGCCAAGTTCATGGCAGTCCCCCACTACGCCTACCTCAAGATGAAGATGCCGAGTTCCAAGGGAATTCTAACCGTGTCCGGCGACTACAAAAAGTCGTCCGCTTGCGCGGCCGAAAGCAGTCGGCTGGCCGAGTCCTTGGTGATCGCGGCCGAGAAGAGACTCCTTGATTGGGTCATGGCGATGGCCGGCAAGCAGCCCGAGATGTCGCCTGACCCCAAGGAGTCTGAGGCAGAAGGATCATTCAAGCCGGCCAGAGAAACGACGAAGATACCTTTGGACCCAGAGCACCCAGAGAGGTACCGCTGTCATGGGTACAAACCTTGATAACAAATAGGAAGGCGAGCTCGTCGATTTCCTCCGTGAGAATTGAGACATCTTTGCATGGTCCCCCAAGGACATGCCGGGTGTACCGACGAAATTCATCGAGCACAAATTACATGTCCGGTCTGATGTGAAGCCCGTCAGGCAGCCCTTGCGCCGCCTATCAGAAGAGAAGAGGAGAGTTGTTGCAGAAGAGATAGCTCGGCTCCTTGCAGCCGGCTTCATTATGGAAGTGTTTTTCCCGAGTGGCTAGCAAACCCAGTGCTGGTGCTGAAGAAGAACAAGCAGTGGCGAATGTGTATCGACTACACAAGCCTCAATAAAGCCTACCCCAAGGACCCATTCGCTCTGCCGAGAATTGATCAGGTGATAGACTCCACCGCCGGATGCGAGCTGTTGAGTTTCTTAGATGCATATTCTGGATATCACCAAATCAAGCTGAACCCGGCTGACAGACTGAAGACCGCCTTAATCACGTCGTTTGGTGCCTTCTGCTACCTGACCATGATGTTCGGCTTGAGAAATGCTGGCGCCACCTTTCAGCGTTGCATGCAGAAGTGCCTCCTCAAGCAACTCAGCAGAAATGCCCACGTCTACGTGGATGACGTGGTGGTCAAGACGGAAAAACGTGGAACTCTGTTGGAAGACCTCAAGGAAACCTTTGAAAACCTGCGCCGATTCCAGAATAAGCTCAACCCCGAGAAGTGCGTCTTCGGAGTACCAGCCGGCCAGCTCTTTGGTTTCCTGGTCTCTGAACATGGCATAGAGTGCAACCCTATGAAGATCAAGACCATCGAGAGAATGGAAGCACCCAGATGACTGTTAGATGTGCAAAACTTCACTGGCTGTTTGGCGTCCATCAGCCGATTCATCAGTCGGCTGGGCGAGAAGGCTCTCCCCTTATATCAGCTCATGAAGAAGACAACCTTTTTTGAATGGACCCCCAAGGCGGATGAGGCTTTTCTCCAACTGAAGAAAATGTTGACTACTCCCCCTGTGCTGGCGGCTCCGACTCCCAAAGAGCCCATGCTACCTATACATTACCGCCACCAGCCGGGTAGTCAACATAGTCATTGTAGTCGAGCGCAAGGAGGAAGGCAAGACGCTACCTGTCCAGAGACCGGTATATTACCTGAGCGAGGTACTGTCGGCCTCCAAGCAGAACTACCCCCATTACCAGAAGATGTGCTACGGCGTGCATTTTGCCGCCAAGAAATTGAAGCCTTACTTCCAGGAGCATCCAATCACTGTGGTCTGCACAGCCCCACTAGCCGAGATCATCGGAAGCAGAGATGCTTCTGGCCGAGTGGCCAAATGAGCCATCGACCTGGCTCCCTACACCATCTACTACGAGCCCCGTACCACCATCAATTCGCAAGCACTGGCTGACTTCCTCGTCGATTGGGCCGAGACCCAGTATCTGCCACCAGCGCCCGACTCCACCCATTGGCGGATGCACTCCGATGGCTCCAAGATGCACACCGGTTTGGGAGCCGGCGTCGACCTCACTTCCCCCAAAGGCGACAAGCTCAGATATGCGCTGCAGATCCATTTCGCCGCCTCCAACAATGTGGCCGAGTACGAGGCGCTCATCCACGGGCTCCGGCTTGCCAAAGAACTCAGCATTCGCTGGATCCTGTGTTATGGCGACTCTGACTTGGTGGTCCAGCAATCATCTGGCGATTGGGACGCCAAGGACGCAAACATGGCGAGCTACCGCTTCCTTGTGCAGCAACTCAGCGGATACTTCGAGGGGTGCGAGTTCCTCCATGTGCCAAGAAACAACAACAACCAAGCAGACGCCTTGGCACGAATTGGCTCCACCCGCCAAGCAATACCATCCGGCATCGCCCTTCGGCGCCTCCTCAAGCCGTCTATCAAGCCTTCACCAGAATCAGACTCAATCTTTGTGCCGGCTCCACCCGAAGAAGTCGGATCCGACTCCAAGAAAGCTGCAGTCAAAGCCGGCCCGGGGACTGCGGCGCCCAGGCCGAAGACTCCAGAACTCGGCCCGGGGACTGCTCCAGTCGGCCCGGGGACTTCGTCAAGTCAGCAAGCGGCTGCGGACTCCAACCCACCGCCTCCCAGCCCAGCCCCCCTTGTCCAAGTCGCAATAGTGGCAATTGAGGAAATAACAGCACCCTCATGGGCCCAGCCCATCCTCAAGTTCCTAGTAAACAAAGAGCTGCCAACTGATGAAATCTTGGCTCGGCAAGTGCAATGCCGAGCAGCAGCCAACACCATAGTCAACAGAGAGCTGGTCAGGCGCAGTGTCACTGGGGTCTACCAGTGCTGCGTCGAGCCAGAGCAAGACCAAGCAATACTCAGAGACATTCATGAGGGCGAGGGCGGCCACCATGCGGCCTCGAGGGCACTCGCCGCCAAAGCTTTCCGACAAGGTTTCTTCTGGCCAACTGCCCTAGAGGAGGCCAAAGAGTTAGTCCAAAAGTGCAAGGGGTGCCAGATGTTCCTCTCCAAGCCACATCAGCCGGCTTCCGCACTCAAGACTATCCCCATTGCCTGTCCCTTTGCGGTTTGGGGCCTGGACATGGTGGGACCATTCAATACAGCACGAGGCCGCCTAACTCATTTACTTGTCGCAGTGGACAAGTTCACCAAGTGGATAGAAGTGAAACCCATCAAGAAGTTGAATTGTCCGACTGCAGTGACTTTCATCGCCGAAATCACGACTCGGTACGGCATCCCACACAGCATCATCACCAACAATGGCACAAATTTTCCCAAAGGCGCCTTGGCCCGTTTCTGCGCGACTCAGGGCATCCGACTAGACTTAGCGTCCGTTGCCCATCCGCAGTCAAACCGCCAGGTAGAGCGAGCAAATGGCCTCATCCTGTCCGGCATAAAGCCTCGACTGGTCGAACCACTGGAGCGTTCGGCCGGCTGTTGGCTTGATGAATTGCCAGCCGTCCTCTGGAGTATGCGCACGACTCCAAACAAGTCAACCGGCTTCACACCCTTCTTCCTCGTCTACGGTGCCGAAGCCGTCATCCCGACGGACATAGAGTTCGACTCCCCCCGAGTCACCATGTACACCGAGGAAGAAGCAGAAGAAGCACGTCAAGATGGCGTCGATCTGCTGGAAGAGGGCCGGTTGTTGGCACTTAGCCGGTCCAGCATCTACCAGCAGAGTCTGCGCCGATACTACAATAGGAAGGTCAGGCCAAGATCTTTCCAAGAGGGCGACCTTGTGCTCCGACTGATCCAGCGAACAGCCGGCCAGCACAAGTTGTCGGCACCTTGGGAGGGCCCCTTCATTATCAGCAAGGTGCTAGGAAACGACTCCTACTACCTGATCGACGCTCAGAAACCCCGAGCATGGAAGAGGGACGACTCCGGCAAAGAGATAGAACGCCCGTGGAATGCAAATCTTCTCCGAAGATTTTACAGTTGATGCAGTATGTATCATGCTACCCTTTGTAATAAAGTACCAAGACTTTGGGCCCCCTGAGACGAGCTCGGGGACTGCCCCTTTTGTTATCCATATGGTAAGAATTATGCCTTCGAGTATATTACTCTTTGTTAATGTCGCTTGGCACCGGGCTCGACTAGTCGGCCCGGGGACTCGCTGCCTTGTGCTATGAGGTGCTTCCAGCAGCCAGACAAGTAGTGTGTGGCGTCTAAGTCGTCTCCTGTCCAAAGCCACAGCTCGCAGAGCGACTGTTTGGTTGGCAGGAGTAAGGAAGAACGGGCGCCCATACGAAAAATGGCTAAGGAACCAGGGCACAAACATAGCCTAAGACGGCCTCCAGCATCTTTTAAGCAAAAAGCCGACTCATGAGTAGTCGGCTTGCCGCTTTCTACTAGTCTCTATTAAGGAAAGCCGACTCTTTAGTAGTCGGCTTGCCGCTTTCTATCCAACTTGTTAAAAAGACTCTAAAATGGCCGAGTACTTTCCTTCCTAAAAGTAGCCAAGCATTTGGTCCAGCGGCATTCCGCAGAGCGGTTGTCCGTGTGGCAAGGCGGCAACTAAGGGAAGGCGGCAAAGGGAAAAGCCTAAAGAGCAATGAGCAAGGAAAGATAGAACTCGGATAAATATTTACATAGGCCCTTGGCCGAATCTTCAAGCAGAAGTTCAAGATACACCCCGCGGGTGGAATTGTTCGAATTTAACAAAGTTTCTCAAAAGCCTACTAAGGCAGATAAAGCGAAGGCAAAGACGGCAGCCTAGGAGGCGGCATCCGGGTTCGGAGGGTCGGAGGAGACGGCGGTGTCAGGCGCCGGGGCGGCCGGCTGGGCAGTCTCGGTTTGACCGCCTCCGGCGGCAGTCTCCTTCTTCGGACGCGTCTCGTTGCTGGAGGCGCGGTCAAGCTGAGGATGGTCGCCTGCTCCGTCTTCTGGCGCCTCCGTCTCGCCTTCGTCCTCCGCCTCATCTTCCTCCTTGGTGCTGGAGCCAACCACCTCTGCCGAGTCCTCGTCGTAGTCCGGGTTCATCCTGAACCACTCCGGGGGCACCTCCTCGCCGCCTGCAGCCCGCTCGGGGACAAAGACGCTGGTATCTGTGTAGTCGGCAATCGCCGCCGCACGCACGACGAGGGCGCCCTCCACGGCCATCAGCTCCGCCTGGGCCTCTGACCAGAACGCGGCCAGCCGGTCCAGGTCCAGCCCCGGATACCACACCTTGACAAATTCCAAGGCTCGGCGCGGTCCGGCCCGAGCCGAGGAACCCTTCCAGGCTGCAAGACGGTCAGCTGCGACCTCCAGCCAGTAGGCAGTCCAACTGGCAGTGCACAGAACCGGTGCGTCTGGCCACAGAGCGGCAACCGCCTGGGTGCCAGCACGCTAAAGCCGGCGCATCAACCGATGGGCCGGCCGAAGACGGGCCTCGATGCTCAGAAGCTGCTCGTCGATGGTCAGGGGGGCGTTAGCAGCGATCTCCGCGCCATCTGCCCTCCGTGCCTCGCGATCAGCCTCAATGGCCTGTGTGACTGCCTGCGAGTGGCCAGGGAAGAAGTTTGCCAAGACAAAAAAGAAACAAGTTAGAGTCAAAAGTCGGCCCGACCCAAAGTCAGCGGCTCAAAGAAAACCAAGAAACTCACCATCGATGATGTTCTCGATCTCATGGAAGCCGGAAGTAAGCTGCGCCTCCTTGTCGGTCCAGGAGGAGCGCTCACTCTCAAACTCGGCCAGGAGCGCAACCTCTTTCCTATCTGCCTCCTCCTACGCCTTCTTGAGCAGCTCCTTCTGCTCCTCCAGTTGCGCAACCAGTAGATCACGCTCCATGACAAGCTTGCTGCACTCCTCCCCCTTGGCGCGCAAGGCAGTGTTGGCCTCGCCCAGCTGCTGCTGAAGAGTGGTGTTGGCCCCTGAAGAAGAAAAAAGAAAAAGATGATAAGTCGTCAACAAAGAAAGTCGCTGAGAAGATCCGGCCCGACTGCTCAGTAGTCGGCCTGAATCTCGGGGACTACAGCCCGCGGGTGCGCCAGCGCGACCCCGCGAAAAAGAAGAAGGACTCACTCCGGCTCTTCGACAAGTCGGCGGTCCGCTTGCCCAGCTCCTCAACATTGCGGTTGAAGGTAGTAGCACGGAGGTTTTGATACTCCTGTAATAAGCATTTCAGGCAAAGTTAAATATTTGGAACTCGCCAGAAGGAGTTCCAAGCCGCCTGCTCAGCAGCCGGCCCGAAACTCGGGGACTACACCCAGTGGGTGCGCTAGCGCACCCCCACAGAGAAGAACAAGAAAAACAAGAATCAAAGAGGAAGGCGTACTCGGACGGCCGTTCGCGCTGCCAGATGCGCCCTGGTGCAGTTCTGGAGGGCGCCGCCCTCAGCTCGCAGCTACGCCTGGACGTCCAGAAGCGCCTGGTTCAGCGGACCTGTGCCGCCTCCGTGCAACCACCCAGCGGGCGCAGCGCTCGTTGCCTCGACGTCTGGGATTGCCGAGCTGGCGGCACCGGTCTCCAGGGGTCGTGGCGCCGAGGTCGCCCTCTCAAGGTGGCGGCGCACTGGCGAGGCAACTTGGAGAAGCAGCCTCGCCTCGGACTCGTCCGCGGTTGGTGGCACCGGCGGGCTCGCCGGCTGTTTTCTGTGCGCGCTCCCAGACGGCGGCGGAGGCGGAGGTGGCGGCACGAGCGTGTCCGACATGGAGGCCTTGCCGCTTTCCTTCTCCGCGATGGGATTCTCGGCGCCGTCTTCTCTAGTCTGCCCCGTGAACTCCGGGGGCGGTGGCGCGGAGGACAGCGGGATGACGAACAACGCCGGTTGGCGGTGTGCGGCCTCCTCGGCTTGCCGCCTTGCTGCAACGGCGACTTCGGCCTCTTCCAGTTTTTTCTGGGTGAAGGTCGCCGCCTTCTCAGCCTCCGCTTTCTCCAGGCGGTCGGCCTCATCCTCGTCGCGCTTCTTCCTCGTGTTTCGCTCCGTTGCCCCCCGGAGGTCGGCGATGGGGTCAACCCGCCGAGTGTTGGCGGACGTCTCCGCCGATCCCATGACGGAGGGGGCGGCGACCCTCTCAAGGGTAAGAGGAGCCCTGAAGCAAGGAGGGGGTGTAAAAGACTCGGACAGAATTCACCAAAGGAAAATAAGGCAAAGACAGAGGCGCTTACGCAGAGACAAGTGGCGGCCTTTTCAATTCCTTACAGAAACGATTGGCCTTCGCGGCCGCCTCCTCCCGTTTGGTCGCGGCGGCTGCCCCCTTGAACTTCTTCGGCTTGCCGCCGAGTGAACTCGGCCCGGCGTGGCGCCTCTTCGCGCCGCCTTGGCCAGCGGAGGAACTCGCACCCGGCGGGCCAACCCTTGGCTGGCGGCGCGGGACGACTTCCCCTTCGGCATCGTCTTCAGGCCAGTCGGCGAATGTGGCCGAGGTCCTGAAGCCGCTTCCCGTTCCCCCGCCTCCGCCTTCGGTGTCGGCCTCCATCGCTGCCGCCCTCAAGTTGGGGTCATCGATGTCGCTCTCCATTCGGTCAGGGACGAATTCGCGGGGCGGTGTTTCGATGTCGGCTGCAGGCTGAATGAGGGGCTTCTGACTCAGAGAAACCAAAAAGATTAGAAGTCGGACTCGGCTACAAATCAAACAGAGCAACAAGAGATGCGACTTACCGTCGGAGGAGGGTTGGCGCGCGAGTACGGCTCCTTGCCGAACTGCCAGCCTGCCGCGAGCTCGCAGTTTGCGATGTGGTTCACCATGTTCGCCACTTCCGCGTGGGGCATTTCCCTGGTGCACATCCAACTCGGGTCCCGGTGGTCGCTAATCTGACTAATCAGATGAGGCCAGCCTTGGAGAGGGAGGACTCGGTGCGCCACGAAGGCGGCCAGCAAGTCGGCTCCAACCAAGCCCTCCGACTGCGTCAGAACTCGAAGTCGCGCTACGGTGGCGGCTCCGGCGGTAGTCAGCGTCTTGACTCGGTGGGACCAGCTAGGGAGCCTCCCAGCCGGCGCGCCGGCTTCGTAGGGTGGCAGATTGACCCAGTCGCCGTCCGGAGCAACGTTCTTCACATAGAAATAAGACCGCTGCCACATCTTCACCGACTTGATCAGCGGGATGGAGGGAAACGGATTGTCGGCCGTCGTTCGCCACATCGCGATGAAGGCGCCGCACTAGGCTGGCACGCTGACGACGTGCGTGCCGAGCTTGGATTGGAAGAATTCGCCCCACAGATCGATGGTGGGGAGAACACCGAGGAAGACTACGCACAGGGTGGCGAAGGCAGCCAGCAGCACCACCGTGTTCGGCGTGAGGTGGTGCAGCTGGAGCTCGTAGAACTCCAAGAAGGAGTGAAAGAAGCCGCTAGCCGGCAGCCCCAGGCCGCGCATGAGGTGCGAGCGGAAAATGACCCGATCGCCCTCCTCCGGTGCCGGAAATATCTCCTTCGCCGGCGCGGCGCGGGCTCGCACGAGGTTTGCACCGGGGAGGCAGCGCTTATTGTGAAGAACCTCGATGAGGTCGTCGTCCACGTCGGAGCCGTCCCACACGCCGGAGCGCACGGCAGGAGCCGCGACCGCGGAGGAAGAGCTCATCGTGGCGGGCATGGCGTGGCTCGGCACGACGGCGGCAACAAGGAGATAGGAAGCAGAGGAGGCGGGGGAGCAGGGAAGATGGGCGCCTGTGCTTCGCCGCTCCTCTCCCCCCGCCTACTTATAGCCTCATAGGCTGAGAAGCCGATGGGGCGGGCGTGGGATTAGCTGCGCACGGGACCCCACGCCCTCTCCCACAATCTACCCCACGAAGTTACTGCGCGTAGTAACAACGTGGGAAACCCAACCGTCCGTGCGGCAGCAACGGATCCGTTCGCATGCCGAGGCGCGGTAGTGGCGGGCCCCGCCTGACGGCATGTCCTGTCGCGCACGTGGGTAGGCAGACTGTCCTATAGGCTCCATAGGACAGTACCGAGAGATGATTATGTGTGGGTAGGCAGACTGTCCAACTATGGCGACTTATGAAGGGGGCTAATGGTATAAGGATGATTATGTCAAGATTATTTAAGCCGCCATAGGCTCTATAAGCCGTTAAAGCTGTTTAAACCGCCATGGGCGGTCAAGGTTATCAATTGAGCATTGCCTCTTTAAAGTCGGGGTTAACAGTCGCCATGGCTAGATGGATCTAACAAGTACAGATTTTTTCCTAAGTGTTGGATAAACAAGTTTCACAAACTACAGCTGTTATTTTGGATCAAATGGCTGTTCAGAAAAGAAAAATTTCTAGACCTAGAAACATGGTACAGAGAAGTTCATGCGTTCTAATGAGGATTCTTTACAAAGAAAGGGGATCTGCTAGTGTCTAAAATGGATGCGGAACAGCTACCGCATGAGATCTATGCTACTGTTAGATCAAAAGAAGCCACGGCAGAAGAAACACGAAGAACTGAGATGAACTACGAACTATACAGAGGAAGTCGCTAACTCTAGCATGGATCTAAGATGCAGAAAGGGAAAAACTTACAGCGGTAGATCTGTTGCGGAGGGGCGCCGCCATTCTCTGGATGGATTCAGGTTGATGCAGCGGCCAAAGTCGACGGAGACGAAGGTGCGCTGCGGCGGCGGCAGAGCTTGAGCGACAGTAGGGGTGAGAGGAAGAAGGCGAGGAAAGGGAAGAATGAAGAAAGACCTAGTCGGGTCTATTTATAAGGAAAAACCTGTGAAGTGGGTGCAAAAAACGAAGAGGCCAAAAAACATAGTTATCCAGCTACAGAGGCGCCTCGATTTTCGGATGGTCATTAAGACAAAGATGCGTTGAGATGTGTTGGACAAAGCATACATTAATGACAGGTGACTTCATGGCGGGTTACCACAAACTTGAAGGATGACGTCATGTCGGGTTACATGAATCTTCTTAAATAAGAGGCGGAGAACTTTTTCTTAAGTATTGAAGACTGACAAGAACTAGTTCAAATCATCCTGGGGCCTAATGTTGGGGATATAACTACTAGTATGACCCACCGAAAGGAGCCGGGTTATACTTACAAGCATTCTTGAAGACAGAAGCTCAAGCTTGAAGACGGCGGCTTAGTAAAGGCCCAACGGCCCAGAGGTGACCTAAGGCCCGTAGTGTTAAACCGCCTTGTTCGTGTGACTTGTATTGTAAGGCAAGAAAGATTAAGAGACCGAGTCGGATACTCTATAGACCGGTCTGGACTCTATAGAGCCACTGGGCGTGAACCTCAGTATATAAAGGGACGACCCGGCGGTGGTTTAGGGTACGAAACAACAACTAGAGAGCTAAGTCAAGCGATTCTGATTCCTGGTCATTGAGACATACATAATCCCAATCCCAACTAGACGTAGGCGTTTACCTTCATCATAAGGGGCCGAACTAGTATAAACCTCTTGTGTCTCTTGTCCTGATTAACCCCTTCAAGCTTCCTAGTTACGATGGCTCCACGACTAAGTCCTTTCCCTAGGACATCTGACGTGACAATTCCACGACAAGTGGTGTGGACCGAAGAAAGGGAACAGAGGTGGATGACTGCGGCTATGGCCGGCGCAACGGTTTATATAGCAATGGTGGCCGGCGGAGGGACGAACATGTGGTGCTAGAGTAGCCGCCTCAGCAACCGCGTATCATTAATGTGGACAGCAGACGGACAGATGGATGGCACTTGTGTCATTTGAAGGCGGAGCAATCGCCTGCCGAGAAGCGGGGCGGGCGGCGCTGGCCGTTTCGGGCAGAAAGCGTGCGTGGTCGAGGGAGGCTGTCTAGGTGGGATAGGGCAGTCAGACTCGTGCTTGGCAATGGGTCGGTCCAGCAGCCGGACATGCTGGCTCGCCAGCGAGCTCGCCGAGCTGAGGAATGATAATCAGATGATGGACGTAGCTTCTGACTAGGAGCCGGCGCCACTGTCCAAGCTAGTTCATGCCGTGTTCACCATAGAGCAGGTGTGGCCGCACTTCGATGCCCTAATGGCGGAAGAGCTACCAGCGTAGGAGGACCTGTGCTGCAACCTCCGTGTCCTCGACGAGCACCGGTGAACAAGCGAATGACAATGCCGTCGCAGACATGTGCCCTATGATCCTGGCTTCCCGAATTAGCAGCGGGTGCTGTATGAGACCATCTGTAGGTCCCACGAGGCCCTCTCCGTTGTCCTTCAAGTTGTTGCGCTCGCCATGGCGCCCCCGTCTCGCATTGTCAACATGGTCAACGCACATGAGGAATGAGGAGATGACTTTACTTGGAGAGGATGACAGTGGAGACCCACCAGGGCCATAGCTGCACATCCGCAAGTGCCTCCGTATTATATACAACTGTAATTTTTTTGCTGCCTCTTGGTTTCCTGACATCACGGTCCCGCACCATTGTCAACCTATGTAGTCAATAAACGAGATAATTGCACAAGGAGTGGCCGATAGCTAGAACCAAGCATCTCGAGCAGTAGTTGTGTTTTTGAGGTGTGAGCACAACCGAGTTTTTGTTGAGCGATGTTTTCGTTGTTGTTTAGAGGAGAGCAGGGTATTAACTGGGTGGGCTGTGGCCCGTCTAGCCCAGGCCAGATATCCAACCGAGATATTATTTTTTTTCAAGCTGAAAATGGCTAGCCCAGCTATACTGTTTTTGAGGAATACCCAGGCAAGGTCAATTTGTTATTCTCCGCCCCGTTGGGCTGCAAATCTTTCCTACGAGGGAAGCATTAGGCTTAACATGAAAATGGGATTTATGAAATAATAAATGGGATGTAATTATAAAAACTGGGCAGTAACTATAAAAAAAATGCACCGAACACGTAATTAGTTTATAAAATATTATTTTTGGATTTTGAAAATTTTAATTTCATTAACTGTTGCACGCACAATGTTTCGTTGGATTTTTACGTAATACAAATTTATGTTGAAATTGTATTTAATCTGACTAGAAATTTTGGGATAAAAATATTTCGGATCCCATCAAAATGTGGGAAATTTTACTGAAATCTATTTTGAACGGTTGGTTAAAATTATTAATCGTTGTCCTAGCTAGAAAATGGGTTGTATTTTTAACAAACTGTAAATGGGTTGTAGTAAATTCCATTAGAATTCAAAAATGGGTTGTATATTCTTACAAATTGCAAATGGGCTATAAGTTCTCTGCCACACCCTTGTGGGCCTACTAAGTTGACGCGTCCCCTTAAAAAAGTAAGTTGACGCGTATGCAAGGCTATGTCAACTTATAGCCAACACACAGTTCTAGCAGTACTGGCCGTTGGATGTCTATCCAACGGATGTCGTGCTTCTTCATCAATATCGGATATTCTAGCTTCAGCCGCCCAAAAATGATTCCTCCCCCTGACATCTAGGGCGAACCATTTTCGGTGGCTGGCCTGTGGTCCTACTAAGTTGACGCGTACCAAGGGCTTTGTCAACTTAGTCAATATGAACGATTCTAGCTGCAGTGACCGTATGATGTCCATCCAACGGCCGTCGTGCTTCTTTAACCTTTGGTCTTCATGCTCCAGCCGCCCAAAGCAGCGCCATTTGTGCCGCCTGCTCCTGCCTCCCGTGGCCGGCTGTGCTGCCACAAAGGCCTCACCCCCCTACTACTCCCACCGCTGGCCAGGCCATCCCTCCACTCACCCACACCCCCTGTTATTCTGTGGTGACGGCAGACTCATACCAAAGCCAAACCAGTGAACCCTCGTACTCCTCTCCGCGTGGGCATCCACTACCGCGTCTTCCCCGGCTCCGCGTCGTCCCCTTCCTAGGCCTCACCGTCGTCCATCGCCCTGGTGCTCTCGGCGCGGCGTGGTCAACAGGGTCAAGGAATGACTTCCATCGGACGTGGACTGTACGTGGAGAGGCTGACAGCTGGGTCCACGGCCGCACACAAGGAAATGCCTCCTTATTACAAGCAAAATAATGATTCATCCACTTGACATCTGGGACCCACCGGAAGGGCCACTGTATTTCGTGAAAAAATGTTCCCCCCGCTGACAGGTCGGACCCACCAGCTATATCTTCGCACGCAAGGAAGTGCCTCCTTATTACGCACAAAAAAATGAATACCCCCTGCTAGCTGGGATCCAGCATAGTGGGAGACTGACTTGTGGGCCTACTAAGTTGACGGGTACGGAGGGCTTCGTCAACTTAGTCAATATGAACGATTCTAGCTCCAGTGACCGCACGATGTCCGTCCAACGGTCGTAGTGCTTCTTCAAACTCTGGTCCTCTTGCTCCAGCCACCCAAAGCAGCGCCAGTCGTGTCGCCTGCTCCTGCGTCCCCTAGCCGGCTGTGCTGCCACGGAGGCCTCACCACCCCCTACTACTACCACCGCTGGCCAGGCCATCCCTCCACTCACCCACACCCCCTGTTATTCTGCGGCGACGGCAGCCTCACACCGAAGCCGAACCAGTGAACCCTCATACTCCTCTCCGCATGGGCATCCACTGCCGCGTCTTCCCCTTCCTAGGCCTTGTCGTCGTCCACCTCCCTGGTGCTCTCGGTGCAGTGTGGTCAACGAGGTCAAGGAACGACTTCCATCGGAAGAGTACTGTACGTGAAGAGGCTGACAGCTAGGTCCAAGAGTGCAGCAAGGAAGTGCCTCCTTATTATGCAAAAAATAATGATTTATCCACCTGACAGCAAGGACCCATCAGACGGGCCACCGTATTTCATGAAAAAAATGTTTCCTCCAGCTACATCCTATCCTAAAGGAACTCGAAGGTCCCACCAAGCATAGAAGCGCATATTGACGACGCTTTTGTAAGGTGGATATCATTACAGCATACCATTACATAATAGTTGGGGATACATACAAGGCATGAAATGCCACATGAATACATCAAACATCATACACTAGAGCAACATCTGACTACGGATGAAACACAAATAGAAGTTCAAACGACATCCACCCTGCGAGCCCAGGCTGCCGACCCGGAACCTAACCCAAGATCAGGGAAGAAGCAGAAGAACAACTCCAAAACAAGGAAACATCATGCTCACATTAGATCGTCGCATACCGGTACCTGCAAGTGTTGTTGTAGTAAACTGTGAGCCACGAGGACTCAGCAATCCCATTACCATGGGTATCAAGACTAGCAAAGCTTAATGGGTAAGGAATGGATAAGTGGTGAGGTTGCAGCAAGCAGCTAAGCAATGTATGGTGGCTAATTTACGAGTACAAGAATAAGATGAGAAGCTACGCAAATGGTCGCAAACTAGTAATGATCACTAAGTGATCATAAACTACTTACGTTCAAACATAACCCCACCGTGTTCTCTTCTCGAACTCACCCGAAAAGAGACCATCATGGTTACGCATGTGGTTGGTGTGTTTTAATTCAAATCTGCTGTCAAGTTCACTACAACCGGATATTAACAAATTCCCATCTGCCACATAACCGTGGGCACGGCTCTCAAAAGTTTAAACCCTGCAGAGGTGTCCCAACTTAGCCCATGACAAGCTCACGATCCACGGAGACAATCCTCCATCGCCGGACATCCGATCAGACTTGGGATCCCGGTGCAGAAGACATCACGACAATGGTAAAACTAATCCAGCAAGACCTCCCGGCGTGCCGACACCATGATAGTAGCCGCGCGTATCTCGTCTCAGGCCACGTCCGGATGAGCACAACGTACAGCAACTGGGACCCGAGTTGCCTCGGGGGATGCCGCACACGACTCTAGTTTGGACCAGCACCATCAGCACTAGCCCCCCTGTATGTAGAAAAGAATCCTCGGGTTCATGACGCCCTATGCCAGTTAATTATTTAGTTAAAGTATTATTATGGCAAGTGTTAAAACCAACATTGGTCCTTGCTGGAAGAGTTTTATTCAAAGCAAACTGTCAAGAGGGCCCCATACCCCTCACCGTGTTAGGGACGCAAAATCAAGGAGCATAACACCGGTATGATAGAAACTAGGGAGGCAATAGTGGAACAATACACCAGGCATAAGGACGAGGCTTCCACCCTTTACCAAGTATATAGATGCATTACTTAAATAAGAGATATTGTGATATCCCAACATAATCCTGTTCCAACATGGAGCAATCTTCAAGTTCACCTGCAACTAACAATGCTATAAGAGGGGCTGAGAAAAGCGGTAACATAGCCAAACAACGGTTTGCTAGGAAGGGTGAAAAAGGTTAGAGGCTAACATGGCAATTTGGGAGGCTTGATAAACAAGTGATAGGAAGCGCAACATAGCGATAGCATCAAGACAACTAGCATAGCAATGATAGTAGTGAGATCCAGGATAACGGTCATCTTGCCTGAGATCCCGCTAGGAAGAAGAACGAGTCCATGAAGAAGACGAACGGGCATAGTCAAACGAATCCTCACGATCGCAACATAACCAGAACTATCGAGAAGAAGCACAACCGGAAAGAAGAAAACAACATGGTAAATTCCCAAGCATAAACATGACATGATGCACAAATAAGTATGATGCATGTCCGGTTTAAATATGCATAGCATGGCAAAGTGAAACAAACAACCCTACAATTTAAGTGGAGCTCAATATGTAACGAGTTGCATATTGACGGATGGCATATTTTATATAGTAATTTAAAGCAAACAACAATTTTAACATTTTAAATGTTGTTATCATGATGCGGATGGCATATATAAGTTATATGCAATTTTATGAAAATGTTGACATGAGCATGTTATGAAGCATTTGGTCACCATGGCGGAACGAATGGGGTGCCACGACAACGACAACGGAAATGATGCCACAGAAACATTCCGATGATCCTACAACTCGTCAAGATGTCAGTGCAAAAGAAAGTGTGGATGAACGGATCATGCAAGGATGGTGGGGTGATCCAGGATACCTGGTTTCCCACGGGTCGACGGCATGGCAACCGAGGAGGAACGTGCAAGGGTCAATTCGGACATGGTGCAAGGAAGTGGTGCAACATGTGCGTCACATACAACACACATTCGTTCTTGGAAGGTAGTTCCAGTGGTTATACCTTTGAAGCGTGCCTTTCGAGGCAGAACGATTTCGTTGAGGGAAGTAGTGGTACTCGTGGGTCATAGTGGAAGTAGTGGTTCACGTTTTGGAGAGGAACCTGACGAATACAACACCTTCGGGGCGACGGTAGTGTGCACGGCAACCGTACTCCAACTTGAAGGGTCGTCGATGTCATGGTACTTTGTGACATGCACGAGATGGTAGTTGTACACGTTCGTATACATCCAGTGTCGTTCGTAGAGGTACTTGGCGTCCAGTGTGCTTCTTGGCGAATCCAAGACGTAGAGGTACACTTGTTGAAGCGGAACTTGATGAATCCGGGTCTTTCGGGGTCGGTCTTGGCGAGGGATGCTCGTAGTGGTACTTCATGGTCTTGGTGTAGGCAGCAAAACGTAGTCGAACTGGAGGTGGTCTTGGCGATCCCAAAAATGCTCCAGCTCGAGGAGGTCTATGTCTTGGTCTTCGCTAGTCGTGGTACTTGGCAAAAAGAATCCACGAAGGCATCACTAACGTCGCTGGTTGCCGGGTCTTGGCAGCAACAAGAGGGGAAACCAGGCCAACCGGGCAGCAAGGGGGTGGAGATCTTGTGGAAGTTGGCCATCAAGGGGATGCTCGAGGCAGCAAGAGAAGATGGACGGGGCGGGTGTCGAGCTTGAAGGGCGGTGGTGCAGAGGCGAAGCATAGGACGGAGCAAGGGAAGAGCAGCACTCGATGACAGGAAGTGAAGAAGACGGTGCGGTAGCAGGGTGAGGAACGCAGGGGCCATGGGGCGGTTGCGCACCTACAGGAGCGAAGCGATGGGCACGGGCACGCGTGGAGAGGCTCAGGGTCGCGTGCGGGGTGGCCCTCCTGGTGGTTGCCGATGGCAGCGGGTGGCGATGGGTCACCGGAGCGGGCGGTGGCCGGATGGGTCACAATGGAGATGGCCTGGAGGTTGAGGCTGAACGGAGGGAGGAGGAGGCATGGGCACTGACGAGGCTGGGGGCGCCGGATCACGGTAGCACTGGATCGGGAGCTTCTCCAGATCGAGACGAGTATGGAGGGGGCGAGCGAGTGAGGGGATCGGACGCGATGCGGTACCAAGGAGAGGGACGCTCGCGTGCGAGTGTGCGTGGGTGCTGGGGGCGCAAGGGAATCAAGAGGAGGGGTGTTGGGGATCGAGGCTGGCTAGGGTTAGCTAGGCAGGGGCCGGCTGGGCCTCGGGCCAAATGGGCTGCGGGGAAGAAGACCGGCTTGGCTGCTGGGCTCTCTTCTCTCTCTCACTCTAAAGAAAATAAAACAAAACAGAGATAAGAAAGAAAAGAAAGGGAGGTTAGGGAAGAAGTTGGACACGCGGATAATTTCCCCGGACTCACAAAAATGTGTTTGTTCCAAGAAAATAGGAATGGCCATGCTTGCATGATTTAAATTCAAACTCATTTGAAAAATTCAAATGGTTTGAACTAGGACAATGTTTAGGAGTGGACAAAATGTTGAGATTTTTGGTGGAGCTCCGGAAAGTGAAGAAAGGATTTAGGGCAAATTTTGGGAACCAAACTTGAAGCAGAAAAGGCACGAAATTATTTTCCAACTATGTGTATGGGTGATTCCAAAATAGTGGAATATTTAATATAGCTCCCTATCAATATTGAGAGACTTTTATATGTTATAAAGAGAAATCATCATGTGAAATCCCTCGATTTTAATGGATCGAAGATCCATGCAATTTATTAGCTGAGTTTTAAAAAGGGAGCAAGATGACATGATGCAATTCACATGATGCAAAGATGAGTGCAACGAACAAAACAAGTCACACGATGAATCTCGGAATCCATGGAAGACATCTGGAGCGCCGGTCTTGGGGCGTCACAAAGGAAGTGCCTCCTTATTACGCGGAAAATAATGATTCCTCCACCTTATAGCAGGGACCCATCGGACGGGCCACCATATTTTGCAAAAAAAACGTTTCCATCTGACTGCTGGGACCCACCAGCTACATCTTCGCATGCAAGGAAGTGCGTCCAATATTGCGGCAAAAAAAATGATTCGCCACCCTGACTGCTGGGACCCACCAGCTACATCTTCACACGCAAGGAAGTGACTGACAGTCAGGACCCACTTGGTCGAAGCATACATAGCGTTGTCATTCTGGTCACGAACGTGTACGTACGCAACACCATGGGGTCCTGTTCATCCATCCCCCACCGGGAACTGTTCATCGACCCCCCCCCCCAACAATGCCCACTATTCATCCAGAGGCAGCATTGATCGGCTTCAGTTAGCAGCAGTAGCGAAGGAATTGCTCGATCGGGTTCAGTAAACAGCCACCGATCAATCGCTCGGGTTTAGTAACGCGTAGCCTGCAGTGCAATTGCTCGGGTTCAGTTAGGCGAATGCCTCGCTCGGGTTCAGTTAGATCCCAACGCCTCGCACCCATGCGCGTACGTGTTCGAGAGAAACGTGCATCGCTCGGCCCCCGACCACCCACCATAACCGGGAACTCCCCAGTATTTTCCTCGCCCTCGGTTCTACCACGGTTTTTTTTGTCATGCACGGCCAAAAGAATGTCATGCAACTACGTCTCCGGTCCGCCCAGGACGAAAAGCCCATTTTCTGTCATGATTTTTTGTCATAGAAGTAGGAGCCCACCACATCTATGATGATACCAGGTTGGATGCTTCTCAATCTTTTGCTGGCCTTCACTTGCACTAAGTATGATCCCTACTTGTGCGTCCAAATCCTTGAACCCAGTTTTGCCACATGAGTCCACTATAACTACCTATATGCGGTATTCTTTTGTCGTTCTAAGCAAATTTGTATGTGCCATCTCTAAATTTGAAAATAAATTTCTCTTTTGTGTGCTCGTACCGCTCATGAAACAGTAGGGGGTGGCTAATATTTTTCCATGCTAGATGTGTTATTCTTAAGATGAGTGCTTATTCACTTGTCACTGAACGAGAGTACGGCAAAGGTATTAGGGATGCCCAGTCCTGAAATGAAAAATGAATTTACTTTATGTTGTCAAATAATAGATTCCTTTGGAAAGTGTTGGTATGGACGGCACCCGTGGAATCCGTTAGCCGTGGAATGTGAAAGTATGGTGGAAAAAGAAATAAACTTTATTTTCTGTTTGGGAACCGCCTATGATATATCTAGCATGGAAAGTATTGGGAACTACTCGATCGTTTTCATTGACAGGAAAAGCATGCCACCCAAATGTTTTATCTCTATCTTTTTCACAGCTCTGGCACCTCTCACACTACACCACATCACTACATCCTTGACAGCTAGGTTGGACGGAAAAACAGCTTCCACCGATAGATAGTCGGTCAGGAAAGACTATTGCCGACCGACAATGTCTGTTGGGGAAAGTCTAGACAGGAAAAGCCTTTCCCGACTGACATATCTTTCCCGACCGACTGTTTGTCACCTATGGCGTACCTTTCCCGACCGACAGTCTATTGGGCCTGCCATGGGCCTTTCCCGACCAATAGTCTGTTGGGCATTGCCTTGAGCCTTTCCCGACCGACTATCTGATGGGGTTGTATTCCCGACCAACAGTCTATAGGGCATGCCATGTGCTTTTCCCAACCGACTATCTGATGGGGTTTGTTTTCCCGTCCAACTTTTCGTTGGACCTGGCATTAGCTTCCCCAAACGACTTTCAGACATGGTTTTTTTTCAACCAACATCCAGTAGCCCTCCCATATCTTACATTTGCACTACCAAGAAAATATGAATCAAGACATTTCATAACAACAACATGCATGTCCTCCAGCAATAATAAACCATAACCAGACAATAGAAACACATATTAATTAATTTCACATGTAAATAGTTCATCCGTTATCAACATACTGACTTTCCAAATTTCCCATAAGCTAATATAGCTAATTAACTATGGTTCATTGTCTCAAACACAATGTGGGTTTACAAAATGATAGATAAAATTCAGCACCAATGATTCAATCACCACTACACAAAATTTCCTGAACCGCCGGCTTCATGGTTCCACCTCCGCTTGCATGTCTTTCCTGCGAAATGTAAAGAAGTTGCCATTACATTCTTACATTCATAAATACAATGTACCATAAAAACTTGGATAAAGCATAGCATTGACAACATTTATTACTTCACAAGGCAAGCTAGTACCAAAACACCTACTCAAGAAGGCACTCCATTCGAGTATAGGTAACCACTAGAAGTAGACGCAAGCCTTGCCGCACCGCTTTTTGCTGTGGACCCGCTTTTATCTCTCTTATTCCTCATGTTGGATGACTCAATGCACATATGCATGCTGCTCGTACTTATGGCCATGGTGCACATATATAAGGCACTCATGACAAAACTTCAAGAACATCATAGATTACTTTATTTCAATAGAATATCATGAAGTCTGCTTATTGAATGCTACACTTTAGTGTGCTCATTGGAAAGTTTTTTTATAGTAGAAAAAGGAAAAAATGCACACCTGATCCGAGTCACATCATGATTTGCTGGGAGAGCTTACCACCATGTGGGAATGGTTATAGAAAAACCTGAGACTTGAAGATTTCTTTCTTTACCTGATCATCACCAATTTCCAATAATAAATTAACAATGGAAACATAAGACATGTGCAACATTAGTAAACAAACCAATTTAGGACAGGGTGAGGTAAATGCAAACATTATTCTTTATCTGCCACAGCAAACATTATTCACTAGATCTAAAACAAGGAAGAAAATCCCCAGGATACAATTGGAATTGGTTCCTGCTTGACTACTACTACAATACTTCCAGTTTACCTGGGAGGTATGATGAACAAATTTCTCAATACTTACCATGCTATGATAAAATCTAATTGCAATTTTCGAAAGGAAATTCTAGTGATATAGTAATATCAAAACCTGAAAGTACCAACTAAAATACCCATGCGATCTGACATATATATGTTGCCCTTTCATATTGGCCTTTAGAAAGGACCAACGATACTAGTTGTGGCATAGAAATGCTTAAAAATGAAATCATATTCCCATATACTATGCTACTCCAGTATCCAGGTGGCATGTAAGCCACTATGTAACTGGCAAAGACAATTGAGAATTCAAACAAGAGATATTGCCACATTGGCATGAGAGGAATTAATCATTCAATGCAACTAAATTTCAGAAAAAGAAGTTATTAAGCAGAGACAACAGAGCTTGGATATTACATTATTACATAGATGAATCTTCCTTGCAACTTGCTTGGATTTTCATCGACCTTGTAGGCATAGGTAAGAGAGAATCTACACAAACAAAGATTAGAGATTCGGGGGATTAATGAAAAGAGAGTAGTAGGACAGAGAGAAAGTGGACAAATCAGTAGGAAGTAGGAATAGTAGCACACCTAGTCCTAAAAAATAGGGACCGACCTAACTAAGGCATGGAGTTGCTTGTGGTAACAGAGCAGCGGAGTTACCTAGTTGAATAACGTACGTGGCCAAAAATATTCCAGCCTAGCACAAAACCTGTGACAACCCACTTTTCAAAGCCAGAACAACACTCAAGAGTCTAAACTATGGTGACAATCCAAGGTTCAGAGCAATAAATATATCATTAAAATCAGTTTAAATGTGCCATTTTCCACAAAGTACCATCATAGTTAAGATTTATAGCTAAGTTCTATGTTCCAGATGTAAGCACTATGCTAGTTACTTATGATGACAATACACTAAGCAAATTTCTTTTGACAATGAAGGTCAACCAAATTGACCATTATGCAGAAGGTGTGCTCATGCATAACAACTACACTGTTTTCTTCTCAAAGCACATAGTACGTGTACATTAGCTTTCAAAATCCACACATAACATAAGCATGAACATCTGGAGGGGAAAAACAATTCTTCCGAAGAGAAATAGTTGTATTGCTGGGAAATAGCTAACACCCGTGGTGGATAAAGACCTGGCATTAGAAGGACTAAAACCAACCCACTGTCCTAGTTGGATCTGGGAAGAGGCATCTTTGAGCATACCTTCTTGGCCAGCGGCACCTCCAGGAGATGGATGAGCTTGGGCGCGGACGAAAAGGGAAGCTCCCGGTAGGGTTTGGATGGCGACGGCAAGACCACCTATGCGTGCAGGGCAGTGAAGTGAGCGACGGTGAAGGAAGGGCGCAAATATAGGAGGAGAGAGCACCTGCAGACGGCGGGGGGGGGGGGGGGGGGGGGGGGGGGGGGGTGGGGGGGAGGGACGGAGAAAGCTCCTACCGGTGCAGGCCGTGGCAGTATGGTGTATGGGGTTCCACCGGCGGCAGTGCGTAGTGAGGTCAGCGGCGGTCGGGAGGGGGAGAGGGTGCGACGGCCTCGCCGGCCGGAGAGCACGTGGCCGGCCATGGGGAGCAGCGTGTGCGACGGAGGAAGAGCCCGAGCGTGTGTGTGCGGTGGATGTAGAAACTGTGTGCCAGATCTGAGGGATTTGGTGGGAGAAGGGGAAAAGGGGAGATAGGGTTTTTCGTGGGCTGGGCTCATTTCGGCGCCAACTGTTTCACGTTCCCGCGTGCGCGACTGATCGACCCAATTAGCCACCAACAATTGGTCGAGAAAAAATTCCGACCGATAGTTTGATGGAAGTCTTACTATTCCCGACCGACCATCAGACGTGAAATATACCAGCATTCCGACCGACTGCTGTACGCCACAAGTGTGTATTCCCGACCAACTGACTGATACAAGTTTTTCTGACCGACTGTGTGTCAGTATAAATGAGTTTTCCCAACACACACCAGTAGGGAATTATGGTGCGTGCCCTACTTCCCTCTGCGAAGGGCCTTTCTATTTACTTTATGCAATTTTATTTTTTATTTGAGTCTCCATCTTCTCTTATAAAGCACCAACTAAGGGGAACTATGATCGTACTTGAGCATTGGTTATAGATAATATGCGAGTGTGCTTCATGAATGGATCAATGTTTGAGCATAATGGGCTAAGGATAACTTACTTTAGTGTTGATATTTTGAAAGGCATGGTTGCTTGTTGATATGCTTGAGTATTGAAATCTTCATGTCAAAACTCGACTATTGCTTTGAATCATATAAAACTCCAAATGTGCATGCTACAAATAAAATAATATGTGATGAACATTTTAGTCAACATTCCCATCAAAAATTTTGTTTTTATTATTTACCTACTCGAGGACGAGCAAGAATTAAGCTTGGGGATGCTGATACGTATCCATTGTATCTATAAATTTTTTTATTGTTCCATGTTGTTATATTATCATTCTTGGATGTTTTACAATCATTTTATAGCAACTTTATATCATTTTGTGGGACTAACCTATTGACATAGTTCCTAGTGCCAGTTGTTGTATTTTGCTTGTTTTTTACTTCACAGAAAATCAATACCAAACGGAGTCCAAACACAGCAAAACTTTTTGGTGATTTTTGTTGGACCAGAAAACACCTGTTGGGCCAAAGAAGTACCAAACGGGGGCACCGAGGGGAGCACAACCCACCTGGGCGCTCCTTGGGGGCCAGGCATGCCCTGGAGGGTTGTGCCCACCTCGGTGGCCTCCCGCACCACCTCATTGCTCTATAAATACCCCAGTATTCCAGAAACCCCAGGGGAGTCAACAAAAAACAATTCCAGCCGCTGCAAGTTCTATAAACCATAGATCCAATCTAGACATCATCACAAAGGGATTCATCATCCTCATTGGTGCCTCTCCGATGATGCATGAGTAGTTCATTGTTGACCTACGGGTCCATAGTTAGAAGCTAAACAGCTTCCAGTTTCTCTCTTTTGATTAGCAATACAATGGTCTCTTGGAGATCTATTTGATGTAACTCTTTTTGCGGTGTATTTGTTGGGATCCGATGAACTTTGATTTTATGATCAGATCTATTTTTTTTATCCATGAAACGTATTTGAGTCTTTTGATCTCTTATATTCATGATTACTTATAGCCTCGTATTTCCTCTTCGAATATTTGGTTTAGTTAGGCCAACTAGATAATTTTTTCTTGCCATGGGAAGAGGTGCTTTGTGATGGGTTCAATTTTACGGTGCTCAATCCCAGTGACAGAAGGGGAAATGACACGTATGTATCGTTGCTATTGAGGATAACAAGATGGTGTCTATTCCTACAGGAATAGATCTTGCCTACATCATGTAATCATTCTTATTGCATTACTCCGTTTTTCAATGAAGTTAATGCACTAGATGCATGCTGGATAGCAGTTGATGTGTGGAGTATTAGTAGTAGATGCAGGAAGGAGTCAGTCTACTAATCTTGGACGTGATGCCTATATAATGATCATTGCCTGGATATCATCATAATTATTTGAAGTTCTATCAATTGCCCAACAGTAATTTGTTTACCCATCATATGCTATTTTCTCGAGAGAAGCCACTAGTGAAATCTACGTCCCTCGGGTCTATTTTCTCATCATATATATTTAGATCTATTTTGCTATTTGCCTTTTTGTTTATTTTCCACTTTTTTTTCTAGGTCTATATTATCAAAAACCCAAAAATACCTCGCTGAATTTTATTTGCTTTTATTTGCATCTATCAATACATTACAACTTTCTCCCATCCACGTGCCAATTTCTGGTGCCGCTACCTAAAAGGATCGACAACCCCTTTTACACGTCGGGTTGCAAGTATTTGTTCTTTGTGTGCAGGTACCGTTTATATAGTGTTGCATGGTTCTTCTACTAGTACGATAACCTTGGTCTCATCACTGAGGGAAATACCTACTGTTGTTGTGTTGCATCATCCCTTGCTCTTTGGGGAAATACCGACGTAGTTCAAGCCACATCAAGTAGTAGTTGGAAGGAGTGGACGAGGGGCCCGCTCCCATCCTCGCTCCAACCCCACCAAGGCAAGGGCGTAGTGGTAGCGGTGGAAGGGACCGGCAACATGTGCTACCAGGAGCTACAGTAGGAGATGAAGAGGGCAAATGGAGTGCCTTGGCAGAAGCCCGACCTGACCCTGTCAGGCCCCGCAGGGCACAGCCTGACAAGATCGGGAGGGGCGGGGCGAAGACGACACATGGAGAGAGCAGCTAGGTGATTCCCTGGTCACCACTGCCAGGACTAGCGAAACGTGGCCGGAGGGACATCGACAGGGAAGATGAAGCTAGAGTCCGTAGGGAAGCCTACGAGGGTCCAGCTGGAGGAGGCGGAGACATCTACACCCAACACCCCGGCAAATCGCTCTGCCGGGGAGAAGACCAGGTGCAGATGATGGTGCTGTCGCTGACTTGCTGATGGTGATGGTGCGGGCGGCGCTCAGCTGGAGCTCGAGCCACCGTCCTCCCGCTCGGTGCTGTCATCATCACCATAACTGTCCTCTTTGTCGCTGTCGCTCAAGGAGGAGCTTTCCTCATCGATCGAGCTCTCCGTGCAGCAACCTATGCAAGCACCTGAATGTCCAAAGACCTTGATGGAGAGAAAGTCGACCTACATTAGTTTAAAATGGAGAACGTGTCCCGCCGCCAAGCTATGGGCACGAGCAAAGATTTTCCAGCCATGCTACAGAAGCCTGACATGAGGTGCGGGGAACTCTAAGCCCGCCCACATGCTGCCGTTACAAGAGCCCCTCATGTGCAGCTTTAATCCTGGTGGATGTTCTACCTCCATCACCCTTGTGAAAGGGGTAGGAAGCCAAAGATGGCTGCGGGGGTCCATGCAGTTTGACGATGAACTCCAACGGTTGGTCCCCGACGTGGCCTTCCATCGGGACCAAGGAAGCTGGGGGAGGAGCGACCAAGGCATCACCACATCCTCCTCGGCCCAGAGCGCCACGGCGGCCACGGTTGCGTCCCATGGCTCTGCCCTATGCATTGGACTCTGCTCCTGCACCGCCAGCGGGAGCAGGGTTGCGGTGCCTAGAGGAGATCCTCATCACCGCTGCTGGGGGACGACCGTGACCTCTCCCCCTCGCCATGATTGAAGAAGGATGCTGGAGGAAGAAGGAAGAGATGCGTGGGTGAGTCCTTTCGCCCTCCCTTGCGCTTCCTTTTTATAGCGGAGCACGGCTTGGGGCTGCCTCCCCACTACCCCTTGGCAGCCGCCACCCTCCACCAATCCAGTCCGTCTCCATCAGCAGCAACATCCAAGGTCACCGATTGTCCTCCCATGCCTATCCACGGCGTCGAGCTTTCCGCCATGGCACTCATTCCCGCGCCCTACGCCTCCGCCACCTACCCCGCGCAATGCATGCAACATACATGGCAGAAACGGCTAGGTTGTGGGATGGGTAAAATGGCAGTTACCTCCCCGTAAATATAGTCAATTCATTATCCATAACATGGGCAGCCCTACGTCGTTTAGCACTGCTTGCGGGAAAACCAGAAACTGACTCATTCACAGGTTAATGAAGAAGCAAAGAAGATATCTAGAGAGAAAAGATGGACCCTTCCGCGACCTGGACGACGTGTCCGCCTGTGTACTTGTTGGGGCCTATCCTAACGATGCCCGGCGGCACGTATGGGCCAGGCCCAAGGGATCCTAGCGCTGCAACAAACATTCACATTCATTTTCCAGACTTAAACACAGGGTGCTAAAGATCGAGCACCCAACACCAACATACGAAGCAAGGACCAAACCAGAGAAACCGCTCTTCGTGAGATCAAGGAGCGGATCAAGAAGACTAAGTCAAGGAAGACAACAAGATATCATCTAGAGGAGGCCTCCCTTGCCATGCAGGAGGGCCTGGCTGGGTCGAGGCCTCCCCAGAAGCAGATCCAAGATTTCCCAAGTAGGCCTGTCGGGGATGCCAAGACCGAGAACCCTGCCAAGGCACCACCTCTCCATCGCTCCACCACATAAGCGACACAATTCACTTATGGGTGCGGTGTCGAGCGCCCAAGTGATTAAGTGGCTTCCATTGAGCCCGTGGCAGCCCATCGGAAGACAAATTACCCTCATATGACAACCATCCAGAGGCGCGTCGAACAGATAAGCAGGAGATGATTAAGCGGCATGGCAAGCTTGCCGGGTTGCACCCTCAAAATGACACCTAGTGGTGCATTTAATACACTTTGTCACTTATCGTTGTGGTGTTGAGCCCCCAAGTGATTAAGTGGCTTCCATTTATCACGTGGCAGCCCATCGGAAGACAGATTACACTCATATGACCCCGTCCAGAGGCGTGTCGAATAGATAAAGCAGAAGATGATTAAGTGACACAACAATCATGTCGAGTTTCACCCTCAGCATGACACCTAGTGGTTCATTTCATGCACTTTGTTCCTAACTGCCAGAGTTAGGTATGCTAGCACTGTAGCTATCTAATCACTAGATAAAGACTATTTTGCCACTGTGGCTACCCCTTAAGCTATAAAAGGAGGTACAAGGAACACTAGCAAAGGATTGTGACCCCCTGTACACTTGTACGTGCGTAGCTGCTCCCCTGAAGCAACTTTGTCGGGCTTGAGTGTTGCGTGTTCATCGTGTTCCTCCATCCAATCCACAAAAGTAGGATTAGGTTTTACGCTTTCCAGTGGCCCGAACCTGGGTAAAAACCACTAGTGTCACCACCGTCGTGTTGTTTCATGGCCTCCGCTCCTTGTGCAACGTGATCCCCCCTTGCTGAACCTCAAAGGGGCTGATGGCCCCATAGGTGATCATGTTCTCCCACGGCATCCTTGGCACGCTAGGGAGGGGGTGTCGCTTGTGCGAACCCGAGGTTGTGGTTGGCGCATCGATCCTCATCGTCGTCATCATCTTCATCGTCACCCTCTTCGTCGGTGTCTTCGAATAAAGAGAACCATGTCGCATCCTAGCCTCGTCCTTCCCAGATTTCGTCGCTCGTCTCTGCGGCGGCAGCGAAGACGACGACGACAAGGGTAAAAGGACGATTGTGCTACGATGGCCATGGTTAGCATAGATGGTGTGGCCACCATGCTACCCGCAGTCGAGGTGTGCCGTGACATCCCCCTCCTTGCTGCCTCCTGTCAAGCGTGTCCAATCCCGAAGCGCGTCACTTCGACGGGCGGACAAGAAAATGGTGCGTACTTGGCCTCCCTCTTGCTTCTCACTCACCAATGATTGAGTCGCAAATATGGTGATACCACCAGCGTCGATAAGCCCGCGTGGAGCTCGGTCCTGCTTTTATCCTGCCAAGGGTAAATCCTGAGCGGACATTGGTGCGAATCCGTTGGCTGGCACCGCCGGCAAGCGAACCCCCGGCAAGGCTCTTTGCCACAGCGTGTCGTCCACGACGGCTACCAGGAGATCATTGAAGAGAAGAAAAATGAGGGAGGAACCGATATATCGCCTTTTCCACCATATAACATTAGTTGCAAGCATTTTTGCTGACTCCCCCAGCCTGCGCCAGGGCTGGGTACGTAACTAATGGACTCCCTAGTCCCTCCCTTGTACACCTTCCTGCTTTTCATATTTTCAAAATAAAAATGGATATGTGATCGCGGTCTTCCCGAGAGGCATGGACAGGAGAGGCAACCATGGGTGGGATAGAAGATGTTATGCGCAATTAGAAATGTATCCAGCAGAGGGAGAGAATAGGCAAAAGCTAAGTTGACATGCTTGTTAACTTTTCTTCATAGCTTGCACTTGCCTATCCCTCAGACCTCCAATGGCTTCGTATGGCAAGACCTTTGTACGATGGAACCTAAGTGTATTTGTCTACGCCCTTGCTTTGTTTTCAAGCCTGTTCAACAAAGTGGATGGCAGCGTCAAGGAATGTTAAGGAAAAACCCACCGGCAGCATGTCCTTGCCAGCTGAATGCTAAGGACCCATTCCTCAAAGCAATCGCGGTAGTATGCTGTTGGCAGGCAAGAAAAGTGTGCAAAGGAAACTAACCATATGAATATCAATGTGTAAACACAAGAGGGATAGGATGCATTAACATAATAAGCATTGATAACCCACAAGTGTAGGGGATCGCAGCATTTTTTGATAAGTGAGAGTGTCGAACCCGACGAGAGCTAAAGGTAGAATAAATATTCCCTCAAGTTCTATCGACCACCGATACAACTCTACGCACGCTTGACGTTCGCTTTACCTAGAACAAGTATGAAACTAGAAGTACTTTGTAGGTGTTGTTGGATAGGTTCGCAAGATAATAAACAACACGTAGATAAAAAGTAGGGGTTGTTTAGCTAAAGAAGCAATAAAGTAATATAGCGAGTGTGGAAAAGTGGTGGTAGGAGTTGTGAAATAATCCCTAAGCAATTGACTACTTACTAGAACAATAATCACTATTGCAATTTTATTTGAGGGAGAGGCATAAAATAACATAATTTATCTACTTGGATCATATGCACTTATGATTGGAACTCTAGCAAGCATCCGCAACTACTAAAGATCATTAAGGTAAAACCCAACCATAGCATTAAAGCATCAAGTCCCCTTCATCCTATACGCAAACAACCTACTTACTCGGGTATGTGCTTCTGTCACTCACACCACCCACCATAAGCAAATCATGAACATATTGCAAACCCTACAGTGGGAATCCCTCACGCTTGCACAACACGGAGAGCACCATAGGACAACAATAAT
Organism: Triticum aestivum; assembly: GCF_018294505.1. Classification (NCBI taxonomy): domain Eukaryota; kingdom Viridiplantae; phylum Streptophyta; class Magnoliopsida; order Poales; family Poaceae; genus Triticum; species Triticum aestivum. The sequence goes on from NC_057798.1 coordinate 309,348,451, forward strand.
AATAAAACATGCAACTGAAACCAATCATGATCGTCAATTAACCCATAGGACAAAATGGATCTACGCAAACATCATAAGACAACCATACCTCATTGGGAAATAATATATAGCGTTGAGCACCATGTTTAAGTAGAGATTACAGCGGGTAAGAGAGAGGTTACACCGCTGCATAGAGGGGGGAAGAGTTGGTGATGAAGGCGGTGAAGTTGTTGGTGAAGATCGCGGTGATGATGATGGCCCCCAGCAGCGTTCCGGCGCCACCGGAAGCAAGGGGGATAGAGCCCCACTTCTTATTCTTCTTCCTTGACCTGCTCCCTAGATGGGAGAAGGGTTTCCCCTTTGGTCCTTGGCTCCCATGGAGTGGGAGGGGCGAGAGCCCCTCCGAGATTGGATATATCTCTCTGTCTCTCTCTATTTTTGCGTTCTCAGATTCTGCCCCGTCACCGTTTCTTCTATATCCGGAGATCCGTAACTTCGATTGGGGTGAATCTTTCTCCCAGATTTTTCTCATAAAATTAGCTTTCTTGCGGCAAAAGAAGAGTGGCAACCGCCTTACGGGTGGCCCAGGAGAGTGCCAGGCGCGCCCAGCGGGGAGGGCGCCCCCTATCTCTTGGCCACCTCGGGCACCGTTTCGCGTTGATTATTCCTTCGGATAATCCCAAATATTCCAAAATAATTCTCCGTCCATTTTTATCCTGTTTGGATTCCGTTTGATATTGGGTTTCTGCAAAACATAAAACATGCAACAAACAGGAACTGGCACTGGGCACTGGATCAATATGTTAGTCCCAAAAATATATGACGGAGATAAAAAGTTGAAGAATATTGGCATGGAACAATAAAAAAATATAGATATGACGGAGACGTATCAGCATCCCCAAGCTTAATTCCTCCTCGTCCTTGAGTAGGTAAATGATAGAAAGATAATTTTTGATGTGGAATGCTACCTAGCATAATCTTGATCATGTATCTAATCATGGCATGAATATTAAGACATGAGTGGTTCAAAGCAATAGTCTATCATTTGACATAAAAACAATAATACTTCGAGTGTACCAATAAAGCAATCATGTCTTTTCAAAACAACAAGACCAAAGCAAGCTTATCCGTACAAAATCATATAGTTTGGCCATGCTTCATTTTTGTCACACAAAATGCTCCCATCATGCACAACCCCGATGACAAGCCGAGCAATTGGTTCATACTTTTTAACGCGCTTCAGCTTTTCCAATCCTCACGCAATACCTGAGCGCAAGCCATGGATATAACACTATAGGTGGAATAGAATATAATGATGGAGGTTATGTGGAGAAGACAAAAAAGGAGAAAGTCTCACATCGACGCGGCTAATCAACGGGCTATGGAGAAGCCCATCAATTGATGTCAATGCGAGGAGTAGGGATTGCCATGCAACGGATGCACTAGAGCTATAAGTGTATGAAAGCTCAAACTGAAAACTAAGTGGGTGTGCATCCAACTTGCTTGCTCATGAAGACCTAGGGCATTTGAGGAAGCCCATCATTGGAATATACAAGCCAAGTTCTATAATGAAAATTCCCACTTGTATATGAAAGTGACAACATAAGAGGATACTTTGAAGCACAAGTCTGGAAAAAAGGATAGTAACATTGCCCCTTTTCCTTTTTTTTCTTTTTTTCTTTCGATGGGCTTCTTTGGCCCCCTTTTTTATTTAGGCTTCTTTGGCCTTTCCCCTTTTTTTCTTTTTTTCTTTTTTCTTCTTTTTTTCATGGGGCAATGCTTTATAATGATGATCATCACACTTTTATTTACTTACAACTCAATATTACAACTCGATACTGGAACAAAGATATGACTCTATATGAATGCTTCCGGCAGTGTACCGTGATGTGCAATGATCTAGCATAGCAATGACATCAAAAAACGGACAAGCCATGAAAACATCATGCTAGCTATCTTACGATCATGCAAAGCAATATGACAATGAATGCTCAAGTCATGTATATGATGATGATGATGAAAGTTGCATGGCAATATATCTCAGAATGGCTATGGAAATGCCATGATAGGTAGGTATGGTGGCTGTTTTGTGGAAGATATAAGGAGGCTTATGTGTGATAGAGCGTATCATATCACGGGGTTTGGATGCACCGGCGAAGTTTGCACCAACTCTCGAGGTGAGAAAGGGCAATGCACGGTACTGAAGAGGCTAACAATGATGGAAAGGTAAAAGTGCGTATAATCCATGGACTCACATTAGTCATAAAGAACTCATATACATATTGCAAAGGTTTATTAGCCCTCGAAGCAAAGTACTACTACGCATGCCCCTAGGGGGATAAATTGGTAGGAAAAGACCATCGCTCGTCCCCGACCGCCACTCATAAGGAAGACAATCAAAGAAGCACCCCATGCTTCAAATTTGTCACACAACGGTTACCATACGTGCATGCTACAGGACTTGCAAACCTCAACACAAGTGTCTCCACAATCCACAACCACCCACTAGCATGACTCTAATATCACCATCTTTATATCGCAAAACTATTGCAAGGAATCAAACATATCATATTCAGTGATCCACAAGTTTTATGTAGGATTCTATGACTAACCGTGTGAATGACCAATTCCTGTCATCTCTCTAAATAGATATAAGTGAAGCAAGAGAGCTTAATTCTTTCTACAAAATATATACCCACGCTCTAACAAATATAAGTGAAGCAAAAGAGCATTCTACAAATGGCGGTTTTCTATGTGAGGAGAAACAGGCAATCCATACTTCAAATTATATAAGTGAAGTTCAACGAGCATTCTATAAATCAACCAAGGACTATCTCATACCAGCATGGTGCATAAAATAAAAGTGAAAACTAAATGCAAAAGACGCTCCAAGAATCGCACGTATCACATGAACGAAATGAATTCGAAAACATACGGATACTTGTTGAAGAAAGAGGGGATGCCTTCCGGGGCATCCCCAAGCTTAGACGCTTGAGTCTCCTTGAATATTTACTTGGGGTGCCTCGGGCATCCCCAAGCTTGAGCTCTTTCCTCTCTTCCTTTTCCTCATATCGAGACATCCTCGATTAGACACTTCATCCACACAAAACTTCAACAGAAAACTCGGTAAGATTCGTTAGTATAATAAAGCAAATCACTACTCTAAGTACTGTAGTAGACCAATTCATATTTTGTATTTGCAATGTAGCTGCTGTAATATAACTTTTCCGTGGCTTAATCCACTGATATAAATTGATAGATTCGTCAAAACAAGCAAACTATGCATCAAAAACAGAATCTGTCAAAAACAGAACAGTCTGTAGCAATCTGAACATCCACCATACTTCTGGTACCCCAAAAATTCTACCAAAATTAGGAAAAATAAACAATTTTTACAGAAAGAAGTGCAAAAGGAATCAGAACGAGTTGATGTTCCAGTTAAAAATGTAAAATTGCGCACTACAGCAAAAGTTGCTGTCCTGCACCGTACAAACCAACAAACATAGTAAACATCCTAAAGGCAAACCTTGGCACATTATTTTTATAATACGATGGAATTGTACAAGGGGATAATTATTTTTGTTGAAAAGTTTCTGTAATTAATATTCACAAAGTTTCCGTGAGCATGAACAAAGTTCAAGGAGCTCTCCCACTTCAACAGTGCTTGTCTTTCTCACTTTCACTTTCCTTTTTGAAAAAGTTTTAGGTTCCCCTCTTTATTTTTTTGTTTTTAAACTATATAAAAGCACTCAACAGAAATAAATGACTCTCTTCCGGGTTGTCTCCCTGGCAGCTCTTTATTTAAAGCCATTAAGCTAGGCATATAGTGCTCAAGTAATGGATCCACCCGGACCAATTTTAATTAACAATGATTTGTAATTTAGTAGTGAGCACAAAGTAACATATATCAAGTAATGACGAAGTCTAACTCTCTTCCTATGCATCGTCATGTCATAAAAGAACAATTCATGCACACATAGTAAAGGCCAATGCATAGTATAAGCAGTTTCTTGCAATTCTATCGTGTTGGAAACATAAAGAGGCGGAGATGTAGTTCCTCTCTAATAATAATTGCAACTAGGAGCAGCAAGAACATGCATATTACATTCATCAAAATCATCATGTGCAATGGTAAAAGGCAACCCATCAATATAATCCTTACTAAGTGCAAACTTCTCCAATATAGTGTAGTTGGGAGAATTCAAAAAGATAATAGGACTATCATGCGTGGGTGCAATAGCAACAAATTCATGTTTAACATAAGGAACTATAGCAAGTTCATCTCCATAAGCATAATTCGTATTGGCATCTTGGCCACAAGCATAGCAAGCATCATCAAAAAGGGATATTTGAAGAGAATCAACGGGATCATAGCAATCATCCTTCGGTAAGCACGAAGGGGAATTAAACAATATATGAGTTGAAGAGTTACTATGATAAGAAGGTGGGCACGGGTTATCAATCCTCTCTTCCTCCTTTTGTTCTTCGCTCTCCTCATCATATTTTTCATCCAATGAGCTCACAGTCTCATCAGTTTCTTCTTCCATAGCTTCCTGCAAAGTATTAGTCTCTTCTTGGATAGCGGAAACTTTCTAAAGAAATGCATCAATAATGTAATTGTATTCATAATTCTCATAGCAATATTTCAATATAGCAAAATTTTCAGGCCTATAAACATCATCATCAAAAGCTTCATACTTTTCAAACAAAGATTCAATTTCATAAGAAGGCTTAAAAGCAACAAATTCTTCAATTCGTTCAACATCATAGTAATCATATATACCATTAGCATAAGAAGCTAAGGTTTCATTATCATTAAATTTGCATGAAAAGGGAAGGTGTGGAGCCTTCATCCTAGAGCAACAAGTAACATCATATCTCAAGCATAGATCCCGAGCATACCAACGCAACATATTAATTTGGTCTCATAATAGTTTCCCTTTTTGTGTCAAGCAAAAATCCCTAAAGTATTCACATTGATCCAGTGTTACTCCCATAACATAGTTGAATGGGGTTTTCTCAGGATTATTAAAGTAGTACATAATATCTTTCACATAACGATCATCAAGGGTTTTAGGAGGTTCCCCATCTCCATGAGCAGCAAGTACACCTAATTTTTTTGGTCTTTCGTGTTCCATATCCAAAACTAATGATAAAGAACAACTAAGGATAGCAAATAAAAATTACTTACTGATAAAGCAAACAAGCACACATGAGAATATTCACCCCACGCTATGACTCCCTGGCAACGGTGCCAGAAAAAGGTCTTGATAACCCACAAATGTAGGGGATTGCAACAGTTTTCGATAAGTAAGAGTGTCGAACCCAACGAGGATCTAAAGGTAGAATAAATATTCGCTCAAGTTCTATCGACCACCGATTCAACACTACGCACGCTTGACGTTCGCTTTACCTAGAACAAGTATGAAACTAGAAGTACTTTGTAGGTGTTGTTGGATCTAAAGAACACGTAAATAAAAAGTAGGGCATGTTTAGCTAAAGAAGAAATAAAGTAAATATAGCGAGTGTGGAAAAGTGGTGGTAGGAGTTGTGAAATTGTCCCTAAGCAATTGACTACTTACTAGACCGATAATCACTATTGCAATTTTATTTGAGGGAGAGGCATAAACTAACATACTTTCTCTACTTGGATCATATGCACTTATGATTGGAACTCTAGCAAGCATCCGCAACTACTAAAGATCATTAAGGTAAAACCCAACCATAGCATTAAAGCATCAAGTCCCCTTTATCCCATACGCAAACAATCTACTTACTCGGGTCTGTGCTTCTGTCACTCACGCCACCCACCATAAGAAAATCATGAACATATTGCAAACTCTACAGCGGGAATCCCCCACGCTTGCGCGACACAGAGAGCACCATAGGACAGCACCAATAAAAAAACATGCAACTCAAACCAATCACGATCATCAATTAACCCATAGGACAAAATGGATCTACTCAAACATCATAAGATAGCCATACATCATTGGGAAATATTATATAGTGTTGAGCACCATGTTTAAGTAGAGATTACAGCGGGTAAGAGAGACGTTACACCACTTCATAGAGGGGGCAAGAGTTGGTGTTCAAGGCGGTGAAGTTGTTGGTGAAGACCGCGGTGATGATGATGGCCCCCGGTAGCGTTCCGGCGCCACCGGAAGCAAGGGGGAGAGAGCCCCCCTTCTTCTTCTTCTTCCTTGACCTCCTCCCTAGATGGGAGAAGGGTTTACCCTCTAGTCCTTGGCTCCCACGGTGTGGGAGGGGCGAGAGCCCCTCCGAGATTGGATCTATCTCTCTTTGTTTCTGCGTTCTCAGATTCTGCCCCTTCACCGTTTCTTTTACATCCGGAGATCCGTAACTCTGATTGGGGTGAATCTTTCACCCAGATTTTTCTCATAAAATTAGCTTTCCTGTGGCAAAAGAAGAGCGTCAAATGACTTACGGGTGTCCCATGAGAGTGCCAGACGCACCCAGGGGGAGGGCGCCCCCCCCCTATCTCCTGGCGACCTCGGGCACCATTTTGCGTTGATTCTTCCTCCGGAAAATCCCAAATATTCCAAAATAATTCTCCATCCGATTTTATCCCGTTTGGATTCCGTTTGATATTGGGTTTCTGCGAAACATAAAACATGCAACAAACAGGAACTGGCACTGGGCACTGGATCAATATGTTAGTCCCAAAAATAGTATAAAATGTTGCCAAAAGTATATGAAAGTTGAAGAATATTGGCATGGAACAATCAAAAATTATAGATATGACGGAGAATGATGGAGTGGGATTGCTTCTTGTACCATTCTCGCAGTTCGTTGCCCTTGTCCGCCAACTTCTTATCCATGAGAATGGCGGAGTCACGCTGCTCCTTGATTGCCTGCTACTTGAGATCATACCTGTGTCGCGCATCTTTGAGACTTGCCGCCATGGATTCCAGGAAGGATAGATCCTTGGCACTATCAATAGAATCGCCAGCTTCTACAACCCTCTGGGACAGCGGCGCCAGTATGTGTTTGATCTCTTCATCAAAATCCACGCCCGCTATAGCTGACGAGCCAGAAGCTACGAGCCCAAGCTGGGCAAGGACCAATGCCAACTTGCTTGGGGAAGGATGTGAAGCTGCAACCATAGGATAATTCATGGGGAGAGGGCTCTTGGTTTGGAGAGGAGTTTTCTCCTCAATGACCACACCTAGGCCAGAACTGCTGCAGGGGGCTTTCTCTATCTCTTCTTAGGATCCCTGGATATCCCCGGCAGTCTGTTCATGACCTTCTGCGGCAGCAATCTTGGTTGCTTCCTCGGCAGCACTATTCCCAATATTGGCCACCTCATCCAAGAGTTCAGGTTCTTCAATCAATGGAGCTGCAAGTAAAACCAACAGATGAGGTGATAAGAAACCACATACTGCCAAATCAAAAAAATCAAGAAGCAAAACAATTCAAGGAAGCATAAACAAATAAAAGTGGTTTAGCCAGTGGTGTTTGCTGCGGGGAGCGTTCGCCTCCCCGGCAACATCAATTGCAAGGGTGTGGTCCGCATCCGCTCCCTCGGTGGTCGCGACCTCAGCATGAGCAAGCCCCTCTGTGGAGGCCCTTGTCGATGACTTCTCTGCTTTGATTTTGTTTGGGTGGACTCCTCTCGATGGGCTTCAACCTGCAGGATTTCACTTTCTCCCTTGGCGGGGGATGAGGCATGTTCCTCCACATTTCTCCGGGTGGGCGAGATCTTCCCCATGCCTTCGAGCTGGGGGATAGCCTCGGGGCTAGGAATAGGATCCCCTATCCTATCCCCCACCAGGCCCGTACTCGCTAGAGAATCCGACGTTGTCGAGTGCTTGGTGAGTTTGGCCCGTTGGGTGAGTGGTTCTTCATCTCTGCCAAGTCAACAAAGAAGACTAAAATCAACAACTATCAACTGCATAATACCGCAGCAAGAAGCTCAGCTGTTCTCCTTACCCTGGGTCTACGAGCATGGAGCCCAGCGTTTATGCCGCAGGTGGCAAGGTCACCATGACCCTCTTCAGAGTTGGAGGAGCGGAGCTTCTCAGCAGCCTTGAGCTCTTCGGTGGGGTTATGGTCGCCGGGATCGATCTTGGCGAAGAGGCTAGGCATGACCGGGGGCTAGGATCAACCCTTGTGATAGCACGTCGCTTGGCTGGTGGGGTCTTGGCCTAAAGAAGGCGAGAAAATTGGCGGCGTACCACCTCCGGCTTGTCAGCTCTGGTGGAGATCTTCTTCACTTTTCTGGTGGTTGGCGGAGGAGCAGGAGGCGCTGTTCTCTGGTCGGCCCGCTTGCGAGGGTGTTGACTAGGATCTAGCTCTAGGGCTTGATTATTCATTGCAAGCCATTTGTCCTCCACCTCGAGCTGCTCTGCCTCCTTAGCCCCGCTTTCTCCTTGGGCTTTTGCTGCCATGGCAGGAGGAATCCCCGCCCCAGCAAGTTCGTTCCCAGCAACCTCCTTCATGTCGTGCTCCTCGCTCCCCTGATTAGAAGAGCCCTCGCTTTCGACATCCTCCTCCTCCTCCTCTTCGGGCCTCTTTCTTCTAGTAGCCCGGAGCGCTTTGTCCTCTGCGATCCGCTTCCTAATGAACGTTACCTCTATCGAGGAGGTGTGCTTGACGAGATCCTTCTCCACCCTAGAAGCCTTTTCTTCCAAACCGGAGATCCATTCTATCTTTGCATCCAGCGTGGGCAGTTGCCAATCGACCACGACTCTGGAGGTGTTGCAGTCAGGCATCCACTTCCGGATCTGGTACCGAGCAGAGTTGAGATGTAATGGGACGATCGTTGCTGATAGATGGAATGGCCCAAGGCTGCCAAATAACTGTTTGCACAGCCAGCCGCGGCCATATATTGAAAAGTTGTTGATAGGGCATGGGTACAGGCACATCCTGTCGGCAGAATTTCCATACTCCCAGGCAAATTTGTCTCTGTTCTGCAGCGGTGCGATGCGACGATGAAGGAAGTCGGCCCCCACTGGCTCGATGGTTAGCCCGACAGCTTTGAGGCGAGCGATCCTATTTTGCGCCAGGAAGAGGCTCTCGTTGGTGAGTCACAACTTGCTCCATTTGCTGCCGTGCGTGACACATTTAGTCCGCGCCATGTAGAACTCCGAGGCATCCTTGTCTTGAATCCAGCACCAATCCGCCCTCCATTCCTACCACCTGGTACGCTGTTATCCAGGAAGATAAACCCATTCCTCCCTCTTGGCGTGAGGGATCCAACTTATGTTCCCCGAGCGATGAGATTTGTATTCAACCCATGGAATGAAGAAGTGCCTGAACAAGTGCACATTGGGGGCAACTCCAATAAAGTTCTCGCAAAGTTGAGCAAAGATTGCCATGCACGCCATTGCATTAGGTGTGAAATCCATAAGATGGAATCCATACACCATCATCATGGCTTCGAAGAAATCGGAGAAGGGGGAGGTGAGGCTGCATAGGAAGTATGCGCAGAAGAAGTGGTACGAGTCCGGTGGGTCTTCCGCCCATTCCGGCAGGACCACAGGCGCTCCATGCCGTTTCGGAACCTCCCTTCCCCAGATGTACTCGTACCTCGTGGTCAAAGTACTACCGTTCAAGCTTAGTCGGAAGAAAATCACTTCCTCCTGTCACTTCATGTCTAGCTCTTCTGCCCTTTTCTTCCTCCCCTCCAATGCGGTCTCTTTGGCGGTGGCTGCCTGCTTCCCCTCTCCGGCGGTCGTCTTTCGGCCCATCCGTTGGGCTCACAGGACGGGCAGGAGATCTAGCAGAGCTCTGGGGAGATGAGTGTTGGAGATGAGAGAAGTTGCATGGCTCGAGAAAGAAGATGAAGGAAGGGAGACAGATACAAATGAGCCTCGCACTTTCGCGTTGCCTTTTTATGGGGAACAGACGCGTGGGATGGCTCTTTGCTATCTCTCCTTAGAAAGTTACTGTTTTTGCAGGCGCACTACCCATTAACTGCAACTGTTCCACAGCCCCATGACCTATGGTAATTACGCGGAGTGGACGTTGGATTGACTAGTCATCATAGCAACCGTCTCAGGGGCAGCATTTCTTCAACACGTGTCTGTGCACCATTTGGGGCCTACACCAACGTGCCCAGCAACACATATGGCTGAGACTTGGGGGCTTCTGTCGAGGTACACAAACGCGTGTGCTGACTCCCTTGACTTGTGCACGGACAAAGAGCCCCCTCGCCCCGGTAGCCAAGGCTTGGCGAAGGAACGGTTGCACCAACATGCCAAGCAAGGCCAAGCCCAGAGAAGCCGCTCTTCGTGAGATCAAGGAGTGGATCAAGAAGACCAAGTCAAGCAAGACAATAATATATCACCTAGAGAAGGCCTCCCTCGCCGGGCAGGAGGGCCTGGTTGGGTCAAGGCCTACCAAGAAGAAGATCCAAAATTTCCCCGGCAGGCCCGCCGGGGACGCCAAGACCGAGAACCCCGCCAAGGCACCACCACTCCACCACTCCACCACATAATCGACGCAAGTCACTTATAGGTGCGGTGTTGAGCACCCAAGTGATTAAGTAGCTTCCATTGAGCACGTGACAGCCCATCGGAAAAAAGATTACCCTCATATGACACATGTCCAGAGGCGTTTCGAATACATAAAGAAGAAGATGATTAAGCAGCATGGCAGGCTTGCTCGGTTTTGCCCTCAGCATGACACCTAGTGGTGCATTTAATGCACTTTGTCCTAACTACCAGAGTTAGTATGATAGGCTGTTAGCTATCTAATCACTAGATAAAGACTGTTTTGGCACTGTGATTACCCTTTAATCAATAAAAGGAGGTCCAAGAAAAACTGGCAAAGGATCGGGACCCCATGCCCACTTGTACGCGCATAGCTCGTCCCCTGAAGCAACCTTGTCGGGCTTGAACGCTGCGTATTCATCGTGTTCCTCCATCCAATCTACAAAAGCAGGAGTATGGTTTTACACTTCCTAGCAGCCCGAACCTAGGGCCAAACTACCAGTGCCACCACCGTCGTGTTGTTTCTTGGCATCCGCTCTTTGTGAAACTTGATCCCTCCTTGCCGAACCACAACTGGCTCCATTCGTTGTCGCACGTGACGCATTCAGTCCGTGCCGCCCAGAACTCCGGGGCATCCTTCTCTTGGATCCAGCACCAATCCACCCTCCATTCCTACCACCTGTTGCACTGGAGTCTAGGAAGATAATCCCATTTCTCCCTCTTGCCGCAAGGGATCCAAGTTATATTCCCCGAGCGGTGAGATTTATCTTCAACGCGTGGAATAAATAAGTGCCTGAACAGGTCCACATTGGGGGTGACTCCAAGAAAGTTCTCGCAAAGATGAGAAAAGATTTCCATGCACGCCATTACATTGGGCGTGAAAGCCAGAACATGGAATCCATACACCATCATCATGGCTTTGAAGAAATCAAAGGCGGGGGAGGTGAGGCCGCAGAGGAAGTACGTGCAGAAGAAGCGGTACAAGGCTGGTTGGTCTTCGGCCCCCTCCGACAGGACCATGGGCGCTCCATGCCCTTTCGAAACCTCCCTTCACCACATGTATGCATACCTCACAGTCAAAGTACTGTCGTCCAAGCTCGACTGGAAGAAAACACATCCTCTTCTCGCTTCCTGCCAAGCTCTTCTGCCCTTTTCTTCCTCCCCTCCATTGCGGTCTCTTTGGCGGTGGCTGCCTGCTTCCCCTTTTCGGTGGCCGTATTTCGCCCCATCCCTTGGGCTTGCGGGATGAGCAGGAGATCTGGCAGTGCTCTGGGGAGGCGGGTGTTGGAGATGAGAGCGGTTGCGTGGCTTGAGGAAGAAGATGAAGGAAGGGAGACAGGTATGAATGAGCAGCGCCCCTTTGTGTTGCCTTTTTATGCGGAACAGATGTGGGGGATGGCTCTTCACTATGTCTCCTCAGAAAGTTACCGTTTTTTAGGTGCACTACCCATTAACTACTAATATTCCACGACCACATGACCTGCGGTAGTTACGCGGTGTGGACGTTGGATTGACTAGTCATCATAGCAACTGCCGCAAGGGCAGCATTCCTTCGACACGTGTGCGTGAACTGTTTGGGGCCTAACCCAACGTGCCCAGCGACATGTATGGCTCAGGCCCTAGGGCTTCTCTCGGGGTACACAAACAGGGGTGTTTATCCCCCCTGACTTGTGCATGAACGAAGAGCCTCCTCGCCCCAGCGGCCAAGGCTTGGTGAAGGAAAGGCTGCACCAACATACCAAGCAAGGCCAAGCCCGGAGAAGCTGCTCTTCCTGAGATCAAGAAGACCAAGTCCAGTAAGACAGTAAGATATCATTTAGAGGAGGCCTTCCTTGCCGGGCAAGAGGGCCTGGCTGGGTTGAGGCCTTCCCAGAAGCAGATCCAAGATTTCCCCGGTAGGCCCGTCGGGGACGCCAAGACCGAGAACCCCGCCAAGGCACCACCACTCCACCGCTCCACCACACAAGCAACACAAGTCACTTATCGGTGCGGTGTCGAGTGCCCAAGTGATTAAGTGGCTTCCATTGAGCACGTGGTAGCCCATCGGAAGACAGATTACCCTCATATGACACCCATCCAGAGGTGTGTCGAACAGATAAAGCACAAAATGATTAAGCGGCACGGCAGGCTTGCCGGGTTTTGCCCTCAGCATGACACCTAGCAGTGCAGTTACTGCACTTTGTCCTAACTTCCAGAATTAGGTATAATAGCACTGTTAGCTATCTAAGCACTAGATAAAGACTGTTTTGCCACTGTGGCTACCCCTTAAGCTATAAAAGGATGTCCAAGGCAAACTAGCAAAGGATTTGGACCCCCTGCACACTTGTACGCGCGTAGCTGCTCCCCGGAAGCAAACTTGTCGGGCTTGAGCGCTGCATGTTCATCGTGTTCCTCCATCCACTACAAAAAAATACACTTCCGTGATGATACTTGTTTGTCATAGTAGGTCATGTTTTCTATCATGCATGTACATACATGACAATTTTATGACAGAATCAAGCTAGTCATACCTCTATTGTTGTAGAAGTGTTCCGTGACATTACCAAAATTATCATGACGGAAGTGTCCACTTCCATGACGATAAATGCCGCATCATGGAAGTGCTTTCGTCAAGGGTGACCGACATGTGGCATCCACCATAACGGCTCGCTGTTAAGCTATCGGGTCCGGTTTTGGATCCGATAACCCGCTAAGAGCCACGACCAATGCCCATTTTCCATGTGTAAAATTCTTATTGGCTGATGGAACCACGTGTCAGCTCCGCGTTGGCATAGGTGTCACTCATCTAATGGTCGCGATGCGCCTATGATATGTTGACACGTGGACGGGCCCAAAAGTGGCCCATAAAGTTTAAATGGGCCGGCCCAACTAAAGGCCCTCAAGATTTAGCGGACCATAATGGGCCGGCCCAGCTAAAGGCCCACAAGATTTTGCTGACCATAATGGGCCGGCTGTCACGCCCAATATGTGACCCTATCCTAAAGGAACTTAAAGGTTCGACCAAGGATAGAGGCGCATATTTGAGACGCTTTTGCAAGGTGGATATCATTACATCGTACCATTACATAATAGTTGGGGATACATACAAAGTGCATACAAATGACACATGAATACATCAAGCATCATACACAAGAGCAACATCCGACTACGGATGGAACACAAACAGAAACTCAAACTACATCCACCCTGCTAGCCGAGGCTGCCGACTAGGAACCTATCCCCTAAATGAAGAAGAAGTAGAAGAAGAACCCCAAGACAAGCATACATCGCCTTCACATCATGATCATCGCATTACCTGTACCTGCAACTATTGTTGTAGTAATTTGTGAGCCACGAGGACTCAACAATCCCATTACCATTGGTATCATGACTAGCAAATCTTAAAGGTTATGGAATGGATACGTGGTGAGGTTGCAGCAAGCGACTAAGCTTGTATGGTGGCTAACTTACGAATATAAGAATGAGATGAGAAGCTACGCAAATGGTAGAAAACTAGTAATGATCAATAAGCGATCCTAAACTACTTACGTTCAAACATAACCCCACCATGTTCTCTTCTGGACCCACTCGAAAAGAGACCGTCACGGTTAAACACACGGTTGGGTATTTTAATTGAAATTTGGTATCAAGTTCTCTACAACCGGATATTAAAAACTCCCATCTGCCGCATAATCACGGGCATGGCTTTCGAAAGATCAAACCCTGTAGGGGTGTCCCAACTTAGCCCATCACAAGCTCACGATCCGCAGAGACAATCCTCCATCGCGGGACATCCGATCAGACTCGGTATCCCAGTGCACAAGACATTTCAACAATGGTAAAACAAAACTAGCAAGACCTCCTGGTGTGCTGATAAATCCCGATAGGAGCCGCACGTATCTCATTCTCAGGGCACAATGGATGGGAAAGACGTCAGGTTGGCTGAGACCCTGGTTGCCCAGGGGGTGCCGGACATCACCCAGGTTTGACCAACACATAGAGGAGCATTGGCCCAGGGGTTGATTAAAAATACTAGGGGTCCGGAGAAAATCCCCTATTTAAGTTTTAGTTGTTATTAGGAAAATGGAAAACCCATGTTGGGCCTTGCTGGAAGAGTTTTATTCAAAGCGAACTGTCAAGAGGGCCCTATACCCCTCACCGTGTTAGGGATGCAATATCAAGGAAAATAACACTTGTATGACGGAAATTAGGGTGGCAAGAGTGGAAGGAAACACCAGGAAAAAGGTCGAGCCTTCCACCCTTTACCAAGTATATAGATGCATTAATTAAATAAGAGATATTGTGATATCCTAAAATATCCATGATATCCATGTTCCAACATGGAACAACCTGCAACTGCACCTGCTACTAGCAATGCTATAAGAAGGGCTGAGCAAAGTGGTAAAATAGCCAAACAACGGTTTGCTAGGAAGGGTGGAAAAGGTTAGAGGTTGTCGTGACAATTTGGGGGCTTGATAAACAAGTGTGCCAGTGGGAAACGACACCTATGGGATCACTTGAATCCCTACTACGGTTGCGGTGTGCGGGGATCGTGAGAAGAGCGGGACTAGTAGACATCACCAAGGGGATTTACCCAGGTTCGGGCCGCAAAGATGCGTAAAACCCTACAATCCTGCTTTGGTGGATATATTTAGTATTCTGGAGCTCTTGAACTAGCTCTGGGTGCTGCTAGGTTCAAAAGAGCCGAATCCTTCTCCAGTGCGCCATGGGCCTCCTTTTATAGGCGAAAGGGGCTGCCACAGTGGCACACAGGAGGTGGAAAGTGCTACAGTGTTGTGAGCTTATCGCTGGTATTACATGGCAAAGTGCATTTAATGCATGGCTTAGGTGTCCCTCACTTTATCGGGGACGGGGGCGAGGCTCGTCCCGTCCGTCGCCGCTCTCCCTCGCTTCGACACGCGCCCTGGCCAGTGGTGCATGCGGTGCCATGTAGGCAGGTAGGCAGCTGAGGTGGCGCGGTGGTGGAGACTCCACGAAGGGCTGCATGTTGCCACGCAGGTGCCTGCCCAGCTACTTGGGTCGGCAGCTGCATGCGAACGGCGGCGAAGACTTGGCTGGCGTGGGCCTGGCAGTGACCGTGCTGGCACGCTTGGCCAGTGTCTTGCCGGGTGGTGATGGAGTCATGTACCTAGGGTAGGGTCACAGACCTGATCTAAGTACCCTGCCCAAGGACACCCTTAGAAGAGGTCACCTTCTAGTCGACCAACGAGGGACTCACTCGACTGACTTGAAGGACTCGACCACGAAGACTCACTCGACTACCAGGAGGTCAAAAGGCACTATGCACTGCAACGGCCTGTAGTTAAGTAGACTTTATGGTAGTTAAGACACTTTATGTGGGACGTTACCAGTAACGCCCCGGACTTAGTGTCCCTTAAACCCTTCATTACGTGGGCTGGCTGGGGTCCTGGCGCACTCTATATAAGCCACCCCCCTCCACAGGCAGAAGGGTTCGGCACCCTGTAACCCATATACACACAATCCACTCGACCGCCTCCGGGCTCCGAGACGTAGGGCTTTTACTTCCTCCGAGAAGGGCCTGAACTCGTACATCTCTTGTGTTTACAACCTCTCCATAGCTAGAACCTTGCCTCTCCATACCTACCCCCCACTCTACTGTCAGACTTAGAACCACGACAGTTGGCGCCCACCGTGGGGCAGGTGTTTTTAGCAATTTTGTGGAGAAGTTGCGATTCTTCCGAGTACTTTCATCATGGTGGCTGCTGGAGTTTTGGTCGAGGGTCGAGAGATCCGTCTCGGCGCTCTCACCTTCATCGCCGACGACTCCGCCTGGCTCCAGGAGGCTCCACTCGACGTTGATGCGCTCCCCGTCCGCGGTGCGACGCATTTTCGCGCATGTGTCCGCGGTGTTCTGCTGCGGCAACCGTCGACCCCGTATCGGTCGACATCCCCATCGACCACCCTCCCGGTCTCCCGCCAGCGCAAGCGCTCGGGCCGGTCGAGGATTCAGCGGTGGGTGAGGCACGCGGTGGCTCGCCAGACGGCCACCACCCAAGTTGCGGCAATCGAGCCCGACGAATCTCTCTACGGCCTGTTCGATCTGTCGACTGGCTCCGTAGAGACCGCATCCGAGTGCGATAGCAGTGATCCAGCGGCGGAAATCATGATGGTCGACGGGCCCCGCAGTCCCCCTGGCTTCGCCCGTGATGGTGGAGCAGGCGACGGAGGCGACCCCGCACGAGACCACGAAGAGTACCAGCCCGAGCCACTCGACTCTCTGCAAAGAGAAGAACTTCGCCGCAGGAACGTGGATGTCCTGCGTACTCCCATCGCAGGAGAAACCCCCGAGGCTCGCGCCTTGGAGGAGGCACGTTTGGCCAATTTGGCCGAACGCACTCGACTGGAGAATCTTCAGCGAGCACTCGACGAGCGCGCGCGGCAACGAGTTCCCGACACCAGTCGACGTCAACTCTTCCCGCCGACTCAGGTATATCGAACCCCAATCCAGAATTTGGCAGCTGCGACCCGTATAGCAGAGTCCATCCAGCCCTCTCAGTCGGAAGCTGGCAGAGGCTTGATGCAGATCAGGGATCTGCTCCGGGCAGCAGGAGATCAGAATTCGGCCGTGTCGCAGTCGCGCAACAGAATTCACAGTCGATCCGTCGCTGCGAATACGGTTCAGTCGGCTCACAGTCCCAGATCGCCTCCGCGGCGTGAAGGGCGCGAGAATCGGCGAGACCAATATGGTGACCGACTCGACCGAGATGATAGGCGTCGAGTGCCCAATTCCCCTCCGAGGGGTGGGTCTTACGCTCCTCGGCAGCAAGATGACAGACGTCAGCTCAGTACGGGGCGAAGAGTTCCAGTCGACCCCAGAGAACCAGGCTTCGACGCGCGATCCATTATCGTGCAAGGTTTGGTCGACCGGAACAGAGCCCATCGAGGTGGACTCGACAGAGATGCGCCCACAAGCAGTCGAGTGCATGTTTCTGGTCCTGAATGTTTCAGCAGAGCTATCAGAGCCGCAGTTATCCCTCCCAATTTCAGGTTGGCAACAGGAGTCAGCAAGTTCACTGGTGAGTCTAAGCCTGAAACTTGGCTTGAGGACTACCGAGTGGCGGTTCAGATTGGTGGTGGGAACGACGAGGTGGCCATGAAGCATTTGCCCCTCATGCTGGAAGGTTCTGCCAGGGCATGGTTGACTCAATTACCTCCTAGCAGCATTTACACTTGGGAAGATCTGTCCCGAGTGTTCATCAGAACGTTTGAAGGAACTTGCAAGCGACCGGCTGGACTGACGGAGTTGCAAGTCTGCGTGCAGAAGACCAATGAGACTCTCAGAGAGTATATTCAGAGATGGATCACTTTGCACCATACTGTGGAGAATGTGTCTGATCATCAGGCAGTCTGCGCCTTTAAAGATGGCGTCAAGAACAGAGAATTGAGTTTGAAGTTTGGTCGAACCGGTGACATGACCTTGAGTCGGATGATGGAGATTGCTACCAAGTACGCCAACGGCGAAGAAGAAGACCGACTCCGAAGCGGCAAGCACAAGCCGAGTCAGTCGGAAAAGGGAAACACCAGTCGGAAACAGAAGCGGAAGGCTGAACCGGCAGCTCCTGGAGAGGCTCTGGCCGTGACTCAGGGAAAGTTTAAAGGGAAACCAAAAGGATCCTGGAACCCTAAGAAGGTAAAGGATAAAGAAGGGAACGACGTGATGGATATGCCGTGTCACATCCACACGAAGAAAGACGAAGAGGGGAATATCATCTACCCGAAGCACACCACTCGCCAATGTCGACTCCTGATCCAGCAGTTTCAGGGAAAACAGTCTAATAACAAGGAGAAGGAGTCGGACAAGGCCGAAGACAAGGAGGACAGTGAGGAAGGATATCCGCATATCAACTCTACTCTGATGATCTTTGCAGATGTGGAGAGCAAGAGTCGATTGAAAGTTATTAACCGTGAGGTGAACATGGTTGCCCCAGCAAAAGCAAATTATCTGAAATGGTCCCAAACACCCATCACCTTCGACCAATCTGATCACCCGACTCATATTGCCACCCCTGGGAGGCAAGCTTTGGTGGTCGATCCAGTTGTTGAAGGCACTCGACTGACAAAAGTGCTTATGGACGGTGGTAGTGGGCTGAATTTGCTGTATGCAGACACACTGAAAGGAATGGGCATTCCGATGTCCCGACTGAGCACCAGTAACATGAGCTTTCATGGAGTTATACCAGGAAAGAAAGCCGAGTCACTCGGCCAAATAGCTCTGGACGTGGTGTTTGGCGATTCGAAACATTTTCGCAAAGAGAAGTTGACGTTCGAGGTCGTGGATTTTCAGAGTGCATATCATGCCATTTTGGGGAGACCAGCTTATGCACGGTTCATGGCTCGACCATGTTACGTGTACCTCAAATTGAAGATGCCCGGCCCCAAAGGAGTGATCACTGTCACCGGTGATCGGAAAAAGGCAGAAGAGTGCTTCCAGAAAGGCTCAAAGATTGCTGATTCCCAGGTGACAGCGGTCGAGTTCGAAGAATACAAGCAAAACGCAGATCCGAGTGACTTGCTGCGATCCAAGAAACCCGCCACAGAGTCTGCATTTCAGTCGTCCGGTGAGACGAAGCCTGTTCACATTCACCCGACCGACCCCGATGCAGCTCCGACCCACATCTCCACAACACTCGACCCGAAATAGGAAGAAGCGCTCATCCAGTTCCTCCGTGAGAACTGGGACATTTTTGCATGGAAGCCCGCTGACATGCCAGGTGTTCCCAGGGGACTGGCTGAGCATCGCCTAAGAGTCGACTCATCTGCAAAACCAGTCAAAGAGCATCTTCGGCGGTCCGCCGTCCAGAAGAGAAAAGCCATTGGTGAGGAAGTGGCTCGACTGTTGGCGGCAGGATTTATCCGAGAGATATACCACTCCGAGTGGCTCGCTAATGTCGTCATGGTTCCTAAGAAGGACAAATCACTCCGAATGTGCATTGATTTCAAGCACATCAACCGGGCCTGCCCGAAAGATCATTTTCCTCTCCCTCGCATAGATCAAATTGTTGACTCGACCGCGGGATGCGAGAGACTGTCTTTTCTAGACGCCTACTCCGGGTACCACCAGATCCGTCTGTATGGACCCGACGAGGTAAAAACAGCTTTCATCACTCCATTCGGGTGCTTCTGCTATATCACCATGCCATTCGGCCTCAAGAATGCCGGAGCCACATTTATGCGAATGATTCAGAAGTGTCTACTCACTCAAATCAGTCGGAATGTGGAAGCGTATATGGATGATATCGTCGTCAAGTCACGAAAAGGTTCCGACCTGCTCGCTGACCTCGCCGAAACATTTGCCAACCTCCGAAGGTATGATATCAAGCTCAATCCATCAAAGTGCACATTTGGAGTTCCTGGTGGCAAGTTACTCGGTTTTCTCGTTTCCGAACGAGGAATCGACGCTAATCCAGAGAAGATCGGCACTATTCTCCGAATGAAACGCCCTGTGCGAGTGCACGATGTCCAGAAGCTTACTGGATGCTTGGCCGCATTAAGTCGATTCATCTCACGACTCGGTGAAAAGGCATTGCCTCTTTACCGACTGATGAAGAAGGCAGACAAGTTCGAGTGGACTCCAGAAGCTGATGCAGCGTTTGCCGAGCTAAAAGCTCTGCTCTCCACCCAGCCGGTGCTTGCTGCTCCAATCAGCAAAGAGCCTCTGTTGCTCTATATCGCAGCCACAGGACAAGTCGTCAGTACTGTGCTTACGGTCGAGCGGGAAGAAGAAGGAAAAGCTCTCAAAGTTCAGCGCCCAGTGTATTATTTGTCTGAAGTCTTGACTCCATCCAAGCAGAGATATCCTCATTATCAGAAGCTTGTGTATGGAATATACATGACCACAAAGAAGGTTGCTCATTATTTCTCTGATCACTCCATCACAGTCGTCAGCGACGCTCCACTATCAGAGATTTTGCACAACAGAGATGCAACTGGTCGAGTGGCTAAATGGGCGATTGAACTTCTTCCCCTTGATATCAAGTTTGAGGCAAAGAAAGCCATTAAGTCCCAGGCAATAGCAGATTTCCTCGCCGAGTGGATTGAACAGCAGCAGCCGACTGAAGTTCACTCGGAGCATTGGACCATGTTCTTTGATGGCTCTAAGATGTTGAATGGTTCCGGTGCTGGGGTTGTCCTGGTTTCCCCCAGAGGAGATAAGCTCAGATATGTGCTCCAGATTCACTTTGATTCCTCCAACAATGAGGCAGAATATGAGGCCCTCTTATATGGGTTGCGCATGGCCATTTCACTCGGCGTCCGTCGCCTGATGGTCTATGGCGACTCGGATTTAGTGGTCAACCAAGTGATGAAGGAGTGGGATGTGAGAAGCCCAGCCATGACTGGATACTGCAGTGCAGTGAGGAAGCTGGAAAAGAAGTTCGAGGGGTTGGAGCTCCATCATATACCCCGACTGAAAAATCAAGCAGCTGATGATCTAGCAAAGATAGGTTCCAAGAGAGAAGCCATTCCGAGTGGTGTGTTCTTGGAGCATATACACACTCCGTCAGTCAAAGAAGATCCTTTCACCGAAGAAGCTCCACAGCCCAAGAGTGCCACAGATCCGACTGAGGTTGAAGTCCCAGCAGTAGTCGACTTGGTTATGGAGATCTTGGTGGTCATTCCCGATTGGACAGTTCCATATATCGCATATATCCTGAGAAAAGAGCTCCCGGAGGATGAGGAAGAGGCTCGACAGATCGTCCGTCGATCTAAGGCCTTTACCGTAATCAAAGGACAGTTATACAGAGAAAGCGCGACTGGAGTTGGTCAGAAGTGCATAACGCCAGAAGAAGGTCGAATCATCCTTAATGATATTCACTCGGGGACCTGCGGTCATCATGCGTCCTCTCGGACTATCGTGGCCAAAGCATACCGAGCCGGATTTTACTGGCCAAAGGCGAATGAGATGGCAAAGGAGATAGTAGATAAGTGCGAGGGATGTCAGTTTTACTCGAATATGTCGCACAAGCCTGCATCAGCCCTGAAGACCATTCCACTCGTCTGGCCTTTCGCAGTATGGGGGTTGGACATGGTCGGTCCTTTGAGAACAGGGCGAAGTGGCTTCACGCATGTGCTGGTGGCAGTCGACAAGTTCACCAAGTGGATTGAGGCTAAACCAATCAAGAACCTTGACGCCGGTACTGCTGTTAGCTTCATCAGGGAACTAATATTCAGATATGGAGTCCCTCACAGCATCATTACGGATAATGGGTCGAACTTTGACTCGGAGGAATTCAGAGATTTCTGTAACTCTCAAGGCACACGAGTCGACTACGCTTCAGTCGCCCATCCGCAGTCGAATGGACAAGCGGAGCGAGCCAATGGCCTGATTCTCAAGGGATTGAAACCCCGACTGATGCGTGATCTCAAGCATGCAGCTGGAGCTTGGGTCGACGAACTTCCCTCAGTGCTTTGGGGACTGCGGACCACACCTAATCGGTCGACCGGAAGAACTCCATTCTTCTTGGTCTACGGAGCTGAAGCAGTCTTGCCGAGTGATCTTCTCCACAATGCTCCTCGAGTTGAAATCTACAACGAAGCAGAAGCTGAACAAGCGCGGCAGGACGCAGTCGACCTTTTAGAGGAAGAAAGGGAGATGGCTCTGATCCGGTCGACCATCTACCAACAAGATTTGCGTCGTTTCCACGCCAGAAATGTTAGAGGTTGAGCCTTCCAGGAAGGAGATTTAGTTCTCCGAGTGGATCAGAAGAAACAACACAAGCTTGCTCCTTCTTGGGAAGGACCCTTCATCATCACCAAAGTTCTCCACAACGGGGCGTACCGTCTTTACAACGTAGAGCATAATATCGACGAGCCCCGAGCTTGGAACGCGGAACTACTCCGTCCATTTTACACTTAAGTTTTATCACTCGGATGAGTTGCAATAAAGTACTTCTGTAGTTCATGGACTTCGAAATAATAGTGTCAAAGTTCCTCCATAATTTTTGTCACTTTTTATTTTGTCCAATTAAATTCCCCCTCAGTGGGTGACTTAGCCGCGAATCCGTTCCGCCTAAGTTTGTAAAAAATCATACCGAGTGGTGAGCCAGACTCCCACTCGGAGGCTTAGCTGCGAATCCGTTTTGCCTAAGTTATCAAAAATCCTACCGAGTGAAGAGCAAACCTCTCACTCGGGGGCTTAGCTGCAGCCCTGTGCTCGCCTAAGATATAAAAAATCCTACCGAGTGGTGAGCCAGACTCCCACTCAGAGGCTTAGCTGCGAATCCGTTTCACCTAAGTTATCAAAAATCCTACCGAGTGAAGAGCAAACCTCTCACTCGGGGGCTTAGCTGCAGTCCAAGTACTCGCCTAAGTTATGAAAATCCTACCGAGTGGTAAGCCAGACTTTCACTCGGAGGCTTAGCTGCAGTCCAAGTGCTCGCCTAAGTTATCAAAATCCTATCGAGTGGTAAGCCAGACTTCCACTCGGGGGCTTAGCTGCAGCCCAGTGCTCGCCTAAGATATAAAAATCCTACCGAGTGAAGAGCAAACCTCTCACTCGGGGGCTTAGCTGCAGCCCTGTGCTCGCCTAAGATATAAAAATCCTACCGAGTGGTAAGCCAGACTTTCACTCGGAGGCTTAGCTGCAGTCCAAACACTCGCCTAAGATATCAAAAATCCTACCGAGTGAAGAGCAAACCTCTCACTCAGGGGCTTAGCTGCAGTCTAAGTACTCGCCTAAGTTATCAAAATCCTATCGAGTGGTAAGCCAGACTTCCACTCGGGGCTTAGCTGCAGTCCAAGTACTCGCCTAAGTTATGAAAATCCTACCGAGTGGTAAGCCAGACTTTCACTCGGAGGCTTAGCTGCAGTCCAAGTGCTCGCCTAAGTTATCAAAATCCTACCGAGTGGTAAGCCAGACTTCCACTCGGGGGCTTAGCTGCAGCCCAGTGATCACCTAAGATATAAAAATCCAACCGAGTGAAGAGCAAACCTCTCACTCGGGGGCTTAGCTGCAGCCCTGTGCTCGCCTAAGTTATCAAAATCCTACCGAGTGAAGAGCAAACCTCTCACTCGGGGGCTTAGCTGCAGCCCAGTGCTCGCCTAAGTGGACTAAGGAATAAGTCGACTGCAGTAAGCGTCTTGCTTTGGGCCTGCAAAGACATTTTCGAGCCAAAAGCAATCTTATTCAAACACCAAGTTCAAGTTGGGATCGATACCAAAAGGAACCGAAAGTGCTCAGGCACTAGACCTGTTAAAGTTTATCGGTTACAACTCCACTCGGCATACCGAGGCAAATTTAAAGCGTCGAGCTTAGAAGAAGTTTTTTACCCCTCCTGTGGAGGGCTGGAAGGTGCAACAAACTCATCAAGATCAATTCCATCCGCGATCCGAGTGGCAGCCGCAAGGAAAGTTTCCATAAAGGACCTGAAGTCGTGTTTCTTGGTGTTGGCCACCCGGAGGGCCGCCAGCTTCTCTTCTCGCGCATCTTTGCAGTGAACTCGGGCCAGACACAGAGCAACATCTGCACCGCACCGAGCCGAGGACTTTTTCCACTCCTGCACTCGACCAGGGATCGTGTTCAAGCGAGCCATCAGCGACTCGAGGTCATTCTGAAGTGTCTCCCCGGGCCAGAGCGTCGAGTCGATGCGAGATGTGGCGACCTTCAGCCTTGCAAGATAGTCCACGACAGCTGCAACACGGGACTCCAGTCGGAAAACATTCATGGCAACTTCGTCGTTCACCGGAGAATTGACGGGGTCGAGGTTTGGTTCCAGCCGGCTAGTTTCTTCTTCAAAGTTTTGACAAAATTCTGCAAGGACGATCACCGAGTCAAGGCGATGGTCGAATGGAAAAACCACGATTGAAAATGATTACCGAGCATAGAGGTTTACCTTCAAGCATAAGGAACAGCTTCTTGGCAAGACCACTCAGGAAGGCCTCCAGATCATTTTTCTTCCCAGTCAACTTACTGACTTGGTCGGTCAGGGCAGCTTTATCAGTTTTCAGTCGACTGACTTCCTTGTTGGCGATCCCAAGAGCAGCTTTCAGATTGGTATTGTCTTGTTCAAGCTTGGTGACTGAAGCTAACTTCTCGTCAGCAAGCTTGATCTTCTCAGCTAATTCAAGGTCTTTTTTCTGTTGGGCCTCCCTTACCTTACCTGCAAGTTACAGCAAGATCAGATTTTGAAACAAACGAAGGGAAAAAGCAGTCGTCAAGGTCTCACCAAACATACCTTCGGTCTCCTCCTTTGCCTTCGTCAGATTCTCCTGAACCAGCTTCAAATTCAGCTCGAGCTGAATGTGCTTGTTTTCCAGCTCAGAGTAGCGAGCCACAAGATCATAGGAGTTCTGCGAAGAACCAATCGACTAAATGTCAAATATAATTCACTTCCGAGTGAAAAAGGAAAAATCACACGTTTCTAAGACTACAGCCGAATACAAGCATTCGACCGTAGTCTCGGGGACCACACCCAGTGGGTGCACTCAGCGTGCCCCCACTAATCCTATTGAAGATAGAGTCGACCAGTCGACCTCAAAAAAAAGATGATGTATTCTTTAAAGACTGTAATCGACTGCAAGCAGTCGACCACAGTCTCGGGGACTACACCCAGTGGGTGCACTCAGCGTGCCCCCACTAATCCTATTGAAGACAGAGTCGACCAGTCGACCAGTCGACCGGCTTTCGAAATCCATTCGCCATAGTCGGATGACGGAAAGACTGAAATTATAAAGCCTAAGGCCGACTGCCAGCAGTCGACCTTAGCCTTGGGGACTACACCCAGCGGGTGCACTCAGCGTGCCCCCGCTAACACGGAGTCTAAATCGACACACCCACTGGGTGACTACCATAGATGCTGGAAAGAAAAGTTTTTGATAGCATATCCTAACAGAACAGGCGATGGTCGACTGACCTGAACATTGCTTTGAAGGGCAGAACTGGCGTCGTAAGCTGCCTGGCTCGCATCCCGGATGGTCCTTAACTGCTCCATCATGATCCCTGCCTGGCGTATCGCCTCCTTCGCGGCGCCAGCTTGGTCCTCTGGGACGTGGTGCGTCGTGAAGAGGGAGGGCTGCTGAGCACTCGTCAGTGGATCTGCGAAGGACACAGTGTGTCGAGTGGTGTTCTCCTCCTCCGCAACCAGAGTCTCAGGCGCCGTCACATCCTGGGGCACCCTGCTGGCAGACGCTTTCCTACTCCTTCTGTGCTTCAGCGGTTCCTCATCTTCATCATCATCTGGGAGAGTGATAACAACATTGGGTGGAGCTACAGAGAAGAATCAGGATTATAGATCATAAGTCAGTCGACTAAAAACGGCGTTAAGAGTATAGTACCTGGTTTTGAGGTTGCTGCGTCCTCCATCTCATGGTCATCAGCCCGGGCTGAGGTCTCGGAAGTAGCAGCACTGCAACTCCAAAGAATCAGTCGACTAACCCCAGCGCCAGCCAGAGATAAAGTTCGTACAAAATAAGAAGACTTAAGCAGCATGATTACCCTGATATGGTGGGGATGGACACCTTCATCTTCGGCAGGAGCTTGGTCGGCTTTGACGGAGCCACCCTGAGCTGCTTCGACGCCTTTTCAGTCGGCGCCGGAGAGGTGGTCCGAGGGCGCTTGGTCGACTGTGCAACGGTCGCAACCCCCTTGCCACGTTCAGTCGCAGGGTCGTGGACAAGCTTCGACCGCCTTTCCGAGCGCGGTGGTACGACCTCCTCCTCCTCTTCTTCCTCGTCTTCAGCATCATCTTCATCACCGTCATCGTCGTCATCGTCATCATCATCCTCAGCAACGTCCGAGTCCCACTCCTCCTCCTGGCTCTCGCCCCCACTCGCTTCACCCTCCTCAGTCGGAGCCTGTGCTCCATTGGGCATCGAGTACAGCTCGGTGAGGGCCTGATAGACATCAAGACAAAGATCAATCGACCGATTGGCAGAATAAACAGAAATGAATATGACAAGAACACAGTGGGGAGCAGAGCAGGCATACCTTGTTTGGATCACTGTGGTGGTCGAGTGGAGGAATCCTTCTGGCTCCGCGTGGGTTATCCTTGTTTCCGGTAACGGCGGCCATCCACCTTTCCAGAGTGGCATCGTCGACTGCTTCTGGATGGACCCGAGTCTCATCCTCAGTCCCACAGTACAACCACATGCAATGGCTCCGGAACTGAAGGGGCTGGATACGACGCCTAAGGAAAACCTCCAGGAGATCCATGCCCGTCACTCCCTCCCGAACCAACTGTACTACGCGCTCCATCAACATCTTCACGTCAGCTTTCTCCTCCGGAATCAACTTCAGAGAGGAGGGCTTGTTCACTCGGTCCATGGTAAATTGAGGGAGTCCACTCGACTGTCCCGGCGTCGACTGATCCTGGCAGTAGAACCAGGTCGACTGCCAGCCTCTGACTGACTCGGGAAATGTCATGGCTGGGAAGGTGCTCTTGTTCCTCACCTGGATCCCCAGGCCCCCACACATTTGGACAACTCGGGTTCTTTCGTCGCCTGGGCTCGCCTTCTTCACGGTCTGAGAGCGACACGTGAATATATGCTTGAACAAGCCCCAGTGCGGTCGACAGCCCAGAAAACCCTCACACATGGACACGAACGCGGCAAGATAGGCGATAGAATTTGGGGTAAAGTGGTGGAGTTGCGCTCCAAAGAAGTTCAAGAAACCACTGAAGAAAATACTCGGCGGCAAAGAAAATCCGCGGTCGACATGGGTAGCCAGCAGCACGCACTCACCCTCCTCCGGCTGGGGCTGCCATTCTTTCCCCGGAAGCCTTGCAGCTCCATGAGGGATCAGGCCCTCGTTGGCCATGTCGAGGAGGTCCTTCTCCGTGATGGTCGACTGGATCCAATCTCCCTGGACCCAGCCCTTCGGCAGGCGGGATCTAGACGAAGACCCGCCGCGGCTGGTGGATCTCCCCTTCGCCTTCTCCGTCGCCGACGCCTTCTTCGCGCGTTCCAGCGCTGCCGTCTTCTCCTTGGCCATGGTTGAAGGTGAGACGCGCGAGGAGAAGTTGTGCGGAGGCGAGAGCGAGCGCGTTGGGCAGAGATGTAGGGGGCAGAGAAAGAGAATGCTGAGTTATGCAGGCGGGATACGTGGCGAAGAAAGCGGCGCGGGGATCGAGGCGTCTATGTCCCGTCCCATCCGAACGCCGCGGTCCGCTCCGCTTCGCGCGTTTCCCCAAATTTCGCATCCCGCGGAATCCGCGAACGGCAGATTGGTCTGTCAGGCGCGGGATTTCCTGCGATCCGTCGCTTGGAAATCATCGAAGCCCGAAAGATCACTCGACGACAGAAAAGAATGGATCGAGTCGACTGAAGGCAAGTTGCTCACTATCAACGAAGAGATTCTTTGGTCCAGAACAACGCACGACCAGTGTGCAAAGGTTAATCGGAAACAACATCAACTCCTTCCTCACTCGAAGCCTCAATCCATTCGGGGGCTAATGATGGAGTCATGTACCTAGGGTAGGGTCACAGACCTGATCTAAGTACCCTGCCCAAGGACACCCTTAGAAGAGGTCAGCTTCCAGTCGACCAACGAGGGACTCACTCGACTGACTTGAAGGACTCGACCACGAAGACTCACTCGACTACCAGGAGATCAAAAGGCACTCTGCACTGCAACGGCCTGTAGTTAAGTAGACTTTATGGTAGTTAAGACACTTTATGTGGGACGTTACCAGTAACGCCCCGGACTTAATGTCCCTTAAACCCTTCATTACATGGGCTGGCTGGGGTCCTGGCGCACTCTATTTAAGCCACGCCCCTCCACAGGCAGAAGGGTTCGGCACCCTGTAACCCATATACACACAATCCACTCGACCGCCTCCGGGCTCCGAGACGTAGGGCTTTTACTTCCTCCGAGAAGGGCCTGAACTCGTACATCTCTTGTGTTTACAACTTCTCCATAGCTAGAACCTTGCCTCTCCATACCTACCCCCCACTCTACTGTCAGACTTAGAACCACGACAGGTGGCCCGGCAAGGGTCTTGCCGTGGCGTGCTGGCGTCCCCGACAAGGATCTTGCCGGGGGTCTTGTGGGTTTCTTCGGTGAGGATCTTGGTGAGGATTGTGGCCTTCCTATCCTCATTTGATCTTGACTATTCTATGTCTTCACAAAGATCTGCATGCCACCACGGAGGCGCCTCCCGAGCCTTGTCTTAATGCGTTTGTCCAGCGTTGGGGGGCTCAAAGGTGGCTCGCTCAGCTGGTGTGGGCGAGCTGCCCCGGCAAGGGTCTTGCCGGGGCCGCTGAGGCTGCCCGGCAAGGGTCCTTGCCGAGGGAACCTACTTTGTCCATCTGATCTTTGTGGCCTTGGTCCGTGTCGTTGCTTTGTTTGTCTTGTGCCTTCGGCTTCTCTCCGGCTTCCCTTTCCTGCCCTGTTATGCGTGGCCGTGGCGGGTGGCTCTGACTGCCCGTGCACAAGTAAAGGGGTGAAAAGGAGAGCCCCTACTTTTGTACACCGACAGGAGCCCCCAGGCCTGGGACATACATAAGCGCATCACGTTGTTGGGCCAGGCCCAAAACGGTGCGTGGGCAGTTGGGGCAGATTTTACCACAGTAATTGTTCCGTTCGCTGCGCTTCTCTACGACCAGCGTTGAACACGCGATGTGGGGGTCGTGCACGCGCATGATGGAAGCATGCTGGCATCATCCCGTGGTGGACAGTAAAGAGGCGGCTTGCATGTCTCTTTGAGACAGCAGGGCCGCTGCTCATTTACTGCCCTCGCTTGGGAACCGTCGCTCCACGCGTCCCACTGTGCCTATCCATTGCGCCATGTTCGCTGCATGCACGACGCAGGGCCAAAGACAGGCGCGCGGGATGTGAAAAGTTGTGCGCGTGCGTGGGTCGATTCCCATGCGCCTTCAATATAGCGGGGAGGGTGGTCGGCGGCCCCGCTTGTTGTCACTTCAACGGGCCGGATTGGCCAAGAGGGAGAAGCCGAGCCTCGCCCCCGCCCCTTTATAAAGATGGGAGCAGGAGGAATGGTGCCTCTCAACCCTTCGCCACCTGCCTCTCCCCATTCCTGCTTCCTCCTTTCTTCTGCCATGGCGAGGGGGCGTGGCGACCCTTCATCGATGGCGGTAAGGGTTTCGGCCAGACAGCGCATCGCTCCTCCCCAAGTGCTCGTAGCGGCGGAGCTGGCCGCTAGAGGAAGGGGGAGGGGGCGAGGTCGGGGCCATCGTGGCGCTCAAGGGAGAGGAGGACGGGGCGGCAGATCGGCTTCGCCTCCGCCAGCGGCCCCTCCCCCGGTGGAGGGCCACGTCGGGGACAACCCTTGCGAGTTCTTCATCAGGCTGCGCCAGCCACCGCGTCGTCGTCTCCGCCTCCCGACTCCGTTTGCGCGAGAGATGGAGCTGGATCCGCCGCAGGTGTTGCGGCTGCATATGAGGGGTTGTGGGAACAGTGGCACATGGGCCGACGTCTAGTTCCCCGCCCCTCACTTCATGTATCTCCACCGAGGGTGGAAGTCCTTCGCTTGCATCCACAGCTTGACGGAGGGGCTCACTCTCCATTTCAAACTAATGGAGGGTGGCCTTCTCTCCCTTAAGATCTTTGGGCACCTCGGGACACGCGCGAGGTGCTGCGTGGAGAGCTCCTCTGAAGATGAAGATTCCTCCTTGAGCGAGGGTGACGAGGAGGAAAACGGTAGCAACGAAAAGGGCAGCGGGCGGCAGGATGACGGGTCCGACTAGGCGTTGGGCACCACTCCGGGTGGCACCAGTGAGCCCATCATCCATGTCGCCAGCTCCTTGAAATTCTCGGGGCCGCCTCCTTGGGCAGCTGGCATGGGGAGGCTGCGAAAGAGGAAGAGGACGGGCGGCAAGGCCATCAAGTCAGAGTACGCAGGCACCAACGCCTTCGTCGCGTATTGACGTCATGTCGCCTCGTCTTCGAGCTCTTCCTCCAGCGTCGCCATCACCATCCACCCCTTGGATGGCCACTGAGATGTTCTCTTGGTGTCTTCTGCCACTCGTAGCTCACCTTGGTGCCCCTTTTGCCCTTCTGCTTTCTTGTTCCATTTCCTAAGGAGAGGGACAAGAAAGGGATTACGGGCACCTTATCTCTTTTTAGTCTTGTAAGCCTTCGGGCCTTTGTTAACTTTAGAACTTGTAATCCCCTTGCTCATGTTTTTCATTTCGTATGAACTGTACCTGTACGGGATGTTTTTTTAATGAAAAGGGGATGTTTGCCGAGTTTCTCGTTCACAGGCGGAACCCACGACAAGGAGTGAATCCTCGTTATCTTTAGGATAAACGTTTTTCCGCCCGGCAACAGGCCTTGCCGTCCCCCCACTTCGCTCGACCTTCCTCACACGCTTGGCGGAGGCAGGGATGAGGTGGTCTTAGGCTCCTCATTTCATTTCCTTGCTGCCGTGACTTCGACCAAACTCGGCCCAGGAGATGAGTCCTAGGGTACAGAATGAGGGGAGCATGGTAGCCTAAGGATAAAACGAGGTTTCACATACCTCAGTCCATAACGAAACGCATGATAGAGGATAGAAGACTTATCTGGATCTGCAGCCCCTGGCAACCCTGGCTTGCCACGGATGGATCCTTGCTCTTGTAGCCCCCAACAACTTTGGCTTGCTGGGGCTTGGATGCTGGTCCGTCCCCTTTCTTCCAAAATAGCACGGCAAGGATATTTATGTGCCCTGCAAACCAAAGAAGACAGAGAAGAACAAAGAGACACGCACTCGACCTCTAAGATAGGGGTTAGCCGCCGCTGAGCACTATCAACCCTAACCAAGGAAGAGACTCAATCTAGCATGCATGCTATAACTTAGGGCGCTAGCGCTTCGTTTATTTATGCTAAGGGTCTCTGCCTCGCTTTGTACAAAGGGTTACATGCCTTGCCGGCAAGGCTTGTACAAAAGGGTGGCTTGCTGGGAGGCCCGGCAGCCGCGCCTTATGGGTAAAACTTGCGGAGATGCTCGATATTCTAGGAGTTGCTCACTAGAACTTCATCCTCGGTCTCCAGCCGGACTGCACCAGGCCTGGTGACTCGTGTTACCCAATAAGGGCCTTCCCACTTCGGCGTCAACTTGTTGGAATTCTTGGCCGACCGAACGTGCCGAAGAAGAAGGTCGCCTTCCTCAAAGCTCCGGGAACGAACCTTGCGGCTATGGTAGAGGTGCAAGGCTTGCTGGTAGCATGCTTCTCTCACAGCCGCCCGGAGACCATCTTCCTCAAGGAGCGTTACGTCATCTTGGCGCAATCGCTCTTGCTCAAGCTCATCATAAGTGAGCACTCGAGGTGACCCGTATATGAGTTCTATGGGGAGAACTGCTTCTGCTCCGTAAACCAGGGCAAAGGGTGTCTGGCCGGTGGATCAATTTGGCGTCATTCTGACTGACCAAAGAACCGCTGACAACTCATCAATCCAGCGCCTTTCACTCTTGCGTAGCCTGTCAAAATTCTTTGTTCTTAAGCCTCGCAGGACTTCGGCATTTTCTCTCTCCGCTTGGCCGTTGCTCCGTGGATGTGCCACGGAAGCAAAACAGACCCTGCTGCCGAGATCCTCAATGCATTGCATGAAGGCATGGCTTGTGAACTGTGTGCCGTTGTCGGTGATGATCCTGTTGGGCACCCCAAAATCGCACACTAGTCCTTTGAAGAACTTGATGGCTGACTGCGTTGTCACCTTCCTCGCTGCTTCCACCTCTGGCCACTTTGTGAACTTGTCGATTGTGACGTACAAGTACTCAAAGCCATTGACAGCACGGGGGAAGGGGCCCAATATGTTGAGCCCCCAGACTGAGAAGGGCCAGGAGAGAGGGATAGTTTGAAGGGCTTGAGATGGTTGATGGAGCTTCTTCGAATGGAACTGGCACGCTTCACACTTGGTTACTAGTGCCGTCGCATCCTGGAGGGCGGTGGGCCAAAACAAACCTTGCCGGCAAGGGCCCTTGACCCTATGTGGGAGCCACATATGCCTCCATGTATCTCTGCCAACAGCTTTAGTCCTTCCTACTGGGAGATGCACTTCAGTTTCACCCCATTCGGTCTTTTTTTGTACAATATGTTATCAACGAATTGGTACAGAGTAGACCGACGGGCTACTCTTTCTGCCTCTTCCTGCTCTCCTCGGGAAGCTCCCCTTTTTGAAGGAATCAGACGGTGTGCTGCGCCTATGCCGGAGCCTGTGGCTCGACGATAAGGACCAAAGGCATCGCTTCTGCCACGGGAGCGGTCGCCTCCACGGCCATGACCTGAGGTCCTGCCAGAGTCGGTTGTCCCGCGGCAGGATTGGCATCCACGACAACATCTTTGCCGGCGGCTCTGGGGAGCTTGGTGGGGAAGTACTTGCCGGAGCCTAGCTTCCTCCGCTTATTCTGCCCGGTCGACTGCTCAACGGATGGTTGAGTTAACTAGAGCACAAAAGTACCTGGTTCCATAGGTAGCCTGAGGGCAGCGCGCTTTGACAGGTAGTCGGCGATGTCGTTCTCCGTCCGAGGGACATGCTCCGCTTGTATACCGTCGAAGCGCTCCTCCAGTTTCCTCACCTCATCTACATAAGCTTCAATCAACGGGCTTTGATAATCTTTGTTGATCTGCCTGACGACGAGCTG
This sequence comes from Triticum aestivum, assembly GCF_018294505.1. Lineage (NCBI taxonomy): Eukaryota > Viridiplantae > Streptophyta > Magnoliopsida > Poales > Poaceae > Triticum > Triticum aestivum. The sequence goes on from NC_057798.1 coordinate 309,381,422, forward strand.
TGAGTCGCCCCTGACGATGAGCTTTTTAACTCCGAGGTCTGCCGCGATCCTGAGACCGGCAAGCAAACCCTCGTACTCGGTGGTGTTGTTGGTTGACATCTCCCAGGGGAAGTGCTTCTGGATGATATACTTGAGGTGCTCTCCGGTGGGAGCGACAAGTAGCACACCAGCACCGGTGCCTTGCATCGAGAAGGCACCATCAAAGTACATGATCCAGTTGCGGCTCGTTTCCTTGCCGGGGAGAGTGGTCTCATGTACCTCTTCGTTGGTCGTCGAGATCCATTCTACAACAAACTCCGCTAAGAATCTGCTCTGAATCATCGAGGTACTTTCAAACTTCAAACCGAAGCAATGGGAGGCAGGTGACCACCGTGATCTCATGCGCTTGGAAGTAATGGCGCAGCTTCCTCGAAGCCATAAGGAGGCCGAAGAGAAGCTTTTGCACACCTGAGTACCTTGACCTAGCCCCCTGCAAGAGGGAGCTGACGAAGTAAACTGGGTGATGTACCATTTTCTTCTTCTACGCCTCTTCACCCGGTCACGTGGGTCCTGTCGCACTGGCATCAGCCTCTGCCAGGGACTCAGCCTTGCCGGGACCGAGCCATCCCAGAGAGGGTTCCGGCTCGCCATTCGTTGACTCTGCCACTGCTGCTGCCTTCTCGTCGACCTCTCTCTGCGCCACTAGTGCGGCACTAACCACCTGATTTGTTGCCGCTAGATAAAGCAGCAACGGTTCTTGTGGTTTGGGTGCGACCAGCACCGGGGTAGAGGAGAGGTATTTCTTCAAATCTTGCAGCGCTACCTCAGCCTCTGGGGTCCACTCCACTGGCCCTGCCTTCTTCAAGATCTTGAAAAAAGGAAGGGCATGCTCCACGGACTTGGAGATGAACCGGCTCATGGCAGCAACGCAGCCAGTGAGCCGACGCACGTCCTTGATCCGTTTGGGTGCCTCAATCTGCTCGATGGCCTTGATCTTATCTAGATTTGCTTCAATGCCGCGCTAGGACACAAAGAACCTGAGAAGCTTGCTGGACGGGACGCCGAAGACACACTTCTCAGGGTTCAATTTGAGGTTGATCTTGTGCAGGTTTCCGAATGTTTCCTCCAGATCTTGCACAAGGGTTGCTTTGTCCTTGGTTTTGACCACTATGTCATCCATATAAGCTTCCACATTTCTATGTAGCTAGGGCTCAAAACCAATTTGGACTGCTCTTGCAAAGGTTGAGCCAGCACTCTTCAACCCGAAAGGCATGCGTAAAAAACAATACCTACCACATGGGGTGATGAATGCTGTCTTTTCCTCGTCTTCTTTTGTCATGAAGATCTGGTGGTATCCCGAGTAGGCGTCAAGGAATGATAACAGGTCACACTCAGCCATGGAGTCAACAATCTGGTCGACGCGCGGTAACGGGAAGGGATCCTTTGGACAGGCCTTATTGATGTCTGTGTAGTCAATACACAGCCTCCACTTCCCATTTGCCTTGCGCACCACTACCGGATTGGCCAACCACGTCGGATGGAGTACTCCTCTCACCAAGCCTGCCGCCTCTAGCTTTCTTATTTCCTCCGTGATGAACTCCTTCCTCTCCAGAGCTTGCTTCCTGACCTTCTGCTTGACGGGCCGCGCATGAGGACATACAGCAAGGTGGTGCTCAATCACTTCCCTGGGAACGCCGGGGATGTTGAAGGCTTGCCATGCAAACACATCGACATTCGCCCGCAGGAAGGTGACGAGCTCGCTTTCCTATTTGCCGTCGAGGGTGGAGCTTATGGTAAAAGCTCCCCCCGTGCCATTCTCCTTGACGGGCACCTTCTTGGTCTCTGGTGGCGTGGCTCTGGACTTCTTGCTCTTGTCAGCGGAGCTCTCTGGCACGTTCTCAACAGGAGTGCAACACCCAAAAGAGGTGCGCTTGCCAGAGTGGGTGCGAGGGGTCTCGCCGGTCTTCTTCCCCCCCCCCCCCCCGGGGCTCCGTCGGCAGGAGCAGGTGCCTTGGCGGCAGTTGCTGCAAATGCTTCCCGGTAGAGTTGGTCGGCGCAGATCAACGCATCTTTCTTGTTGGAGGGGACGGTGATGATGTTCATCGCCCCGGGCATCTTCAACATGTTGTAGGCGTAGTGTGAAGCCGCCATGAACTTGGCTAGTGCCGGGTGGCCGAGGATCCCGTTGTAAGGCAAGGGGATCTCGGCTACATCAAAAACAATCCTTTCCATCTTGTGGTTCAGCTCGCCTCTGAATGTCACGGGCAGCGTGACCTTTCCCTTTGGCTGGCTCCTCCCTGGGTTAACCCCTTGGAACGTGCCCGTCTCCTCGAGGTCTCCATCGGGTATCTGCAGCCTTTTGACCACAACAGGCGAGATCAAGTTCAGGCCGGCCCCACCGTCAACCAACATCTTTGTCACCTTGAGGTTGCGGATTGTTGGTGAAACCAACAATGGAAAGCACCCGACCGCGATAGTGCGGTCAGGGTGATCCTCGGTGTCAAAGATGATGGGCGTGCTAGACCATTTCAGCGGCTTCCGTGCGTCGAACGATGGCTCCACCGTCGTGATCTCACGCGCCCACTGCTTGAGTTGACGGTGGGATGTATGCAGTGAGGCGCCACCATCGATGCACATGGCCTCTGTGGCTTTCTGAAACTCATGGTCGCCGGACTCATTGTCCTCGTCATGATCATCGTCTTCCTGCTTCTTGTCGCAGCCATGGGCGGGCCTCTCATGCTGATTATCCTTGCCGCGGAAGCCTCCTTGGCCGCCACGTTTCTTGCCGGATACCTCGGCACCATTTGGGCCTTTCTCCTTGTCCTGCTGCTCATACTCGGCTTTCTGCTTCTCCGCGAGCAGCTCTACCAGCCGGCAGTTTTGGAGGTCATGGCCCTTGGTGCGGTGGATCTTGCAGTACTGCTTGTCGGAGCCTCCTGGCTTGTCGGCGGCCGCCAAGGCCCGGCAAGCGACACACCGGGAAACCTCCGTGCCGGGGTCGCTCGCCTTGGTATTCTTGGTGGCGCCGGTGTCATCGGATCCCTCGACGGCAAGCACGGCCTTGCCCTTGCGCTTCCTATTATGGCGCCGGCCCTTCTTCGCCGGGGTGGCGGTGTTGCCAATGGAGTCCGTTTCCGCACTGGCATCTTTGTCGGGGTACTTCCTTCCCTCTTCAGCGCGAGCGCATCGATCGGCCAGGACATAAAGCTCGGCCACATCCTTGACCTTGTTCATCTCTAGTTCTTCGTGCATCTTGCGGTTGCACACATTCTGATGGAACGCACTAATCATGGCGGCGGGATGAACATCGGGGATGTTGTACTGCACCCGGCTGAACCTTTGGATGTACTTGTGCAAGTTTTCTCCTTCCTTCTGGGGATGATGTGTAAATCACTCGCCTGGCCATGAGCTTGGTGACCTCCGGTAAAGGCGCCAACAAACTCATGGCATAGATCTGCCCAAGAAGAGCTGGAACTGCCAACAAACATTAGGCTTGAGTGCCAACGGGAAGTAGTTGGCAAGCACCTTCTCGTCGCGGGCCCCAGCAGCTTGCATCGCGATGGTGTAGATGCTGAGGAACTCTGACGGGTGAGTCTTGCCGTTGTACTTCTCACCAATGTTGGGCTTGAACGTACGGTCGGAGGGCCACTAGAACTGCCGCAGCTCACGGGTAAAAGCCGGACAACCCACCTCGTAAGGTAGGCCACCGTAGCCTCCCGGCACTGGGTGGTCCGTAGCGGGTCCTGCCCGCCTGTCTGACTGGAAGCGCGCGGCATGTCAGCGCTCGATCATAGTTCGAGCGTCCTCATGAGCCCGCTCCCGAAGGACTTGACGCTGATCGCGGTTGGTTCGCAGGTCGGGCGATGCGATGGAGATATCATAAGGAGCGTCGTCGCGACCGATGATACGTCTCCAACGTATCTATAATTTTTTATTGCTCCATTCTACTTTATCTATTGTTTTAGGCAATATTGGGTTTTATTATCCACTTTTATATTTTTTTCGGACTAACCTATTAACCGGAGGCCCAGCCCAGATTTGCTGTTTTATGCCTATTCAGTGTTTCGAGGAAAAGGAATATCAGACGGAGTCAAAACGGAACGAAATCAACTAGAGAAGTTATTTTTCGAAGGAAAGCAACCCAGGGAACTTGGAGTGCACATCAGGGGAGATACGGGCTGCCCACGAGGGTGGGGTGCGCCCCCCCCCCCGCCCCCCCGGGCGCGCCCCCTGCCTCGTGGGGCCCCCGTAGCTCCTCCGATGTACCCATGCACCCATATATACTCTTGTACCCTAAAACTTCCAGAACAGAAGATAGATTGGGAGTTTCGCCGCCTCAAGCCTCTGTAGCCACCAAAAACCTCTCGGGAGCCCGTTCCGGCACCCTGCCAGAGGGGGATCCCATCACCGGTGGCCATCTTCATCATCCCGGCGCTAACCATGACGATTAGGGAGTAGTTCACCCTCGGTGCTGAGGGTATATACCAGTAGCTATGTGTTTGATCTCTCTCTTTCTCGTGTTCTCTCTCGTGTTCCTCTATGGCATGATCTTGATGTATCCCGAGCTTTGATATTGTAGTTGGATCTTATGATGTTTCTCCCCCTCTAATCTCTTGTGATGAATTGAGTTTCCCCTTTGAAGTTATCTTATCGGATTGAGACTTTTATGAGAACACTAGATGTATGTCTTGCCGTGATTATCTCTGGTTACAATGGGATATCGTGTGCCACTTGATGTATGTTTTGGTGATCAACTTGCGGGTTTCGTGACATTGGGAACCTATGCATAGGGGTTGGAACACGTTCTTGACTCTCCGGTAGAAACTTTGGGGCACTCTTTGAAGTACTTTTATGTTGGTTGGATGAATCTGAGATTGTGTGATGCATATCGTATAATCATTCCCACGGATACTTGAGGTGACAATGGAGTATCTAGGTGACATTAGGGTTTTGGTTGATTTGTGTCTTAAGGTGTTATTCTAGTACGAACTGTTTTATAGATTGATCCGAAAGAATAACTTTGAGGTGGTTTCGTACCATACCATAATCTCTACTTTTGTTCTCCGCTATTAGTGGCTTCAGAGTGACTCTTTGTTGCATGTTGAGGGCTTGTTATATTATCTATCTATGTTATTGTTGTTGAGAGAACTTGCACTAGTGAAAGTATGAACCATAGGCCTTGTTTCCTATCATTGCAATACCGTTTACGCTCACTTTTATCTTTAGTTACCTTGCTGTTTTTATATTTTCAGATTACAAAATCCTATATCGACCATCCATATTGCACTTGTGTCACCATCTCTTTCCCGAACTAGTGCACCTATACAATTTGCCATTGTATCGGGTGTGTTGGGGACACAAGAGACTCTTTGTTATTTGGTTGCTGGGTTGTTTGAGAGAGACCATCTTCATCCTACGCCTCCTACGGATTGATAAACCTTAGGTCATCCACTTGAGGGAAATTTTCTACTGTCCTACAAACCTGTGCACTTGCAGGCCCAACAACGTCTACAAGAAGAAGGTTGTGTAGTAGACATCAAGCTCTTTTCTGGCGCCGTTGCCGGGGAGGTGAGTGCTTGAAGGTATATCTTTAGATCTTGCAATCGAATCTTTTTGTTTCTTGTTTTATCACTAGTTTAGTTTATAAAAGAAAACTACAAAAAAATGCAGTTAAGTTTGTCTCATATGCTTCATCTTTTTAATATCTTTCGTGAGTATGATGGAAAAGAAAATTGTGCTCAAGTGCTAGAAGAAGAAATCTATATAATGTTTGGAACTAAATCTTTGAATGATGAGCATGATTGCAATGATTGCAAATAGAGAAGATATTTATTGCAAGAGGCATAAGTACTTAGAAACCAAATTGTTGCAAGAAGAGCTAGATGAATGTGCTGAAAGATTCAATATTTTTCGCGCCCCTTATGAACTTTGCAATGAACATGGTCATTTAAAGCTCCAATGATATTTGTTTCATGATCAAGTCGTTTCCAAATATTGTGATAATTTAATTACCCTTGAGCATCATAAAGAGCTTAGCCTTCTTTTGGGTTATGAAGAAATGAAACGTATAACTAAGAATATTCCAAAATTTTCCCTTGATAAAGTTCTTCATTTTGATCTAGAGAAGATTTATATGTATTGTGCGGTGAATTGCATTGAAAATCCTTATATTGCCAATTACATGAAGAAAAGAAAACAAATAGAAGATGAAGAGAATGCTAACTAATGGGAAGAGACTTCCCAATATCCTCCTATTATTGCTTATGATGAATCAGGTAAAGAGGAGGAGTCTTCTATCCAACCAATCTCATCAATAAGGAGCTCAAAGAGGAAGGTTGAACCCACACATAATGTGAAGAAGAAAAAGAAAAGAAGGAGCAACAAAGGTAGAAAGGTATCCCTCCCAAATGATATTGCTCCTACTACTCATTGTGATGATGATAATTGCTATACTATTGGTGCTATCAATATTTTTAATGATGAGAGTGACTATGCTTATGATATGAAAAGGCCCAAGCTTGGGGTAGCTATGTTTGATGAGGATGACATATTTGAGAATATATTTGCTGCAATTAATGTTTGTCCCAAGCTTGGGGATGCTATGTTTAATAATGATGATATTTTTAGCCTCTCAAGTTTTGATATACAAAGTAGTTATGACGATAGCATGCATTCTACCTATGATGATTATATTTATGAAAGTGGGTTTGGAAGAGTGTCAACTTTAGGAAGTAGTGATCCCACTATTTTGGAGGATATTGAATCTTATTGTGATGAATATGAAAGTGGATTTGGAAGAGTGTCAACTTTATTTAGTGATTCCACTATCTTGGGAGAGGTTTCAATCGATTATGATAAGAACGAAGTTGCTACTTATGATGATTATTGTGATGAAAATTATGCTATAAAAAGTAGTGATGATTATATTTACAAATATTGTCATGATTATGTATACCCTTTTTCTGAACATTACTCTTTTAATGTGGAAACAATTTTTAGTGTTCAAGTCTCTTATGATACTCCCACTATTTCGAATGAGAAGAATTTTGCTTATGTGGAGAGTAGTAAATTTTCTATGCTTGTAGGTCATGAAAAGAATGCTTTAGGTGCTGGTTACATTGTTGAATTCATTCATGATTCTACTGAAAAGTATTATGAGGGAGGAATATATGCTTGTAGGAATTGCAATAATGTCAAGTTTCCTCCCTATGTGTTGAAAATTTTGAAGCTATGCTTGTTTTACCTTCCTATGCTTGTTGATTATTGTTCCCATAAATTGTTTGCTCACAAAATCCCTATGCATAGGAAGTACGTTTGGCTTAAATGTGCTAGTCATATGCTTCATGATGCTCCCGTTATGTTTCAATTCTTATCTTTTATGTGAGCATCATTATCATCATCATGCCTAGCTAGAAAGGCATTAAAGAAAAGCGCTTGTTGGGAGACAACCCAATATTTATCCTTACTGTTTTTGTGTGTCCACATGATTATGCTACTGTATTAATCATGTTTTATAGCTTTTGTTTCAATAAAGTGCCCAGTAAGACCTTTGGGATAGCTTACGGTGATAGTTGTGTTGATCCTGCTGAAAATCAGAAAATTTTGCACCTAGTAAATTAGTTTTGTTAATTCACAAAACGTGCTTATTATCTGATTCTTTTTGATATCGATTGGTACACGAATTTCTTAGGACTTCTTAATTTGTCAAGATGTTTGGAGTTCCAGAAGTATACTTTTGATACATATTACTACAGACTGTTCTGTTTTTGACAGATTCTGTTTTCTATGTGTTGTTTGCTTATTTTGATGAATCTATGAGTAGTATCGAAGGGTATGAACCATAGATAAGTTGGGTTACAATAGATATTACACCAATATGAATTTAGAATGAGTTCATTACAGTACCTAAGTGGTGGTTTTATTTTCTTATACTAACGGAGCATACGAGTTTTCTGTTGAGTTTTCTGTTGTGGAGTTTTCAAGTTTTGGGTAAAGATTCGATGGACAATGGAATAAAGAGTGGCACGAGTCTAAGCTTGCGGATGCCCAAGGCACCCCAAGGTAATATTCAAGGACAACCAAGATCCTAAGCTTGGGGATGCCCCGGATGGCATCCCCTCTTTCGTCTTCGTTCATCGGTAACTTTACTTTGAGCTATATTTTTATTCACCACATGATATGTGTTTTGCTTGGAGCGTCATTTTCTTTTGTTAGTTTTTTCTTGGTATTTGAATAAAGTATCAAGATCTGAAATTCATTAATGTGGCAGAGTCTTCACATAGTTGCATAATTATTTGACTACTCATTGATCTTCACTTATATCTTTCGGCGTAGTTTGTCATTTGCTCTAGTGCATCACTTATATCTTTTAGAGCACGATGGTAGTTTCATTTTGGAGAAATAGATGAACTCTCATGCTTCACTTATATTATTTTGAGAGTCTTAAATAGCATGGTAATTTGCTTAATATTAATATACTTGGTATTCAAGATATGTGAAACTTTCTTTTAAGTGAGTTGAATACTAAGATAAGTATGATGCTTGATAATTGTTTTGAGATATGGAGGTGATAATATCAAAGTCATGCTAGTTGAGTAATTGTGAATTTGAGAAGTGTTTGTGTTGAAGTTTGCAAGTCCCATAGCATGCACGTATGGTTAAAGTTGTGTAACAAATTTGAAACATGAAGTGTACCTGGCTTGTGCATCCTTATGAGTGGCAATCGGGGACGAGCGATGGTCTTTTCCTACCAATCTATCCCCCTAGGAGCATGCGCGTAGTACTTGATTTTTGATGACTTCTAAATTATTGCAATAAGTATATGAGTCCTTTTGACTAATGTTGAGTCCATGGATTATACACACTTTTTCCTTTCCGCCTTTGCTAGCCTCTTCGGTACTGTGCATTGCCCTTTCTCACCTTGAGAGTTGGTGCAAACTTCGCCGGTGCATCCAAACCCCGTGATACGATACGCTCTATCACACATAAACCTCCTTATATCTTTCTCAAAACAGCCACCATACCTACCTATCATGGCATTTCCATAGCCATTCCGAGATATATTGCCATGCAACTTCCATCATCATCATCATGACATGCATTACTTTTGTCATATTGCCATTGCATGATCATGTAGTTGACATCGTATTTGTGGAAAAGCCACCATGCATTATTTTTCATACATGTCGCTTTTGATTCATTGCACCATCCCGGTACACCGCCGGAGGCATTCATATAGAGTCATATCTTGTTCTAGTTTCGAGTTGTAATTCAAAGTTGTAATCAATAGAAGTGTGATGATCATCATTATTAGAGCATTGCCCAAAAAAGGCCAAAAAAAAGAAAAGCCCAAAAAAATAAAAATAAAAAAATTTAAAAAGGGCAATGCTACTATCTCTTTTTCCAAAGTTATGCTTCAAAGTAGCACCGTGTTCTTCATGTAGTGAGTCGCATAAGTTGTCTTTTTATACTAGTGGGAATTTTTCATTATAGAACTTGGCTTGTATATTCCTACGATGGGCTTCCTCAAATGCCCTAGGTATTCATGAGCAAGCGAGTTGGATGCACACCCACTAGTTTTCTTTTGTTGATCATTCAAAGCTCCAGTGCATCCGTTGCATGGCAATCCCTACTCCTCATGTTGACATCAATTAATGGGCATCTCCATAGCCCGTTGATTATCATCGTCGATGTGAGACTTTATCCTTTTTTGTCTTCTCCACACAATCCCCATCATCATATTCTATTCCACCCATAGTTCTATATCCATGGCTCACGCTCATGTATTGCGTGAAGGTTGAAAAAGTTTGAGATTATTTAAGTATGAAACAATTGCTTGGCTTGTCATAGGGGGTATAGAAGTTGGGACATCTTTGTGTGACGAAAATGAAGCATAGCCTAACTATATGATTTTGTAGGGATGAACTTTCTTTTGCCATGTTATTTTGAGAAGACATGATTGCTTTATTAGTATGCTTGAAGTATTATTATTTTTATGTCAATATGAACTTTTGTCTTGAATCTTTCGGATCTGAATATTCATATCACAAGTAAGAAGAATTACATTGACATTACGCCAAGTAGCACTCCGCATCAAAAATTCTTTTTTATCATCTACCTACTCGAGGACGAGCAGGGATTAAGCTTGGGGATGCTTGATACATCTCCAACGTATCTATAATTTTTGATTGCTCCATGCTACTTTATCTATTGTTTTAGGCAATATTGGGCTTCATTATCCACTTTTATATTATTTTTGGGACTAACCTATTAACCGTAGGCCCAGCCCAGATTTGCTGTTTTATGCCTATTTCAGTGTTTCGAGGAAAAGGAATATCAGACGGAGTCAAAACGGAACGAAATCAACTGGAGAAGTTATTTTTGGAAGGAAAGCAACCCAGGGAACTTGGAGTGCATGTCAGGGGAGATACGGGCTGCCCACGAGGGTGGGGGCGCGCCCACTCCCCCGGGCGCGCCCCCCTGCCTCATGGGGTCCCCATAGCTCCTCTGACGTACCCCCTGCACCCATATATACTTTTGCACCCTAAAACTTACAGAACAGAAGATAGATTGGGAGTTCTGCCGCCGCAAGCCTCTGTAGCCACCAAAAACCTCTCGGGAGCCTGTTCCAGCACCCTGTCGGAGGGGGATCCCATCACCGGTGGCCATCTTCATCATCCTGGTGCTATCCATGACGAAGAGGGAGTAGTTCACCCTTGGGGCTGAGGGTATGTACCAGTAGTATGTGTTTGATCTCTCTCTCTCTCTCGTGTTCTCTCTCGTGTTCCTCTATGGCACGATCTTGATGTATCCCGAGCTTTGCTATTATAGTTGGATCTTATGATGTTTCTCCCCCTCTACTCTCTTGTGATGAATTGAGTTTCCCCTTTGAAGTTATCTTATCGGATTGAGTCTTTTATGAGAACTCTTGATGTATGTCTTGCCGTGATTATCTGTGGTGACAATGGGATATCATGTGCCACTTGATGCATGTTTTGGTGATCAACTTGCGGGTTTCGTGACATTGGTAACCTATGCAGAGGGGTTGGCACATGTTCTTGACTCTCCGGTAGAAACTTTGGGGCACTCTTTGAAGTACTTTTATGTTGGTTGGATGAATCTAAAATTGTGTGATGCATATCGTATAATCATGCCCACGGATACTTGAGGTGACAATGGAGTATCTAGTTGACATTAGGGTTTTGGTTGATTTGTGTCTTAAGGTGTTATTCTAGTACGAACTCTTTTATATATTGATCCGAAAGAATAACTTTGAGTTGGTTTCGTACCCTACCATAATCTCTACGTTTGTTCTCCGTATTAGTGGCTTCGGAGTGACTCTTTGTTGCATGTTGAGGGCTTGTTATATTATCTATCTATGTTATTAATGTTGAGAGAACTTGCACTAGTGAAAGTATGAACCCTAGAGACTCTTTGTATCAGGTGTGTTGGAGACACAAGAGACTCTTTGTTATTTGGTTGCAGGGTTGTTTGAGAGAGACCATCTTCATCCTACGTCACCTACAGATTGATAAACCTTAGGTCATCCACTTGAGGGAAATTTGCTACTGTCCTACAAACCTGTGCACTTGCAGGCCCAACAACGTCTACAAGAAGAAGGTTGTGTAGTAGACATCAATGGACCTACGCCCGGGTTGGCCGGGATAGAGGTGGGGAGTACACCGTGGCCGTGTCGCCTCCGGCACGGCCTCCGCTGGCATGCGGTAGCCCGGCGGAGAGATGGCCTATGGGTCCCGCCGACCGCAACTCATTGTTGTTGGCGATGCCGACGAGGCTCCGGACGGTGGCCCTCCATTCGTCAAGCTTCTTCGTGGTGGGAGGAAAATCGAGGAGCAGCTGCGCCCGCGCTAGGGCCTCCGCTGGCGTGGGTGGCAGCGAAAGCTGGGTGGACCGCTATGCGCCCCAACTTCTAACCAGGTTAGAAGGAGCCGCGTCACGGCCTCGCAGCCGTTCGCCACCTCCACCTCGGCGCACATGCTAGCCCTCCTCATCATGTGATGGGCTTGCGGGACTCTTCCCAGGGCGGCGCGCAGGGTCACCGGCAGGGTGACATTGCTCATCACACACAACCTGGGAAGAGCGCGCTGTGGGCGCCGGTGTTGGCATCTTGGAGGCCGCCGTGCTGCCATCTGGCGGGATGGCAGCGCCCCTGGAGTGCCCCGTGCCGCCTGTGGGGGGGGCGACTCCATCTCTAGAGCCTGCGACTGGTGGCTCGTTGCCTGGCGCGCAAACAACGCCACTCGCCGGGCCTGGACCGCCAGAGTGATGTGGATGTTCACGGGCCGCGCCACAGGTTCTCTCCGTGACTGGCCCGCTACTGGTCCGCACCGGTGCTGGCAACCTGGTCCCGGACGAACCAATCGCTGTGGTCGTATTCTTCTTCGGAGCCATGGCGATGAAGAACAGCTAGATCAATTGCTAGATCAGCTGCTAGACTAGATTCTCACAATTGCGCCCCCTACCTGGAACGCCAAAGATGTCGGTGGGAAACGACACCTATGGGATCACTGAAATCCCTACTACAGTTGTGGGGCGCGGGGATCGTGAGAAGAGCAGGACTAGTAGACAGCACCCAGGGGATTTACCCAGGTTCGGGCCGCAAAGATGCGTAAAACCCTATGATCCTTCTTTGGTGGATATATTTAGTGTTCTAGAGCTCTTGAACTAGCTCTGGGTGCTGCTAGGTTCGAAAGAGCCGAATCCTTCTCTAGTGCGCCATGGGCCTCCTTTTATAGGCAAAAGGGGCTGCCACAGTGGCACACATGAGGTGGAAAGTGCTACAATGTTATGAGCTTATCGTTGGTATTACAGGACAAAGTGCATTTAATGCATGGCTTAGGTGTCCCTCACTTTATCGGGGACGGGGGAGAGGCCCGTCCCGTCCGTCGCCGCTCTCCCTCGCTTCGACACACGCCCTGGCCAATGGTGCATGCGGTGCCATGTAGGTAGGCAGGCAGCTTAGGTACGCGGTGGCGGAGCCTCCACGAAGGGCTGCATGTTGCCACGCAGGTGCCTGCCCAGCTGGTTGGGTCGGCAGCTGCATGCGAATGTTGGCGAAGACTAGGCTGGCGTGGGCCTGGCAGTGGCCCTGCTGGCGCGCTTGGCGGGTGTCTTGCCGGGTGGCCCGACAAGGGTCTTGCCGTGGCGCGCTGGCGTCCCCGGCAAGGATCTTGCCAGGGGTCTTGTGGGTTTCTTCGGTGAGGATCTTGGTGAGGATTGTCGCCTTCCTATCCTCGTTTGATCTTGACTATTCTATGTCTTCACAAAGATCTGCATGCCACCATGGAGGTGCCTCCCGAGACTTGTTCTAATGCGTTAGTCCAGCGTTGGGGGGCTCAAAGGTGGGTCGCTCAGCTGGTGTGGGCGAGATGCCCCGGCAAGGGTCTTGCCGGGGTCGCTGAGGCTGCCCCGGCAAGGGTCCTTGCTGGGGGAACCTACTTCGTCCATCTGATCTTTGTGGCCTTGATCCCCGTCGTTGCTTTGTTTGTCTTGTGCCTTCAGCTTCTCTCCGGCTTCCCTTTCCTGCCCTATTATGCATAGCCGTGGCGGGTGGTGATGAAGCCATGTACCTAGGGTAGGGTCATGGACCTGTCCAAGGTACCCTCCCCAAGGACACCTCTAGAAGAAACTATCTTTCAGTCGACCTAGAAGGATTCCACTCGACAGACTCGAAGACAGTCGACCATGAAGACTCACTCGACCACCAGGAGATCCAGGGTCACTCTGCATCCAAATGGTCTATTATTAAGTAGTCTTTATGGCCATGATATCACTTTATGTAAGACATTACCAGTAACGCCAGACCTTTATGTACATTGAACCCTCTGCTATGTGGGCTGGCTGGGGTCCTGGCGCACTCTATATAAGCCACACCCCTCCACAGGCAGAAGGGTTCGCACCCCTATAACTCACACGCATATAATCCTGTCGACCGCCTCCGGGCACTGAGACGTAGGGCTGTTACTTCCTCCGAGAAGGGCCTGAACTCTTAAAACTCCTGCGTGTACAACTACTCCATAGCTAGGATCTTGCCTCTCCTTTAGTACCCCCCTACACTACTGTCAGACTTAGAACCACGACAGGTGGCTCTGACTGCTCGTGCACAAGTAAAGGGGTGAAAAGGAGAGCCCCTAGTTTTGTACACCAACAAAGTGGTAGGAAGCGCGACATAGCGACAGCATAGAGACAACTAGCATAGTAACGGTCATCTTTCCTGAAATCCCGCTAGGGAGAAGAATGAGTCCATTAAGAAGATGAACGGACGAAGACGAACCAAGCATAGTCGAACGAATCCCCACGGCCGCAATGAAACAAGAACTATCGAGAAGAAGCACATCCAAAAAGAAGCAAACAACACGGTAAACACACAACACATAAACAAGGCATGATGCTCCACCAAGGTGATGCATACAAGAACATCATATCAAAGCAAGTTTAAATGAGGCCGGAAACAACATATAACAATTCCGGTAAGTCCTCATATGCAAATTTAAAAATTTGTCCATATCTGAACAAAACATTAAGTTAAAGTTGTTAAACAGCAAGTTAAGATGCACCAAAATGATCTACACGTTTTCTAGTCAAGTTACATATAAAGTTTGTTTAATTCGGAGCTACGACCTAGAAGATATGAGCAAAACAAGTTGAACATGGCATTGATGCAAAATGCATTCAAACACACTCAAAACAAGGATTCAACATGACATGATGAACTACATGCAATTCTAAGCAAGTTTCATATAGAGCATGCTCAAAACAGAGCAACGGTGCAACACATACACTCCAAACAAGTTATAACAACAATCTGCCCAAAGCAGCAAGTACGCACTTTGTAAACATCAAAACAACATGCTACAGGAATCATATGAGCACAAACTTTGCATGCCCTTTACGTAAATCTAACATGCTCCAAATATCATTAAGGTTCAAGTTCATAGGCATCAAGTTCAAACCAATATGATCATTGCAAAATGCAACTTTATAACTCAGCAGCATATACATGAGCAGAGTTAATATGATCGCATGTTGGAGACATGGAACAAAGATGCTAAATAAACTATACATGGAAACCAAGGGCATGGCATCAAATTACACATGACAAATAGCAAATAACATCAAATTATAATATACATATGGCTCATGGATTAGTGGGAACCAACAAAACAATATTGAATGCTGAAACAGTTTCAGCAAGTGTAAAACAGCAACATCAGCATAGCATGTTTGCAAGCTTGAAACTGAGATCATAGTAAGTCCAAGATTAACAAACATGGCATTTAGGAAAAGTAATTATATCATAATCCAAAACATGTAATTGGATCATCTCCAAATAAGGCATGGATTAATTACTATTAAACTCGCAACATGGCATCATGAAGTTAACAGAAAACTGGAACATCATTTAGGCAAGTTCGTGGCAATAAAACTACATGCTACAGGACATATAGAAGGAATAAAATGGCATACAATTATAGATCATAACATGTACAACAAATATGTCAACTAAGAACCTCCATATTATGCATAGATTAATTGGTAGCATCCAGTAAACATGACATCATGATATAACAGACATTAACAACGACTAGCCCACTTCACAAACTCGATTCACTCACCACTGGTCATATAAAAATATATGAATCGTACCATTGTTAAAATTACATAATTATTCTCCTAAAACATGTTTACATGATTCTCAAAAGAAAATCACACAAAACGATATGAAAATGACACAATGGAAAGTTATAACAGTTTTCAGCAGTTAACAACAACATGCACTTTTGCAACAGAGATTATGATAGCTAGATGAACTCAAACAAGAAAGTCAGTGGTACTACCATGTAGATCATGAACATCACAACATGTTCATATCACTATCATCATCATAGGATCAACAAAGTCAAAGTTATAGCACTCAGAAGACACCTAAATAATGTTAACATGCAGCAGTTTATATCACTTGGTAGTTTTGCAACAAAGATTAAGGCATCAAGATGAATCGTAACATGCATGCAAACTACTCCATCATGGAGAGCACTTTGAGATTAACATTTTGACATATCATGGATGCAAGACAGTAATATGCACGGATATATGGCAGGTCAAACATGGGCACATGAGATAGAATATTTCGGGACAGAAGAAAAAGTCAACCTCCTCAGATGTAGGGTTCCTGGGAACATGAACCGAGGCGGTGACGGATCTGGCCGGAGAAGTGGTGGCGTTGGCCGGAGCTGGTCGGGGAAGTCGCCGGCGAGGTGGTCCCGGACCGGATCCAGTCGGATCTGGCTGGCAACAAGCGGGATGGCGGCGGAGGGGCACGGGGCGACAGCGAGCCGGCAAGGAGGCGGCGGCGGGGCAAGGGCGAGCCGGCGAGGAGGTAGCGCCGGGGTGGAGCACGGCGGCACGTGGAGGCGGCGTCGGGCGCAGCGAGCGGCAGCGGGGAGCGGAGGTAGGCGCAGGTCTGGAGGGCCACGCCTGGGCCTCACGGTCCCGGGGCGGCGCGCGGCGAGGGAGGCCGGCGGGGCCACGTGGCGCTTGCCGATTAGCCCGGGGCAGCGGCTGGACGTGTCCGATGCCAGCGGACGTGTCTGGTGCGCGGAGGAGTTGGATCTAGGGTTAGGGGTAGTTTTACTCATGATTTGAGGAGGGGGGGCTTTGTATAGATAGAGGGAGCTAGGTGAGGGCTATTGAGGAGCGGTTTTCTCCCACACGATCGTGATCCAATGGCGATGGGCATGGAGGGGGTTTAGATGGGCTAGGTAGGTTGTGTGGAGGAGTGTTGGGCTGTAAAGAGAAAGGGCTCCGGCGGTTAACGCGGTTAACCGTTGGGGCATCAAACGACCTCCAAATGGAACAAAATTTGACAAGCGGTCTACTGGTGATGTGCCAAGACCACTCATCGACTCTTGGCCCATTCCACGAACATTTTTCTGCGGCTCACAAAACAAGATCTGGGAGGTGCAACAGGCGCGCGTGTGTGTGTCGGGGCTCAGAATGGACAACAGAGAGGACTGGGAGGACCCGGAGGGATGCATGTGTTGAAAAACATGCAGATGAAATGCAGAAGATGACATGGAAAAATGCAACACGCAAGCAAATGACATGGCAACGACAGCGAATAAACGGAAGACACCTGCCGCATCGGTCTTAGGGCGTTACAACTCCCCTCCACTAACAGAAGAACTCATCCCGAGATCATAGGAACGAGACGGAGGAACAGAGGATGAGGTAAACAAGAGCTCAAGAGAGAAGAAGAACAAAGTCGAGAGCGCTTGGTAGAAAATAGGAACGGCGAATATGATGAGAATCAAAAGCTCAAGGAATAAGATAGACTCTGAAACCACTTCGGTTAGCCAAGGTTGAAAAAGAATAAGAACGAAAGAATTCCGGCAGCACTCCGGCTGAAAATGGAAAGAATGGAACATGAACTTCACAAGATGGGATGACATTTGACGAGATGAACAACACAATGCCTCAGGAAGAATAGAGGAACGAAAAGAACGGATAAGAGAACAACAACTTCCACCAAGAATGAATTCGATAGCATCCTTATAAGGGAGGATTAAACGGAGTTGTTGGGAAATCATCAACAAAAGAATAAGCTTGTTGTGGACTTATAAAAACATCTCCAAACTTGAGGTGAAACTATGCCACAAGCAAATGCTTGAATAGCTGAGAACAACGAAGAAATGCAAAACTCCACTTCGAAAGAATACAGAGAATTAATTGCACTTCGAGATGCAAGAATAATAATACTTGAGCTCCACCAACAAGAATCTTGATAAACTCTTGAAGAATGAATTAAATCATGAAGAACCACCATGAAGAACTCCGGTAAACAAAAGGATTAAAGAAACAAAGGCTGAAAAGAATAAGATAAAGCCTTGCGATGATCTAGATGGAGTTTCCGGCGAGATGACCAAGGAAAACTTGAAACTCTGGAAAAGAAAAGATGAATAACTTACAACCAAGAGATTATTCATCATGAAAAATATTCAACGGAAGGAATTAATCAACTTGATGAAAGAAGAATAAGAAATATGTTATGCTTATCCTTCATCTATTAAATTGCTGAAAGCAATGGATTGCATACAACTTATTCACGTTGAAAAGATTAAGGGGAGATATATCGGAAAACTTAGGAAGGTCTTCCTGAACTACCGGTAGGATTGGAAAGAACGAATGAATTGATATGTTAACAACGGAAAATAATTTTGAACGAACCACTGTAAGAATTCGAAAATGATTGATGAAAGAGAATGAATCACCGGGCAGAATTAGAGGAACAAATATGCTTGAGGGGATTTAGATGCAAAAGAACAAAGATATAACGAGCTGATCAAAGAATACTTGACAGATGCGCTGGGATAATTGGATAACGATAGCTGGAATGTGAGGACGAAGAATTCTTCTGGAATGATGGCCTCCAGTGAAACAAAATAGAAAACAATTTCTGAAATTCTCCGGATGGGAAAGGAAATAATTTATGACAAATGGAATAATTCGAGAGGATAACAAGTAGAACCGCAAATCTTCGGGATAACAGACAATATTTAGAGAAACTCTTCTTCGTTCTTCAAATGACGACGAGAAACACCACCAAAATTGTTGAGACACTCCGGAAGAATGAAAAGAGGAAAGGTTGAACCAGCAATGAAAAGAATTTGAAAGCAATCTTGGAGAAGGCATGTGACTGATGGAATCCATTCTTACGTCACACTTTGAAACAAATTTGAGAATAACTGCGGAATAATTAGAAGAGTCAGGTAAGATCCAGGGAAAAGACCTATGGGTTAGGGCCCACTAAAAGAAAACATAATTGAAAAAGGATTGTTGAATAGATAGATGATGCACCGGAACAATTGAAATATTTGAATGAGGTGACAACCTCGAATTAATTGGAACATAGACGAATCTCCTGATATGTCTTCCGCACTCCATAATGATTACATGGCGAGAGGCGAACGAGCAAGGGGAATACTTGATCCAAGGAAAAGAATATGATCAACCCGAAAAACTTGCATTGAGTCCACCGAAAAAGGAAAAGCAATGAAGAATGTCAAACGGGACAAGAATTCACCGGTTGAAGTGATTGAGGAAAGACTGAAGAGGCTCCGCACGAATGAAATTGATGCTCAAATAGAGACTCGGACTCCGGGACAAAAAGGGGTGGGAGGGCGGGAAAAACAAAGGCAACTTGGTAGGGGGAACAGACAAATAAATTGAAGAGAAAACACCGGTTGAAATAATTGAGGTAAGAATGCAAAGGCTTCGCACGAGTAGGATGGATACTCGATTATGGACTCCGGCTCCAAGAAGAAAAAGGGTGGGCATGTGGGTAAAAAGAAAGACAACTAAGGACGACATTGTTTCACCGTCCGAGAAAAAACTGAGGATTGATCTTGCCAAAGATGAAGAAGCATTGAATCAACTTGAAGAGAAGTTCACTGGTTGAACAAAGGATAGACAACGAACGAAAACACTGGCGCGATCATAAAGAAAAATTGAAGAGGAAGAGAAGTAATTCAAAAGACCTATGTGAGAGACGAAGGGGCTGAGGAGTAAAAAGTATTCCTACTCTCCGATATAACTAGACTCCAAAAACAATTTTCTTCTAGACTCGAAAATGGCTAACTACGATCAATCATGGGCGGCTCCTATGGTCGGTTGAGGCTCTGATACCAACTTGTCACGCCCAATATGTGACCCTATCCTAAAGGAACTCGAGGGTTCCACCAAGGATAGAGGCGCATATTGGAGACGCTTTTGCAAGGTGGATATCATTACACCGTACCATTACATAATAGTTTGGGATACATACAAAGGGCATACAAATGCCACATGAATACATCAAGCATCATACACAAGAGCAACATTCGACTATGGATGAAACACAAATAGAAACTCAAACGACATCCACCCTGCTAGCCCAGGCTGCCGACCAAGAACCTATCCCCTGAACAAAGAAGAAGCAGAAGAAGAACCCCAAGACAGGGATACATCACTCTCACGTCATGATCATCGCATTACCTACACCATCAACTATTGTTGTAGTAATCTGTGAGCCACGAGGACTTGGCAATCCGATTACCATGGGTATCAAGACTAGCAAAGCTTAAAGGGTATAGAATGGATAAGTGGTGAGGTTGCAGCAAGCGACTAAGCATGTATGGTGGCTAACTTACGAATACAAGAATGAGATGAGAAGCTACACAAACGGTCGCAAACTAGTAATGATCAATAAGTGATCCTGAACTAATTACGTTCAAACATAACCCCACCGTGTTCTCTTCTCGACCCACTCGAAAAGAGACTGTCATGGTTACACACATGGTTGGGTATTTTAATTCGAATCTGGTGTCAACTTCTCTACAATCGGATATTAACAACTCCCATCTGCAACACATACGCAGGCAACGGCTTTCCAAAGATCAAACCCTGCAGGGGTGTCCCAGCTTAGCCCATTACAAGCTCATGATCCACGGAGGCAATCCTCCATCACGGGACATCTAATCAGACTCGGGATCTCGGTGCACAAGACATTTCAACAATGGTAAAACAAAACCAGCAAGACCTCCCGGTGTGCCGACAAATCCCGATAGGAGCCGCACATAACTCGTTCTTAGGGCACAACGGATGGGCAAGACGTCGGGTTGGCTGATACCCTGGTTGCCCAAGGGACGCCAGACATCGCCGAGGTTGGACCAACACTCATAGGTATATTGGTCCGGGGGTTGATTAAAAATACTAGGGGTCCGGCGAAAATCCCCTATTTAAGTTTTAGTTGTTATTAGGCAAATGGAAAACCCATGTTGGGCCTTGTTGGAAGAGTTTTACTCAAAGCGAATTGTCAAGAGGGCCCATTCCCCTCACCGTGTTAGGGACGCAAAATCAAGGAACATAACACCGTATGATGGAAACTAGGGCAGTAAGAGTGGAACAAAACACCAGGCAAAAGGCCGAGCCTTTCACGCTTTACCAAGTATATAGATGCATTAATTAAATAAGAGATATTGTGATATCCCAAAATATCCATGATATCCATGTTCCAACATGGAACAACCTGCAACTGCACCTGCAACTAGCAACGCTATAAGAAGGGCTGAGCAAAGAGGTAAAATAGCCAAACAACGGTTTGCTAGGAAGGGTGGAAAAGGTTAGAGGCTGTCATGGCAATTTGGGAGGCTTGATAAACAAGTGTTAGGAAGCGCGACATAGTGATAGCATCGATACAACTAGCATAACAATGATAGTAGTGAGATCCAAGGTAACGCTCAACTTGGCTGAAATCCCGCTAGGAAGAGGAACGAGTCCATGAAGAAGACGAATGGGCGAAGACGAACCAAGCGTAGTCGAACAAATCCTCACGGTAGCAACAAAATAGGAACTATCAAGAAGAAGTACATCCAGAAATAAGAACACAACATGGTAAACACACAACACATAAACAAGGCATGATTCTCCACCAAGGTGATGCATACAAGAACATCACATCAAAGCAAGCTTAAATGAGGCCGGAATCAACATATAACAATTTCGGTAAGTCCTCATATGCGAATTTCGAAATTGGTCCAGATCTGAACAAAACATTAAGTTAAAGCTGTTAAACAACAAGTAAAGATCCACCAAGATGATCTACACAGTTTTCTAGTCAAGTTACATATAAAGATCTTTTAATTCGGAGCTACGACCTAGAAGATATGAGCAAAACAAATTAAACATGGCATTGATGCAAAATGCATTGAAACATCAAGCAAACACACTCAAAACAAGGATTCAACATGACATGATTAAACTACATGCAATCTAAGCAAGTTTCATATAGAGCATGCTCAAAACGGAGCAACGGTGCAACACATACACTCCAAACAAGTTATAACAACAATCTGCCCAAAACAGCAAGTAGGCACATTGCAAACATCAGAACAACATGCTACAGGAATCACATGAGCACAAACTTGGCATGCGCTTCATGTACAGACAAAATTCTCCAAATATCATTAAGGTTAAGGTTCATAGGCATCAAGATTAAATCAATATAATCATTGCAAAATGCAACTGAATAACACAGGAGCATATACATGAGCACAGTTAATATGATGGCATGTTGGAGGCATGAAACAAAGATGCTACAGCAACTATACTTGGCAACCAAGGGAATTGCACCAAAGTACACATGACATAGAAAAAATAACATCAAATCATAATATACATATGGCTCATGGATTAGTGGGACCCAACAAACCAATATTTAATGCTGAAACAGTTTCAATGTGTAAAAGGAGCAACATCAACATAGCATGTTTGCAAGCTTGAAACAGTGATCATATGAAGTCCAAGATTAACACACATGGCATTCGGAAAAATTAATCATAGCATACTCCAAAACATTTAATTGGAGCATCTCAAAAGAGGCATAGGTTATTAATATTAAGCTCACAACATGGCATCATGAAGTTAACAGAAAACTGGAACATCATTTAGGCAAGTTCATGGCTATGAACCTACATGCCACAGGAAATATATAAGGCATACAATGGCACAACATGGTAGAGCATAACATTTACAACAAAACATGTCAACTAAGCATCTCTAGATTATGCAGATATTTTTTGGTAGCATCGAGTAAACATGACATCATGATATAACAGAGTCAGCTAGACAGTATATTAACAACGAGTAGCCCACTTCACAAGCTTGATGCGCTCACCACATGGCATATCAAAATATATGGATTGCACAAATCTAAAGATGACAAACTTATGATCCTGAAACATGTTGACATAAGGCTCAAAAGAAAATCACACAAAAAGATATGGAAATGACAAAATGGCAAGTTATAACAGTTTTCAGTAGTTAACAGCAACATGCGCCTTTGTTACAGAGATTATGATAGCTAGCTGAAACCAAACAAGGAAGTCAGTAGCACTAGCACGTAGACCATGAATAGAAGAACATGTGCATATCACGATTATCATCAAAGGATTAACAAAGATGAAGTTACAACACTCACAAGACGCCTAAATGATGTTAACATGCAACAGTTTTCAGCAGTTTATATCACTTACAGTTTTGCAATGAATATTAAGGCATCAATATGCATAGTAACATGCATGCTAACTACTCCATCATGAAGAGCACTGTGGGATCAAAATTTTGACTTATCATGCAAGCAAAACAGAGTAATATGCATGGAGATATGGCATGTCAAACATGGGCACATGAGATAGAATATTTTGGGATGGAAGAAAAAGTCAACCTCCTCAGATCCAGGGTTCCTCGGCACAAGAACTAAGGCGGCGACGGATCTGGCTGGAGACGTCGTGGCGGTGGCCGGAGTTGGTCAGGGAAGTCGCCGGCGAGGCGGTCCCGGGCCGGATCCGGCCGGCGAAGACCGGGACAGCGGCGGAGGGGCGCGGGGCAACGGTGAGCCAGCGAGGAGGCGGTGGTTGGGCGGAGCACGACAGTGCGTGGAGGCAGCATCGGGCACGGCGAGCGGCAGCGGGGAGCGGAGGCAGGCACGGGCGGCGCGGACCGGGAGGGCCACGCCTCGGCCTCACGGGCATGCAGCGGCACACGCCGGACGGAGGCCGGCGGGGCAACATGGCGCTTGCCGATTGGCTCGGGGTGGTGGCTGGACGCGTCCGGTGCCGGCAGACGTGTCTGGCGCGCGAGTAGTTGGATCTATGATTAGGGGTGATTTTACCAGTGATTTGAGGAGGGGAGGCCTTTATATAGATAGAGGGAGCTAGGAGAGGGCTATTGAGGTGCGGTTTTCGCCCACACGATCGTGATCCAACGGCGAAGGGCATGGAGGGGGTTTAGATGGGCTAGGTGGGCTGTGTGGAGGGGTGCTGGGCTGCAAAGAGAAAGGGGTCCGGCGGTTAACGTGGTTAACCATTGGGGCATCAAACGACCTCCGAATGGAACAAAATTTGACAGGCGATCTACCGGTGATGTGCCAAGACCACTCGTCATCTCTCGGCCCATTCCGAGAACGTTTTATGTGGCTCACAAAACAAGATGTGGGAGGTGCGACGGGCGCGTGCGAGTGTGTCGGGGTTTAGAACGGATAACAGAGAGAATTGGTAGGACCTAGACGGATGCAAGATTTGAAAACATGCAGGTGAAATGCAGATGATGACATGGCAAAATGCAACACACAAGAAAATGACATGGCAACGACAGCGAATAAATGGAAGCCACCTGGCGCATCAGTGTCGGGGCGTTACAACTCTCCTCCACTAATAGAAGATCTCGTCCCAAGATCTTAGGAATGAGATGGAGGAATAGAGGACGAGGTAAAACAAGAGGTGATGAGAGAATAAGAACCAAGTCGAGAGCACTCGGTAGAAAAGAAGAATGGCGAATATGACGAGAATCAAAAGATGAAGGAATAAGATAGACTCTGAAACCACTCAGGTTAGCCAAGGTAGAAAAAGAATAAGAACAAAAGAATTTCGGCAGCACTCCGGCTGAAAATGGAAGGAATGGAATATGAACTTGACAAGATGGGATGACACTTGACGAGATGAACAACACAATACCTCCGGAAGAATAGAGGAACGAAAAGAATGGGTAAGAGAACAACAACTTCCACCAAGAATGAATTTGATAGCATCCTTAGAAGGGAGTATTAAACGGAGTTGTTGAGAAATCAACAACAAAACAATAATCTTGTTGTGGACTTATCAAAAACATCTCAAAATTTGAGGTGAAACTATGCCACAAGAAAATGCTTGAATAGCTGAGAAGAATGAAGAAATGCAAAACTCCACTTCAAAAGAATAAGGAGAATTAATTGCACTTCGAGATGCAAGAAGAATAATATTTGAGCTCCACCAACAGGAATCTTGGTGAACTCTTGAAGAATGAATTAAATCATGAAGAACCACCATGAAGAACTCCGATAAACAAAAGGATTAAAGAAATGAAGGTTGAAAAGAACAAGATGAAGCCTTGTGATGATTTAGATGGAGTCTCCGATGTGATGGCCGAGGAAAATTTGAAACTCTAGAAAAGAAAAGATGAACAACTTAGAACCAAGAAATTATTCATCATGAAAAATCTCCGAAGGAAGGAATTAATCAACTTGATGAAATAAGAATAAGAAATATGTTATGCTTATCCTTCATCAATTAAATTGCTGAAAGCAATGGATTGCATACAACTTATTCGCGTTGGAAAAGATTAAGGGGAGATATAGCACAAAACTTGGGATGGTCTTCCTGAACCACAGGTAAGATTGGAAAGAACGAATGAATTGATATGATAACAACGGAAAAGAATTTTGAACGAACCACCATAAGAATTCGAAAATGACTAATGAAAGATAATGAATCACCGGGAAGAATTAGAGGAATAAATATGCTTGAGGGGATTTAGATGCAAAAGAATGAAGAGATAACCAGTTGATTAAAGAATACTTGACAGATGTGCCGGGATAATTGGATAACGATAGCTAGAATGTGAGGACGAAGAATTCTTCTGGAATGATGGCCTCCAGTGAAACGAAACAGAGAACAATTTCTGAAATACTCTGGATGGGCAACGAAAGAATTTCTGACAAACGAAATAATTCCAGAGGATAACAAGAAATTAGAACCGTGAATCTTCAGGATAATGGACAAGATTTAGAGAAACTCTTCTTCGATCTTCAAATGACAACGAGAAACACCACCAAAATTATTGAGCACTCCGGAAGAATGAAAAGAGGAAATGTTGAACCAACAATGGAAAGAATTTGAAAGGGATCTTGGAGAAGACATGTGACCGATGGAATCCATTCTTACATCACAGTTTGAAAAGAATTTGAGAATAATCCGGAATAATTAGAAGAGTCAGGTAAGATCCTAGGAAAATACCTGTGGGTTAGGGCCCACTGAAAAAACACCGTTGAAAAAGGATTGTTGAAGAGATAGATGATGCACTGGAACAATTGAAATATTTGAATGAGGTGACAACCTCGAATTAATTGGAACATAGACGAATCTCCTGAGATGTCTTCCGCACTCTGGAACGATTAAATGGAGAGAGGCGAACGAGCAAGGGGAACACTTGACCCAAGTAAAAGAATATGATCAACCCGAAAAACTTGAATTCAGTCCACCAGAAAAGAAAAAGTGATGAAGAATGTCAAACGAGACGAGAATTCACCGATTGAAGTGTTTGAGGAAAGACTGAAGAGGCTCCGCACGAATGAAATTGATGCTCGAATAGAGACTCAGACTCCGGGAAAAAAGGGGTGGGACTGCGGGAAAAACAAAGGCAACTTGCAAGGGGGAGCCGACGAATAAATTGAAGAGAAAACACCGGTTGAAATAATTGAGGAAAGAATGCAAAGGTTTCGCATGAGTAGGATGGATACTCGATTATAGACTCTGGCTCCGAGGATAAAAAGGGTGGGCGGGTGGGGGAAAAGAAAGACAACTAAGGATGACATTGTTTCCACGTCCGAGAAAGAACTGAGGATTGATCTTGCCAAAGATGAAGAAGCATTGAATCAACTCGAAGAGAAGTGCACCAGTTGAACAAAGGATAGACAACGAACAAAAACATCGGCACGATCCTAAAGAAAATTTGAAGGGGAAGAGGAGTAATTCAAAACACCTACGTCAAGATTCCTCACCAAAGCGGCAAAGGGGCTGAGGAGTAAAAAGAATTCCTACTCTTTTATATAACTAGCCTCCAGAAACAGTTTTCTTCTAGACTAGACAGCGGCCAACTATGATCTATCATGGGGGGTTCCTATGGTTGGTCAAGCTCTGATACCAACTTGTCATGCCCAATATGCGACCCTATCCTAAAGGAACTAGAAGGTTCCACCAAGGATAGAGGCGCATATTGGAGATGCTTTTGCAAGGTGGATATCATTACATCGTACCATTACATAATAGTTGGGGACATACAATGGGCATACAAATGCCACATGAATACATCAAGCATTATACGCAGGAGCAACATCTAACTACAAATGAAACACAAACAAAAACTCAAACGACATCCACCCTGCTAGCCTAGGCTGCCGACCAGGAACCTATCCCCTGGATGAAGAAGAAGCAGAAGAAGAACCCCAAGACAAGCATACATCACACTCACGTAATGATCATCACATTACCTATACCAGCAACTATTCTTGTAGTAATCTATGAGCCACGAGGACCCGGCAATCCCATTACCATGGGTATCAAGACTAGCAAAGCTTAAAGGGTATGGAATGGGTAAGTGGTGAGGTTGCAGCAAGCGACTAAGCATTTATGGTGGCTAACTTACGAATACAAGAATGAGATGAGAAGCTATCCAACAATCGCAAACTAGTAATTATCAATAAGTGATCCTGAAGTACTTACGTTCAAACATAACCCCACCGTGTTCTCTTCTCGACGCACTCGAAAAGGGACCGTCGCGGTTACACACACGGTTGGGTATTTTAATTTGAATCTGGTATCAAGTTCTCTACAACCGGATATTAAAAACTCCCATCTGTCACATAACTGCAGGCATGGCTTTCGAAAGATCAATCCCTGCAGGGGTGTCCCAACTTAGCCCATTACAATCTCACGATCCACGGAGACAATCCTCCATCGCAGGACATCCAATCAGACACGGGATCCCGGTGCACAAGACATTTCTACAATGGTAAAACAAAACCAGCAAGACCTCCTAGTGAGCTGACAAATCCCGATAGGAGCCGCACGTATCTCGTTCTCAGGGCACAATGGATGGGCAAGACATCGGGTTGGCTGAGACCCTGGTTGCCCAGCGGGCGCCAGACATCGGCCAGGTTGGATCAACACTCAGAGGAGCATTGGCCCGGGGGTTGATTAAAAATACTAGGGTTCTGGGGAAAATCCCCTATTTAACTTTTAGTTGTTATTAGGCAAATGGAAAACCCATGTTGGGCCTTGTGGAAGAGTTTTTTTCAAAGCGAACTGTCAAGAGGGCCCCATACCCCTCATCGTGTTAGGGACACAAAATCAAGGAACATAACACCGGTATGACGAAAACTAGGGCGACAAGAGTGGAACAAAACACCAAGAAAAAGGCCGAGCCTTCCACCCTTTACCAAGTATAGAGATGCATTAATTAAATAAGAGATATTGTGATATCCCAAAATATCCATGATATCCATGTTCCAACATGGAACAATCTGCAACCGCACCTGCAACTAGCAACACTATAAGAAGGGATGAGCAAAGCGGTAAATAGCCAAACAACGGTTTGCTAGGAAGGGTGGAAAAGGTTAGAGGCTATCATGGCAATGTGGAAGGCTTAATAAACAAGTGGTAGGAAGCGCGACATATTGATAGCATCGAGACAACTAGCATAGCAATGATTGTAGTGAGATCCAGGGTAACTGTCATCTTTCCTAAAATCCCACTAGGAAGAAGAACGAGTCCATTAAGAAGACGAACGGGCGAAGACGAACCAACAGGAGTCGAACGAATCCTCACGGTCGCAACAAAACAGGAACTATCGAGAAGAAGCACATGCGGAAAGAAGCAAACAACATGGTAAACACACAAGACATAAACAAGGCATGATTCTCCACCAAGGTGATGCATACAAGATGATGTACACGGTTTTCTAGTCAAGTTACATATAAAGTTTGTTTAATTCGGAGCTACAGCCTAGAAGAGATGGGCAAAACTAGTTAAACATGGCACTGATGCAAAATGCATTCAGACATGAAGCAAACACACTCAAAACAAAGATTCAACATGACATGATGAAACTACATGCAATGGTAAGCAAGTTTCATATAGATAATGCTCAAACCGGAGCAACGGTGCAAGACATACACTCCAAACAAGTTATAACAACAATCTGCCCAAAACAGCAAGTACGCACTTTGCAAACATCAAAAGAACATGCTACAGGAATCATATGAGCACAAACTTCACATGCGCTTCATGTACAGATAAGATGCTCCAAATATCATTAAAGTTCAGGTTCATAGGCATTAATATTAAACCAATATGAGCATTGCAAAATGCAACTTTATAACACAGGAGCATATACATGAGCAGAGTTAATATGATGGCATGTTGGAGGCATGAAACGAAGATGCTACAGCAACTATACATGGAACCCAAGGGCATGGCATCATAGTACAGATTACAAAGAGCAAATAAAATCAAAGCATAATGGCTCATGGATCAGTGGGAACCATCTCCAGATTATGCATGGATTAATTGGTATCATCCAGTAAACATGACATCATGATATAACAGATTCAGCTAGACAGAACATGAACAACGAGTAACCCACTTCACAATCTTGATGCGCTCACCACAAGGCATATCAAAATACATGGATTGCTCCATAATAAAGATGACATAATTATTCTCCTAAAACATGTGGACATGATGCTCAAAAGAAAATCATACAAAAAGATACAAAAATGGCAAAATGACAAGTTATAACAGTATTCAGCAGTTAATAGCAACATGCACTATTGCAACAGAGATTATGATAGCTAGATGAACTGAAACGAGCAAGACAGTGCCACTAGCCTGTAGAGCGTGAAGAGCATAACATGTGAATGTCAAGATCATCATCATAGGATCAACAGAGACAATGTTATAGCACTCACAAGACACCTAAATGATGTTACCATGCAGCAGTTTATATCACTTAGCAGTTTTGCAATGAAGATTAAGGCATCAAGATGAATAGTAACATGCACGCAAGCTACTTCATCTTTAGGATCACTCTGAGATGAACATTTTGACATATCATGCACGCAAAACGAAGTAATATGCATGCAGATATAGAAGGTCAAACATGGGCACATGAGATAGAATATTTTGGGACTTAGAAGAAAAGGTCAACCTCCTCAGATCTAGGGTTCCTCGGCACACGAACCGAGGTGGCGACAGATCTGGCCGGAGACGTGGTGGCGATGGCCGGAATTGGTCGGGGAAGTCGTCGGCGAGGCGGTCCTGGGCCGAATCCGGCCGGCGGCAGAGGGGCACGGGGCGATGGCGAGCCGACGAGGAGGCGGCGGCGGGGCGGAGCACGGTGGCGCGTGGAGGCGGCATCGGGCGCGGCGAGCGTCGGCGGGGAGCGGAGGCAGGCGCATGGGCCAGGAGGGCCGCGCCTGGGCCTCACGAGCCCGTGGCGGCGCGCGGCGGAGGGAGGCTGGCGGGAACACGTGGCGCTTGCCAATTGGCTTGGGTTGGCGGCTGGACGCATCCGGCGCTGGTGGATGTGTCTAGCATGTGGAGGAGGAGTTGGAGCTAGGGTTAGGGGTGGTTTTACCCGTGATTTTAGGAGAGGAGGCCTTTATATAGATAGAGTGAGCCAGGAGAGGGCTATTGAGGTGCGGCTTTCGCCCACACGATCATGATCCAACAGCGAAGGGCATGGAGGGGGTTTAGATGGGGTAGGTGGGCTGTATGGAGTGGTGCTGGGCTGCAAAGAGAAAGGGGCCTGACGGTTAACGCGGTTAACCATTGGGGCATCAGACGACCTCCAAATGGAACGAAATTTAAGAGGCGGTCTACCGATGATGTGCCAAGACCACTCGTCAACTCTCGGCCCATTCCAAGAACATTTTTGTGTGGCTCACAAAACAAGATCTAGGAGGTGCGACGGGCGCGTGCGAGTGTGTCGGGGCTCAGAACAGACAACAGAGAGAACTGGGAGGACCCGGACGGATGCAAGTTTTGAAAAACATGCAGATGAAATGCAGATGATGATATGGCAAAAGAAAATGACATGGCAACGAAGGCAAATAAATGGAAGACACATGGCTCATCAGTCTCGGGGCGTTACACCGGCCCAGCTAAAGGCCCAATAGTCTGAGTTAAGGCCCGTACGGCTAGTGTCAAATCGTCCCATCAATGGCCCTTCCTAAACTTGTCATCATCACGGCCCATGGTCACTTCTGGCATGTTAACAGTCCTCTAAGTATTTGGGACGAATTACGGCCCAGTGTATTTCCGGCCTATTAAAGTCCTGCTTCATTTGGGCCCATTTACAGGCCATTGAAACTTTCGGCCCATAAACGACCGTGAAGAATTTGGGTCATATCTGGCCATGTCTAACATTCGGCCTGTTAGAGGCCCACAATAGGTTTGGGCCAGTTTCAGCCTGTTGTGATTATCGGCCAGTTAATGTCGGACGAAATCCATGGTCCATATGTGGCCCAACATCACATTGGGCCTATTAATAGCCCATAAAAATATGACACTAATCAATCCCGGCCGAACTTTCGGCCTGTTAAAGGCCCGTGTAGTAGGTCGGCGCTTTTACGGCCCGTTCGAATTTCGGCGTGTGAACAATCCCCATTGTAAATGGGCCACCATTTCGGCCTGCTAAGACCAGTGGGTTATTTGGCACAATCAGGGCCCAATCTCACGTTCGGCCTATTAAAGGCCCGTGTTTTTTACGGGCTCGAGATATTTACACCTGTAAACGGCCTATTGTTACTGAGGGCCCAAATTATGTTTAGGCCTATTAAAGGCCCACTATGGGCACAGGACTACCAAAAAATATGAAAGCTTATGCTGATTTAGGCCTAGATATTTTTAGTGGGATACATGCAAATTTCGGCCCATAATCGTTTTTAGCCCAATTGGAATGGGCCTGACGACTTATTGCATGTTGGGTTCCTACGAAGCTTTCGGCCGAATACATTACTAAGATAAACCTACACTATACAAAAATAGTGTCGTAATTACTGCAGCCTTTGGTAGCATCATAAATGTTGTATCATAACAAAATAAATTCCAACCATACAACAAAAGGCATGTTGGCATAAAGTTTACAGTCCTTGTAGATAAAAGCACCATCAGATGTATAGAAGCACAGATCATTTGACCTGAGTGCTAATGTTTCAGGCTGTAGAATTTGACAGAGTAGCATGATCTTCACCTTTTTTTCGGCCATTTCTCTTGAACAATGAAGCGAATGTCTGATA
This sequence comes from Triticum aestivum, assembly GCF_018294505.1. Lineage (NCBI taxonomy): Eukaryota > Viridiplantae > Streptophyta > Magnoliopsida > Poales > Poaceae > Triticum > Triticum aestivum. Next base: position 309,413,349 of record NC_057798.1, read on the forward strand.
GTCTGGTTTCAAAACCATTCATATCTTGATGACATTTGTCAACCGCTATTCATGTTTCCGAAACGACGTCCATTAGAGATTGGACTTGTGTCTGGAGCACAGATATATCACTCTGTCTAGCCGGAAGATTTTGTTTAGTAGGCGATTTGGACAAGGTTACCTTGACAACCAAACCAGAATTACACAGGAAGGTGCTTTTTGCACTGTTAGTGGAGAGATACTGATGCACTGCAGCAAGAGGTGACATTGTGCCTGTGGTAGCCTCGTCACCTTCAGGTGGTTGTGGTTGTTCAATCATTTGTTCCATATCTTGTTGAAAGTTTGAACTTGTAGATTAGTGTACCAGATAAGGTACTAATGAGACAAAAACAAACAAACTAGGTTACACGTTTATACATAACTTATTTTGGTGAACTATTGTAATACATTAGCATGTATTGTAGTGCCAACTACAAAATAAAATCACTTTCAAAACATATGTCCATGTAGCATGCCTACTGTATTGTCTATTTCCTCACATTCGTTGACATCTAAGGATAAAGAGACATGATTTAAAGTAGGATGAACACAGTATGACATCATTCATATCATGGGCAAACCGATATAAAACAAATAGGCTATTTTATCACTGTGTGCACACGTGAACATCACAACTAGATTACAGATCAAGACCAAAAGAATATCATTCATCTCTTTTAAACCATGTAAGGTGAAACTATACGTTAGGACAATTGTGTATAAAAGTGAACAGAGTAACTGACATTGGCTACAAACCAAGCAGTTAAATGAACACATCACAATACCAGTCAATTCAAAGGCAGGAGGAGTAAGGACTTACAACGGCAGCTTGAACTGGTTGCTCATGCCTTTCATCTTGCTGGTGTGGTAATCCTTGAAGATTTGCACTGCATTCGGTTCAGGTTTTTTTGGTCCGCACGGGCTTTCATCTATATTTGGAACAAGTCAATATAGATACGATAATATGGCACAGAAAAAAGAAGGAAGTAGCAGCTATTTACAAGAGCCTTGCAGTGTGCAATATAGCTATGAGATCCTATTGTCTGTTGGAATTTCATTTTATAACGGTTGGTTGTGTTCTTGCAATAGTTAGCCTAGAAGAAGATACACTTGTAATGCACATACATAAATACAAGTTCAATATGTGGTCTGACCAAATACATATAGCCTACCTGATACTTTGGCTCAGACCAGTGTTTAACAAGGGTTGTCCAGTCTTTATCTATAATATATTCCACTGGAGATGTTTGGGCCATTTCATTGTTAGCCTTGCCTTCAAAGTGAGATTTTCTAAGGTGGTACCGATACTGTCGCAGAGCAGACTGGAAAACATGAGTGCATGCTTGTTTAGTTGCATCATCTTTCAGATCCAACTTGAACCTCATATGTTGAAAAAAGAATGTGAGTCTTATGAGGATGAAACTAGAAAGTATGGGACAGAGCAAGACAATATTACTAATTGTGATGAATACAATTACTTACAGATAAATGGTCAAGGAAGGTGTTAGACTGGGTATTGTCTTTCTCATTCCTGTACTGGATCCACGTTGGGAGGATACATGCATGACACCTGACGACAACTTGGGAAGGCAGCTTGGGAACTGGCCAGTTCTGGAGCAAACGAACGAGTAACTCATTGAGATGCTGGTACAGTTTAAGTGGATGTTGCAGCTAGTGGAGCAGGTGATACTGTGTTTGTAGATTTAGCCGGTGGACTTGGACCTTCTACTGCACTATAAGTACCAGCAGAATCTCGAGGGAAGATCCTTTTCCATTTCACCTGACGAGTAACACCATTCTCTACTATATTCTTTTCCTTGCTCTTTTTCGACTTTGCCATGTCAAGCCGTATCCACAACACAAAAGAATAAAATCGCTCTTCAGAACTCATTGATGCATGATACAGACAAGCAATACTTTGATGTAAGACAACCGTATGAGGATGTAATATGTAAGAAAAATAGGACGACGTGATATATTGACAACTATGATGTGTAAACTAAGCAGAAGGATTTTCAAGAAAATAGAAGTAACACAAGCTAGACACCATATGAAAGATGCAACCAATATTACTCTGCCAAGTTAAAACTGTCTTGTCATAAGTGGCAATTCAAAAACTTAGAAGCAGTACAACGTAGAAATCAATGCAAGATGCAACCACTATCAAACTGCCATGTTAAAAGCGTCCAATCATGAGTGACTGATGCGGGATACACAACAGCAGTACTTTGATGTAAGAACATGGTATGATAGATAGATGCAATGCATTCTAGACATAGAAAGACATGTCATATGCACAAGTATAACATATAAACTTAGCAGGTGCAATTTAATCAAAATAGAAGAAAAATGGCTAGACAACATATGAAACATGAAACCAATTATCACACTGTCAACTTAGAGCAAGCACCTGCGATGGTGGAGTACGGGAAATGAACTCATTATGTAGACATGGGACTTCAACTTCATTAGCAGTAGAAGTGGAAAATCTAGAGAGCCTCTGTTTGCGTCGGTGTGGAGGACCACCAAGATCCCCTACCTTACTCTATTCCTTCCTATTTTCTAATATTGCCTTATGAAGTCAAAACCACAAAAAGATGAATAAAATTAGCTCTGCATAACTGGTTGATGCATGATACAGATAAACACTACTTTGATGTAAGGCAAGCGCAGGATGGAGGATGGAATATATACAAAAAGGACAGCATTGCATATTGACACGTACGATAGGAGGATGGAATATGTATGAAAAAACTATAAGCAGAAGGCATTTCAACAAAATTAGAAGAAATGAAAGCTAGGCACCATATGAACATGCAACCAATATCACTCTATCGGGTAAAAAGTGTCTCGTCGTAAGTGCCATTTCAAGAAATTAGAATCAGTACAAGCTAGAAGACAATGCAAGATGCAACCTACATCACTGTCCCAAGTTAAATGTGTCTTATGGGTAAGTGATCGTTGCAGGTATAAGTTGTAAGCTACGCAGATGCATTTCAAGATAATCAGAAGCAATACAAACTAGACATCATACGGAACACGCAACCACATATAATAGTTCCAAGTTAGAGCAAGCACCTGTGATGGTGGAGTAGGGGAGATGTGCTCATCATGTACACATATGTTCTAGAAACAGGAACATGTGTCATATTCACAGGCATTATGTGTAAAGTAAGCAGATGCAATTCAGTAAAGTTAGAAGCAATACAAGCTAGACATCATACGCAACATGCAACCACATATAATAGTGCCAAGTTAGAGCAAGCACCTGTGATGGTGGAGTAGGGGAGATGTGCTCATCATCTACACGGCTACGTTGACTGTCTAGACTTGTGTTGTCTTGCGAATCTTGTTGGGAGGATGGGGGAGTAGAATCTATAGAGACCCTCCGTTTCTGTTGCTCGGAAGGACCACCATCATCAAATGCCTTACCAATTTCCTTCCACTTTATTGATATTGCATTGTGAGGTCAAACCGACAAGAAAAAGCAATATAATTCGCTCTTCAGAATACATTCATGCATGATACTAACGAAGACTACTCTGATGAAAGGCAAAGTCATAATACGAGGAGGGAATATGTACGAAAACTCGGACAGCTTGACATATTCACACCTATGATGTGGTAACTAAGCAGAAGGCACTTCAACAAATTAGAAGCACTGCAAGCTAGGGACCATATGGAAGGTGCAATTAATATCACTCTGCCAAGTTAAAACTGTCTCATTATAGGTGGCGTTCATCAAACTAGAAGCACTACATGCTAGAAATCATATTCAAGACGCAAACCAATATCACACTGCCAACTTAAAGGTGTCCCATCATAAGTGACTGATGCAGGATACACAAGAAGAGTATTTTCATGTAAGAACATGGTGTGATAGACATATATATTATGTACCAAAAACAGGAAATTGTGTCATATTCACACGTATCATGTGTAAGCTAAGGAGATGCCGTTTACACTAATTAGGAGCAATACAAGCTAGACACCATATGCAACATGCAACCAGATATCACACTGCCAAGTTAGAGCAAGCACCTTGGATGGTGGAGTAGGGGAGCAGAGACTTGGACCTTGTAATGCACTAGGAGTACAAGGAGAATATGTACAGATGCTCCGTTTATGTTGCTGCAGAGGACCACCATCATCACCTTCCTTACTCTTTTCCTTCCTCTTTCTTGATTTTGCCTTGTCAAGTCAAACCCACAAGAAAAAGGAATAAAATTGCTCTTCAGAACTCATTGATGCATGATACTGACAAACACTACTTTCATGTAAGGCAACCGCATGATAGGAGGATGGAATATGTAAGAAAAATAGGACGGCGTGACATATTGACATGTATGATGCATAAAGTGCAAACTCAGCAGAAGGTGTTTGAACTTGTTAGAAGAAATGCAAGCTAGAAACCATATGAAAGATCAAACCAATATCACTCAACCAAATTAAAAGGGTGGCCTAACAAATGTATTTGACCAAATTAGAAGCAATACATGGCAACATGCTAGAAATAATATGCAATATGCAACGAATAAAGGTGTATCATCGTAAGTGATTGATGCAGGATACAGAAGAGAGGTAGTTTCATGTAAGGACATGGTTAACACATAGATGTAGTGTGTACCAAAAATAGGAAGGCATGTCATATTCACAGGTATAATGTGTAAACTAAGAAGATGCAATTTACCCTAATTAGAAGCATTACAAGCTAGACACCATATGCAACATGCAACCACATATCACACTGTGAAGTTAGGGCAAGCACCTATGATGGCGGTGTGGGGGAAGTGAGGTCTTCAAGTACAAAGCTATGTTCAATATCTTCATTTAGGCTTGCTATTTCTTGAGAATCATGTGGAGAGGATGCAACTGCACTCTTTATAAGAGTAGCGCGTCTCATACTAACCCACGTGCATGACTGTCTCGTCATAAGCGATAGATGCAGGATACACAAGAACAGTAGTTTGATGTAAGAACATGATGTTATAGGCAAATGTAGTATGTACCAAAAACAGGAAGGCGTGTCATATTCACATGTATAATGTGTAAGCTAAGGAGATGCTATTTAACAAAATAGGAGCAATACAAGCTAGGCACAATATGCAACATGCAACCAAATATCACACTGCCATGTTAGAGCAAGCACCTGGGGTTGTGGAGTAGGGGAGATGAGATTTGGAACTTGCACTGCAGTAGGAGTAGCAGGAGAATCTGCAGAGATCATCTGTTTTGGTTGCTCCAGGGGACCACCATCATTCCATGCCTTCATCCTTTTAGATTTTTCCTTGTCAAGTAAACACACATGAAAAAGGAATGAAATTCGCACTTCCAAATTCATTGATGCATGATACTGACGAACACAACTTTTAGGTATGGCAACCACATTGTAGGAGGATGGAATATGTATGAAAAAATGCTAAGTAGAAGGCATTTCAACAAACTGGAAGCAATGCAATCTAGACACCATATCAAAGATCCAACCAAAATCACTCTACCATGTTAGATCTGTCTCATTATAAGTGGCACTTCAACAAATTAGAGGCAATACATGTTTGAAATGATATGCAAGATGCAACCAATATTACACTATCAACTTGAAGGTGTATTGTCAGAAGTGATTGATTAGGGATACACAAGAAAAGTAGTTTGATGTAAGAACATGGTTAATAGAAAGACGTAGTATGTACCAAAAACAGGAAGGCCATATTCACAGGTATAATGTGTTAACTAAGCAAATGCAATTTACCCTAATTAGAAGCATTACAAGGTAGACACCATATGCAACATGCAACCACATATCACACTGCCAAGTAAGAACAAGCACCTGCGATGGTGGTGTCGGGGAATTGCGGTCATCAACTGGAGAGCTACATTGACTATCTTCATTTAGCCTTGTTGTTTCTTGAGAATCATGTGGGAAGGCATGTCATTATCAAAGGTATAATGTGTAAAGTAAGCAGATGCAATTTAACCAAATTGGAAGCAATGCAAGCTAGACACACTACTAGGGAAAAGCTTATACACAGACGCTTACTAGTAGCGAGGGTTAAAAACCCTCGCTACTGCTACTTACTATTAGCGCAGGTTTTTAAACCTCGCTACTACTAAGTTGATAGCAGTAGCGCGGGTTTTTAACCCTCGCTACTACTAAGCGGTCTCTACCGTGCCCGCCGGGACATGCCATAGTAGTAGCGCAGGTTTTTAACCCTCGCTACTACTAAGTTGATAGCAGTAGTGTAGGTTTTTAGCCCTCGCTACTACTAAGTGGTGCCATAGTAGTAGCGAGGGGTAAAAACCCGCGCCACTAATAAAGGTCCCATTTTCGAACTCTACCCCCCCCCTGTGGATCGCCTTTTCAGTTTAAAAATAAAATAAAAGAAAACGATGAAAATGTCAAAAAAATAAAATAAAATAAGTTTCCCATGTGATATGTGGTCTAGTTGTTGGGAAAATTTGCAAATATGAATTTCAACTTTATTTGCAAAATCTCTCGAGAATTTGTAAAAATGGGCATAACTTTTGCATACTAACTCGGATGAAAAAGTTTTTTATATGAAAAATCATCAACTCGAAAAGTTACATCCAAATTTAATCGGGGGAACCCCGTTAATCATTTTCAAAATCCTCAAAAACATAACAGAAAAAAAGTTACGGGGCTTTTAAGATCTGGAGGCATAAAAATTCATCAAATTTCAGTGTTTTTTTTAATTTTGTTAAATCTGGTCAAACTATGGTCAAACTAATTATTCAAGAATATTAGTGTTACTAAATAATTATTTTAGTTTTTTTGAACTTTGGTCAAATCTGGTCAAACTATGGTCAAACTGTGGTCAAACTAATTATTCAAGAAATATTATTGTTACTAATTTTTTAGAACAATAGTTTCAAACTCAAATAGTGAAATGTGTGACTTCATGCTCAAGCTAAATTCCTGAGGTTAATAGGATTGACATCTTACTATTGTCAGGAAAACAACAAGTGCAGACTTGGAAACGAGGGAGAATAGAACCAGGAAGTTAAGCGTGCTCAGGCTGGAGTAGTGAGAGGATGGGTGACCGTCCGGGAAGTTAGATGATTTGGAATGATGAGGGGTGATTAGAGATTAAATTGAGCAGCGATGAGGTGTGATTAGAGATTTGAGGTTAAAATACTTCAGAAATTTGAAAATTAGGGGGGAAAATCGAATTTTTTTTCGAAAAAATTCAAAAAAAAAATCAGAGATTAGAGATTAGTAGTAGCGCGGGTTTTTACCCACGCTACTACTAAAGGACGTAGTAGTAGCGCGGGTGGCACCCGCGCTACTGCTATACGTTAGCTGTAGCGCCTTATTAGTAGCGTCGGCCCCCGCGCTACTAATAGGCCCAAAACCAGCGCTGCTGCTAGGCTTTTCCCTAGTAGTGACACCATATGCAACATGCAACCACAGTTGACAATGCGAAGTTAAAGCAAGCACCTGGGATGGTTATGTGTGGCAATTGAGATCATCAACTGCAGAGCTACGTTTACTGTCTCCATCTACTGATATTGCACCCTTTAGAGCGCTGAAACGCTTAGTGCTTATCTTTGAATTACAGTGGAGCGACTTATGTCTTTTCTTTTTTGTATTCATCAACACTGCGTTAGAGTCTGAAATACCCATGAATAAAAACAATACTGTGAGTATGAGTGAAGTGTGTGCACAAGTAGTACAGTGTAAAGGTAGCAGATAGCAGGTCGGTGAGAAATAAATGACGGGAGACATATGATAGCTCTATAACATGCATGGCACATGGAATTACTACAGGATTCTATTAGAATAATAGTAGACTAAAAGCAAATAGGTCAGTCCATTTTTCTGCACCATCCGATGCACAAAGAACGGGTAGATCGCCTTCACCTACCTCTAGCCAGTCAGTGTTACGATCTTCCTCGAAACGCCAGTGACCACCAGCCCCGTCTCCTGCCTCCGCCCTCCCCTCGGCCTCACCACACTTCCATGCTTGGCACCGCCCCCGACCATCCCTTCAAGCCCCGCCGACCTCCAAGTCGGGTGCAAGCAGCTCCTGTGCCCCACACCCCTATGATAGACACCGATGCGCCGCTTCCCCGTCGAATAGGCGGACTAGCTGCTCCACGCGCCTAAGCGGGTGCTGCTTCTTTTAATATGGTTCGACTGACCTTGAATTGAAATCCAGGCAGGCTACTGACCTCTAGCAAAGGTGAAATATTAAGTGGGAGGAAACCTTGTGCATTTAGTATCACGAAGAAGATGTAGTAAGAAGCGCTCAACTAGTTTCTTTCGTGGGATGAATAGGATGTGAGTAGAGACGTAAGATTTGCACGAATAAGGGAAGAGGAGTACCTCTTTCTGCTAGCAGTGTTGTGTCCTCCTTCTGTTTTTCCAACAATCTTCTTGTGGTTTGCTGGAAATGAGAAGTTGTGGAGGACGGTGGAGCCTTGGACAAACACATAGCCAAGTTGTTGAGTGTGGTGTGGTGTCCGTCTGTCAGCGGCGGGGAACCAGATCCGAGGCAGCAAATGATTGTGTAGTAGGAACAGCCCTGGTGCGGTGGACGGTTGCGATAGTGGAGCGGCAGCGGTGAGGCGCTGGATGGCGTGGTCAAAGTGGTTCTAGTATGACGCACGTCGGCATCGGCATCGTGGAGGTAGCTCTGCCTCGGCTTCACTTGCTAAGTCCTTGAGGGCGTTGCGGTTGTGGTTGCGTTGGACGACGACGTCGGGGTACCGGCTCTGGCATGATGGGGGAGGGCGGCGGTGGATTGGGCGCTATGGGGTGGAGGACAGAGGAGGCTGGGGTTCGTGGCTGGTGGAGAAGCACTTTGGCACCCACGGAGTATGAACGGGGAAATGGAAGGAGGGGGAACTAAGGGGGAACAATGTTTCGTTTTGGGACGCGCCTGCTTGAAATTTGGGGAAAGTTACAAACTTTGCCCCCATCTAAAATTTCGGACATATTGTGGGTTGGGGGTAGGACAATAATCTTAGGTGTCCCAAATGGTGCGCGGGATAGATTTCGGCCGAGCGCATGGGTGTTTAGGCGCCCATAGCGTATGATTGCTTCTCGGAGGCGGTTGAGACTAGCGTCTTGGTGAAGTTACAAACCTACCCCAGTTTAGACCTTTGGACATCGGTCCGATAGGCTACATGGGCCAGAGTCAGGACAGTAATTTCCTACCACCAAACATTAGTCTCGCGCGGTTTCGGGTGACCAGAGGCTTATTTGGCGCTTCGTTCAATATTTGGGAGCAGAAGCATTAACGTTTTCGATTCTCTTGAATTGAACTTTCAGGATTTGTCAAACTTCACAAATCTTTACTATTGAAAATCCTAAAGCTATGATTATTCTCGAATGGAGGGGGTACATTTGAATATACATTGTACACGAGTATATAATAAAAAATATGCAACTTACCTCAGTTCATGCATGGTTCCAGATATAATCTCCTTGGTTGCAAAAAAATAGTTAGACATGCGTATGAATATATAGCATGTTCAAACACACAACAAAGATTGATGCCCCCTTTTAGATTTGATTTACAAATTCCATTATCTCGGGTTCAAATAGATGAATACACTTCCCATCAATTCGAATCTTTGAAACCCCCTTTATGTTGAATTCAACATGTATTCTATTTCGTAGCTAGCAATTTGGAATGTATCCATGTAAGTGACAAATGTATAAAGTGCTTCACACTAACAACATAATGTGCACTAATTAATATTTATATATGAATAGCAAAAGCAATGCATTGCCTGTATTTCAAACCACTCTCACTCTATGGATCGATAATATGAAATAAACACATGCACATGTTAGAATTCAATAGAGTATGGGTGTGTGATAGACCAATTTTCGTTCATACGCAAATTGCAAAATTCATGATCTCATCCAAAAATAATAATGCCATTTATATTTTAATTTAATGCGTAGACCCGCCTTTTACACGTAGATGCACTATGCCTCGGCCCGTTCTCACAAATGTGCTATATATCTCTTTATCTAATGCATAAGTACACACACTTTATATGCATCAGCATTTCTCTTTCACATATATATATGCTCATAATCTCTCCCGAGGTGGCGGGGTGTCTCACACGCACCCTCTCTCTATCTCTCTCTCTTTCTGACTACTATGTACCACTCTTGTCACTAATCTCAGTTGGAAAACAGTATTTCTCTCACATGCATATATACACACGCACGGTCTCTACTAGCCCTCTATACGCACATATATGCGCCTACGTGTCTCCCGCATGCACATTATCTTTAGGTCTCGCTCGCACACATTGCCCCCACCCCCCCCCCAGGAACACCTCTCTCTTAGTAGTTGGTAGATATGATTCCATCAGATCATTCGGTAGGATATCCCTGACTGTTAGGCTGGATGGAAATACGAGGCAAAGTTTTACCCTAGTTCGGACCCTTGTAATTGAGGAAAAAGCGTACTCTTGGTACTATATATTGGTGATAGGGGTATGTACAAAGTACACGGGAATACCAGGCATTGTGCGTGTGTGTATACTATCGATGAACTAGCCCCCAGACTTCTATAACATACTCGGGGCCTAGGGTTACAAATCATATATAGTCGGCTTATCACCAGTGGGGATAGAGTCCTCCACGACTCTAGTATCTTCACATGGGTCTTCGTATAATGTGTCTCCGCCCAACCTATATGGCGCAGGATGGAACCGACCCATGAATCCTCATGTTGACCCACCACAACTAGAAATGATGTGCTCACCACAACTAGAAATGATGTGCCCACCACACCACACACGCAATCGGCCACTAAGAAAATAAGCATATACAATAGTACAATGTTATACATGAAAGTTAATTGCATGGTGCATCCAAAAGTATTTGTTCTACATTGTGAATGTTTATATTTTCTCCTAAAATATTAGTCACGGGAAAGAGAAATGAAGGGCATATCTCTCCTTGTCTCCTCCGGACACCCCCTCTTTCTACACCACTTTCACGTACGCCCACAAACTATCTCTCGGCCCTCTAAAAGTATGCATGGCCATGACACATTCACGCGTGACAGTCACTGTATTTAATGTGAAAGCACTATATGGTCACTTGACTTCAGAATATGCTCATTACGGTCACCGTATACATTCTCGTGGTGATCATACGGTATCTAGCTAGCGATATGTCTCCTTATTTTGTTGATGACACTGACAGACTTTGTATTTGATGTGTGCTCTGTATTTTGTTAACGACACTTACGGTCATTGTATTTGAAGCGAAAGCACGATATGGTCACTGGACTTCAGAATAAGCTCATCACGGTCACCACATACATTTTGTGGTGCTAACCAACCTGTGGTTGGATAGTTAGAAGGACAGCGGTTTATCGAGCCCACCAGGGTTAAAGTCATGGTGCTCGCATTTATCCTGGGTTAATTTCAGTATTTTCTGGCGATGTGCGTTCAGTGGGAGGAGACGTTCCACTCGACTATGAGGCACCTATGGTGACTTCATAAAATCTCAAAATCATATGTTGGCTCACTCTCTCGAAGGTGCTCATAGGGGTAGGGTCTGTGTGTGTGCTCTTATAGCGGTGAGTGCTTGCGCGTATATATGAGCCCTTGCATCTGTACCATGTTAAAATATACATGTTGTGATTATACAGTCACTGGCTCACCCATACAACTCCGTATTTTGTTGATGACAATCAATTGACCTGTCAAACATTCCATGTGGCGCAACTAGTGTTGCACCATCGGGGCGCGTAACCGTGGGGCCCACCTATCAGCGCGTATATGAAAGAAAGAAATGGTAGTTTGAGTCTATAGTGTGTTAATAAAATACATTTTAGGGTGATCATACGGTCACTGGCTCACCATACAGCACTGTAATTTGTTGATGACACGATCAATTGACCAGTCAAACGGTCCACATTCAGCAGTGCACATTACCATAGGGCCCACCCGTCAGCGCGTTTATGACGGACAGAAATGGTAATAAATTAGTGATCGGTGGGGATTCGAAGTTGTGAGACCTCTAGTTGGCAGCCACCGTCGGTGGGGGCGTGGTGATTGGGCGGTGGCGTGGGGATCGTCGGAGAAAAAGCTCGGCGTGGGGGGGGGAGTTGTGGGATGGCCGGGGTGGTGGAGAGTAGTTTTGGGGCGGGCGGGGCGCCGTGGCGGCGCGGGCTGGCCGCGGGCGGCGGGGGCCGGCGGTTTGGCCGGTAATGGATGGCGGCTCAGGAGGCTGGAGGTTGAAGATAAACTGCAGGCCCTTGATTTCGTACCCAACGTGTAGCCTCACCCCGCAAATACATATGCACGCACACAACACTCGCATGAACACACGTATGCATGGAGGCGTGCAACACTGACACATACACATAACGAACACATGCACACATGTAGGCGTGCAACACTTACACGTACACATGCACTCACGAACACACGCACGTACGCACACATGCATGCAACACTGAAACGTACACATGCACACATGCAACACTCGCACGCCTGCATGCACACATCACAGGACGCAAGACACACACTCAACCTATACGTGCATGCACCCTTTGTTAAGGACATGGATTGTTACGGGTATTAATCAATCTTATGTGATAAGCAAAACATTGATGTTTGCAGGGGTCTTTATGAATCACAACGTATCAAACGGTCTATCAACATATATATGAAATTTTTAAAATTCTCTTACACTATATAGTAGGCTTATCTACATGGAATAGATGACGTCACACTCAATGAACAATCATCGGTTTATGAAATGCCCCCTTCTGACCGCCCTGGCCCACCAAAAGTTCCTCTACCGTGCGCTACCTGCGTTGGGTCACTAACATGGAGGCCATGTACCCAGAGAGCCCACACGTCACTGGAAGAACGGCGCGATGCCGTACGTCAAAGTTGACGGCGCCACTCGCTGCACGCCCGGCTGCCTCCTTGCCGCATTAAAATGCCTCCATGAAACTCGCCCATGTGGAAGCTGAGAAACCCACTTTGGACACACGTCCGTTCATGACCGGGCCAGCATTAAACACAACACCAGCCGAGCTCATCCCGTTCGTCGTCTATTTAATCTCCTATTTAAATGAGGCCAAACGCCGACCAAGAATTCCACACCTCCGTTGTTCCCCTATCTCCTCCTTCACCATTTTGTCCACTCTTACAATGGCTTATGAAGAGTAGTTATCCCGCATCCAAGCCAGCTGGGTGGCCCGTCGAGCCCGCCGGATACGAGCTATGCAGCTCGCTGATCCACCTCCCTCCCCTTGCCGGATGATACATCTCCGTCGTATCTATAATTTTTGATTGTTTCATGCCAATATTATTCAACTTGTACATACTATTGGCAACTTTTTATATGATTTATTTGGACTAACTTACTTATCCAGTGCCCAGTGTCAGTTCTCGTTTGTTGCCTGTTTTTGTATAGCTGAAAATCCATATCAAACGAAGTCCAAACGTGATGCAACTCCATGAAGAATTATTTTGTAATATTTGTGATTTTTGGGAGTTGGAATCACCGCAAACAGAGTCCCGTGGTGGGCACAACCCACCAGGATCCGACCCCTAAGCCTGGCGCGTGGTGGTGGGTTGTGCCCACCTCGTACGTCAGTTGGAGCTGTAGCTCGGGCGCAAGGAAGCTTATATCTAGAAAAAAATCGTGTAAAAAGATCAGCGCAATCAGAGTTATGGATCTCCGGGAATATAAGAAACGGTTTTCGGCCAGATCTAGGCACACGAAATAGAAGAGGGCAGAGAGACAGATCCAATCTCGGAGGGGCTCTCGCCCCTCCATAGCCATGGAGGCCATGGACCAGAGGGGGAACCCTCCACCCATCTTGTGGGGAGGCCAAGGAAGAAGAAGAAGAAGAAGGAGGGGGGCTCTCCCCCTCTCTCCCGGTGGCGCCGGAACACCGCCGGGGCTAGGATTGTGACGGCGATCTAGATCAAAAACCTTTCTACTTAAACATGGTGCTCAACTCCATAAATTATTTCCCAATGATCTATGGTTATCCTATGATGTTTGAGTAGATCCGTTTTTTCCTATGGGTTAATCGTGATCTTGGTTGGTATGATTGTATATATTTTATTTATGGTGCTATCCTACAGTGCCCTCTGTCTCGCGCAAATGTGAGGGGGCTCCGCTGTAGGGTGTTGCAATATGTTCATGGTTCGCTTGTGGTGGGTTGCGAGAGTGACAGAAACTTAAACCCGAGTAGGTGGGGTATGACGTATGGGAGTAAAGAGGACCTGATACTTAATGCTATGGTTGGGTTTCACGACCTTAATGATATTTAGTAGTTGCGGATGCTTGCTAGAGTTCCAATCATAAGTGCATATGATCCAAGTAGAGAAAGTATGTTAGCTCATGCCTCCCCCTCATATAAAATTACAAGAATGATTACCGGTACTTGTTATCGATTCCCTAGGGACAAATGACTTTCTTGTTGACGAAAGCTATCTACTTTTATTACCTTGCAATTTGCTTGTAGTTTTATTCTCGGAAAATAGTTTCATACTTGTTTTAGGTAAAGCAAACATGAAGCGTGCGTAGAGTTGTATTGCTGGTCGATAGAACTTGAGGGAATATTTGTTCTACCTTTAGCTCCTTGTTGGGTTCGATACTCTTACTTATCGAAAGAGGCTACAATTGATCCCCTATACTTGTGGGTTATCAAGACCTTTTTTGTTCCATTACCGGGGAGCAATAGCGTGGGGTGAATATCCTCGTGTGTGCTTGTTTGCTTTATCACTAAGTAGTTTTTATTTACTGTTCTAAGTTGTTCTCTATCTTCAGTTATGGATATGGAACACGGAACACCAAAAAAATTAGTTGTACTTGCTACTCATGGAGATGGGGAACCTCCTAAAACCCTCGATGCTCGTTATGTAAAAGATATTATGCACTCCTTTGATAATCCTGAGAAAACCCCATTCAACTATATAATGGGAGTAACGTTGGATCAACGTGAATACTTTAGGGATTATCGCTTGACACAAAAAGGGAAACTTTTATGGGATCAAATTTATATGTTGCATTGGTATGCTCGAGATTTATGCTTGAGATATGATTTTACTTGTTGCTCTAGGATGAATGCTCCACACCTTTCCTTTTCATGTGAATTTAATGATAATGAAAACTTGGCTTCTTATGCTAGAGGTATATATGATTATTATGATGTGGAATGAATAGAAGAATTTGTTGCTTTTAAGGGTGCTTATGAAATTGAATCTTTGTTTGAAAAGTCTGAAGCTTTTGATGATGATTTTTATAAGCCTAAAATTTTTCCGATATTGATGCAATTTGTTGATAAAGTCTCCGCTGTCCAGGAAGAGACTAATATTTTGGAGGAGTCTATGGAAGAAGGAATTGATGAAACTGTGAGCTCATTGGATGAAAAAGATGATGAGGAGAGCGAAGAACAAGTGGAGGAAGAACGGATTAGCTACCCATGCCTACCTTCTAATGAGAGTGACCCTCCAACTCTTACATTATTTAATACCCCTTTGTTCTGACCAAAGGATGAATGATATGATAATTGCTATGATCTCATTGATTCATTTGAAATATCCCTTTTTGATGAACTTGATGCTTGTTATGCTTGTGGCCAAGATGCCAATATGAATTATGCTTATGGAGATGAACTTGCTATAGTTCCTTATGTTAAGAATGAAATTGTTGCTATTGCACCCACACATGATAGTCCTATTATCTTTTTGAATTCTCCAAACTACACTATATCAAAGAAGTTTGCTCTTATTAAGGATTAAGTTGATGGGTTGCCTTTTACCCTTGCACATGATGATTTTGATGAATGTAATATGCATGTGCTTGCTGCTCCTACTTGCAATTACTATGAGAGAGGAACTACATCGCCACCTCTCTATGTTTCCAACACGATCAAATTGCAAGAAACTACTTATGTTATGTATTAGCCTTTACTTGATGTGCATGAATTGTTCTTGTATGACATGTTGATGCATAAGAAGAGACTTAGACTTCTTCATTTCTTGATATATGTTGCTTTGTGCTCACTAAAAAATGCCAAATCATTGTTAATTAGAATTGGCTTTGATATACCTTGGGATCCAGGTGGATCCATTACTTGAGCACTTTATGCCTAGCTTAATGGCTTTAAAGAAAGCGCCGCCAGGGAGACAACCCGGAAGTTTTAGAGAGTCATTTATTTCTGTTGAGTTCTTTTATAAAGTTTAAGAACAAAAAAATATAGAGGGGAAGCTTAAAACTTCACTAAAAGAAAAGTGAAAGTGAGAGGGACGAGCATTGGGAAAGTGGGAGCTTGCCTTGAACTTTGTGCATGCCCATGGGAAACTTTGTGAATCTCAATTACAGAAACTTTTCAACAAAAATAATTATCCCCTTGTAAAATTCCATTGTACTATAAAAATAAAGTTCCAAGATTTGCCTTTAAGATCTTTACATTGCTTGTTGGTTTGTGCGGTGCAAAACAGAAACTTTGGCTGTAGTGTGCGATTTTACACTTTTTACTGGCACGTCAAATGGTTCTGAAACGTTTTGCACTGTCTTTCTATACACATTTTTTATTTTTCCTAATTTTTTCAGAATGTTTGGAGTACCATAAGTGTGGTGAATGTTCAGATTACTACAGACTATCATGTTTAAGACAGATTCTGTTTTTGATGCATTGTTTTGCTTGTTTTGATGAAACTATCTTTTCTATCAGTGGTATAAGCCATGGAAAATTATATTACATTAGCTACAATGCAAAAAGAAAAGATGAATTGGTTTTCAACAATACTTATAGTAGTGATTTGCTTTATTATACTAACGGATCTTTATGAGCTTTCTGTTGAGTTTTGTGTGGATGAAGTGATGAAAGATCGAGGAGGTCTCGATGTGAGCAGAAGGAGGAGAGGCAAGAGCTCAAGATTGGGGATGCCCAAGGCACCCCAAGAAAATATTCAAGGAGACTCAAGCGTCTAAGCTTGGGGATGCCTTGGAAGGCATCCCATCTTTCTTCAATGAGTATCAGTATGGTTTTGGTTTCGTTTCGTTCATGTGATATGTGCAAATCTTGGAGCGTCTTTTGCTTTTAGTTTTCATTTTTATTTTATGCACCATGCTCGTATGAGATAGTCCATGGTTGATTTATTGAATGCACATTGCAGTGCACTTAAATCTTTTGAATGTGGCTTTATAGAATGCTTCATGTGCTTCACTTATATCATTTGAAGTGTGGATTGCCTGTTTCTCTTCACATACAAAACAGATGTTCGTAGAATGCTCTCTTGATTCACTTATATTTGTTAGAGAATTATCTTTTGTAGAAAGAATTAAACTCTCATGCTTCACTTATATCTATTTACAGAGACTAAAGCAATTGGTTAATTGCATGGTTAGTCATAAAAATCCTACATAAAACTTATGGATCACTGAATATGATATGTTTGATTCCCTGCAATAGTTTTGCGATATAGAGATGATAATATGTGGGAGGTACTAGTAAACAATTGTGGTTAGTAAGAATATTGGTGTTAAGGTTTGTGATTCCCGAAGCATGCACGCATAGTCTCTCGTTATGCTATGAAAGTTGGAGCACAATTTATCCTTGATTGTCTACCTTTGTGTGAAGGTCGGGGGCACGCGATGGTTAACTCCTACCAACCTCCCCCCTAGGAGCATGCGTAGTATTACTTTGCTTCGAGGGCTAATAAAATTTTGCAATAAGTATATGAGTTCTATATGACTAATGTGAGTCCATAGATTATACGCACTCTTACCTTTCCGCAATTTGCTAGCCTCTACGGTACCGTGCATTGCCCTTTCTCACCTCAAGACATGGTGCAAACTTCGCCGGTGCATCAAAACCCCGTGATATGATACGCTCTATCACACATAAGCCTTATTATATCTTCCTCAAAACAGCCACCATACCTACCTATTATGGATTTTCCATGGCCATTCCGAGATATGTTGCCACCAACTTCCATCGCTTCCGTTTGACTTGAGCATTCATTTTCATATTGCTTTGCATGATCATATAGCTGACATAGCATTTGTGGCTCAGCTACGTTCATCAATTTCATACATGTTACACTAGATCATTGTGAGAGGCATTCATATACAGTCATATTTTGTAGTATTGAGTTATAAGTAAATAGAAGTGTGATGATCATCATTATTCATTATTAGAGCATTGCCCCAGTGATGAAAGGATGATGGAGACCATGATTCCCCCACAAGTCGGGATGAGACTCCGGACTAAAAGGAAAGAACAAAAAGAAAAAAAGAAAAAAAGAAAAAAAGAATGAAAAAGAAAAGAAAATGGGCTTGCAAATACCACACTTGTGCTTCAAAGTAGCACCATGTTTTTCATATAGAGAGTCACCTATGTTGTCACTTTTATATACTAGTGGGAATTTCATAGTAGAGTTTCATGCACACCCACTTAGTTTCATACTGAGCTCTCATACACTTATAGCTCTTAGTGCATCCGTTGCATGGCAATCGCTACTCCTCACGTTGATATCAATTGATGGGCATCTCCATAGCCCGTTGGTTATCCGCATAGATGTGAGACCTTCTTACTTTTTTTTGTCTTCTTTATATTTACTCCTATCATCATACTCTATTCCACCTATAGTGCTATATCCATGGCTTGCAATCATGTATTGTGTGAGGGTTGAAAATGCTGAAGCGCGTTAAAAAGTATGAACCAATTGCTTGGCTCACACCAGGGTAGTACATGATTTATACTTTGAGCTGTGAAGACAGAGCATAACGAGGCTATATGATTTTGTAGGGATAGCTTTCTTTAGCGTTGATATTCTGAAAGACATAATTGTTTGTTGGGATGCCTGGGTATTGATGTCTTTATGTCAAATTATAGACTATTGCTTTGAATCACTTATGTCTTAATATTCATGCCATGACTAGACATATGATCAAGTTTATGTTAGGTAGCATTCCACATCAAAAATTATCTTTTTTATCATTTACTACTCGAGAACGAGCAGGAATTAAGCTTGGGGATGCTGATACGTCTCCATTGTATCTATAATTTTTGATTGTTTCATGCTAATATTATTCAAATTTTACATACATTTGGCAACTTTTTATATGATTTATTTGGACTAACTTACTTATCCAGTGCCCGGTGCTAGTTCCTGTTTGTTGCCTGTTTTTGTATAGCAGAAAATCCATATCAAACAAAGTCCAAACGTGATGCAACTCCATGGAGAATTATTTTTGAATATTTCTGATTTTTGGGAGTTGGAATCGCCGCAAACGGAGTCACGTGGTGGGCACAACCCACCAGGATCCGACCCCTAAGCCTGGCGCGTGGTGGTGGGTTGTGCCCACCTCGTACGTCAGTTGGAGATATACTTCGGGCGCAAGGAAGCTTATATCTGGAAAAAAATCTTGTAAAAAGATCCGCACAATTGGAGTTACAGATCTCCGGGAATATAAGAAATAGTTTTCGGCCAGATCTGGAGAACGCGAAACAGAAGAGGGCAGAGAGACAGATCGAATCTCAAAGGGGCTCTCGCCCCTCTACAGCCATGGAGGCCATGGACCAAAGGGGGAACCCTCCTTGCATCTAGGGGGGAGGCCAAGGAAGAGGAAGGAGGAGGGTGCCTCTCTCCCCTCTCTCCCAATGGCGCTGGAACGCCGCCGGGGCTAGGATTGTGACGGCGATCTACATCAACAACCTTGCTACCGTCAACACCAACTTTCTCCCCCTCTATGAAGCGGTGTAATGCCTCTTCCCCCCGCTGTAATCTCTACTAAAACATGGTGCTCAACTCCATATATTATTTCCCAATGATCTATGGTTATTCTATGATGTTTGAGTAGATCTGTTTTATCCTATGGATTAATCATGATCTCGGTTGGTATGATTGTATATTTTATTTGTGGTGTTGTATTACGGTGCCCTCCATCTCGTGAAAACGTGAGGGGCCCCCGTTGTAGGGTGTTGCAATATGTTCATGGTTCGCTTACGGTGGGTTGCGAGAGTGACAAAAACTTAAACCCGAGTAGGTGGGGTATGACGTATGGGATTAAAGAGGACTTGATACTTAATGCTATGGTTGGGTTTCATGACCTAAATGATATTTAGTAGTTGCGGATGCTTGCTAGAGTTCCAATCATTAGTGCATATGATCCAAGTAGAGAAACTATGATAGCTCATGCCTCTCCCCCATATAAAATTACAAGAATGATTACCGGTACTTGTTATCAATTACCTAGGGACAAATGACTTTCTTGTTGACGAAAGCTATCTACTTTTATTACCTTGAAATTTACTCACAGTTTTATGCTCACAAAATAGTTTCATACTTGTTTTAGGTAATGCAAAGATCAAGCATGCGTAGAGTTGTAGCGGTGGTCGATAGAACTTGAGGGAATATTTGTTCTACCTTTAGCTCCTCGTTGGGTTCGACACTCTTACTTATCAAAAGAGGCTACAATTGATCCCCTATACTTGTGGTTTATCACTCGACGAAGCCAGTTGCTTCCCCAAGCTGGTGCGCGGTTCAGCAACTCGCCGCTCCAAACCAGCTCGACGAGGAGAGGCGCACGGGTGTCGTCGCTGACGTCCATGCTGCCGCCTCGTACCGCGCCTCCCGTGTCTGCGACCGCATCTCCCGTTTCTGTGGCAGAGACTCCCATGCCGGCGGCTACGCCATGAAAGCAGCAACAGAAGTCGGGTGCACGGAGAGCAACGAGTCAGTGGCCAGCTCCTCCGCATCTGCCGCCATCATCGAGGATAAGTAGAACACGGGAGGCCGCCACCGCTTGGATCCCATGAAGGCCACCGCAGAGGCGATGTCGGCGTACACAGAGGTGTCTTGCCGGATACTTTTGTTGCGAGGACCTTCGTCGACCCCACATGGGCTTCACGGAAGCGAAGAAGCCCCCTTCTACCATAATCTTGGGCATCAACCAACGATATCAGTTGGGGAAGCAAGCCGTCCTTTGCGCTGAAGCATATACCTCCGGGGCTCCCGGCAGTCTGGTGATTGTGCTGCCAAACATGCGGAACACAAATGGATTGGTGGGAGACCATTTAGGCCAGGTATTATATACCTATGCTATCCAGAACTAGCACCGCGTAGTTCATCTGAATGTAATGAAATCAGTCATGTTTGTATGAAAATCCGGTATTTTATATGATTTTCGTCATTGTTTATATGAAATATTGCCGTGTTTGCATGAATTTCGTTCGATTGGTTGAGTTGCAGTTATAATGTGTGCGGCTACGGTTGGATGGCGTAATTTGCAGGTCGTTGGTCGGTTTGCGGCCGGCTCGGGTGGCATGGTTGGACAAAAAAAGCACAACTCGTGCGAGCTCGTCTCCAGCATGCGCGCTGGAGGATGCATGAGCACCCGAGCCATTCCTCATTCATCGGTGGCAAAGGCACCGGTGGACAAAAGGGTCGCCACGGGCAAGATCCAAACAGCCCCTCCCATCAGATTCAAATCCCTCATTCGCCGTGAAATTTTGCCATGTCATGTTTTCATGGACTAGCAAGATGCCCGTGCATTGCATGAAACATCAAGAGTCATTATTTGACAAAACACCTTTTGTGATTGACCCATGTAGGAGTAATCCCATGTGTAAAAACTAATGATATCTCGAGAATTTTATAGAAAAAATGGTATCTCGAGAATTTTATCGGAAAAATGGTATCTCAAGAAAGATGAGAGATAAGGTGAGGAGGAGTGGGGCCTGGTGGTGACTGGTGGTCGGACTGGGCGGAGGCATGGGGATGGACGGACCATTATTGTCAGGACCCCGACTCAATGCCACATCGATCTAGCATGTAACACCTCATATCACTTTGCGGCCTCACGCACGGTATTCCCACGGGTGTCGCCTACCTTTGCCCGGGACCGTTTGCGTCTTTTGGCACATGTATATGATAGTGTCGCTAGCATCCATATGATAAGGAGCCCGGGCTGACATGGCTAGTCGTAAACCCAAAGTGGCACAGACTTACAGGGACAGGCATCCATGACCCAGCATCGAACGTGTCGGTCATCAGCGAGTGAATCCGGGCTGTAGCACTGGGCTAGCAGGACTCCGGTGAACCGGGCTGTAGCAGCCTAACAGGACTCCGGTATTCATCGCGTGACATTTCCCTGAAGGGACAGACACCGGAACGAAGAAGGACACATGCCGGCCAGCCTAAGTGTTCCGGAGCAGTAGCAAGCTACCCTGGCTCGGTGGAAACACTATGAGACATTTCCCGGTAAGAGAGGCTACTAAAGATAAACAACTAGATAGTCAGATCCCACACATACCAAGCATTTCAATAACATACACACAATATGCTCGATATGTGCAAATACAACATGGCATCACAACATGACTCTACGACTCAAGTAATTTATCCAATAGGCTCCGAGGAGCGAGATATTACAAACATGGGTCTCATGACCCAACAATCAGAGCATACAAATCAAAGCACAAGCGGAAGCTATCATGTCTGGGTACAGACATCTATAACTGAAAAGGGCTGAGAAGCCTGACTATCTACCAGATCCTGCCGGGGCACAAGATCGTAGCTGAGGTAACAAGCTAAACGTCGAAGTCCACGCGAAACTACTAGTGAGACCGAAGTCTCTCCGCAAAACATAAAATAGGCAAACGTGAGTACAAATGTACCCAGCAAGACTTACATCAGAACTAACTACATATGCATCATTATCAACAAAGGGGATGGTGGGGTTTAACTGCAGCAAGCCAGCTTTGACTCGGTGGCTATCCTGAACTACGACTGCAAGTAACTCTTTTGAGGTGGCGCACACGAGTCCACATATTCACCATATCAATACACCACTATGGATCCGCTCCCGTCTCCCTACGAGAACTCCATCCATAGCACTCACGCTTATCTTGCGTATTTTAGAGTATCCACTTTCACTCGTCTATGAACTATGCAAGGGGTCCAAGTTTCCATATCCGAGGAATCCGGCTATTCGAATAGATAATGATAACCCTGCAGGGGTGTACTTCTTCACACACGCTTTCGCCACTTATCGCCCTGTACACGTCATGTACCTCGGCAACCTTCAAGCGGAAGCCGGGCGAGGGAGTCGGCCACGACCTGACTAACCGAACAAGTCTCTAGTCCAGGTTTATCGCCTATTCGGGTTCCATCCGCAAGGAGATCCGGCCGGGGTGTCGCTCACGGCCCCAAACGATGTGAGCAGGGTTCCCAAGCCCACCATCCGGGTGCCACTTGGTACACCGTGCCACTGTGCCTAGTCTGTCCCAAGCCCACCTGTACCGGGTGCCACTTGGTAGACTACTAACACTACCTACAAACACCAGAAACTAGTTGCAACTCCTGGACAGAGATCATGTTGATTAATAAGTCGAGAGGGGTCGAGTTACCGGAACCCAATGTGTGGTAGTAACTGGTCATGGATCACAAACACAGAACTCAGTTCCTGAGGACGGCTGCAATGAGACAACCCACCATGTACTCCTACATGGCCTCTCACCGCTACCTTTACCAAATCATGTTCACACACTTAGCTCACACACAGTAGGACATGTTCACACGCCTCTGATTCATCCCCGATGAATCATACCTGACTCAACTCTAAGCAATAGCAGGCATGACAACAAGCATGAATGAGTAGGCACATCAGGGCTCAAACAACTCCTACTCATGCTAGTGGGTTTCATCTATTTACTGTGGCAATGACAGGTCATGCAAAGGATAAAGGGGTTCAGCTACCGCAGCAAGTAACAAATATGTCGTTGTTGTCCTAATGCAGTAAAAGAGAGCAGGAGCAAGAGAGTGGGATTTTATCGGAATGAACAAGGGGGTTTTGCTTGCCTGGCACTTCTGAAGATAACATTGAGTCTTCATCAGTGTCAACGATCACATCATCGGTATCACGTGTATCGAGAGGGGACAAATACCGGCAACACAGAAGGGAACACAATCAATGCAATGCACAATATGATGCATGATCATGACATGGCAAAATGAATGTGTTTTGGGCTAATGCATCTAAAACCAGATTAAATGAAGTTGGTTTGAATACAAGATTCAAATTCAAACTCCATATGTGATTATTCAAATGCCATTTAATTGATTTGTGCTATACAGCAGCTATAAGTTGTTCTAACATGCATGAAAATGGTACAGATGGATTCCTTGAATTTTTCTGATAATATTTCATATATAATTTATTTAATTTGGAGTTACGGTTAATTTTCTATGATTTATTGAAGTTTTAGGCATTTTCTGGAATTTCCTGAATAATATTAAATCCAGAAAATACTTATTGCGTCAGCCCCACGTCACAGTGACGTCAGCAGGGTCAACTGGGCTGGCTCGGGTCAAACCTGACGTGTGGGGCCCACACGTCAGTGACACAGGAGCTGATCCCGGTCAAACCCAGCGCTAACTAAGGTTTGACCAGGGGTGGGGCCCACCGTCAGTGGCCTAGGGGGTTGGTTAGGGCGTCATTAGCGCTAATTAAGCGTGCCACGTCGGTAGTCGCCGGAGTATCGCCGGCGGCGACCATTCCGCACGGCGGCGCGGCTCGGATTCGAGCTAGGGGCGATGGTTTGGCGCGCGGTTTGGCTCATTGGAACGTCCGCGACGCGGCGCATCCAGCGGTGGCTGTGGCCGCGGCTGGGGTGGCCGGTAGCAGCAACTACGGCGAGCGAGGCGGCGGCCGGAGCTCGGGCCAGCACGACGCGGTGGCTGCAGCGCGTTAGCCGGAGAGCAGAGGAGCGCGTCGGGACCCTGGGAACCTGGAGAGCACGCGGGAGCTACTGGAGCGAGCGGAAGAGCTCCGGGGCGCGAGGTTCGCCGGCCATGGCGATGGCCGGAGCTCGGTGCTTGCGGGGACGGCAGCTACGGCACGAGAACGAGCAGGGGGTCAGAGGGGAAACATAGAGGAGCTCACAGGGGTTGCGACGGTGGCCTCGGGGAGCTCGGGGAGGCGTCGGAGGCGGCGACTCGACAGCGGCGGTCCTCGGTGGCCGAGGAGGGGGAAAACGTCGGGACGGCGCTTCGGGGCTTCTCCGGTCGCGTGAGCCGACGGGGAGGTCGAGGGAGGCACTGCGGAGCTCAGGAGAGAGGGAGGAGAGGGGGTGGCGGTGGCCGTGAGGGAGCTCGTCGGTGGCGGCGGCTCCGTTCGGTCCGGGCGAGAGAGAGGGAACAGAGGAGAGAGGGGATGCAGCGGGGGAGGAAGAGGAGCGAGAGGACACGAGGCCTCGTCGTGGCGTTGCTAGGGAGGCAGGGGGAAGCAGGAGGTGGCCGAGAAGCAGGAGGTGGCCGAGGCCTCTCGGGCGCGCGCCACGCCTCGCCTCTGTTCGTCCTCCTGGCAGAGGAGGAAGAGGACAAGGGGGAGGAGGTGGGCTGGGCCGGCTGGGCCGGTTGGTGGCGCCAGGTAGGCTGCGGGTAAGTGGCCTAGGTAGGTTTTCTGCTCTGTTTTATTTTTTCCTTCTGTTTTGTTTTATTTAATTTATTTTGCCACTGTTTTGAATTTAAAATAATTCAAACAATGCCAAAAACTCCTCTGAATATTTTATATTGCTAGATGGACTTTTCCAAAACCTTATAAAATATTTCAGGGGTATTTGAAATGATATTCTAATTATATGAATATAATTCAAATTCAAATAGCTAGTGAATTAAATCCAAAGTCCCAAAAATAAATCCTTAAAAATGTTCAATATTTTGGTTGGGACCAGAACCCTTACCAAAAATTATCAAACATTTAAAAAGAGCATTTTGGAGCAATGAATGAGATTTCTAGGGTTTTTGCCCCTCTTTTATTTAAGTTTTTGAGGCTTCCAAAATTCCTCAGTTCAAGTTTCAGAATTTAAACATGATGCACACACCAGGCAGCACCAGAAGCTAGGGATGTGACAATTATGTCTAGGTTTGTATCTCTCTCACGCACACCCACGTAGGTGGGTGACGTGCACGAAGAGAAGAGGTGCACGCACGGCGCACGTACTCCCATCTCTTTCCTAACCACACCCACGCGGGTACATAGTGGAGCTCATTTCTATACGAAAAGGCAGCCCACGTGGTAAATTGACACGTGTACTGGTTGTCCACTTGATGGAGCATCGTCTACAACGAGTGAACAAACAAATTGTGACTTGACGCGTTACGTTAAAAAAGAGGCAAACCATGTGGGGCCTACCTTAGAAGCAAGGCTCTATACACTGGAGTACTTTTGATGTGTCGCGTCAACAAGTAGAACGAGGAGAAGCTTTCTTAGTACGCCGTCTCCCCAGCTCACGGGTGCGGTGGCTCGCGGGATGAGGTGAAGCTACCTTACTAGTATGCCTTATGCCCGCTCCCTTTCCCACGAGTGCGGTGGCTCTTAGGACGAGAATTTTTTTACTACTCCCTCCGTCTACTCCTCGCCCCTACCATGGTTAGAGAGATTATCATATTGTTTGGAATATATGTCCTTTAATACTCCCTCCATTTACTTATACAAGGCCACTATAAAAAATCCATTTTGCATCTATACAAGGCCACAAATAGTAATCGAGACAAAACTTACTACTGCCTCCTTTCTAGTTTATGGATCAATTTCAAAATCTCTCCAACCAAGTTAGGCGGTGAGTGGTGGAATTAATTTCGGAGTTTGCACAAGTAATTAGTAAGCTCGTTTTTCTCAAGAAGTTATGTTTACCGAGGCATTAATTAGAATGAATGC
The DNA here is from genome assembly GCF_018294505.1 of Triticum aestivum. NCBI lineage: Eukaryota > Viridiplantae > Streptophyta > Magnoliopsida > Poales > Poaceae > Triticum > Triticum aestivum. The sequence continues at coordinate 309,440,065 of NC_057798.1, forward strand.
ATGCATGACCACTAAATTTCCATGAACTTCTACATGCACAGGTGAGTTTTCTCTTGACATTGCTTGCATCGGGTGATTTAACGCACCTCGAAATTAAACATGTGATGGTACTACAACTACTAGTAGAATTGAGACTTATAAAATGGAAAAATGATTTTTTTAGATGAGCCCTATAAACCGGAAAGGAGGGAGTAGTAAGTAGTACTACCTCCATTGTGGGTACGTACTCCGTAAATCAGATTTTCCCAAAACTAAGTCGCTCAACCTTTATTTACTTGTTTCCCTTCCTACCTCCTTGCCTCGAACAAACTATGCCAAACTCCCCTGCCTGCCGCGCGGGAAAATACCCGCCCTCGCCTTTTTTAGTCCGGATTTGTATCGATGGATCACGCGAAGCAGCAAAACCCAAGCCGTGTCTTGTACTCCCCCGTCGATGCTCGCTTTCATGAATTCTGTACCTCCTCTCGCCGGCATATGGGACATATAGCAACTGGGTCGATGTGTCATGCACCAAATAACAGTGCAGAACAATAGGGGGACGCACCCCAGTCATACCGCCCCAGTAGTAGTAATGAGCAATGAGACGTCAAATCACAATGCCGCACCTTCCCACACGGACGAAGCAACCATTATTTCACACTTCGTTTCGCCATCATCTCCTTCAAGAAAACCACATAGTATTGCTTCTGCCATTGTTTTGCCTCAACAGGGACACGCGCATTGCCTTGGTACATCATGACACGTGGGACCGATGACAGGCTATGCTCCCACGCCCATCGCTCGGTAAAATCACCTCATTTTTACTACTTCCTCTGTATCGGTTTACAGGGCATGCACATCATTCTAGGTTGAGAATTTAACTGGCTATATATGTGATGAACAGTATATGTTTAGAAACTACATCCGCTTAAGAATCCAATGATATACTTTTTGTGACATAGTAACTCATATTTAGTTAGTCAAATGGATGACCTAGAACTACATGCAGGCCCTGTAAACCGAGACAGAGAGGGTAGTACAGTACGTATCTTTTTAGATCAATATAGTCGGGATTCACCAAGGAGCAAAACCAAGTGGTAGGTTGCTCCTGTCGTGTTGGCATAGCAACTCAAGCAGGGTTAGTCCGCACACAAAATGGCGACACACTTAACAAGACCCCTTTGGCCGACATGTGGCTCATTCACCATATTGTTCCATGTGTGATGCGCCAAATTACAGTTCGGAGTAGCGGTTGGAGTTGGAGGCACCCCAGTCGTAGCACCGCAGTAGTAGTAAATGAGCGATGAGGGGTCAAATCACAAAGCCCCACATTTCCCACATTAAGCTGGACGGACTAAGCAACCATCATTTCACTCTAGGGCACAAGAGCATAATGAAAAGAGAAAACTAATTATGCGTGCGACAGCTACCTAGGGCACTCTAGGGTAGGGGCCTCCACAACAAATCCTTTTTCTTAAAGCGCCTCCACTACAAATCCGCTTCTCCCTCGTCCTCTTGAAGAAAACCGATGATGCATGCGGCGGTAGGGTTTGTAGGAGTACTACGGTGTGCAGGGCCACGTCGTAGTAAATGGGAGAGGTATTGAGTTCGAGTCAACGCCTTAATTTGTGTGGGTCGCTTGGTTTTATGAGAACGAGGCATCATTTTGGGTTCGGGGACCAGTGGAGATATACGTACCAAAAATTGTGGACATAGGTTCGACCGAAAGGCAATGATGCATGGGCCCTGCATTTGATATACCCTTGGCCGCATGAAATTTGCTACTCTACTCAAAACTAGTAAGGTAAACATGCATTGGACGCATCAGATTTGGAAACCAAATTATGAATAAATTAGCATGTATATCTTTGAGCCATATATGCATGATGTAGATGTTCGTTTAGTTCTTATAGTTCATCTCATTCAAAATCAATTAGTTTTATAAAAATGATAAGATTCATGGGGCTGTGCATTGTAAAGCATAAAGTAAAAAACAATTAATGGCAATTCATTTAGAAAGAATTTTTTTTGGGGCAATTATGATACGGAAGATTCTAGAACAAAGGAGAAATGCTTGTGTTTTGAGGTTTGTGCATTATGCTTAAGTTCAACCATGGAGTCTTCTAAATTGTACATGTGGCAGAATCTGGTGGAATGTTGATGATATCCAACGGCCAGTAGTGCTCGGATTTTCCATCTCTGCAGTGTCAGATTAGCTTGATCCAGCGATCATCTTTCAAAGTTATTCGCACACTATATAGGGGTATAGATAATGCATAAAAGTTCCTCCAAAAACATCTATAACTAAAGAGAAAAAATGAATTGCAGTTAAAAGAATGTGAACTACATATGTGTGCATGTGACCAGCACATACATTGTCAATACAAAATTTAATGCAAGAAATAACTTATGACTAACATGGATGAATTGATGATGTGGTGCTTGCATGCATAGAGTACAAAAATAGTGTGATTTATGACTTGCATGCATGACGTGTTCTTGTGCCATAGTTGCATGTCTTGGAAAAAAGCTACTAGTGGGTTGTACTAGCTATTTAGGAATAGGAGATGTATACATGGAAGTTGTAGGGAAAGAGATGACATGGAGTATCTCAATTCCTATGAGTAGGGATTGGAAAATAGATGTCATTTGGTTCACATCATCGGAACATTTCTATTGAATCTAGAGATGACATGTATCTCAATTCCTGTGAGGAGGGATTAGAAAAGAGATGTCATTTCGTTCACATCATAGGGACTTTTCTATTGAATACACACTAATGTTTATTTTCCTCTGAAATTATGGGAGTATATGAATCCATTCATATGAACCAAGTGGCTCTAAAGCTATAAAATGATATCATGTTTATTTCCTTTGAAATGTGGAGTATGTGAATCTATTCCTATGAACCTATTGGCTCTAAGGAAAAAAATCCTATAAAAATCATATCATATAGAGTTCCTATGATATTCCTCCACACCAAAGGATGGTTGAAATTGCGGTAGGTGATACGATGGTCTTTCTTTGTAGACTCATCCCCCATATTTATAGTTACCTCTCGAAGAAGAATGAAATGATATATAGTGGGTATTCTATATGTGCATTTTGGTACACGAAAACTCTGTAAAAGTTTGCGAGGTTTGAATTTTCAATAAAGCTATATGCACTGCATTTTGGAACGGGGGGAAGAGCATACGGCGGTTGCTAACACTCACGTGGAAGATTTGTGTGTAGGAGGAGTGGTTGTTCTGTTAAATGACATGGCAAAACTGACACTGTCGGATGCCGATCTAACGTTTCGTGCGGTGTTTGTCAGGAAAAGGCTTCTGGCGAACGTTTGTCGGATAATGATTTACGGACACATGCACTGCATTGATACGTGCCCCCTCTCTCTCATGCACACACACACACCCTCATGAGTCACAACTCTCCCGAATCCTCTCGCACCCACCCTCTATCTGTAGGTAGTTGTCACACACATATGTGCTCTTCACACCCTACCCTCAGAACTTCTAAAAAACAAAAGATGTCACGCACATTTTATTTTAGCTCACACGTCAGACACTTATACTATTACTCTTGTGGCGAACGTTCTTTGGGCATAGTATATTGTACTCTCACGATGAGAAGCGGCACACGCATGCACTAGGTCTCTCACACCCACTCGCGGGTACAGGTAGGAGTGCATTTTTTTGAAGCTGGTACAACAAAATCACTCCACTATATATATAAGCAGGAGACTTAGCGCTTGCTTTACTAGGGTTCATCTCTTTCACTCTCTCATGTTCTCTAGATCTAAGCAAGACATAGGTGGCCACACTCTCTCTCTGCTCACGGTTGGTCACAAATCCGGCCGGACCAAATCGACCAGGGCAGGGGTGTAGGTGCATCATTCACGCTGTCGTCAGTGGCGAGGGAGGAGACCAACGGCTGCCCGCGCATCCCGATCGGCGGCCCTGCCATTTTCTCCGAGAGAGCGCAGACGGGAGGGCCTCTGACCCCTTCTTCCTCCCTACCGTATTGTGGCCAAGATGCAGCCTCCCGACGCTGTCTTTGCCACATGTCGACGACCCTCAGGTATATATTCCTTCGAAACCTACCTTGCCCTACTGCCCCAGCTCCCCACTTGGCTGCGTGTGGATCTTTTTCTACTTCCGTCGGCTATTCCAAAGCCACCTAGACTTTTAATATTATTAGAGGTAAAGCTAGTTCATATAGTCGACTGTAAGAGTTGGTTCAAATAGGGAAGAAAGTGGGAAAGTTGTAGCATGAATCTAGGACTTGGTTCTAAGAAGAAACGGGGGGAAGTAGTAGATACTAGCTATCCAACCGGTCTCACGGTTGAAAAGGCGAAGAAAGCATGGGGGATGGCGAAGGGTGGGGGGAAGTGGACCTGTCTCTTGGTTGACAAAGGAAAGAAAGTGAGGAGTGTTGGGGGACAACATAAATAAGAATGAGCAGGTCTAGATTTCTTGTGCTCACATAGAAAAATGTCACCGAGGAGATAAAAAATGGGACAAATGCAGACATGTTGCCTGAGTGTTTGCTGCTCTCGGCAACCACATCTGTCTCACCACTTTAAGCCCCTACTGTCCTTACACCCATATCGCTACCATTAATGTAAAATCACATGAAGCATTAAGCAATGCCACCAAATGTCACTATAAGTAATGGTCTAGTGCCGTTGATAAACTGAAGCAATGCCACCACCATTTTATGAAGTGCTTCCGTGTTGCTTTATTTCCCATGTGTTTTTGCAGTTACGCTTAAATCTCACACAGCTAACATTGCTTCATCCCACTGGAACTGCACAAATTTGATTGCACATTTACTGACCATGTGCTACTCTCATGACAGTAATACTAATGCTATTGTTCTGCATGTTAATCTAGTGGTAGTGTTCATGTGATGTGATGCTACTTCTCATGGAGTATTTATCAACTCTGCCCATTCTCCAACTGTGGATTGGTACCTAGTACCTTCAGACATCCAGACTATCTTCCCATCTGGGTAGATGTGAGCCGTGGAGTAAAACTGCATGATGAGCTCATCATTCCACTTGGTGAGCTTCTGGCAAACAAAGTCATCTACTCCACAAGCATTGAAGCTGTCATACACTCCTGGATAGTGCTCTTCATTCTTCCTGATGTACTCCCAGTCAACCCATCTCATGTCACATACTATGGGATTCTTGTCAAGCAAAACTGTCTCATAGAAATCTTGTTGTTCCTTAGTGTGGAACATGTAGTCTACTTCAGTTCTTCTTCTGACGGCATGGGATCAGTCTGTCTCCACAGTCTCAGTCATGCATCCTTCCTGAGCTTCATATCCTCTGTAACTGGATGAGCATCATTATGATCAGGAATCTTGGGCTTCAGCTTTCTCAAAACAAGTGTGTCATCTTCTTCATAATCAGCAGCCTCAGGCACTGGGGCCTTGTTCTTCTCTTTAGCTAGAGTACTCCTAGTGTTCCCCTTAGGTGAAGTGGTCTTAGGAGCAACAACCTTAGGAGCATCTTTGGGCTTAGATAGAGTAGCCCCTGATCTTATAGCATCTCCCATCAGCTTCTGAGCTTTAGGTGCTGGTGCAGCAACCTCTTCCTCTTCTTCTTCCTCATCAGAAGAGTGCTTCTCAAATTCTGCCATTGGGTCAACTTTCTTGCACCATCTTCCTCTCTTTCTTTCCTTCTTCTTTCCTTCTGCAACTGCCTTTTTGGGTTCAGATTACAAAGTTGATTGAGTAGAGGCTCTAGCCTTAGACATTGGAACTCTTCTTCCAGGAGCCTTGGTTTTCATTCCAGGCTTAGTGGATGCAGTTGTGCCATACTCCTTCAACACCTTCTTCTTTGAGGTGGCCTCATCCTCTACAGCAACATAGTCCTCATCTTCAGAATCTGAGGTTTTCTTCTTCCTTTCCCTGGTTGCTGCCTTGGGAAAATTGCTGGGTGTGCTCCTGCTACCCTCATCATAACTGCTAGAGGGAATGGTGCCCTCACTAACATGAACTTGCTCCTCAGAATTGTTCTGACTGTCACTCTAATCTGATATGATGCAAACTCTCACAACAGACCCTGTGAATAGATGTAGATGAGGTAGAGTGGATGAGCATCACAAAGCACAGAAGTTTTTGCAAAAAAAATGAGTCAAAAACTTAATTTTAGTATTCCACAGAAAGCATTTCGGGGCTACCGATTTGTAAACTCAGTGATATCGAAGCAGCTTTTGGAACCTAAACTAGTGAACTCGGTCAGATCGAGTCACATTTTGGTGGCATCGAGACTGCTAGGGTTTCACAAAGAATCAATCTCGGTCACACTGATTTGCAATTCTCGGTCAGACCGAGAATCACATGTGCAATGGCCCGAGCCAAATCGGTGAGACCGATTTCTACGACTCGCTCGGTCCGAGATGAATTCGGCAGAAACCGAACCCTAAATTTTCAATCCAAGACTAATCTACGGAGTAGTTTTGCTGGATAGGAAGATTTCAAACGTGGCAAGATTTATGGCAATGCAATGTGCTAGGAATCGGAGTTAAGAATAGCATAAAGATTCAAATCCATACCCTAATCGGGCGATGGACTTGCTACGGCAACAACGGAAGAGCAGAATCCTGTTGACGGCGGCGGAGACCAGCGGCGGGAGGTCGCTAGCGACGAGGAGGACGATACGGAGACCCGAAGAGGCAGAGCAGGCCGTGCGCCAGAGAAGCGTTTCGGAAAAAATTCCAAATTTTGGCACGGGGGTATATATAGCCTGACCCTGTCGGTGTGACCGAGTGGATAAACTCGGTGGCATCGAGATGCATAACTGCAAGCAGTTACTGCAACTCGGCGTGACCGAAAAGTTCAAATCGGTTGCACCGAGATTGAAAACCTGGATCAACTTAGTGATCTCGGTATGACCAAAATGGATGAATCGGTCAGACTGAAATGCACAAAGAGGTTTTGGAAGTTTAAGTCTATGACGAATCGGGGACTCCGAGTGCTCCTCACACAGAGTGGTTTGAATCTGACTTGATCAAACTTTGTGATATAGCATGAATAGACTTTGAGACAAGAAAAGCATAGATAGCTAGAGGAGGTTCTTAGGCATTCTTGTCCATCCACTTGGCAAAAGAAGGAAACCAAACACTCAAAACTACAAGTGGATGTTCTCGAATGAGTAAATTATGCAACCAACATGCTCACACGATAAAATATGTGACAAAGTATGCACACACAATTCCAGCATCTATCAAACAATTGGCAATGACTAGGTCATCTATATATGAGTATATTGACTTAGGAGTCAAATGAGAACATTTGATCATAGGTAATACTCATCATTTAAGCACAAGTGGGGTTACCACTTTTACATAAAGCATTGTTGTGTTCACACCATTAGAGTTGCTCTAGCTCAATTCTTAGAGTAAAGCTCCCCTACATGTGAGATCCCACCTAAGAGGGATGAACTAACCTTGGGTTTTGTCGATGATGACTTCATGCAGGTGTTGAAGATGTGGATGCTCTATGTGGATGTAGATCATTTGGAGCAATCCTTTGGAGTGAGTTGCACTTTCAGTACCTACACGGGTTAGTCCCACAAGGAACAAATAAGGCTATCCATAGACATAGAGTGATGCACACACAAGATTATGTCCACAAAAGCATTGGGTTACCTTGTCCCTTGTCTTAACAACAAGAGGGTTTGTGACTCCTTGAACTAGTGCAAGATTTGGAAGTTGATTGCACTTGTCCTAGCCAAAATGATAAGAATGAAGTATGTTGGCGTAGTCACCCTCAGGAACTCACTAGTTCTTCTTCTTCGGGATCCACATCATCTTGATGGGAATCCTTGGAGTTGTAGTCGTCCTTGATGAAGTAGAATTTGATGTAGTCTTGGGAACCCACTTGACCAAGGCCTTAGGAGCTTCTTCGAAAGCATCAATCTCCTCTTGAAGCTTGTCCTTGCCTTTTTGCTTGTGGTCTTGTGGTGGAAGATCATCTTGAGCTTGTGTCCATTTGAAAGAAGTAGGATCATACTTCTCTTGTTGAGGAACAAACTTCGTCTTGGGGTATTGATCTTCTTCCCACTCAACTCCGTTGGCATTGAACTTTCGTTCAAAACCAACACCTTGGTTCTTCCGGTGCCTTCCTTCCTTGCGAACAATTTCCTCGAATTGCTTACTCCCGGCAAGGCTCTTGTAAACACCTTTCTTGCTCAAGTGTAACTTGGATAAGAGAATCGTTAGTTGAATCAAGAGAACTACTAGAAGCAACAACATTGGATTTAGCGTGATTATTGTTACTACTAGAGGAAGAATCTTTCTTGTTCTTGTTACTAGACTTGACTTGAGGCATGTAAGTAGATAAGAGTAAATGCTTTGCAATGTAAGAAGAACTTTTCTTGCGAAGATCATCATTGATTGCTTTTAAAAACTCATGTTCTTGCTCAAGGTTGAGCTTTTCAAAGCATAACTTCTCATGAGTCCTTAAAGTTCTCGATGATCTCCTAAGATAGTTTCATGAGCTAACTTAAGAGTTTTTAGTTCTTTAGTTAGGAGCTCAATCTTCTCCTTATCATTGTCATTCATTTTATCTTGATTAGCATGATTATTTGACGTTTCATCATAGTATTCATCACTAGAGTTGTCAACAAGTAAATCATCATCACCTAACAAGTCATCTTCATCACTATTGAAATCAACATACTCGGGGTGTGATACCTTTGGGCCTTTAGCCATGAAGCATCTTCCAAGTCGTTCATTTGGTGAGTCAAATATGTCATAGGAGTTGGTTGACACAAGTGCTAGACCGGCAACACCTTCATCTTGAGTATATTCGGAGTCGGGGTGATAGCTTCTCTCCGAGTGATTGTCGGAGTCGGAGCCGGATACCCATTCACCAACATGAGTTTGATGTCTTCGTTTTGTGTAGCTCCTTGATGACTTGTCCTTCCTTTCCGAATCCTTGCTTCTCCGGGATGTTCTTCATTCATAACTATCATCTCTACTCCTACTTTCTCTTGATGGTGATTCTTCTCTTCTACTTCTTCTTTTTGGAGAATCTTCTCTTCTTTTGTAGGGAGTCGTACACTCATTGGAATAGTGTCCGGGTCTTCCACAATTGTAGCAATTATGCTCTCGACTAGAAGATCTTTTGTCATTGTAGGATCTTGACTTGGAGCTTCTTTCCTTGCTCCTTTTCTTGTAGAACTTGTTGAAGTTCTTCACCATTAGGCTCAATTCTTCATTGAAGGTTTGTTTCTCACTTGATGATGTGGGAGCTTCACATGAGGCTTTCTAAGAACCACTTGACTTGTTGTGGAGCTCCTCCTTATCCTTGAGTGACATCTCATGAGCAACAATTCTTCCAATGACTTCCGTTGGCTTGAGATTTTGTAATTGGCCATCATTTGGATCAATGTGCACACGGTATCATATTTTCCATCCAAAGATCTTAGGATCTTCTTGATGATGAATTTTTTGGTCATCTCTTCACTTCCTAAGCCGGCAATCTCATTTGTGATGAGAGCAAGCCTAGAGTACATTTCAGCGACACCTTCACCATCCTTCATTTTGAACTTGTCAAGCTGACTTTGAAGCACATCCAATTTGGATTCCTTGACGGAGTCGGTACATTCGTGCGTGTCAATCAAAGTATCCCCAATTTCCTTTGCATGCTCAAGACGGCTGATTTTGTTGAATTCTTCGGGGCATAATCCGTTGAAGAGGATGTCACAAGGTTGAGCATTGTATTGCAGCATCTTCAATTCTTCTGCAGTAGCTTCATGGTTTGGTTCTCTCCCATCAAAGAATTCACCTTGCAATCCAATACACACAATAACCCAAACGGCGGGGTTATGTCCAAGAATATGCATTTTCATCTTATGCTTCCAACTAGCAAAGTTAGTACCATCAAAGTAAGGACCTCTGCGGTGGTAATTTCCCTCTCTAGACGGCATACTCTCCTAGGTTGTGAAACCAAGGCTATGACTACCAAAAGCTATGGAAATCAAAGCAAATGGAGACCAAAGCTCTGATACCACTTGTAGGATCGAAAGGATGTCTAGGGGGGTGATTAGACTACTTGACCAAATAAAAGTCTAGCCTTTTCCCAATTTTAGTTCCTGACAGATTTTAGCAACATAGCACAAGTCAAGCAATCAACCTACACATGCAATTCTATGAGTATAGCAGTGGGATGTAAAACAATTGCATATGAAGGTAAAGGGGAGGAGTTTGAGAAGGCAAATGCAATTGGAGACACATATGTTTTTGTCATGGTTCCAATAGGTGGTGCTATCGTACATCCATGTTGATGGAGACTTCAACCCACGAAGGGTAACAGCTGCGCGAGTCCACGGAGGGATCCACCCATGAAGGGTCCACAAAGAAGCAACCTTGTTTATCCGACCATGGTCGTTGCCCACTAAGGACTTGCCTCACTAGGGGTAGATCTTCACGAAGTAGATGATCTCCTTGCCCTTACAAACTCCTTGGTTCAACTCCACAATCTTGTCGGAGGCTCCCAAGTGACACCTAGCCAATCTAGGAGACACCACTCTCCAAGAAGTAACAAATGGTGTGTTGATGATGAACTCCTTGCTCTTGTGCTTCAAATGATAGTCTCCCCTATTGGGGAACGTAGTAATTTCAAAAAAATCCTAAGCACAAGCAAGATCATGGTGATGCATAGCAACAAGAGGGGAGAGTGCATCCACATACCCTCGTAGAACGAAAACGGAAGCGTTCGAACAATGCGGTTGATGTAGTCGTACGTCTTCACGGCCCGACCGATCAAGCACCAATACTACGACACCTCCGAGTTCTAGGACACGTCCAGCTCGATGATGACCCCCGTACTCCGATCCAGCAGAGTGTCGAGGGAGAGTTCCGTCAGCACGACGACATGGTGACGATCTTGATGTTCTACTGTCGTAGGGCTTCGTCTAAGCACCGCTACAATATTATCGAGGAGGACTATGGTGGAGGGGGGCACCGCACACGGCTAAGATATCAAGAGATCAATTGTTGTGTCTATGGGGTGCCCCCTGCCCCCATATATAAAGGAGCAAGGGGAGGAGGCGGCCGTCCAGGGAGAGGCACGCCAAGGGGGAGTCCTACTCCCACTAGGAGTAGGACTCCTCCTATTTCCTAGTAGGAGTAGGAGAGGGGGAAGGAAAGAGAGAGGAGGAGAAGGAAAGAGGGGGGCCGGCCTCCTTGCCCTAAACCAATTCGGTTTGGGCCTTGGGGGAGCGCACCCCACACTTCCCTTGCTGCCCTCTATTTCCACAAAGGCCCATGTAGGCCCATTAAGCCCCCGGGGGGTTCCGGTAACCCCCGGCACTCCGGTAAAATCCAGATTTCACCCGGAACACTTCCGACATCCAAATATAGGTTTACAATATATCAATCTTCATGTATCGACCATTTCTAGACCCATCGTCAGGTCCGTGATCACATCCGGGACTCCGAACAACCTTCGGTACTTGAAAACTCATAAACTCATAATATAACTATCATCAAAACCTTAAGCATGCGGACCCTACGGGTTCGAGAACTATGTAGACATGACCGAGACATGTTTCCGGTTAATAACCAATAGCTGAACCTGGATGCTCATATTGGCTCCTACATATTCTACAAAGATCTTTATCGGTCAAACCGCATAACAACATATGTTGTTCCCTTTGTCATCGGTATGTTACTTGCCCGAGATTCGATCGTCGGTATCTCAATACCTAGTTCAATCTCGTTACCGGCAAGTCTGTTTACTCGTTACGTAACGCATCATCCCGCAACTAACTCATTAGCCACATTGCTTGCAAGGATTATAGTGATGTGCATTACCGAGAGAGCCCAGAGATACCTCTCTGACAATCGGAGTGACAAATCCTAATCTCCAAATATGCCAACTCAACATGTACCTTCGAAGACACCTGTAGAGCTCCTTTATAATCACCCAGTTACGTTGTGACATTTGGTAGCACACAAAGTGTTCCTCTGGTAAACGGGACTTGCATAATCTCATAGTCATACGAACCCGTATAAGTCATGAAGAAAGCAATAGCAACATACTAAACGATCAAGTGCTAAGCTAACGGAATGGGTCAAGTTAATCACATCATTCTTCTAATGATGTGATCCCGTTAATCAAATGACAACTCATGTCTATGGCTAGGAAACACAACGATCTTTGATCAACAAGCTAGTCAAGTAGAGGCATACTAGTGACACTATGTTTGTCTATGTATTCAAACATGTATTATGTTTCCGGTTAATACAATTCTAGCATGAATAATAAACATTTATCATGAAATAAGGAAATAAATAATAACTTTATTATTGCCTCCAGGGCATATTTCCTTCAGTCTCCCACTTGCACCAGAGTCAAGAATCTAGTTTACATCGCCATGTGATTTAACACCAATATTCATATCTGTATATGATTAACACCCATAGTTCACATCGTCATGTGACCAACACCCAAAAGGTTTACTAGAGTCAATAATCTAGTTCACATCGCTATGTGATTAACACCCAAAGAGTACTAAGGTGTGATCATGTTTTGCTCATGAGAGAAGTTTAGTTAACGGGTCTGTCACATTCAGAGCCGTATGTATTTTGCAAATATTCTATGTCTACAATGCTCTGCATGGAGGTACTCTAGTTAATTGCTCCCACTTTCAATATGTATCCAGATTGAGACTTAGAGTCATCTGGATCAGTGTAAAAGTTTGCACCGATGTAACTCTTTACGAAGGGCTCTTTTATCACCTCCATAATCGAGAAATATTTCCTTAGTCCTCACTAAGGATATTCTTGACCAATGTCCAGTGATCTACTCCTAGATCACTATTGTACTCCCTTGCCAAATTCAGAGCAAGCTATAAAATAGGTCTGGGGCATAGCATAGCATACTTTATAGAACCTATGACTGAGGCATAGGGAATGACTTTCAGTCTCTTTTCTATTTTCTGTTGTGGTCGGGATTTGAGTCTTACTCAATTTCAAACCTTTGCAACACAGGCAAGAACTCTTTCTTTGACTGTTCCATTTTTAACTACTTCAAAATCTTGACAAGGTATGTACTTATTGAAAAACTTATCAAGTGTCTTGATCTATCTCAATAGATCTTGATGCTCAATATGTAAGTAGCTTTACTAAGGTCTTTCTTTTAAAGAACTCCTTTCAAATACTCCTTTATATTTCTAGAAAAATTCTACATCATTTCTGATAAACAATATGTTACTCACATATATTTATCAGAAAGGCGGTAGTGCTCCCACTCACTTTATTGTAAATACAGGCTTCACCGCAAGTCTGTATATATGCTTTGATCAACTTATCAAAGCGTATATTCCAACTCTGAGATGCTTGCACCAGTCCATAGATGGATCGCTAGAGCTTGCACATTTTGTTAGCACCTTTAGGATTGACAAAACCTTCTGGTTGCATCATATACAACTCTTCTTTAAGAAAACCATTAAGGAATGCAGTTTTGACATCCATTTGCCAGATTTCATAAAATGTGGCAATTGCTAGCATGATTCGGACAGATTTAAGCATCGCTACAGTTGAGAAAATATCATTGTAGTCAACACCTTGAACTTGTCGAAAACCCTTTTGTGACAAGTCGAGCTTTGTAGATAGTAACACTACTATCAGCGTCTGTCTTCCTCTTGAAGATAGATTTATACAATATGGCTTGCCGATCATCGGGCAACTCCATCAAAGTCTACACTTTGTTCTCATACATGGATCCCATCTCAGATTTCATGGCCTCAAGCCATTTCGCGGAATCTGGGCTCATCGTAGCTTCCTCATAGTTCATAGGTTCATCATGGTCTAGTAACATGACTTCCAGAACAGGATTACCGTACCACTCTGGTGTGGACTGTACTTTGGAAGACCTATGAGGTTTTGTAGTAACTTAATCTGAAGTTTCATGATCATCATCATTAGCTTCCTCACTAATTGGTGTAGGAATCACTGGAACTGATTTCTGTGATGAACTACTTTCCAATTCAGGAGAAGGTACAAATTACCTTATCAAGCTCTACTTTCCTCCTACTCACTTCTTTTGAGAGAAACTCCTTCTCTAGAAAGGATCCATTCTTAGCAACGAATATTTTGCCTTCGGATCTGTGATAGAAGGTGTACCCAACAGTTTCCTTTGGGTATTTTCTGAAGATGCACTTCTCTGATTTGGGTTCAAGCTTATCAGGTTGAAACCTTTTTTCACATAAGCATCGGAATTCCAAACTCTAAGAAACGACAGCTTAGGTTTTACTGCTAAACCATAGTTCATACGGTGTCGTATCAACGGATTTAGATGGTGCCCTATTGAAAGTGAATGCAGCTATCTCTAATGCATAACCCTAAAACAATAGTGGTAAATCAGTAAGATACATCATAGATCGCACCATATCCAATAAAGTGCGGTTATTACGTTCAGACACACCATTATGCTGTGGTGTTCCATGTCGTGTGAGCTGTGAAACTATTCCACATTGTTTAAAATGAAGGCCAAACTCGTAACTCAAATATTCTTCTCTACGATCAGATTGTAGAAACTTTATTTTCTTGTTACGACGATTCTCCACTTCACTCTGAAATTCTTTGAACTTTTCAAATGTTTCAGACTTGTGTTTCATTAAGTAGATATACGCATCTCTGCTCAAATCATCTGTGAAGGTCAGAAAATAACGATACCCGCCATGAGCATCAACACTCATTGGACCGCATACATCGGTATGTATTATTTGCAACAAGTTAGTAGTTCATTCCATTGTTCCGGAGAACGGAGTTTTAGTCATCTTGCCCAAAAGGCACGGTTCGCAAGCATCAAACGATTCATAACCAAGTGATTACAAAAATCCATCTTTATGGAGTTTCTTCATGCGCTTTACACTGATATGACCCAAACGGCAGTGCCACAAATAAGTTGCACTATCATTATTAACTTTGCATCTTTTGGCATCAACATTATGAATATGTGTATCACTATGATCAAGATTCAATAAACCATCACCATCGGGTGTATGACCATAGAAGGTTTTATTCATGTAAATAGAATAACAATTTATTCTCTATCTTAGATGAATAATCGTATAGCAATAAACATGATCTTATCATATTTATGCTCAACGCAAACACCAAATAACATTTATTTAGGTTTGACACGAATCTCGAAAATATAGGGACTATGTGATGATGATCATATCAATCTTGGAACCACTTCCAACACACATCGTCACTTCACCCTCAACTAGTCTCTGTTTATTCTGTAACTCCTGTTTCGAGTAACTGATTTTTAGCAACCGAACAAGTATAAAATACTCAGGGGCTACTATAAACACTAGTAAAGTACACATCAATAACCTGTATATCAAATATACTCTTGTTCACTTTGCCATCCTACTTATCCACCAAATATTTAGGGTATTTCCGCTTCTAGTGACCATTTCCTTTGCAGTAGAAGCACTCAGGTTTAGGCTTTGGTCCAGGTTTGGGATCTTTCACGGGAGTGACAACTTGCTTGCCATTCTACTTGAAGTTCCCTTTCTTTCCCTTTGCCCTTTACTTGAAACTAGTGGTCTTGTCGATCATCAACACTTTGATGCTCTTTCTTGATTTCTACCTTCGTCGATTTCAACATCACGAAGAGCTCGGGAATCCTTTTTGTCATCCCTTGCATACTATAGTTCGTCACGAAGTTCCAGTAACTTGGTTCCTTGCACACTCTGTTGATTCAAGCGATTGTAGTACCCAGAAAATCTAAGCACATGCTCACTAGTTGAGCGATTCTCCTCCATCTTTTAGCTATAGAACTTGTTGGAGACTTCATATATCTCAACCCGGGTATTTGCTTGAAATATTAACTTCAACTCCTGGAACATCTCATATGGTCCATGAGATTCAAAACGTCTTTGAAGTCCAGATTCTAGGCCGTTAAGCATGGTGCACTAAACTATCAAGTAGTCATCATATTGAGCTAGCCAAACGTTCATAACGTCTGCATCTGCTTCCGCAATAGGTCTATCACCTAGCGGTGCATTAAGGACATAATTCTTCTATGCAGCAATGAGGATAAACCTTAGATCACGGATCCAATCCGCATCATTGCTACTAACATCTTTCAATACAATTTTCTCTAGGAACAAATCAAAATAAACATATGAAAGCAACAACGCGAGCTATTGATCTACAACATAATTTGCAAAATACTACCAGGACTAAGTTCATGATAAATTTAAGTTCAATTAATCATATTTCTTAAGAACTCCCACTTAGACAGACATCTCTCTAGTCATCTAAGTGATCACGTGATCCAAGTAAACTAAACCATGTCCGATCATCACGTGAGATGGAGTAGTTTTCAATGGTGAACATCACTATGTTAATCATATCTACTATATGATTCACGCTCGACCTTTCGGTCTCTGTGTTCCAAGGCCATATCTGTATATGCTAGGCTCGTCATGTTTAACCTGAGTATTCCGCGTGTGCAACTGTTTTGCACCCATTGTATTTGAACATAGAGCCTATCACACCCAATCATCACGTGGTGTCTCAGCACGAAGAACTATCGCAACGGTGCATACTCAGGGAGAACACTTCTTGATAATTAGTGAGAGATCATCTTATAATGCCACCGTCAATCAAAGAAAAATAAGATGCATAAAGGATAAACATCACATGCAATCAATATAAGTGATATGATATGGCCATCATCATCTTGTGCTTGTGATCTCCATCTCTGAAGCACCGTCGTGGTCACCATCGTCACCGGCGCGACACCTTGATCTCCATCGTAGCATCGTTGTCGTTTTGCCATCTATTGCTTCTACGACTATCGCTACCGCTTAGTGATAGAGTAAAGCAATTATAGGGCGCTTGCATTTCATACAATAAAGCAACAACCATATGGCTCCTGCTAGTTGCCGATAACTCGGTTACAAAACATGATCATTTCATACAATAAAATATAGCATCACGTCTTGACCATATCACATCACAACATGCCCTGCAAAAACAAGTTAGAAATCCTCTACTTTGTTGTTGCAAATTTTATGTGGCTGCTACGGGCTAAGTAAGAACCGTTCTTACCTACACATCAAAACCACAACGATAGTTCGTCAAGTTAGTGTTGTTTTAACCTTCGCAAGGACCGGGCGTAGCCACACTCGGTTCAACTAAAGTTGGAGAAACGGACACCCGCCAGCCACCTATGTGCAAATCATGTCGGTAGAACCAGTCTTGCGTAAGCGTACGCGTAATGTCGGTCCGGGCCGATTCATCCAACAATACCGCTGAACTGAAGTATGACATGCTGGTAAGCAGTATGACTTGTATCGCCCACAACTCACTTGTGTTCTACTCGTGCATATAACATCTATGCACAAAACCAGGCTCGGATGCCACTGTTGGGGAACGTAGTAATTTCAAAAAAAATCCTACGCACACGCAAGATCATGGTGATACATAGCAACGAGAGGGGAGAGTGTGTCCATGTACCCTCGTAGACCGAAAGCGGAAGCATTAGAACAACGCGGTTGATGTAGTCGTACGTCTTCATGGCCCGACCGATCAAGCACCGAAACTACGGCACCTTCAAGTTCTAGCACACGTTCAGCTCGATGACGTCCCCCGTACTCGGATCCAGCAGAGTGTCGAGGGAGAGTTCCGTCAGCACGACGGCGTGGTGACGATCTTGATGTTCTACTGTCACAGGGCTTCGCCTAAGCACCACTACAATATTATCGAGGAGGACTGAGGGAGTCCCGGACTAGGGGGTGTCCGGATAGCCGAACTATCATGGTCGGCCGGACTCCAAGATTATGAAGATACAAGATTGAAGACTTTGTCCCGTGTCCGGATGGGACTTTCCTTGGCGTGGAAGGCAAGCTTGGCGATACGGATATGTAGATCTCCTACCATTGTAACCGACTTTGTGTAACCCTAGCCCTCTCCGGTGCCTATATAAACCCGATGGATTTAGTCCATAGGACGAACAACAATCATACCATAGGCTAGCTTCTAGGGTTTAGCCTCCTTGATCTCGTGGTAGATCCACTCTTGTAACACACATCATCAATATTAATCAAGCAGGACGTAGGGTTTTACCTCCATCAAGAGGGCCCGAACCTGGGTAAAACATCGTGTCCCTTGTCTCCTGTTACCATCCGCCTAGACGCACAGTTCGGGACCCCCTACCTGAGATCCGCCGGTTTTGACACCGACATTGGTGCTTTCATTGGGAGTTCCTCTGTGACGTCACCATCAGGAAGGATGCCTTTCCCCGTCTTTAAAGATGGCACCGTCGTCAAGGGAGCTTTGGCCGCCAGCCAGACTATCCGGCTAGGCGGTTTTCTTATGACCGCCTGTTCGGCCACCGCTCCGACAATGACCTCTCAGGTCATTAAAAGCGATCTTCACGTCAGATCGGAATTCACCGAGCAGCTAGATCCGATTGAGCTCTCCTCCGTAAACGAGCTCTTGGATCGCATCGCCACCCTAGGAGTCGCTACCGACTATGATCAGATTGGGCTTAAAACTGATCTGAGAGAAATTAACTTTCCCCAGGTTACCCACCATGTTGTTGTGGTAGAGGAACAATGCGGCGACTCTTCTTCTATGTTAAAAACCAACTATGTCCAGATTCTCGATCCCTCCATGCCGGATTCCCGCGGAGGGACGGACGCTAATCAAATACAGAACCTAAAGTCAGGCATCGGACCAGATTTGTTGGAAAGCGTCCAGCAAGCCAAGCTTCCGAATCCGGAAGCTTCTTGGCCTTTGAGCCTCAGATCGGGTGGGGTTCCGAACTTAATTCCACCTGCCCACCCAAACATAAGCGATCTATCTCAAATACGGCAAGAGCCCGATGAAACAGTACATCATTACTGGGCCAGATTCCTCCTGGTCATGAACAGGATACAGGACTGCCATGAAGAAAGCGCGATTTCAATCTTCTGCAACAATTGCACGGACAAGGGAATCATAAACGCCATCAGTCATCACGAAGTTACACGCTTCGCTGACCTAGCGACCATTGTACAAAAATACTGCGCGATGGAGAGTGCCTGGAAAACCGAAACTAGGTGTTGGGACAATCCGGCCCTGAATACAACCCCAGTCCGAAATAAAAGGATGCATCATACTCAAGCACCTGGGTTAAAAACCAAAAAGCAAAAAACCCCTAAAGGGTACGGAACCATACCGGAGGGATGGCTCAATAGACCCTGCAAAATCCACAGTACGGAGGGCGCCACTCCAACACATAGCCTTCGAGCATGTTGGATACTACGGCAGGTGGCCAAAGGTGGCGAAGGCTTTTTAGCCCCGGGCAACCAGCCCAGCAGTACCAGTACGGTATTAACAATCTTCGAAACTTTTGCATCAAATAACATGCGGAAACGAACAATCCGCAGCCTTGCCGAAGTCTACCAAGTAGCAACAACAAATCCATGGAGCGACACGGCTATAACCTTCAATGTCAGCGACGAACCTAAGTTCCGAACAGCTAGAGCACCAGCCGCATTGGTCCTTAGTTCGTTAATGGACAACTTTCATCTTACGAAAGTACTCATGGATGGCGGCAGCGGATTAAACCTCATCTATGAGGAAACCCTTCAAAAAATGGAAATTGACTGGAGCCGCATTGAGCAAAGCAGCACAACCTTCAGGGGAATAATCCCTAGTCGAGAAGTACGCTGCACAGGAAAAATCACACTAGATGTAGTGTTCGGCTCGCTGGACAATTACAGGTCCGAAGAGGTCACGTTCCAAGTGGCCCCATTCGGCAGCGGATATCACGCTTTGTTAGGGCGAGAGGCATTCACAATCTTCCAAGCTATACCCCATTACGGGTACATGAAGCTCAAAATGCCCGGACCCAATGGAATAATCACTCTCGCCAGTGATCCAGATACAGCACTCCGCGCTGAAAATAAGACAGCCGCACTGGCC
Organism: Triticum aestivum; assembly: GCF_018294505.1. NCBI lineage: Eukaryota > Viridiplantae > Streptophyta > Magnoliopsida > Poales > Poaceae > Triticum > Triticum aestivum. Next base: position 309,459,999 of record NC_057798.1, read on the forward strand.
CTAGAGGCATTATCCGAAGCCCTAGCGGCAGAGGAACTAACTGCGCTGCGCTCCATGGTGGATAGGGACGATGTGATACCCGATAAGAGGTCCAAGTCCACCTCTTTTAAACCAGCAGACGAAATAGCCAAATTTCAGGTCCATCCAACGGACCCCACAAAGACGGCCTCCAGTGTGGCACAATTAAATCCTGATGTAGAAGCCGCACTACGAGAATTCCTTTGGGAAAATTGGGACATTTTTGCCTGGCACCCTTCAGACATGCCAGGAATCCCACGCAGGCTGGCAGAGCACAGCCTAAATATCCTAAAAGGATTCAAGCCAGTCAAACAAGCTCTTTGGCGATTTTTCAAACCCAAAAGACAGACAATGGGAGAGGAGCTAGCCAAACTCTTAGAAGCCGGATTCATCAGAGATATAAAACATCCGGACTGGCTAGCCAATCTAGCAATGGTACCAAAAAAGGACAAATCCTGGCGCCTCTGTGTCGATTTCAAAGACCTTAACAAGGCCTGTCCAAAGGACCCTTTCCCTCTCCCTCGCATGGACCAAATCATCGATGCTACCGCAGGGCACGATTCGTTGTGCTTCCTTGATGCATACTCCGGATACCATCAAATCAAGATGGCGGAAAAAGACCAGGCCGCAACGGCATTCATTACTCCATATGGGCCATTCTGCTTCAACACAATGCCCTCCGGACTCAAAAACGCCGGCGCAACATGTCTGGCTACCCAGATAGGCAAAACAGTAGAGGCATACGTAGACGATGTGGTCATCAAGACCAAACATGTCGAAACTCTAGTAGACGACTTGAGGGTGACATTCGACAACCTCCGAGCATATTACATTAAGATCAACCCGGAAAAATGTGTCTTCGGAGTACCAGCCGGAAAGCTCTTGGGCTTCATTGTATCCGGTAGAGGAATTGAAGCAAACCCAGCCAAGATCCGAGCTCTGTCACAATTGGATATTCCAAAGGACCTCAAGAAAATACAAAAACTAACTGGATGCATAGCGGCCCTAAGTCGCTTCATCTCCCATTTGGGAGAAAAGGCTCTGCCCCTCTATCGCCTCCTCCGGCGCACCGAACACTTCGAATGGACGGATGCTGCCACGGCCGGACTCGAAGAAATCAAGACCATACTGGCAACAAATCCGGTCCTGGCCGCGCGCAACCTGGGCGAACCTATGTTATTATATATCGCAGCAACACATCAAGTTGTCAGCGCGGTACTCGTCGTCGAACAAGAAACAGAAGGGCATAGATTCCCTCTTCAAAAACCAGTATACTATGTATCCACTGTCTTAACTCCATGCAAGTCCCGGTACCCACATTATCAAAAGATAGCGTATGCGGTGTTCATGGCATCCCGAAAGCTGTGACACTACTTTAAAGAGTGTTCCATAATGGTGGCCTCCGAAGTACCTCTCAACGATATTATAAACAATCGCGACGCAATAGGCAGGATTGCAAAATGGGCCATTGAGATCTTACCATTTGACATAACCTACAAACCACGGCGAGCTATAAAGTCGCAAGTTCTGGCTGACTTCGTTGCCGAATGGACCGAAGCCGAACTCCCTAAAGAGTACGGCGCGTACTCCAATTGGATCATGCATTTCGACAGATCCAAAATGTTGGCTGGCTTGGGGGCTGGCGTCGTCTTGACGTCCCCAACTGGAGACACAGTCCAATACGTACTTCAAATAATGTACATGGACTCCAACAACGCAGCCGAATACGAGGCCCTTCTACACGGCCTCCAGATGGCAATCTCCATGGGCATTCAACGCCTAGAGGTGCGCGGGGATTCAAACCTCGCAATATCCCAAGTAAATGGAGACTTTGACGCCAAAGATCCAAAAATGGTAGCTTACCGCAACACCGTCCTAAAAGTGTCAGCTCGGTTCGAAGGACTCGAATTCCACCATGTAGCCCGGGCTAATAACCAGGCAGCAGACATGTTGGCACGCATCGGCGGGAAACGCGACGCCGTCCCTCCAAACATCTTCCTGGAAAGGCTCTTTAAGCCATCCGTATTATGGGAAGAGGTGTCCGGAAATAACAATCCGGAGCCAGCTGCATCACCTAACTCAGACCACTCTAACACAATCGGCGGCTCAGCCAATGAAATAACACCTTTAGCCCACGAAATAATGGCAGTAATTGCCCCGTGGACAGAACCATTCCTAGCCTACTTAATCAGGCAGGAACTCCCGAAAGACCAAAATGAGGCCCGCTGCATAGTTCGGTGATCTAAAGCCTACAAGGTCCATGAGGGAGAACTTTATAAAAAAAGCACAACCGGAGTCCTTCAAAGATGTATCTTCGAAGAGGAAGGGCGAAACCTCCTGGCTGAAATTCACGCTGGACTCGGCGGGCACCACACTGCAGCCCGGGCCCTTGTAGGCAAGGCCTTCCGTACAGGATTTTATTGGCCGACAGCCCGGGCAGATGCTCAGGACTTAGTCCAACGATGCGTTGGTTGCCAGCTCTTTGCTAATCAGAGCCACATGCCACCCACCGCCCTCAAAACTATACCCATCACCTGGCCGTTCGCGGTATGGGGGCTTGACATGGTTGGACCCCTTAAAGGGGGAACCCACAAGCACAAATACTTATTGGTCATGGTGGACAAATTCACCAAATGGATCGAGGCTAAGCCGGTTAAAACGGCAGAATCCGGACCTGTGATAGACTTCATATCCGGGGTAGTACACCGTTTTGGCGTCCCCCACAGCATCATCACTGATAACGGCACGAATTTCACAGCCGACGAGGTTAAACTCTGGTGCAAAAACATGGGCATCAAGCTCGACTACGCTTCAGTCTATCAGCCCCAAACTAACGGTCAAGTCGAGCGAGCAAATGGTCTAATCATGAGCGGCATCAAACCCAGACTAGTGCGGTCCCTCAAGGAATCTGACACGCCATTGGGTAGAGGAGCTTGACTCCGTACTCTGGGGGCTGCGGACCACGCCAAACCGAACTACCGGATTCACACCATTTTTCAAGGTGTACGGCGCAAAGGCAGTTCTGCCCTGCGATATAATTCATGACTCACCTCGCATGCGCATGTACGAAGAAAGAGAAGCCGAGTTGGATCGGCAGGACAGTTTGGACACCTTATGTGACACTCCAAAATTTTAATTTGGTTCTTATCAAAAACTTTGTGGTTTTTGAAAAGAGGCCATTTAAAAAATTTTGTTCCAGAAAATCCTTCCTCTTAAAAAAACTTTCTTTTCTTTGGCAAGGATTTTTTTTTCTTCAGACTGTGGTGTTTGATCTTTTGAAACTTCTTCTCTGTTGGTTCCCTCTCAAATTATTTTGGGAGTTTAATTTGTTTTTCTTTTAAAAAGAAACTCTATGAAAAACTTGGGATTTGCATATCTTGAAAACCACCCATGACTTTGTATTTTGCCCATGTGGTAAAACCCCTTCAAAACCTCCCCTACTCCTTGTAATCAGCCTAAGTTCTCTGTCCCAACTAATCCAAGCAAGTTTTGGATTTTATTCTAATTATTTTTCCCCTCAAATCAATTCTGCAAATTATTTTGAGCCTTAGTAATTTTCAAAGCAAGTACCCTTTTTCATTTGAGTTTTGACCTCAAACCAACTCTCGTGGATAGTCCTTTGTACCCACAACCCAGAACCATCTTGATCCACTCCTCTTTTCAAATTTTTCAAAATTCAGTCTCTGCAAGTTTGGACCAGATTTGCCAAATTTGATGAAATTCATATCTACATTTCTCCAAAAATTCCACCAAAAATCATGCAGCCTACTGGAGCAATGAGAAGCCACTCCACCAAAAATCAGCTCTAGGAAAAATCACCAGAGGCCAAATTCATTTTGTCGAACACCTTGCATGCACTGTTGCTGTTCAAAATTCAGAAAGATTCAGAGTTCAGTGTCGATCTTCGACAGAGGTTCAGTCACATGCCCACAGTGCCCTTGGCACGTTCCTCGCCGCCTCTTCCTCCTGTCTGGAGCATCCCGCACGCGCGCTTGGCGTCTTCCCGGCGTCGGTGGCGCCACTGGCCGCCCGCGACGGCGTGTCTTGCGGCGGCCGAGACCCCGTTACAGCCGACAGGGGACAAGAACGGCGGCTCAACGCCGTTCCGCGCCGCCCATCGCTCCTCTGCTCTCCGCGTGGCCTCATGCGCGCCAGCGCACGCCCGTGGCACTGCCACCGTGGCCGGCAAGCACGGGACGCGCTCCCTGCCGCCGACGGGCCCGCGCCGCCCCGTTCTGTCGAACTCACCCCCAAAGCACCAAACTCCAGCTCGATTAGCACCAAAACGGAATCGTGGACCTCCACGATGACGCCCAACGTCCTAATTACCCCGACCAAGCCCTGCGCCGCCGTAATCGTCACCGGAGACCCCCGTTCACGGCCACCGCCTCGGACCGCCTATATAAAGGGCCCCCGAGCTCACCCTCGTGCACGCATCATCACCACTCCTCACCTACGCCCCGCCAGGCCACTAGGAGGACCTCGAGGAGGTCTCCTCCCCCAACTCCGACCGCCCCGATCCGCCTCGGCCTCCACCACGATTCGCTCCGGTGAGGCCATCTCCTGCGCTCTAACCCCGTCAATCACTCCCTCTATCTACCAGGAGCCTAACCCCCTCCTCAATTTGATCTCTGCAGCCCTCTTCGACAAGTCCCTCGACCACCCGAGCCGCCGTCCGCCGGAGCAAAGCTCGCCGTCGTCGTGGTACTCGCCGGCGACCACCACTACCACCAACCGACGCGGAAGGGTGCCCTGAACACGGAGGTACCCTCCGATCCCCCTGCCTCGCTGTGGATCACCGCCGGCGACCACCGCGGCTCTCGGGCGCCGACGAGCTTCGTCCCCCCCCTCATTTGAAAGTTTAAACCTGACGAGTGGGACCCCACCGTCAGCCTCTCTGCCCTCTCTATTGAATCGTTTTCTGGAAGCGCCTTCGGGCAAAATGCGCTTTCCCCTCTGGGCTGGCGTATTCAACACTGGAACGTTTTCTGTTTTTATAAGCTAGCCCCTGGGAACTTTTTGTTTCATTACAGATGAGTCCCTGGACAAAAACCTTTATAACTTTTAAACAGAAAGGTATTTTTGATTGATTCTTTTTCTGTTCTCTTTAAAATTTTGTCTAGTTTTTTATCAGATTTATTTGAAAAATATTTGGAATACTTGTTGTGCACCCCTTGGTATTTACGATAGCGCATATATTTTCTTTATACCGTAGATACCGAAGGAGGTGACGGAGCCGCGAACTTCACCGAGCTAGGCTCCGACTACTCTGAACCAGGCAAGCATGTTTGAAATTTTGATATGATGAGTGTCTTGGCATGTTTTGCATTTAGTTAGTTTCAGGGCATGTTGAGAAGCATATCGATGAACGTTATTTTATGCAATATTGAGGTAAGTGAGCTCGATGATCCATAAGTGGATGGATGTGAGTATGAATGGCCATGTGTTGGCATGAGGATGGGTAAGATGGCAGTGTCGTAGCATGCCAGTCTTATGCCAGACTATGTGACTTCAGTGTCAAACCGTATCAGTCCAGTTCCTCTCATTTCCTTCCCTGTACTACCACATGTTTTCCGCAAGGAATATGGTTTAGTAAGTTGCAAACCGCTTTTCTGGTACACACCAAAAGGAGAGGCCGTGATGATGGTTCCATGGCCCTGGATTAAAGCCAGTCATCCGGTCAGGGGGCATGGGTGTTTCCGGTTGGGACCGAGAGGGGGGCACCCCTTAGAGCGCGCGTATATAAATTTGATCCCATGCTATTCGAGATTGTGATCTCCCCGTCTCAAAAGTTTTTCTTGGACGATGTCTAGGGTGATTCCTAGCATCGAGAGGTAGGATGGGTGTGTACTGGTTAGCTGTGTTTTCTTCCGAAATACCGTAAACGGAACTAGTCCTTCTTGACTACGGAAATCCGTTGGCTGTGGGAATAGTTTTGTACAAACTCTGCAGAGTCATATATTCCTCCAAATCATCTATTCCATGTCCTAGATCGATATTATCTTATCCTGATCAAATGTCAGTTTTGATGACAGAGACTCCGGTGAATCGCATGAGTGCTAAGTCTGGTTAAATGATTATTCCTGTGGATGGACTAACCCATTTATTCTCATGAATTGAACATTTATTATGAGTATTATTTCCTTGCGAATAAAGCCCTTTCTGTGATGTCGCCCCGACGTCCGACTGTGGCATTTCTTTTAAAGCCCTTTCTGTGATGTCGCCCCGACGTCCGACTGTGGCATTTCTTTTAAAGCCCTTTCTGTGATGTCGCCCCGATGTCCGACTGTGGCATTTCTTTTTAAGCCCTTTATGTGGTGTCGCTAAGACGCCCAACTGTGGCATCATTTCCTTATATTTATTTATTCACCTTTCGAGGCATCGCTTCAGACACCCGATCAGTATTTATTTATGTTTTGTTGGGATTTCAGGCGGACTACCGTCGTTTCCATTTTACTTACCTTGTTATGCTAATTTTTGAATGTAGATGGGTGGATTATTCATGATGCATTCATGCATGCATTTGTTATATCTTACGTCCGAACTGTCTTGCGAGTACTTTCAAAAGTACTCACTGGCTTGTTGATTTGGCCAGATGCTGACGAAGGCGATCTCATGGATGAAGAGTTTGATAGCTAGTCCGACACCTAGAGGAGTCCCAGTCAGTCTCGTGCGACCCTGGATTTGGTCACTGTTTTATATCCGCTTCCGCTACCAAATAAATTCATCGAGCCTCACCTCGACGCTCGATGAGATGACAGACTTAGAGTCTTGTATTTCTCTCCCCGCTGTGTTTCTCCACCACCGCCCTATCCTCGAGTCAGTAGTATGCCTTCACACCACTGTGTCATGTCCACCATTATGTATAATTATTGGCGTGCTTGTAATAATTTGGTTGAGCAACCGTAGTTCGACCCTGTAATATATTTTATGCTACTGGCTTATTGTATCAAGAATTTGTCTACCAGTGAGGAGGATTTCTCTCATACTGGACTCAAAAGATTGGTTTCTCAATAAATATTTTTATCGGAAAACCGGTCGTGACAAGCTTGGTACCAGAGCCAGGCTGACTGTAGGAAGCCACTAGGTGCGATCGCTAATTCGTTATTAGCATGATAGAGCTAATTTATATTTTTTGCAATTGTAGTCATTTTCTGTCAGTCAGCATAAATTTATGATCTGACCATGCAGAATTTTTGCCTACTTTTGTAGATGGCCGACAACAGCTGCGAGTCTCAGACCTTCGCCAACGTGCCCGATGGGTTCGTCAAGCTTCTTTCCTTCATCGTTCAGGTCGCGATGGGGCCATCCGTGCGCCCAGTATTCACACTCTGCCAGCACCGAGTCAACGACAGTCTGACTATGCAACAGGCCGCGGTGCAGTTCAAGGGAGGGCATGGTGAGTTACGCCGCTTCCGGTTCATGGGAAGAGCCATGCCTACGGAGAGGCATGCTATGCAGATGGCAGCCCGTGAGGCGATAGCTCGCCTCAGGGATGTCCTTCCCGCGATGAAGACTCGTCGCTACCGCTATCTTCCATGCCATGTGCCTTACACCTGTCACTACGCATACTCCTGCCCCAGAGGAGAACGAGACGAGGCTTTTTAGATGCTCATTGAGTATCTCCAGGCCCTGGAGGCAGCCTTCGACAACCTGGTGGACGACTTCGTAGCTACCCGCATGGACTCAGTTCATGGCTGTGCTGCCAACAGGAGGGAGCTCCTACCCATTGCACCACCACTGACTTTTGTCTCGTCATCAGCATCTTATACGCCTACTCGTGGCCTGCCTTCTACCGAAGAATTCAACCAAGTCATTGCGCCCACCCCAGCGCGCATTGCACCACCCTTCGCACCCACTCCTGTACGTATAGCTCCGCCCCTGGCAACTACTCCGTCCACTCTGCGCAACACTACACGTATGGAGCCCATTAGCAAGGAGGAAGTCGAGTCCCCAACCTCGCTACGCCTCACCCTCGGCAGGGCAAAGGAGGTCATCAACATCTCTGCCTGAGTACGCTTAGCTGCCATGTAATGTACCGCTTTGTAAGATATGTGCATAGGTTGTGAGAAGTAGCCTGTTTGCGCATCATGTAGGATCTGGAGAAGTGCACTAGCCTAAATAACATGTCAGGATTATGTATGCATATCCTGAGTGATGTATTGTATAATTACCGCCCGCGTGTAAGATATGTAATGAGCAGTCCTTCTCCGTGCGTAAGTCGATTTGTTTTTCTTAAGTAAGCTGGGTTATTTAGTTTTATTTGCCAGCTTTATGCTTTTTTTTGGAATTGTTTTTGCGACTCTTTCCGCTTTTCTTATGAGTTTTACAAAAAATATTTCCCCAGAGTGAAAAATGTCTCGTCCTTGGACTCGCTCCATACCAACTCCACCAGAGGAAAATTATGATGCACAACCCAGCAACGAGTTCACTCAGGGACAGTCAAGCCAACAGGGCAGTGAATCGGCACTTTCACAAATGTGCCGCCTTTATGAACAGAGTCAGCAACAACATCGTGAAATATGAACCAAGTCATCAACATGGGAAATCACCATGGACAGTATCAGCAGCATTCCAAGTTATCTGAGCTACAGAAGACACGTCCTCAAACATTTTCTCACACTAACAAACCTCTTGAAGCCGAGGACTGGCTTCGAGATATGGACAGGAAATTAACTATTGCAAAATGTTCAGACCCCGAGAATGTATTGAATGCTCCGCACTATCTCACAGGAGCAGCCGCATCGTGGTGGGAGAATTTTCTGCACATGCATCCCAACGAAAATGACATATCCTGGGATGATTTCAAGGAAGGTTTCCGTGGTGCACACATTCCTAAGAGTATTATGAAAATCAAGAAGAGAGAGTTCGATGACCTCAAACAAAGGAACATGACAGTGTCAGATTACAACAGTCAATTTACTCTATTGTCCCGCTACGCCAATGAAGAGCATATGACTGAAATCAAGAAGATGGAGAAATTCCTTGACGGTCTGGCGCCCGCGCTTAAATGCCAACTGGTCGTCCACACTTTTCCTGATTTTAAAACACTGGTGGACAAAGCCATTACTCTGGAAAATGAGAGACGCAGTCTGGAAGATATCCGCAAGCGAAAAAGGGACCAGACTAACCATGCTCACAATCACCAAAGCAGGACAGATTTTCAAAACGGTGGGACACACAAGTCCTCATCCAATGTCTCACGCCCAATCAAGAATTTTCAATCAAGGGACAAGGAATTCACCTATCGCCCCGGCGTTACTTGTTATGCTTGTGGAGAAGAAGGGCACTATGCCAAACAATGCCCCAAGCCAAGGAACTCAACCCCAAAGCCGAACAACAGCGGCAACAATTCCGCGCCCAAGCGAAACAATTTCAATCCCAACAATACCCACAGGAAGGGTCATCTGAATCACGTAACCAAAGAGGAGGCACAAAATGCTCCGGATATCATACTCGGTACGTTTCCTGTCAACACAATACCTGCAATGGTTTTGTTTGATTCTGGAGATTCTCACTCTTTCATTTCGAAATTTTTTGCTTTGCAAAATAATTTTTCGATGCTTCCTTTGGAGAAATCCATGATCATCAAGTCCCCTGGGATTCAGCAAGTTACTCAGAATTACTGTCAGAATGTGGTCATTGAGTTCGAAGGATTGGAGTTTCACGCAAATCTTATTGTGTTGGAAAATAAAGGACTGGATGTCATCCTAGGGATGGATTGGCTAACCACCAACAAGGGGTTTATCGACTGTTTCAACAGGACCGTAATTCTGACACACCACCAAGGGAAGACCATAAGAGTATCAGCCAAGGAAGGAAAAATACCCCGGCAACCGAGATTAAATAAGGTGGACGTTTCTGAGCTAAACAAGGTTCCAGTAGTGTGTGAATTTCCGGATGTATTCCCTGAACAGCTACCAGGCATGCCACCAGACCGAGAGATAGAATTCAGCATTGAACTCGCACCAGGAACCACCCCCATATACAAGAAACCATACAGAATGGCACCATCCGAGTTGATCGAGTTGAAGAAACAAATAAAGGAATTACTGGACAAGGGATACATTCGAGCCAGCTCCTCACCTTGGGGATCACCAATTTTATTTGCCAAAAAGAAGGATGGAATGCTGAGATTGTGTATTGACTATCGAGCACTTAACATGGTCACCGTCAAAAACAAATACCCGATGCCAAGGATAAACGATTTGTTTGATCAACTCGCTCAGGCCAAGGTATTCTCAAAAATTGACTTAAGGTTAGGATACCATCAATTGAAGGTACGAATGGAAGATATCCCCAAAACAGCCTTCACCTCCAGATATGGACTGTACGAGTTCACAGTGATGCCATTTGGATTAACTAACGCCCCAGCATATTTTGTTCACCTCATGAACAAAGTATTTATGAAGTTTATGGACAAGTTCGTCGTGGTATTCATCGACGATATTCTGGTATACTCCAAGACACCAGAAGAGCACGCAGAACATCTCAGGATTGTGCTAGGAGAGCTCAGAAAACACCAATTGTATGCCAAGTTCAGCAAGTGCCAATTTTGGCTAAGACAAGTAGGCTTTCTAGGCCACATGCTGACCCAAGACGGTATCGTAGTGGACCCAGAGAAAGTCAAGGCCGTACTTGGCTGGAAGTCACCAGCCAGCGTAACGGACATACGGAGTTTCTCAGGAATGGCAGGATATTACCGCAGATTTATTGAAGGATTCTCCACCATAGCCAAGCCTATGACACAGTTGCTCAAGAAAGATAAGAAGTTTGAATGGACAGAAGCCTGCGAGAAAAGTTTCCAAGAGCTAAAGCGGAAGTTAACGACAGCACTGGTATTAATTGTACCCGACATACACAAGAATTTTGAAGTATATTGTGACGCGTCCATAAAGGGTCTCGGATGCGTGTTGATGCAGGAAGGCAAGGTCGTCGCCTACGCTTCAAGGCAACTTCGCAAGCATGAGGAAAACTATCCCACTCATGACTTAGAAATGGCAGCAGTTATTCATGCACTCAAGGAATGGAGGCATTTCTTACTTGGGAATCGATGTGAAATATATACGGATCACAAAAGTCTCAAATATATTTTCACGCAGCCAGAACTAAATTTACGGCAATGACGCTGGTTGGAATTGGTAAAGGATTATGATGTTGGTATACATTACCATCCAGGAAAAGCAAATGTAGTGGCCGATGCTCTTAGTCGGAACCCCAGCTCCGACGAAAACAATCTGCACAGCTTGAGGCCCAAATTCCAACAAGAATTTGCCAAGCTCGACTTGATAATGGTAGCAGAAGGCACCATATCAAACTTGGAAATACAACCCGACCTTGTGGAGAAAATCAAAGAAGCTCAGCCCGGTCACACCAGCATCGAAGGCATCAAAAGAAAGTTGAGTATGGGCAAGGCCTCGGAATTCCTCATAGACAATGAAGGAATATTATGGTACGGAGAAAGGCTCTGCGTGCCAAACATAGAAGACCTTAAACAGCAAATTTTAGCTGAAGCACACACCACTCCATATTCAATCCACCCTGGAGGAACCAAAATGTATAAGGATATTCAGGAAAGATTTTGGTGGCACGGTATGAAGAGGGACGTAGCCACCTTCATTGCATGTTGCGACTCATGTCAACGCATAAAAGCTGAGCATCAGAGACCAGCCGGACTACTGCAACCTAACAAAATACCAGAGTGGAAATGGGATGAAATAGGGATGGATTTTATTGTCGGACTACCTCGGTCACGACACGGGAATGATGCCATATGGGTCATCACTGATTAATTAACCAAGGTGGCACATTTCATTCCAGTGAAGACAACCTACAACACTCAGAAGCTTGCCAGGATTTATCTCTCCCGTATAGTATGTCTGCATGGAGTCCCGAAGACTATAATATCCGACAGAGGCACTCAGTTCGTCTCGAGATTTCGGGAACATTTACAACAGGCTCTGGGAACCCAACTAGCCTTCAGTACCGCATACCACCCACAAACTGATGGACAAACGGAACGCATAAACCAGGTTTTAGAAGACATGCTGAGAGCATGTGTCCTCACATATGGAACCAGTTGGGAAGAAAGCCTGCCATACGCCGAGTTCGCGTACAACAATAGCTACCAAGCCATCCTACAAATGGCACCATTTGAGGCTTTATACGGACGAAGATGTCGTACCCCGTTAAATTGGTCAGAGACCGGAGACAGCCACATCTTCGGACCAGACATGCTCAGAGAAGCCGAGGAAAAGGTCAAGCTAATCAGAGACCGACTTAAGACCGCTCAAAGTCGACAGAAGAGTTATTATGATCAGAAACATCATAGGGTCAGCTTCGAACCCGGTGAGTTCGTATACTTGAGAGTATCCCCTATGAGAGGACTACAACGGTTTAAGATTAAAGGAAAGTTAGCACCAAGATTCATTGGACCATTCTGCATAGTGGCACGAAGAGGCACTGTAGCCTACCAGCTAGACTTACCCGAGGAATTATCCGATGTCCACGACGTGTTCCATGTCTCGCAATTGAGGAAGTGCGTAAGCAACCCAGAGAAACAAGTATCCCATGAAAACATGGGACCCCATCGTCAGCCTCTCTGCCCTCTCTATTGAATCGTTTTCTGGAAGCGCCTTCGGGCAAAATGCGCTTTCCCCTCTGGGCTGGCGTATTCAACACTGGAACGTTTTCTGTTTTTATAAGCTAGCCCCTGGGAACTTTCTGTTTCATTACAGATGAGTCCCTGGACAAAAACCTTTATAACTTTTAAACAGAAAGGTATTTTTGATTGATTCTTTTTCTGTTCTCTTTAAAATTTTGTCTAGTTTTTTACCAGATTTATTTGAAAAATATTTGGAATATTTTTTGTGCACCCCTTGGTATTTACGACAGCGCATATATTTTCTTTATACCGTAGATACCGAAGGAGGTGACGGAGCCGCGAACTTCACCGAGCTAGGCTCCGACTACTCTGAACCAGGCAAGCATGTTTGAACTTTTGATATGATGAGTGTCTTGGCATGTTTTGCATTTAGTTAGTTTCAGGGCATGTTGAGAAGCATATCGATGAACGTTATTTTATGCAATATTGAGGTAAGTGAGCTCGATGATCCATAAGTGGATGGATGTGAGTATGAATGGCCATGTGTTGGCATGAGGATGGGTAAGATGGCAGTGTCGTAGCATGCCAGTCTTATGCCAGACTATGTGACTTCAGTGTCAAACCGTATTAGTCCAGTTCCTCTCATTTCCTTCCCTGTACTACCACATGTTTTCCGCAAGGAATATGGTTTAGTAAGTTGCAAACCGCTTTTCAGGTACACACCAAAAGGAGAGGCCGTGATGATGGTTCCATGGCCCTGGATTAAAGCCAGTCATCCGGTCAGGGGGCATGGGTGTTTCCGGTTGGGACCGAGAGGGGGGCACCCCTTAGAGCGCGCGTATATAAATTTGATCCCATGCTATTCGAGATTGTGATCTCCCCGTCTCAAAAGTTTTTCTTGGACGATGTCTAGGGTGATTCCTAGCATCGAGAGGTAGGATGGGTGTGTACTGGTTAGCTGTGTTTTCTTCCGAAATACCGTAAACGGAACTAGTCCTTCTTGACTACGGAAATCCGTTGGCTGTGGGAATAATTTTGTACAAACTCTGCAGAGGCATATATTCCTCCAAATCATGTATTCCATGTCCTAGATCGATATTATCTTATCCTGATCAAATGTCAGTTTTGATGACAGAGACTCCGGTGAATCGCATGAGTGCTAAGTCCGGTTAAATGATTATTCCTGTGGATGGACTAACCCATTTATTCTCATGAATTGAACATTTATTATGAGTATTATTTCCTTGCGAATAAAGCCCTTTCTGTGATGTCGCCCCGACGTCCGACTGTGGCATTTCTTTTAAAGCCCTTTCTGTGATGTCACCCCGACGTCCGACTGTGGCATTTCTTTTAAAGCCCTTTCTGTGATGTCGCCCCGATGTCCGACTGTGGCATTTCTTTTTAAGCCCTTTATGTGGTGTCGCTAAGACGCCCGACTGTAGCATCATTTCCTTATATTTATTTATTCACCTTTCGAGGCGTCGCTTCAGACACCTGATCGGTATTTATTTATGTTTTGTTGGGATTTCAGGCGGACTACCGCCGATTCCCTTTTACTTACCTTGTTATGCTAATTTTTGAATGTATATGGGTGGATTATTCATGATGCATTCATGCATGCATTTGTTATATCTTACGTCCGAACTGTCTTGCGAGTACTTTCAAAAGTACTCACTGGCTTGTTGATTTGGCCAGATGCTGACGAAGGCGATCTCATGGATGAAGAGTTTGATAGCTAGTCCGACACCTAGAGGAGTCCCAGTCAGTCTCGTGCGACCCTGGATTTGGTCACTGTTTTATATCCGCTTCCGCTACCAAATAAATTCATCGAGCCTCACCTCGACGCTCGATGAGATGACAGACTTAGAGTCTTGTATTTCTCTCCCCGCTGTGCTTCTCCACCACTGCCCTATCCTCGAGTCAGTAGTATGCCTCCACACCACTGTGTCATGTCCGCCATTATGTATAATTATTGGCGTGCTTGTAATAATTTGGTTGAGAAACCGTAGTTTGACCCTGTAATATATTTTATGCTACTGGCTTGTTGTATCAAGAATTTGTCTACCAGTGAGGAGGATTTCTCTCATACTGGACTCAAAAGATTGGTTTCTCAATAAATATTTTTATTGGAAAACCGGTCGTGACACCTTAGAGGAGGAGCGGGACGTGGTGAAAGCTCGTTCCGCATTTTATTAGTAGCAGGCTCGAAGATATGAAAGCAGAGAAGTACGGGCCAAAACTTACAACGTTGGCGAACTTGTTCTATGCCTGCCGGACAAGAAAAAGGACAAACTTAAGCCCAAGTGGGAAGGTCCCTTCATCATCGACCAAGTCCGAACCGGCGGAGCATACCGTCTATGCAACGCATCTGACAACCGACTTGAGACGAACCCATGGAACGCAGCCCGTCTCCGAAGATTCTACGCCTAACGGCGGACTCAGAGTTCGTCTCACTCCTCCGTCCACCTTTTTACATTTTCACTGTCTCTTGTCCCCTCCTTCTTCCCACTTTTTTTCAATACCTTTGATAGGCTGATTTGCGCATGGTTCGCACACACTTGATGTGCTCCTAGCACTCATTATACCTGGGGGCTTCTTTAACAGAAGCTTATTTATACGGGCTTCATGCCCAACACATGTGTTATACTTCCGCACGTACCTTTTATTCACCATTATATGCATCGATATGACTTAAGTTTTGGCCAAGCTGGGTTGCCTGGCTCCTGTGCTTACCCCTACGTTCCCAATTGTTCGGCTAGGAGGTAAAGGTAGCACCTCTGTGATTGTTACTGTCGGGTCAGCCGGATGTGTACCTCAGACTGGGTGAAGCCGGAAGCTAGCATTCTTAAGAGAATATTCGGTCGGTGACTTGAAAGATGATTTATTACTTACTTATTTATCTACCCCCAGGGAAAGGAACCCTTAACGGAACTATTCTCGCAGTCCGGACATGCACTTTAGGGCATGCCTTCCAGGGAAAGGAACCCTTAACGGAACTATTCTCCCTGGAAGATGTTTCTTACTAACCATGTAATATAACATAGCTAGTTGGGCACTTGTCTGATAAAGCAATTATGACCCCGACGCCTTGTCTCCATGCATGCCCTGGTTCTTTTATAACCGTAAGGGTATTTGGACACACTACGGACTGTTGGGTCCCGAGGTTGAAGCGAAAAGGTCCGAAAAGACAAACGATCTACAATCCGACTAGAAGGCATTCTATATGTCATTTCAAAATTACATCGTCAAACTGACTGATTGTACTCCTCTTCAATCCCATCTAACAGGCTGTCTAATTTATAGTCTTGTTGGGAATATTTCGCCGCCAGCTCTACTTGGCCGTACATCAAGCTCACAGGGATCTCCTTCCCATCAGGCCCCACAGGTCCGACCTCGGCCATGTGGTTTGGGTCAGCCTTCGGGTACCGCGTCTTCACCATGGCCCAGGCCTCCCTGGCGCCTTGACGGCAGGCCAATATCTTCCACAGACGGAGGCGTCGCCGTACTCCCTCAAGCTTCTCAGCAAGCCTTCCAAGTCCCTCGGGTAGGGAGACGGAAGGCCATAAGGCCTGAACGACGCCACTCATCACCTGCCGAACACGTTCGAGCAGTTGCACCAGCTCGGGAAGTTGGTCACCCGTTGAACCGGGCATTTCCTCCGCAGGGCGACCTGTGAGCACACCTAAAGACACATTTCTGTCAATCGACTTCCTCGCTGAATTATTCTTTTCAAAGGAATTTGCTCAAGCACTTACTATAAATGCCGCGACGAAGCCGCTGATTCTCCTTCACGGAGCCAGACAGCTGGGCCCGAACACCTTTCAACTCTTCTCCTAGCTGGGTGTGGGCATCCTGGAGCTTGTTCCTCTCCTGCTGCACCTTCATAAGCACCCTCTCGCCGGCCTTTAGCTGACGCAGTAGCTGTTGCTTGTCCGGATCTAGTCCGGCGCCCTCTGCAATATTATTGT
Source organism: Triticum aestivum (assembly GCF_018294505.1). Lineage (NCBI taxonomy): Eukaryota > Viridiplantae > Streptophyta > Magnoliopsida > Poales > Poaceae > Triticum > Triticum aestivum. The sequence goes on from NC_057798.1 coordinate 309,476,589, forward strand.
CAGATTTATGCACACGCCGCACTTTGTTAACTACTTATCTTTTCGAAGAACGTATTACCAGCGGGGGTCTCTGTGGCTCCCCCTGTGGCGGCCAGTGCGGCCTCAAGTTGGGCCTTGCACTCTTGAAGCTCCTGGGACAGGTAGGTATTCTTCTCCGTAAGATCCTGCATAATAAATGATCCTTCAATCAGTAATTTTAACTATTTTAAGTCTCGGGGGCTACTGGCATATATAACTATTAAAATTAATTACACGTATGTCCTTCACATACTGCTCCGTGGCTCTGGTTAAACCATCTTGAGCGGCACGGAGGTGCGCGTCTCCCGCTTCAAAGGCATTCAACGCCTCCGGGGAGAAACACGCGTCATGAAGAACTGTCCGGCGACGCTTGTGATTCATGGCGCTCTCCACCTCAGACCGGGTGGCGGACAGCCTGTCGGCCTCCTCTGTTGGAGGAACATCCGACTCATGCCTTGTGTTCGCCTCCTCTTCCGGACCATGCGATGGAGCATGGCTGGTGGAGGCTTGATTGGCAACCTCTCCGGACACTGTCCGGCGAGCGCTCTTTCTCCTAGAAAAGTTATGAGCAATAATATACCTCCTAGGGATCCTTCCCTTAAAAACAACGGTGCACCGTACTGTTGCGGCGATGTTTCGATTCGCGTCGCACTCCTCTTCCACCTACTGGGCCGAACTAACCCTTGCTGGTCAGCCACCGCAGGTTCGGCTTCCCGCCTTAAAGGCACCTCCTGTGATGCACCATCAGTATAGGATGGTCAGAATTGAGCATGGATCAAATGATGGTGTAAAGACCTCGGTCGTAGTCACCTAGGAGGCCGGAAACAAGCCGGGGTAGTCAGCCGTAATGGCGACTAGGGCATTGTCCATGCTAAGTTGGTGGAACACCCCGTCAATCAGCTCCACCTTTATATCCGGATCCTCTTCGGAGGCCGGATCAAGGGATCGTTCCGGATCCTCGGGCTGTGGAGTTAGGCTTTGTATGCCCTCCACGTCCCAGCGCAGCTCCTGCGTCGACATCACAAATTAAGATACTTGACTTTGGAAGTATGGATCGGGTAGATAAACGTCCAATTACCCAGCTTCGAGGGTTATTCATGGAGAATCTATTCAATGGATTCGTGCAGAGGAAGTCCTCCTCCTCTTCCTTGTACAAGCCGGACAGGATCTTTGCCAGATAGGCTGCCGAGCCCGGCCCTCTGCGGCCATGACGGGTGGCGTCATCTTCCCCGTTGAAATCCCAGATAGGGTGGCCCCTATATTGGAGTGGCTGCAATCCTGGCATAATGCACGTGGCCATGATTCCAATCATGGTCAATCCGGAGTGGGCCAGTAACCTAATCCGGCCCATCAGATAATGGACACTCCCATCATCCTCTCGTTGAGGGCTCCGCGGGCGCCAACTCAGGCGTTTCTTCAAGGGAGCATTGCTGAACTCCGGGAGGCCGATCCGAACTGGATCCGGCAGAGGAGCGTCCTCCATGTAGAACCATTCTGAAGGCCAGTCTTCGGACGCCTTCTTCGGGGTGCCAGATAGATATCCGGTACCAGCTATGCGCCATATTTCGGCTCCGCCCACTTGATATATCGACCCCTCGTAAGAACGGGGTACGAGGCAAAACAATCTCTTCCACAGTGCAAAATGGGGCTCGATGCCCAGGAACAGCTCGCAAAGAGCTACAAAGCCCGCGATGTGCAAAATGGAGGCAGGTGTGAGGTGGTGAAGCTGGAGTCCGTAGAACTCCAGGAGCCCCCGGAGAAACGGATGTATGGGAAATCCGAGTCCCCTTATTAGATAAGGGACGAAGCATACCCACTATCCTTTGGAAGGGTTGGGGATGCTCTCCGCCTGCTTTCCACCCCTGAAGGTGGCCAGTCCGGCTCGAACCGGAACCATGAAAGCTGGGGGAAGATATCCCTCGGTTTGGAGCACCACTAGCTCGCTGTGTGGAACTGAGCATCTCCCCCAATCTCCTGGCTTAGGGCTGGGAGCGCGAGAGGAGGAGCCGCGTCGACTATCCATGATGGAATGGATTTTTGTGAGAGGCGCTTCGATGAGAACTTGCGGATGGAGGATGGTGTGAGTTGGATCTAGATCCTCGCCTCTCTTATAGGCGGCTCGTTCGCACGACTAGGGGGTAAAATGTAAAACTACCCTAGCTTTTCGCATTCATACGACACGTGAAAGAAGGCCATTATTGGGCGTAGAATCCAAGGAGCACAACATTTATAAGGAAGCCAGACACTATTCGACAGGAACATGAAGTTTGAAAGAGAACCCGCCTTGCAACGCCGAAGACAATATACGCGTCGGACTCGTTGTCGCTGAAGCCCGGTTCGGGGGCTACTGAGGGAGTCCCGGACTAGGGGGTGTCCCGATAGCCGAACTATCATGGTCGGCCGGACTCCAAGATTATGAAGATACAAGATTGAAGACTTCGTCCCGTGTCCGGATGGGACTTTCCTTGGCGTGGAAGGCAAGCTTGGCGATACGGATATGTAGATCTCGTACCATTGTAACCGACTTTGTGTAACCCTAGCCCTCTCTGGTGCCTATATAAACCGGATGGATTTAGTCCATAGGACGAACAACAATCATACCATAGGCTAGCTTCTAGGGTTTAGCCTCCTTGATCTCGTGGTAGATCCACTCTTGTAACACACATCATCAATATTAATCAAGCAGGACGTAGGGTTTTACCTCCATCAAGAGGGCCCGAACCTGGGTAAAACATCGTGTCCCTTGTCTCCTATTACCATCCGCCTAGACGCACAGTTCGGGACCCCCTACCCGAGATCCGCCGGTTTTGACACCGACAAGGACTATGGTGGAGGGGGGCACCGCACACGCTAAGTGATCAAGAGATCAATTGTTGTGTCTATGGGGTGCCCCCTACCCACATATATAAAGGAGCAAGGGGAGGAGGCGGCCGGCCAGGGAGATGCACGCCAAGGGGGAGTCCTACTCCCACTAGGAGTAGGACTCCTCCTATTTCCTGTAGGAGTAGGAGAGGGGGAAGGAAAGGGAGAGGAGGAGAAGGAAAGAGGGGGGCCGGCCTCCTTGCCCTAAACCAATTCGGTTTGGGCCTTGGGGGGGGGCGCCCCACACTTCCCTTGCTGCCCTCTATTTCCACTAAGGCCCATGTAGGCCCATTAAGCCCCCCGAGGGGGGGGGGGTTCCGGTAACCCCCGGTACTCTGGTAAAATCCCGATTTCACCCGGAACACTTCCGACATCCAAATATATGCTTCCAATTATATCAATCTTCATGTCTCGACCATTTTGAGACTCCTCGTCATGTCCGTGATCACATATGGGACTTCTAACAACCTTCGGTACATCAAAACTCATAAACTCATAATATAACTGTCACCGAAACCTTAAGCGTGCGGACTCTACGGGTTCGAGAACTATGTAGACATGACCGAGACACGTTTCCGATCAATAACCAATAGCGGAACCTGGATGCTCATATTGGCTCCTACATATTCTACGAAGATCTTTATCGGTCAAACCGCATATCAACATATGTTGTTCCCTTTGTCATCGGTATGTTACTTTCCCGAGATTTGATCGTCGGTATCTCAATACCTAGTTCAATCTCGTTACCGGCAAGTCTCTTTACTCGTTATGTAATGCATCATCCCGCAACAAACTCATTAGCCACATTGCTTGCTAGGCTTATAGTGATGTGCATTACCGAGAGGACCTAGAGATACCTCTCCGACAATCGGAGTGACAAATCCTAATCTCGAGATACGCCAACTCAACATGTACCTTCGGAGACACCTGTAGAGGTCCTTTATAATCACCCATTTACGTTGTGAAGTTTGGTAGCACACAAAGTGTTCCTCCAGTAAACAGGAGTTGCATAATCTCATACTCACAGGAACATGTATAAGTCATGAAGAAAGCAATAGCAACATACTAAACGATCAAGTGCTAAGCTAACGGAATGGGTCAAGTCAATCACATCATTCTTCTAATGATGTGATCCTGTTAATCAAATGACAACTCATGTCTATGGCTAGGAAACACAACCATCTTTGATCAACAAGCTAGTCAAGTAGAGGCATACTAGTGAGACTATGTTTGTCTATGTATTCACACATGTATTATGTTTCCGCTTAATACAATTCTAGCATGAATAATAAACATTTATCATGAAATAAGGAAATAAATAATAACTTTATTATTGCCTCTAGGGCATACTTCCTTCATCCCCAACACTCAACTCTCTCTCACAGGATTTGCATTTGGTGGAAAGAAGATTTGAGTGGGAAGCAACTTGGGGAAGGCTAGAGATCAAGATCCATATGGTAGGAATGGAATATCTTGACCTCAACACAAGTGTAGGTGGTTCTCTCTCACAAAATGCATGTTGGAAGTGTAGGCATGTTTTGATGGCTCTCTCCATCAATGAAGAGTGGGTGGAGGGGTATATATAGCCTCCACACAAAATCTAACCGTTACACACAACTTACCAATCTCAGTGGGACAGAATCGTGAAACTCGGTCGGAACGATTTAGCAAATAATGTGACCGTTAGGATTTTCGGTGGGACCAACATGTCAACTTGGTGGAACCGATATGGTTAGGGTTAGGGAATAACGTAATCTCGGTGAGACCGATTACACAAACTTGGTGGGACCAATTTTGGTAATGAGCTAACCAGAGATTTGGTCAGGCAACCTTGATGGGACCGATTCGCTCATCTCGGTGAGACCGAAACGTTACGAAAGGGAAACAGAGAGTTTGCATTGCAATCTCAATGGGACCGATCACTCATCTCGGTTGGACCGGAACGTTACGAAGGGAAATAGAGAGATTACAATCCCATCTCGGTGAGACTGAGATCCCTATCGATGAGACCGAAAAGACTAGGGTTTGTGGCAGTGGCTACGACATCTGAACTCGGTGGCGCCGGATAGAAAGAATCGGTGGGGCCGAGTTTGACTTTTGATTTGAGTCATATGTGGATGTGAGAAATTAGTTGAGGGCTTTGGAGGATATCACTAATAATTTTGAGCAAGAAAGACATGAAGCAACACCTCATCCCTCCTTGATAGTATTGGCTTTTCCTATAGACTCAATGTGATCTTGGATCACTAAAATAGAAAACATAGAGTCTTGAGCTTTGAGCTTGAGCCAATCCTTTTGTCCTTAGCATTTTGAGGGGTCCACTTTTCTCATCCATGCCATGCCAATCATTGAGCTTTCCTAAAATATCTATCTTTGAAAAGGCATTAGCTCAATGAGCTATATGTTGTTAGGAATTACCAAAACCACCCAGGGATAGTTGCACTTTCAATCCCCCCCCCTTTTTTGGTAATTGATGACAACATATAGATCAAAGCTTCGACAAATTATAATAAGATTGAAAAACATTGTCGCTTTGAGAAGTATGTGAAAAGCAAGAGATCCCCCTAAATTTGTGCATTTTGTAAAATTTGCTTTGGACAACAAATGCACAATGAGTTAGGATCATGCGTTACTATTTCATGTCTCATACATCTTGGTGGAGTGCTCAAAATGATAATAATTAAACACATGCACTCATCACCAAGCAAAGTGAATGATCATATGAGGATAAGAGATAATATCATCCAACAAGGATTAATGTAGCATATCATATGATCAAACACATGATCATCCAAGTATCTCACAAAAGAATAATGTATCAAGCAAACACATAAATAACGAAGTTCAACCACCAAAAAGACAAGAGAGATCAAAAGCAACACTCTCTCTCTAAGCCTATGATCTATACATTTTTCTCCCCCTTTGGCAACAAGTTACCAAAAAGTTCATAAAAATGCATAGTGCTAAACGACTCTCGGGCTTGGTCTTCATGTGATGGTGTAGAGATGGCTCCAAGGACGAAAGCTTCTGTTGATGTAGCTGGAGCTAGTGGAGTGGGTGCTGGAGCTGGAGGCACTAAAGCTGTAGCTGGTGCAGCTGATGTAGCTCTGGTGTCTGGAACAGGCACTACAGCAGATCTATGTCCTCTGGTCACTCTAGCAAAAGCATCTGTGGTAGACTTGCCCTTCTTCTCCTCCACATCCTCCTGAAGTTGCTCAACTGCAGTTTGGATCTCAGTCACTTTGACATCAAGGGCATAAAACTTCTGCTCTATGATTCTCTCCAAACACTCCTGGTTTTGAGTCAGGGTGGCCTAGCCCTTCTCAATCCTCAAGGTGGAGGCAATCAAGTAGCCAAGCTGATCTTGCTTGCTCTTGAGGAAAATTTGAGATGTCTCTTCAGCAGTTGGCATCTTAGCAGCTTTCTCAGCCCTTGCTTTATCTTTCTTCTCTTGTGCTTGCACAGATGATGGTTCATTTTCATCCATCACAATGGTGTTGTCCTCAAAATCAGGGTAGATGGGCAGGTGCTCGTTGTCCAAAAGATATGTGCCTGTTCCCATCTTGGAGTTTATGAGCTCCTGAATGTGTGGGGCATATCCACAACTCCTCTTCTGATCAGCAGCAGTCCTTTTGATTGTTTCCACAATCAGGCTCATGACTTTGAATTTCTGAGGCACATCAAATATATGCAGCAAGTTGATTGCATGGCCTATGATCATCTTGTGATCACCTGACTTGGGCAGCAAAGTGTGCCTTAAGATCCAGTTGATAGTGGGCAACCCTGACAACACGTAATATACAGATCCAAACTTATGTGTCTCTAGTGCAGCATCTAGGATCTCTCTATACATGTGAGCCATAGAATTGTGGTATTTCTTCTTGTTGGCATAGACATCCAAGTCATCCTCATTCTCTTTTGGAGCATTTATCAACTCTGCCCATTCTCCAACTATCAATTGGTACCTAGTACCTTCAGACATCTAGACTATCTTCCCATCTGGGTAGAAGTGAGCTGTGGAGTAAAAATGCATGATGAGCTCATCATTCCACTTGATGAGCTTCTGGCCAACAAAGTCACCTACTCCACAAGCATTGAAGCTGTCATACACTCCTGGGTAGAGCTCTTCATTCTTCCTGATGTACTCCCAGTCAACCCATCTCATGTCACATACTACGGGCTTCTTGTCAAGAAAACTTTCTCATAGAAATCTTGATGTTCCTTAGTGTGGAACATGTAGTCCACTGCAGTCTTCTTCTAACAGCATAGGGATCATTCTGTCTCCACATTCTCAGTCATGCATCCTTCCTGAGCTTCATATCCTCTACAACTGGATGAGCATCATTATGATCAGGAATCTTGGGCTTCAGCTTTCTCAAAACAAGTGTGTCATCTTCTTCATCATCATCAGCCTCAGGCACTGGGGCCTTGTTCTTCTCTTCAGCTAGAATACTCCTAGTGTTCCTCTTAGGTGCAGACTTGGGCTTAGGAGCAGCAGCCTTAGGAGCATCTTTGGTCTTAGATGGAGTAGCCCCTGATCTTATAGCATCTCCCATCAGCTTCTGAGCTTTAGGTGTTGGTGCAGCAACCTCTTCCTCTTCTTCTTCCTCATCAGAAGAGTGCTTCTCAAATTCTGCCATTGGGTCAACTTTCTTGTACCATCTTCCTCTGTTTCTTTCCTTCTTCTTTCCTTCTGCAGCTGCCTTTTTGGGTTCAGATTCCAAAGTTTTTTGAGTAGAGGCTCTGGCCTTAGACATTGGAACTCTTCTTGCAGGAGCCTTGGTTTTCATTCTAGGCTTAGTGGATGCATCTGTTCCATACTCCTTCAGCACCTTCTTCTTTGAGGTGGCCTCATCCTGTACAGCAACATAGTCCTCATCTTCAGAATCTAAGGTTTTCTTATTCCTTACCCTGGTTGCTGCCTTGAGCAAATTGTTGGGTGTGCTTCTGCTACCCTCATCATAACTGCTAGAGGGACTGGTGCCCTCACTCATATGAACTTGCTCCTTAGACTTGTTCTAACTGTCACTCTGATCTGACATGATGCAAACTCTGATAGCAGACCCTGTGAATAGATGTAGATGAGGTAGAGTGGATGAGCATCACAAAGCACAGAGGTTTTTGCAAAAAAATGAGTCAAAAACTTAGTTTTAGTTTTCCACATAAAGCATTTCGGAGCTACCTATTTCTAAACTCGGTAATACCGAAGCAGCTTTTGGAACCTAAACAAGTGAACTTGGTCAGACCGAGTCACAGTTCGGTGGCACCGAGACTGCTAGGATTTCACAAAGAATCAATCTCGGTCACACCGATTTGCAATTCTCGGTCAGACCGAGAATCACATGTGCAATGGCCTGAGCCAAATCGGTGAGACCGATTTCTACAACTCGGTCGGTCCGAGATGAATTCAGCGGAAACCGAACCCTAAATTTCCAATCCAAGACTAATCTACAGAGTAGTTTTGCTGGATAGGAAGATTTCAAACATGGCAAGATTTATGGCAATGCAGTGTGCTAGGAATTGGAGTTAAGAATACCACAAAGATTCAAATCCATACCCTAATGCGGTGATGGACTTTCTACGGTGATAACAGCGGAGCAGAATCCCGTTGTTGGCGGCGGAGACCAGCGGTGGGAGGTCGCTGGCGACGAGGAGGACGATCCGGAGACCCGAAGAGGCGGAGCAGGCTGTGCGCGGGCGAAGGGTTTCGGAAAAAATTCCAAATTTGGGCCCGGGGGTATATATAGCCTGTCCCTGTCAATGTGACCGAGTGGAACAACTCGGTGGCACCGAGATGCATAACTGCAAGCAGTTACTGCCACTCGATGTGACCTAAAAGTTCAAATCAGTTGCACTGAGATTGATAACCTAGATCAACTTAGTGATCTTGGTATGACCGAAATGGATGAATCGGTCAGACTGAAATGCACAAAGAGGTTTTGGAAGTTTAAGTCTATGACGAATCGGGGACTCCGAGTGCTCCTCACATAGAGTGGTTTGAATCTGACTTGATCAAACTTTGTGATATAGCATGAATAGAGTTTGAGAGAAGAAAATCATAGATAGCTAGAGGAGGTTCTTAGGCATTCTTGTCCATCCACGTGGCAAAAGAAGGAAACCAAACACTCAAAACTACAAGTGGATGTTCTGAAATGATTAAATTATGCAACCAACATGCTCATACAATCAAATGGCAAATGAAATATGTGACAAAGCATGCACACACAATTCTAGCATCTATCAAAAAATTGGCGACAACTAGGTCATCTATATATGAGTATATTGACTTAGGAGTAAAATGAGAACATTTGATCATAGGTCATACTCATCGTTTAAGCACAAGTGGGGTTACCACTTTTACATAAAGCATTGTTGTGTTCACACCATTAGAGTTGCTCTAGATCAATTCTTAGAGTAAAGCTCCCCTAGATGTGAGACCCCCCCTAAGAGAGATGAACTAACCTTGGGTTTTGTCGATCATGACTTCATGTATGTGTTGAAGATGTGGATGCTCTATGTGGATGTAGATCATTTGGAGCAATCCTTTGGAGTGAGTTGCACTTTCAATACCTACACGGGTTAGTCCCACAAGGAACAAACAAGGCTATCCATAGACATAGAGTGACGCACACACAAGATGATGTCCACGAAAGCATTGGGTTACCCTGTCCCTTGTCTTAACAACAAGAGGGTTTGTGACTGCTTGAACTAGTGCAAGATGTGGAAGTTGATTGCATTTTCCTCGCCAAAATGATAAGAATGAAGTATGTTGGCGGAGTCACCCTCAAGAACTCACTAGTTCTTCTTCTTCGGGATCCACATCATTGATGGGAATCCTTGGAGTTGTAGTCGTACTTGATGAAGTAGAACTTGATGTAGTCTTGGGAACCCACTTGACCAAGGCCTTAGGAGCTTCTTCGAATGCATCAATCTCCTCTTGAAGCTTGTCCTTGGCTTTTTGCTTGTGGTCTTGTGGTGGAAGATCATCTTGAGCTTGTGTCCCTTTGAAAGAAGTAGGATCATACTTCTCTTGTTGAGGAACAAACTTCGTCTTGGGGTAATGATCTTCTTCCCACTCAACTCCATTGGCATTGAACTTTCGTTCAAAACCAACACCTTGGTTCTTCCGGTGCCTTCCTTGCTTGCGAACAATTTCCTTGAATTACTTACTCCCGGCAAGGCTCTTGTAAACACCTTTCTCTATAATTCCCTTCAATATGCTATTTTCTTGCTCAAGTGTAACTTGGATAAGAGAATCGTTAGTGGAATCAAGAGAACTACTAGAAGCAACAACATTGGATTTAGCGTGATTATTGTTACTACTAGAGGAAGAATCTTTCTTGTTCTTGTTACTAGACTTGACTTGAGGCATGTAAGTAGAGAAGAGTAAACGCTTGGCAATGCAAGAAGAACTTTTCTTGCGAAGATCAACATTGATTGCTTTTAAAAACTCATGTTCTTGCTCAAGGTTGAGCTTTTCAAAGCGTAACTTCTCATGAGTCCTTAAAAGTTCTCGATGATCTCCTAAGATGGTTTCATGAGCTAACTTAAAAGTGTTTAGTTATTTAGTTAGGAGCTCAATCTTCTCCTTATCATTGTCATTCGTTTTATCTTGATTAGCATGACTATTTGACGTTTCATCATAGTATTCATCACTTGAGTTGTCAACAAGTAGATCATCATCACCTAACAAGTCATCTTCATCACTATTGAAATCAACATACTCGGGGTGTGATACCTTTGGGCCTTTAGCCATGAAGCATCTTCCAAGTCCTTCATTTGGTGAGTCAAATATGTCATAGGAGTTGGTTGACACAAGTGCTAGACCGGCAACACCTTCATCTTGAGTATATTCGGTGTCAGAGTGATAGCTTCTCTCGGAGTGATTGTCGGAGTCGGAGCCGGATACCCATTCACCAACATGAGCTTGATGTCTTCGTTTTGTGTAGCTCCTTGATGACTTGTCCTTCCTTTCTGAATCCTTGCTTCTCCGGGATGTTCTTCGTTCATAACTATCATCTCTACTCCTTCTTTCTCTTGATGGTGATTCTTCTCTTCTACTTCTTCTCTTTGAAGAATCTTCTCTTCTTTTGTAGGGAGCCGTACACTCATTGGAATAGTGTCCAGGTCTTCCCCAATTGTAGCAATTACGCTCTCGACTAGAAGATCTTTTGTCATTGTTGGATCTTGACTTGGAGCTTCTTTCCTTTCTCCTATTATTGTAGAACTTGTTGAAGTTCTTCACCATTAGGCTCAATTCTTCATTGAAGGTTTGGTTCTCACTTGATGATGTGGGAGCTTCACATGAGGCTTTGTAAGCACCACTTGACTTGTTGTGGAGCTCCTCCTTATCCTTGAGTGACATCTCATGAGCAACAATTCTTCCAATGACTTCCGTTGGCTTGAGATCTTTGTAATTGGGCATCATTTGGATCAATGTGCACACGGTATCATATTTTCCATCCAAAGCTCTTAGGATCTTCTTGATGATGAATTTGTCGGTCATCTGTTCACTTCCTAAGCCGGCAATGTCATTTGTGATGAGAGCAAGCCTAGAGTACATTTCAGCGACACCTTCACCATCCTTCATTTTGAACTTGTCAAGCTGACTTCGAAGCACATCCAATTTGGATTCCTTGACGGTTTGGTTGAAGAGGATGTCACAAGCTTGAGCATTGTATTGCAGCATCTTTAATTCTTCCGTGGTAGCTTCACGGTTTGGTTGTCTCCCATCAAAGAATTCACCTTGCAAGCCAATACACACAATAGCCCAAACAGCGGGGTTATGTCCAAGAATATGCATTTTCATCTTATGCTTCCAACAAGCAAAGTTAGTACCATCAAAGTAAGGACCTCTACAGTGGTAATTTCCCTCACTAGACGCAATGCTCTCCTAGGTTGTGAAACCAAGGCTATGACTACCAAAAGCTATGGAAATCAAAGCAAATGGAGACCAAAGCTCTGATACCACTTGTAGGATCGAAAGTATGTCTAGAGGGGGGTGATTAGACTACTTGACCAAATAAAAATCTAGCCTTTTCCCAATTTTAGTTCTTGGCAGATTTTAGCAACATAGCACAAGTCAAGCAATCAACCTACACATGCAATTCTAAGAGTATAGCAGTGGAATGTAAAACAATTGCATATGAAGGTAAAAGGGAGGAGTTTGAGAAGGCAAACGCAATTGGAGACACGGATGTTTTTGTCGTTGTTCCGATAGGTGGTGCTATCGTACATTCACGTTTATGGAGAGTTCAACCCACGAAGGGTAACGGCTGCGCAAGTCCACAGAGGGCTGCACCCATGAAGGGTCCATGAAGAAGCAACCTTGTCTATCCCACCATGGCCGTCACCCACGAAGGACTTGCCTCACTAGGGGCAGATCTTCACGAAGTAGGCGATCTCCTTGCCCTTACAAACTCCTTGGTTCAACTCCACAATCTTGTCGGAGGCTCCCAAGTGACACCTAGCCAATCTAGGATAGACCACTCTCCAAGAAGTAACAAATGGTGTGTTGATGATGAACTCCTTGCTCTTGTGCTTCAAATGATAGTATCCCCAACACACAACTCTCTCTCACAGGATTTGGATTTGGTGGAAAGAAGATTTGAGTGGAAAGCAACTTGGGGAAGGCTAGAGATCAAGATTCATATGGTAGGAATGGAATATCTTGACCTCAACACAACTGTAGGTGGTTCTCTCTCAGAAAATGTATATTGGAAGTGTAGGCATGTTCTGATGGCTCTCTCCATGAATGAAGAGTGGGTGGAGGGGTATATATAGCCTCCACACAAAATCTAACCATTACACACAACTTACCAATCTCGATGGGACCGAATCGTGAGACTCGGTTGGACCGATTTAGCAAATAATGTGACCGTTAGGATTTTCGGTGGGACCGACATGTCAACTCGGTGGAACCGATATGGTTAGGGTTAGGGCATAACGTAAACTCAGTGAAACCGATTACACAAACTCGGTGGGACCGATTTTGGTGATGAGCTAACCAGAGAGTTGGTCAGGCAACCTTGGTGGGACCGATTCGCTCATCTTGGTGAGACCATAATGTTACGAAAGGGAAACAGAGAGTTTTCATTGCAATCTCGGTGGGACCGATCGCTCATCTCATTTGGACCAAAATGTTACAAAGGGAAATAGAGAGATTACAATCCCATCTCGGTGAGACCGAGATCCCTATCGGTGAGACCGAAAAGACTAGGGTTTGTGGCAGTGGCTATGACATCTAAACTCGGTGGCGCCGGATAGAAAGAATCAGTGGGGCAAAGTTTGACTTTTGGTTTGGGTCATATGTGGATGTGAGAAATTAGTTGAGGGCTTTGGAGCATATCACTAAGCATTTTGAGCAAGAAAGCCATTAAGCAACACCTCATTGATATGTCTCCAACGTATCTACTTTTCCAAACGCTTTTGCCCTTGTTTTGGACTCTAACTTGCATGATTTGAATGAAACTAACCTGGACTGAGGCTGTTTTCAGCATAACTACCATGATGTTGTTTTATGTGTAGAAAAGAAAAGTTCTCGGAATGTCCTGAAAATCCACGGAGGGACTTTTTGGAATTAGTAAGAATTTCTGGGCGAAAGAAATATACCAGGGGGCACAAGGCCTGTCCACGAGACAGGGGGGCGCCCTCACCCCCCTAGGGTGCGCCCCCTATCTCGTGGGCCCCCTGGACCTCCACCGACCTCAAGTCCAACTCCATATATTCACATTCGGGGAGAAAAAAACCAGAGATAAAGTTTCATCGCGTTTTATGACACGGAGCCGCCGCCAAGCCCTAATCTCTCTCGGGAGGGCTGATCTGGAGTCCGTTCGGGGCTCCGGAGAGGGGGATTCGTCACCGTCGTCATCATCAACCATCCTCCATCACCAATTTCATGATGCTCACCGCCGTGCGTGAGTAATTCCATCATAGGCTTGCTGGACGGTGATGGGCTGGATGAGATTTACCATGTAATCAAGTTACTTTTGTTAAGATTTGATCCCTAGTATCCACTATGTTCTGAGATTGATGTTGCTATGACTTTGCTATGCTTAATGCTTGTCACTAGGGCCCGAGTGCCATGATTTCTGATCTGAACCCATTATGTTTTCATGAATATATGTGTGTTCTTGATCCTATCTGGCAAGTCTAAAGTCACCTATTATGTGTTATGATCCGACAACCCCGAAGTGAAAATAATCGGGATACTTCTCGGTGATGACCGTAGTTTGAGGAGTTCATGCATTCACTATGTCCTAATGCTTTGTTCCGGTTCTCTATTAAAAGGAGGCCTTAATATCCCTTAGTTTCCACTAGGACCCCGCTTCCACGGGAGGGTAGGACAAAAGATGTCATGCAAGTTCTTTTCCATAAGCACGTATGACTATTTACGGAATACATGCCTACATTACATTAATGAACTGGAGCTAGTTCTATGTCACCCTATGTTATAGCCATTACATGAGGAATCGCATCCGGCATAATTATCCATCACCGATCCATTGCCTACGAGCTTTTCACATATTGTTCTTCGCTTATTTACTTTTCCGTTGCTACTGCTACAACTACTACAAAAACCCAAAAACATTTATCTTTACTTTTGCTACCGTTACCTTTATTATCATACCACTTTTGCTACTAAATACTTTGCTGCAGATACTAAGTTATCCAGGTGTGGTTGAATTGACAACTCAGCTGCTAATACTCAAGAATATTCTTTGGCTTCCCTTGTGTCGAATCAATAAATTTGGGTTGAATACTTTACCCTCGAAAGCTGTCGCGATCCCCTACACTTGTGGGTTATCACTCATCCCTCCTTGATAGTATTGGCTTTTGCTATAGACTCAATGTGATCTTGGATCAATAAAATAGAAAATGTAGAGTCTTGAGCTTTGACCTTGAGCCAATCCTTTTGTCCTTAACATTTCGAGGGGTCTGAGGGAGTCCTGGATTAGGGGGTATCCGGATAGCCGGACTATATGCATCATTCGGACTATTGAAGCATGAAGATACAAGACTCAAGACTCCGTCCCGTGTCCTGATAGGACTCTCCTTGGCGTGGAAGACCAGCTTGGCGATCCGGATATTGTATTTCCTTCCTTGTAACCAACTCCATGTAAACCCTAGCCCTCTCCGGTGTCTATATAAACCGGAGATATTGGTCCTTAGAAGGCCGATCACAATTACAATCATAATCATCATAGGCTAGCTCCTAGGGTTTAGCCTCTACGATCTCGTGGTAGATCTACTCTTGTACTACTCGTATCTTCAATATTAATCAAACAAGAAGTAGGGTTTACCTCCGTCGAGAGGGAACGGACCTGGGTAAACATTGTGTCCCTCGCTTCCTGTTACCATCAGCCTAAGACGCACAGATCGGGACCCCCTTCCCGAGATTCGCCGGTTTTGACATCGACAGTGGTGCTTTCATTGAGATTTCCTCTGTGTTATCGCTGCAAGGCTCGATGGCTCCTTCAATCATCGTTAACAACGCAGTCCATGGTGAGACTTTTCTCCTTGGGCAGATCTTCGTGTTCGGCGGTTTCACACGTCGGTCCAATTGGCTTGGCCACCAGATCATGTTCGGAAACCTGAACTACACGACAGATATTCACAGAGACCTGATCTTCGACGGATTCGGGCCTATGCTAGGAGCACCGGACAGTCACGATAAGCACGGCTTAGACCTGTTGTTGGACAATGCTCGGGACATCACCCCTGCAGCAGCCCCGGACCTAAATCCAGAGCAGGCTGCATTGCCTAAGGACGGAGGGATGGACCCCGCCCCGCAGGCTGCACACTCATCGGCGGTGGAGCCGAACATAGGTCTCACCTCAGCGGAAGCATGTGACTCCGAACCCCGGACTCGTATCCCCTTGTTGGTTCTAGTCTGCGAACTCTCGAGCCTGCCGAGCCAGGTTGGGCTCCGGTGATGGAGTTTACCGCTGCAGATATCTTCCAATACTCGCCCTTTGGCGACATGCTGAACAAATTAAAGCCTCTCTCTTTGTCAGGAGGCTCTGGGATGAACTATGTCTGGCTCAAGTGCGAAGCAGGCGACGAAGGAATTCGCTGCCCACCCACCACCCACTTCATTGCCACGGTCGATGATTGAACCAACATGCTTGACTTCGACTCTGAAGACATCGACGGTATGGACGATGATGCAGGAGAAATACAGGAACCACCGCTCACAAGGCGGTAGACAGCCACCTCCTCATACGATATATATATGGTGGACACTCTGAAGAAAACCAATGGCGATGAGGCAACGAAGGATAACCCCTCAAGGAGAAAAACAAAGTACGGGCGTCGTCGACGCCGCTCCAAGCCCCGCCACAGCAATACCTGCCCAGGAGACAAAAACAATCCGGATGGTGCCGAAGAGGAATACAACCCTGATCAGCCCGCCTTCGAGCAGGCCAAGCAGGAAGATGAGCAGGTCAGCCCAGACGAACAGGCAATGGATGGATATCCGGAGGAGGACAACTACACACCCCCCTCCGAAGACAAGATTAGCCTCGGCGACGACGAGTTCGGCGTGCTTGAGGATCCCATAGAGCAGGAGCGCTTCAAGCATCGGCTTATAGCCACTGTGAGGAGCCTGAAAAAGAAGCTGCAGCAACTGCAAGCTGATTAAGACCTACTCACAGATAGATGGACTGAAGTCCTAGCAGCCGAGGAATATGGACTCGAGCTCCACACGGTTGACCGGCCACCTCGTGGCCAGGATAAAATGGCGTATCAGCCCGAATATCAGCCCACACCCCCATGCCAATACACTACGGCCCGGGGCAACAGGCATGACCTGCAAGATATACTAGAAAACATCGCAGGACAGCCAAGAACGATCGATGGATCGCGGGGGCGCGCCACAGCACACGACGATGACCGTCACGCCGGATACACTATCAACAAGTCCGGCCGGGCCAAAAACAGCCACCCAGACAAATTCGAACTGCGTAGCCACATAGCCCGGCACAGAGGTACCGCGCACCCCCTCTGCTTCACTGACGAAGTGATGGATCATGAATTCCCAGAAGGGTTCAAACCCGTAAACATCGAATCATACGATGGAACAACAGACCCCACAGTATGGATCGAAGATTTCCTTCTCCACATTCACATGGCCCGTGGAGACGATCTACATGCCATCAACTATCTTCCCCTTAAGCTCAAGGGACCTGCCCGGCATTGGCTAAACAGCCTGCTCGCAAACTCCATTGGCAGTTGGGGAAACCTGGAAGACGCATTCCTCGATAACTTGTAGGGCACATATGTGCGACCGTCGGATGCTGATGACTTGATCCACATTACTCAACAGCCCGGATAGTCAGATAGGAAATTTTGGACTCGGTTCCTAACTAAAAAGAACCAAATAGTCGACTGTCCGGACGCCGAAGCTCTGCCGACTTTTAAGCATAATATCCGTGACGAGTGGCTCGCCCGGCACCTCGGCGAGGGAAAACCCAAGTCCATGGCAGCTCTCACAACACTAATGACCCGCTTTTGCGTGGGCGAGGACAGTTGGTTGGACCGCAGCAGCACTACACCACATTCTGGCACTTTGGATGTCTGCGACAATAATGGCAAGCCACGACACAACAGACATAAGCGACGAAACAATGACAACAACACTGAAGACACGACAGTCAACGCCGGATTCAGTGGATCCAAGTCCGGTCAGCGGAAGAAGCCGTTCAAAACAAGCAATCAGGGACCGTCCAGTCTGGACCGTATACTGGAACGCTCGTGCCAAATTCATGGCACCCCAGACAAGCCAGCCAACCACACCAACAGAGACTGCTGGGCGTTCAAACAAGCCGGCAAAATAAACGCAGAAAACAAGGACAAGGGGCTGCACAGCGACGATGATGAAGATCCCCGGCGTCCGAACACAGCGGGACAGAAGAAATCCCCCCTCCCCCCGCCAGGTAAAAACGGTCAACATGATCTACGCCACTCACATTCCCAAGCGGGAATGGAAGCGAGCGTTATGGGACGTCTATGCGATGGAGCCAGTCACCCCCAAATTTAACCCATGGTCAGCTTGTCCGATCACCTTTGATCGTAGGGATCACCCTACTAGCATCCGTCATGGCGGCTCAGCCACATTTGTCCTAGACCCAATCATCGACGAATTCCACCTCATGCGAGTCCTTATGGATGGCGGCAGTAGCCTGAACCTGCTTTATCAGGACACATTGCGCAAAATGGGCATTGACCCTTCAAGGACCAAGCCCACAAAAACCACCTTTAAAGGTGTAATTCCTAGAGTAGAGGCCCGTTGTACGTGCTCTATAACATTGGAAGTGGTGTTCGGATCTCCGGATAACTTCAGAAGCGAAGAATTAATCTTCGATATCGTCCCTTTCCGCAGTGGTTACCACGCACTGTTGGGACGAACCGCATTCGCCAGATTCAATGCGGTACCACATTACGCATCCCTCAAGCTCAAGATTCTATGACCACGCGGGGTCATAACAGTCAACGAAAACATGGACCACTCTCTCCGAATAGGAGAGCATACAGCAGCCCTCGCGGCGTAAGTACAATGCGGCCTCCTTCGACAAACCAATCCGGTGATGACAACTTCGAGCACCGTGAAGCGAGTCCGGAGCACCCCGCAATAGGATCATCAGGCACGCCAGGAGCGCGACTAGCTGTCCGGCCTCCACTCAAGCCCCATCAAAGCAGCATTCGTGCCACATGTACACAATTACGGACTCAAAATACCATGGGCATAGGCGGAGGCACAACAATGACTCAATCAACAGAGAGGTATCACTGCAGCATACTTTCATAAAAAAAACCTTCCTTTTTTTATTTTCTTCAGGACACTGCCTTAGGGCAGCCTCTTCAGAAGAGCCGGATTATCGGACCTATACAGGAGCGAAAACCAAGGAGGCAACAGGCTTTGCGCACAGATGGAAATACCCAGGTGGAATCTATTTACGATCATTATACCTGTTTTATCTATCTATACGCGGCCTACCCCTGGATAGGACATGTTAAATAGTCCTATTAATCTCCGCTTAATGCATTCATTGTAAACATACGCTTAAACATATTATTCATCAATGGGAGACCATATATAGTGTCAGCTTATTATTCTTATTTGAGCTGTTTTTCTTACAAATGTTTCTTTGATATTGCATCCGTACACCTTGGTATAGTCCGTTTGCTAGGGGCTTCTTATGGCGCCCCGTACTACGGCAAGTAAAGTCCGAACACTTTAAACAGTGCGGCACCCCGAACTTATAGCACTATATGCATCAGCTCCGAATCATGTCTTGGGTCCATAGTTGGGTTAGCCCGGCTCCCTTGTTTTGGTACCTTATGTTCTGCTATATCGGCTAAGGTAGCAAAGGGAGAACTACTGTGATTGTGTCCCGGTTCTTCCGGACGAGCACCTCAGTAGAGAAAGCCGAAAACTGACCGACATGATGCGGCGAGATCTGGTCGCTATTCGAGAGGTCTTAAAATACCTAAAGATTTTTTCCGCTTTAGGCGTTGAATCGGCCTTGTCCGATTTAGGCGTATATAGCGCCCCAATTCAGCCCTTCGAATTCTAGGGGCTTTGCCGAAATTTAAAATTATAGACTTCTATGGCTAAGTGAAAGTTATAAAGCCGCATAGTCCGATTGCCTAGTTCGCTGCGCCGGATACCTCCTTAAGGGACCAAAAATGTGGGCAAAGAGTATCCGGGTTTTTCCAGGAACACCCCGGTACTAGTTACGTGGGGGCGGAAGCCGACGACTGGCCTACTTTCAGAATTTTATAAACAGCCACACAGAAGGTAATATTTGAAATCAAACAGTGCTACATAGCACAAGTAACTTCGTCTTTAAATTACAACAGCGGCAGAGGTACATTTAGTCAAAGATCTTGTCCTTGGTACATTCATCAGCCACGAGATGAGCGCCCTTCATAACGCCATGATAGTACTTCTCGGGATGACGATGTGCCTTGCCCTCTGGCGGCCCGTCCTTCACCAGCTTCTCCGCATCCAACTTGCCCCAATGCTCCTTCGCGCGGGCAAAGGTCCGGCGGGCACCCTCAATGCAAACGGATCGCTTGATAACTTGAAGCCGCGGATAGGCATTCACCATCCGCTTGATCAGGCCGAAGTAGCTAGTGGGCAGGGGCTCACCAGGCCACATCCGGACTATGAAATCTTTCATAGCCACTTAGGCCGCCCTCTGGAGTTCGACCAACTATTTCAGTTGGTCACACAGAGGCATTGGGTCTTCGGCCCCATCATACTGGGACCAGAACAGCTTCTCCGTTGAGCTCCCCTCCTGGGCACGGTAGAACTCCACTGCATCTGATAGGCTGCATGGCAGATCTGCGAATGCCCCTGGAGAGCTCCGAATTCGGGTAAGTAAAAGAAACGCCTCCTCCACATGTTCGCTTTGCATAAAGAATTTCTTACCCGCCGCTATCTTTTTGGCCTCCTTTATTCCCTACTGTGCCTTCTCGGCTTCAGCTTTGGCGTCTCTCATATTCACGAGGGCCTTCGCAAGCTCGGCCTCTTTCATCTTCAGATCATGCTCCACGGACTCGAACTTCTTGCCGAGGTCCCGGAGCTCTTGTCGTACCTCGCCCACTCTAGCACTTTGCTTTTCGCGCTCCTTGCATTCCAAGGACGCCTTTTCTTCGGCCTTGGACAACGCTTTCTTCAGGGATGCCACTTTGGTGGTGGCCCCTGTTACATAGTCACGACGCTTCGTTGTTAGACTAACAAATTTTATCTATCCTTAAATAAATAAGAGCGGAGAATCACTCACCTTTGTTCTCCTCGAGCTGCCTCTTCGTGAGGTCGAGCTCTCCCTGCGCCTGCTCCAGGTCCAGCTTTAGTTCGGCAACCTCGGCTGTGCCGGCATTAGCGGCAAGAAGGACAACCTGCTTATTCACATGAATACTTATTATTAGACTCCTGGGGATTATCATTGACCCTCCGTTTGGCTTTTCTTTCCGAACACCAAACAGAGTATCAGGGGCTACTACCTATCAGGAGGTAATTTGAAACATTTTTATTACTTACCTCAAAGCCTGTTAGGAGGCTGGTACACACTTCGGTCAGTCTGCTCTTGGCGGACAGAACCTTCTGAATCACCGCACCCATAAGAATGCGGTGCTCGTCATCCATGGAAGCGCCGCGAAGCGCTTCCAGCAGACTATCCGACACCTCTGGCGTGACAGAAGTCATTGGCACGGGCAGCTCACCCTCCATAGCGAGGGGCCGCCTGCCCGCATCCGGAGCCATCGGAGGCTCCGACACAGTATCCGGATGAGAGTCTGGCTTGCTGCGGTCTCATTGGCACAATCCGCGGGGATCTTGAACCCCGCGTGTACGACATCTGGAATTCCGCCGTGGGACGTCTCCAGAGCCACCTCCCCCTGCTCTAGGAGCCTTTGGGACAACACCTCTGTGTCATCCGCAGGCTGAGGAGTAGTGGCCATCAGGAGCGAGTTCATCTCCGAATCGCTCAGAGACCCGGCCAAAGAAGATACCTGGGGATGAGCCCTGGCCGGACTGCACATATGTTCTGTGTTATAAAAAAACTATGAAGTAAAGTCATGATAGGATGCGGATACTTACCATCGCTCTAGGGGATTCCCCCTAGGCAGCCACCCCTCCTTGCTATGGGCGGCCATGGCGGAGTAGTCCGGAAGGGACACCTTTCCCTTCTTGGACGTCCCGTCCTCCCCCTCCGGGGCGGCTTTCCTCTTTTTCCCCTCCCCAGTATGGGGAGGTGGAGTCTCTTCTTGCTTCCCCCCGCCTACGCGGGAGGAATCAGCCTCGTCGTCATCAGACGACGTGGGTATGACGGCCTTGTGCCGAGAGCCTTTCCCGGCCCCCTTGTCCGCCTCCTCGGTGTCGGTGTACTAGAGTAGGGGTACCCTAGTATCCCAAACTTGTGCATGGGCAGTCGCAGCACCCCGCGGCAAGGCTTGCCGGGTCACCGCCAAGGTCCTCCGTGGTTCCTTTGGAGCCATTCAAGAACAAAGTACTCAAGCCAAGGAGACAAGGCCCCGGTAAGAGGAGCTTGCCGGGAAGGCCAACCAAGGCATCTCAAGGAACTTGCCGCGACGCGCCACGCGTCCCGGCAAGTCCCGGTGAGCGACAAGCTTCCGGATGCAACAAGACAACGACCGCGGCAAGGCGCTTGCCGCGGCAAGCTACCGCTCTGTACCCGCACTCCAGCACATCCACCAACGTGTCGCCCTGGGGCCTTTCCAGGCGCGCGTGGCAAGAGGCTGTGCAGCCAGCAGTGCGCGGTGGCAAGCGACACTGACAAGATTGCCATCGTGGCGAGCAGTGGCATCCCTGACGGTCCCTTTTTGCACTGTTTGAGCGACGCAGATGGGCATTTAATGCCTTTGTCCCCTGCCGTCAGGGTTAGGT
Organism: Triticum aestivum; assembly: GCF_018294505.1. NCBI lineage: Eukaryota > Viridiplantae > Streptophyta > Magnoliopsida > Poales > Poaceae > Triticum > Triticum aestivum. Next base: position 309,498,883 of record NC_057798.1, read on the forward strand.
ATGATACACTGTATGGGTAGTTGTACCAACCGCAATTCCTTTTCCATTTTTACCCTTGTCTACGTTGGCACCTGTCGGAGACCCCTTTAGCATATAAAAGGAGGCCCATGCACAACGTAGAGAGAGAGGGAAAAAAGGCAGAGAAACACTCACGCTCAGTCTCGTTAGCAGCTAGTGTGTACTGTAGCATTCAGCGCTCCCGAGCAAGAACTCAATACACTCAGACATGCAGCAGTAGGAGTGTTATCTCTCCGGAGAGCTCTGAAGCTGGGTAAACTGCTCGTGTGCTTCGCCTCGATCCGCTCTTCGTGCGATCTCCGCCCCCCGCCGAACCTAAAGGGGCTCGGTCCGCCGGTCCCATAGGTGTTCGTGGATCAGTTTCCCCAACATCTTTGGCGCGCCAGGTAGGGGGCATCGAGGTTGTGTGAACCTGATCCGGCGTTCACACGAGCTAGATCTTCATCTTCTTCATCGATATGCCACTGAAGAAGAAGGCTTCGGAGGCAGCTGCTCCGTCCGCGTCGATCCCACCACCACCGGAGCAAGCGGGTGGTGGGGTAGACGCCGGCGGAAGAACGGACATTGACGAGGGAGCTCACGGTGCTGCCAGGTCCAAGGACAAGGCCGCGCAGACCTCGGCGTCCGTACATGCACCGCGCCCATCTCAGGAGGCGCAGGACCGACAGCGTCATGGTATTCGCAGTACCATACGTCTGTTGGACCAAGATCGAGCTGGTGGATCTCGGGGTGCTCAAGACCAGCATGCACGCCAACATGCTGGCACGAGCGAGACACGGTCGCCTGGACGGGATACTGCTCCTTCTAACATCGTTAGAAGTCCGAGCATATCCCGCTCCTCGCGCCGTTCGCCACTGCCGCCCACCACTCCAGCAGAAGCTTTGGTGCGAGCTCAACTGCTCCTGGATTACCCTCCAACGGCAGACAAGATCGATGAATGGAGGGCCACCATTGAGAGTCTCATCGGCTTCGCCAACGGTGACACTCCGCGGCAGCCGAATACATCGCTGCCGCGGCAGGACTGCCAGGCACGAGCCGATGGCGACGAAACTGGTGGGGGTGCAACCACCATGCACTCTCCACCCCGAAGGCCAAGATCTCCAACTTGATGGATCCACCTCGACAGCGACTCCACTGCATCATCAGATCCACGAGCTCGTCGCGATCAGCGCCAAGTTCTTCACGAACGATAGCAAGAAGACGCTCGAAGCCGCATCGAGCGCCAAAGAGAAGCGTGGCGTCAATCGGACCAGCGCGCTGGGCCCTCTGTCGACATGCATGCGCCAGGGGAACCAGCTGACTTGCCGTACGCGGTACGTTGCCCTGCGTTCACTCGTGAGCTGTGGCAATTCCAGTGGCCCAGCACGAAGAATTTCAAGCCAGATGTACCAGAGAAGTACGACGGCAAGTCGCATCCGTCGGAGTTCCTCAGCATCTACACCATCACGGTGCAGGCTGCCGGGGGGCGGGACGACAAGATCCTGGCCAACTACTTCCCGCTGGTACTCAAGCCCAATGTCAGATCCTGGCTCATGCACTTGCCGGACAACTCCATATCCTCTTGGGCAGACCTATGCCATAAGTTTGTCAGCGCCTTTACAGGCGGCCACAAACCTCATGGCCAAGAAAGCGACCTTCATCTGCTCGCCCAGAAGGAAGGAGAGCCCCTGCGCAAGTACATTCAGAGATTCAGCCGCGTACAGCACAACATCCCAGATGTCCACCCTGCCGCGGTAATCAGCGCGTTCCATCAGAACGTGCGAAACCGCAGGATGCGGGAGGAGATGGCGATGTGCAAGATCAGAGACGTCAGTGAGCTATATGCCCTGGCCGACAAGTGTGCACATGCTGAGGAAGGGAGGAAACTCCACGGAGAGAATACAGAAGCAGGAGGATCTGATAGTGAGGAGGCTGCCCCGGCAAAGAGAAACCGGTGGCGGAACAACAGGAAAAAGAAAGGCAAAGATGTGCTAGTCGTTGAGCAGTCCGGCAATGGAGGTGGCGCCAAGAAAGCCAAAGCTGGTAGCTCCGGCGAGCAGATTGCCGCGGGCACCAACTACCAGGCTGTGGCGGTCGCCGGCAAGTAGGACGGCACCAACAAGCAGTACTGCAAGATCCACCGCACCAAGGGCCATGACCTCCAGAGCTGCAAGAAAGTCGAGCAGCAAAAATCTGAATACGAGCGACGCGACAAAGAGAAGGCCCAGGAAGGTGCCGGAGGAGCCGACAAGAAACGCCCCGGCCGAGGAGGACGCCGCGGCAAGGCCATGCAGCGGCAAGGAGACAGACCTCCCCGCGGCCACGACAAGGATGAAGATGACGACGACGATGAAGATATGGATGATGACGAGACCGATGAGCAGGAGTTCCAGAAAGCCACAGAGGTCCTATGCGTGGACGGCGGTGCTTCTCTGCATACTTCACACTGCCAGCTCAAGCAGTGGGTGCGGGAAGTCAATGCAGCAGAACCACCCGTCGAGTCACGCAAGCCTCTGAAGTGGTCCAACACGCCTATCATCTTTGATATTGAGGACCACCCTGATCGCATAACTGCGGTCGGGTGCTTGCCGATGTTGGTTTCACCAACTATCCGCAACCTCAAGGTCACTAAGCTGCTAGTTGACGGCGGGGCCGGCTTGAACCTGATCTCCTCCGAGGTACTCCAGAAACTCCAGATCCCTGATGGCGAGCTCGAAGAGACCGGCACATTCCAAGGAATCAATCCGGGAAGGAGCAAGCCGAAGGGAAAGATCACGTTGCCGGTGACATTTGGCAGCGAGTTGAACTTCAGGACTGAGAGGGTCACTTTTGATGTTGCTGACTTTCCATTGCCTTACAATGGGATACTCGGCCGTCCAGCACTCGCCAAATTCATGGCAGCCTCTCACTATGCATACAACATGCTGAAGATGCTAGGCCCGATGAGTGTCATCTCTGTCCCTGGCGACAAGAAGGATGCTCTTATCTGCGCCGACAAGATCTACCGGGAAGCAGCAGCCGCAACAGATCACAAGTCACTTGCCGTTGAAGCTCCCGGGGCGAAGAAGAAGACCAAGTCCGGCAAGAGTTCTGATGCCCACTCCGGCAAGCGCACCTCTTCGGAGTGCTGCGCTACCGTCGAGGACGCACTATCGAGCTCCACCGGCAAGCGTAAGAAGACAATGGCAGCTCCACCAGAGACCAAGAAGGTGCCCGCCAAGGAGGACGACACTGGTGGTACCTTCACCATCAGTGCCACTCTCGACCCTAAATAGGAATGCGCGCTCGTTGCTTTCCTGTGGGCGAACGTCGACGTGTTTGCATGGCAACCGTCAGACATCCCCGGTGTTCCCAGGACAGTAATTGAGCACCATCTTGCCGTCTGTCCTCATGCGCGGCCCGTCAAGCAGAAAGTCAGGAAACAAGCAGTGGAGCGCCAAGAATTCATCACAGAAGAAATCAAGAAATTGGAAGCAGCAGGCCTTGTCAGAGGAGTGCTCCATCCTACGTGGTTGGCCAACCCTGTAGTCGTGCACAACGCAAATGGGAAATGGAGGCTTTGTATCCACTTTACCGATGTTAATAAAGCTTGTCCCAAGGACCCATTTCCCTTGCCACGCATCGACCAGATCGTTGACTCCACGGCCGGATGTGACTTGCTTTCATTTCTTGATGCATACTCAGGATACCATCAGATCTTCATGGCAGAAGAGGATGAGGAGAAGACCTCATTCATCACCCCATGTGGCACATACTGTTTCGTACGGATGCCTTTCGGTTTAAAGAACGCTGGTTCAACATTTGCAAGGGTAGTCCATGACGCTTTTGAGCCGCAAATACACAGAAATGTGGAAGCCTACATGGATGACATAGTGGTCAAGAGCAAGGACAAGGCGACTCTGATTCAAGATTTAAACGAAACATTTACAAATCTGCGCAAGATCAACCTCAAGCTTAATCCCGAGAAGTGTGTGTTTGGAGTCCCCTCCGGCAAGCTTCTCGGGTTCTTCGTGTCTCAGCGGGGAATTGAAGCCAATCCCGACAAGATCAAGGCCATTGAGCAGATTGAAGCACCAAAGCGCGTCAAGGATGTACGAAGACTTGCCGGTTGCGTAGCTGCTCTCAGCAGGTTTATCTCTAGGTCTGCTGAGCGCGCCCTGCCGTTTTTCAAAATATTGAAAAAGGCAGGTCCAATGAAATGGACTCCGGAAGCGGAGGCTGCACTGCAGGACTTAAAGAGATACCTGTCCTCCACTCCAACACTTGCCGCACCCAAGCCACAAGAGAAGTTGCTGCTATATATAGCGGCAACCAATCAAGTGGTTAGTGCTACGTTAGTAGCGGAGAGGGAGGCAGATGATGAGCCAGCAATCACGGCAGATGCATCCAGCGACAAGCAGGGGACTTCACCGGCAAGCTCTAGTCCCGAGAAAGATGGATCTGCGCAGGCGCGTTAGAAGATGTAGAAAAGAATGGTGCAGCGCCCAGTTTACTTTGTCAGTTCCCTTCTGCAAGGGGCTAGGTCAAGGTACTCTGGTGTGCAGAAATTGCTTTTCGTCCTTCTCATGGCCTCGAGAAAGCTGCGCCATTACTTCCAAGCACATGAGATCACAGTCGTCACTCGTTTTCCGCTGAAGAGGATACTGCAAAATCCAGAAGCAACAGGCAGGATTGTCGAGTGGGCACTGGAACTGTCAAGCTTTTGCCTCAAGTTTGAGAGCACTTCAACTATCCAAAGCAGAGCATTGGCGGAGTTCATAGCAGAATGGACGCCAACACAAGATGAAGAAATTCCAGAAACAAGCATCCCCGTCAAGGAAGCAAGCAAAGAGTGGCTGATGTACATTGATGGTGCCTTCTCGCTGCAAGGCGCCGGTGCGGGCGTGCTACTTGTTGCACCCACCAGAGAGCACCTCAAGTACGTAGTCCAGATGCACTTTCCCAAGGAGCAAGCAACAAACAATACCGCAGAGTATGAAGGTTTGCTTGCCGGTCTCAGGATCGCAGCAGACCTTGGGATCAAGAAGCTCATTGTCAGGGGTGACTCACAGCTTGTCATCCGCCAAGTGAACAAGAATTATCAGAGTCCATTGATGGAAGCTTACGTCGATGAAGTGAGAAAGCTAGAAGAGCGCTTTGACGGCCTACGGATGGAACATGTTCCAAGAGCTCAGAATGACATTGCCGATGGCCTATCAAAGTACGCCGCACTTAAGTTACCTGTGGAACTAGGGATCTTTGTGCTCAAGCTGACTCAACCATTTGTAACGCCATCAACTGGACAGAGCAAGAAGAGGAAGTTGATTTCTGGTGACTATTTTCCGGTAGAGCTCCCCGAAGCCGCCGCCAAGAAGGTCCTCAAGATCAACACCAAGGGTGCTGAGCAGCAGTCTGCTCCGGCAAGCCCTAGGGTATGTTCCCTTGAAGCAGACGCTCCCGACAAGTTTTGCTCCAGCAAGCTTGCCGGGGAACGTCAAGCTCCGGCTGAGCCGCAGGTTCTCGCCATAGAAGCGGATGTTCCCACAGCAGCAGATGTGCCTTTAGTCCTTGTTGTCGAGCTGCAAGCTCCAGCATGGGCACAGCAGATTGTCCGTTTCCTTCAGACAGGAGAACTTCCCGAAGAGCAAGAAGAAGCAGAAAGAGTAGCCCAGCAGTCAAGTATGTACCAGTTTGTCGACAACACACTGTACAGAAGAAGACTCAACGGTGTGAAATTGAAGTGTATTCACCGGGAAGACGGACAAAAGCTGTTGGCAGAGATACATGGAGGCATATGTGGTCACCACATTGGAGCAAGAGCGCTTGCCGGCAAAGCGTTCCGGCAAGGTTTCTTTTGGCCGACAGCCCTCCAGGATGCGACTACACAAGTAACCAAGTGTGAAGCATGCCAGTTCCATTCCAAGCAGATACACCAGCCAGCTCAAGCTCTCCACACAATCCCTTTATCCTGCCCATTTTCGGTCTGGGGGCTCGACATCCTCGGCCCCTTTCCCCGAGCTGTTGGGGGCTTTGAGTACTTGTACGTTGCAATCGACAAGTTCACAAAGTGGCCGGAAGTGGAAGTAGTGAGGAAGGTGACAGCACAGTCAGTAGTCAAGTTCTTCAGGTCGATTGTTTGCCGCTTCGGGATCCCTAACAGGATCATCACCGACAACGGCACGCAATTCATGAGCCGCACCTTCATGCAGTACATCCAAGACCTTGGCGCCAAGGTCTGCTTCGCTTCTGTTGCTCATCCGAGAAGTAACGGTCAAGCGGAGAGGGCGAATGCTGAAGTGCTGCGCGGGCTCAAGACCAGGACTTTCGACAGGCTACGCAAGTGCGGAAAGAACTGGATTGAGGAGCTGCCGGTGGTTCTTTGGTCAATCAGGACGACGCCAAATCGAGCCACTGGCTAGACACCTTGAGGAGGACCGTCTTCAGGCCGCTGTACGAGTTGCGCGATACCAGCAAGCTTTGCGCCGCTACCATAGCCGCAAAGTTAATGCCAGAAGTCTCGAGGTAGGCGACCTTGTTCTTCGGCGCGTTCAGTCCGCCAAGAATTCCAACAAGTTGACGCCGAAGTGGGAAGGCCCTTACCTGGTGAAACGAGTCACTAGGCCTGGCGCTGTCCGCCTTGAGACTAAAGATGGCATTCCGGTGAGCAACTCCTGGAACATTGAGCATCTTCGTAAGTTTTACCCGTAGGGCGCGGTTGCCGGAACCTTTTCCGGCAACCACCTTTTGTACAAGTCTTGCCGATGTTGCATGTAATCCTTTGTACGGAGCCGGGTGCAGACCCCGTGCATAAGTAAAGCTCATGTGCTCCGCACATCTTGTCAATTTCAAGCTTTCTACTATTTTTTGGCATGCGTTATCTGACACTTTGTGCAGCGCCTACCCCCGGTAAGCAATAACGAGCCGTAAGGCTCCATATCTTTATTTTCTCTTCTTTCTTTTTCTCAAAAAGGAAAGGAAGGTTCCCTCGCCCACAAGTTTGCCGGGGGGAAAGGAGAAGATAATAGTGTGGACCAGGCATCGTTCAAGGAAGTTTCACCTTACCGGAAAACAAACGACAGAAAAGCTATGTTGCCAAAGCTTGAGCAATCAGTTTTAATTTTTAAGTTATCTTCCTCGAACGACCGTACTTTGTATGGAAAACCTGTGCGCGGAGGAACCAACTCGTAGCTAGTTGCGCCCTTACTTTGTTTCGAGTCCGCTCAACAATTTAAGTGGGCTGCGACTAGTTGCGACAAGGTTTCTTGTCGGAAGCGGCACTGCCAGCAGGCTGCTGATGTCCCGCACTCAGCGCTCGCGGCCCAGGTGCCTGCGCCGACAAGTTCCCTAAAAGCGTAGGGCAAAAACATACAAAGGAAGGAATCAAGTACAGGAAATAACACAGCAATCTCTACCCAAAATAGAGTTATATTACAAGATAGCTTGTCGCAGCTCTAACAGATTGTTCTCATGACATGACCAACAGCGACAAAGAAAAAGAGAAAACGGGCGGCCTAATCTACGCGATCGCCCTCAACCCTCTTGATCCCGCTCACCTTGTCCACAATGGATGCGACAAGGGCCTTGAGCGCTTGCAGATCAGCATCCGGCGGCAGGGACTTGAGGACGTTGGTGAGGTTGAGGCCTGGGTTGCGGAAGGCCACCTTCACCATCACCTTTTGAAGAGCTCCCGCGCAAATCTTGCGCGACTCGTCGGCCAGCTGCTTTGGGATCTTCTCTCGGAGTCGCTGGAGGGCCGTCGCCACGCCTTTGAAGAACAAGCTAAGCTTGGCGCTTGGTTGGAGGTGCTCATCGGAGGGATACCCGAGATCCTCCATCCCCAGCTACGCCAGCTCCCCGTCGATGGCTGCGGCAACATTCACGAGACCCTCGGTCCAGTGCTCCACAGTCTCTCTAAAAGCGTTCTGGGCGGCAGCGGCACTCGCCAGCAGCGCCTCGTCGGCCTTGATCTTCTCCTTCAAGGCCACCTCCTGCTCCCTGGCGCCGTCCAGCGTCTTGGTCAAAGTGGCCAGCTTCAACTCAAGATCTGCGTTGGAGTCCTTGGTGGCGCTAAGCTCTTTGCTCCTCTCAGCGAGACGACCCTGCAGCTCGCCATGAGAGGCGGCGTCCTTCTCACGCTCACGCTTGAGCGCAGCGAGCTCCTCGCCGCTCGCCTTGAGATCGGCCTCCAGCTGCGCCATCTTTGTCTCCAGCTCCTTCTTGGCGGCCTCGGCAGCTGCGGCAGCATCCTCTGCTTCCTTGAGAGCCCCGCCAATTGCTTGCTCGCGCGCGGCAAGCTCCTCCTCGTGGTTGTCAAGGTTGACCTTGCACTACGCCAACTCGCCTTCCTGCGCAGATAGCTTCTCGGCAACGAGCCGCTGTTGCTCTTCAACTTCAGCCTTCTCGAGGAGGAAGGCTTTCCGCTCCTCGGCAACTTGCTCCCGCTCCTCTGCCAGGGATCGGAGAGCTTCCTGCCTGAGACCCCGGAGCTCCTCCGCGCGCTTCTCGATGTCCACTCCCACCTTCGCGACAAGCGCTTCTCGGGATTCCAGCTTGGCCTGTCGGGCGCGGTAAAGCGACAACAGCTTCCGCAGCAGCTGTTCCTCCTCAGGCTCGTCGCTGCTGCTGCTTGGCGCGTCGACCAACGTCAGCCCAGCGGAGGAAAGCACCACTCCATCCAAGATCTCTCCTTCGACCGGCGCCCTGGAGCTTGACGCCCAGGGGAGCTTGATGAAGATGCCGTCACCGGACTTCAAATAGGCGCTGGGCTGGGGCTCTTCGGAGCCTGGCGCTGCAGCGGCGGCGGAGGGATCGGCGATCGGCGTAGCGCCTGCGCTCCTGCGGCCTCGGGGCTGTCAGTACGATTGCCGAATCCCTCGCCAGCTTCTGCGGCGGCAGCTTTGGCAGCCTCTTCGCCGGCGGGATCATCAGCGCCAGCTTCTCCTTCGGTGGCAACGGCGTCGTCGGTATTGCTGCGCGCGTTCTCCTCGCCAGCGACCTCGGTTTCCATCGGCTCCATGGCAGATGGATCTGACGAACGGAAAAAGGAGAAAAGTCAAGCAAATATCCAAAAAGAAATCAGAAGAAGAAGAACCCAAGGGAAGTTTTCAAGCAAGAAGATTACCTGTACTAGGATCTGCAGTCATGGTCTCAACCATCGGAGGGTCGCCAGTGCTGTCACTTGCCGGAGAACTGTCCCTTGCCGGAGAATTCTCCCTTGCCGGAGAATTCTCCCTTGCCGGAGAACGCTCCCTTGCCGGAGAATTCTCCCTTGCCGGAGAACACTCCCTTGCCGGGGAATCCTCCCTTGGCGGTGTAGTCGAAGCAGATGGCATTTCGGGAGCGGCTTCCGGGCACTCCTGGTGAGGCTGCTCTGCTCCTACACAAACCAACAGTCAGATGTCAGCGAAGAAAGAGCACCCATGCGCGCCTGACAGCAGGAAGTAAACTATATACTTACGCTGGGGGCTGCGCTGGGGGCTGCTTTCGGGAAAAGTTGCCGAGTCCGGCAAAGTGGTCTCGGACACGCCCCCTGCTGTCGTGGTGGGTTCGTCCTCGATGACAATCACCGGGACCTTGGCTCTCTTCGCCGCTCTCTGGGCCAGAGTCCTGAAAAGGAATGGATTCGGAGTAAAGCAAATCAGATACAAGACAAAACATCAAGAATTGAAGAACTACAAGTACAGCAAAGAATCTTACTCTTCTTCTTCCTCGTCGGAACTGAGCGCGGAGAGATCGAAGTCCGGCTTGCCTCCGGTGCGACGAGGCAGAGGAGTAGGTTCCCTTGTCCGCTTAGCAGGAGCAGTAGCGGTGGACCGGGAGGACCCCGCTCCAGTTGCCGCAGCGGCGTGAGGCGCTCCCGCGGCAACAGTGCTTGCCGCGGTAGAGCGTATCGCACGGCACGGCGGCTGTTGACTCGTCTGCCGCCCCGCTATGTCCCCGGCCTTGCGGAGACGCCTTCTTGGTGGAGCTGGGGGCTCCGCTTGCGGCGAGCTGGCTGAAGGTGGGGAGGAGGAGGAGCCGATCTTTAACGAGTCGCTTGCGCCCTCGGCGGGCTCGCTCGACTCAGCTTCAGTCCCGACAAGCTCTTCCTCGCTGGCAAGCTCCTCTTGCTCAACAAGGCTTGCCGCCTCTGCCGCCTCTGCCTCCTCCACGGTGAATCCGAACTCGCCCGCGGCAGCGGCTACTGCCGCCTCTTCCAGCCTAGTGGCGATGCGCTGCATCTCCCCATCGGTGGTGTCGCGATTAAGGCTCTTCTGTTCATCGGAGCGGACCGACACTTCTACCAAGCCATCAAAGAAATCCTGCATGACGTCGTCTGCAGGCTCTTGCCAAGTTGGGAGAATTCCATGCGAATCGCACAGCGGCATCATTGCACGAACGCGGTCGAGCGAGGAGTTGTTGCACAGCGGAACGACACCCCTCGGCAACATGAACGCTTTGGGATGTTGAGGATCGCGCTTGAACAGTTCCAGGATCATCGCATCCAGTTCTAGGACAGTGAAGTTGAAGTTGAGGCCCGGGCGCAGCCTCATGATATCCGCCGAGTTCTGGAACTCCCAGGCGGGTCTCCTCCTCTCCTGCAGGGGGGCGATGCGGCGGCGAAGAAAATCTGCGCCAACGGCGCCTACGGTGAGCCTGACAAGCCTGAGGCGTAGGATCCGGGTGACGGCAATCTTCAGCCTATCGTCTTCCGGGGCCACGTTGCTCCAATCGTTGCCGCATGCTATTGGGGCTTGGCGCTGGGCGGTAAATGACTGCGGGTTCTCCTCGACGATCCAGCACCATTCTGCTCTCCATTCCTCCCACTTGCTGTGGAGCTCCCCCTCCAGATAAGCTTCCTTCTTGCCGGCTCTCGAGATTCAGGCGATTCCGCCGGATAAAGGCTCCCCTCTCTCAACTCGGGGCATAAAGAAGTGGCGGAAAAGAGCTACGTTTGGATAGACTCTGACAAAGTTTTCGCAGAGACGTGCGAAAACTACCATGGTCAGAACAGCATTGGGCGTGAAGTCAAGGAGGCGGAACCCGTAGGTGTTCATGATATCGCAGAAAAATTCAGAGAAAGGCGGGCAGAGGCCGCAGAAGAAGAACAACGCGAGGAAAGGGTATCCATTCGGAGCCAGTTCCGAAGCGGTAGCTGGGAGTACCTTCGTACGCGGATGTGCTCGCATCTCCATCGACCAGAAGAGGTAGTAGTACTCCCTCAGCTCCTTCGCGGCGAGCTGGGGGGGGGGGAGATTGCCCGCTCCTTTCGCAGCGCCGCGAGCCGCAGCGCCTCAGCCGACTTCACGACCTTCCCCTTGTCGGCTTTCGGAGCCATGGCGGAGGTGGTGGGGGAGATCGACGGCGTTGGTGATGCTGGTGGCGATGGGGGGCGGAGCACTGCTCTCTTTCAGCTTTGGGAAGAAGGGGGGAGCGGCGGAGATTTCTGAGATTGGAGTAGCAACCGGCGAGATGGGCGAACTGCCCCTATTTCCCCTGCTTATAAAGAGGGAGGGGGCGGGCGTTCCGTCTTTCCGAATAAAGAAACCACCCACGATCTCTCCCACGACGCCACATTCGACGCGTGCCGCTCGGGGAGGGCGCGGTGGATACGGAGTAAGATACGGCGTAACCCAGGCCGCGCGTGCCCGTGCCCTGTTTTGGGCCTGGCCCAACAGCACTCGGTGCCACGTGTGGCCCAGGCCTGGGGGCTCCTGTCGGTGTACTAGAGTAGGGGTACCCTAGTATCCCGAACTTGTGCATGGGCAGTCGCAGCACCCCACGGCAAGGCTTGCCGGGTGACCGCCAAGGTCCTCCGTGGTTCCTTTGGAGCCATTCAAGAACAAAGTATTCAAGCCAAGGAGACAAGGCCCCTGTAAGAGGAACTTGCTGGGAAGGCCAACCAAGGCATCTCAAGGAACTTGCCGCGACGCGCCACGCGTCCCAGCAAGGCCCGGTGAGCGACAAGCTTCCGGACGCAACAAGACAACGACCGCGGTGAGCGGCAAGCTACCGCTCTGTACCCGCGCTCCAGCCCATCCACCAACGTGTCGCCCTGGGGCCTTTCCAGGCGTGCGTGGCAAGAGGCTGTGCAGCCAGCGGTGCACGGTGGCAAGCGACACTAACAAGATTGCCATCGTGGCGAGCGGTGGCGTCCCTGACGGTCCCTTTTTGCACTGTTTGAGCGACGCAGACTGGCATTTAATTCCTTTGTCCCCTGCTGTCAGGGTTAGGTATGATACACTGTACGGGTAGTTGTACCAACCGCAATTCCTTTTCCATTTTTACCCTTGTCTACGTTGGCACCTGTCGAAGACCCCGTTAGCATATAAAAGGAGGCTCATGCACAACATAGAGAGAGAGGGAAAAAAGGCAGAAAAACACTCACGCTCGGTCTCGTTAGCAGCTAGTGTGTACTGTAGCATTCAGCGCTCCTGACCAAGAACTCAATACACTCAGACATGTAGCAGTAGGAGTGTTATCTCTTCGAAGAGCTCCGAAGCTGGGTAAACTGCTCGTGTGCTTCGCCTCGATCCGCTCTTCGTGCGATCTCCGCCCCTTGCCGAACCAAAAAGGGGCTCAGTCCGCCGGTCCCATAGGTGTTCGTGGATCAGTTTCCCCGACACTCGGGCCCCTCACCTTCTCTGGGTGGGGTGGCCCCTTCTTCCTCTTCTTCCTGCCCTTCGGGGAAGGAGTGTGCCTCGTTGTCCTCGGACGAGGCTTCCGGCAAAACCTTATGCCGGAGACCCTTTCAGATCCCCGGGGCCTTCTTCCCCGGCACCTTGTAGGGCGCCGGGACTAGCATCTCCGTTAGGAGAGCATCAGCTGGGCCTTCTGGAAGCGGAGCCGGACAGTCAATCTGCTCCGCTGTCTCCACATAATCCTGAACAAATATGCACAATTACTTAAGACTCCTCCATGAATATATTAGGAAGAACCGAATCTGGTGGTAGCCTGAAAACTCACCTGACTAGGAGGCCGCGCTGAGTGGAGCCCGCGGTCCTCGGATGGGAGAGGAGGTACTTCAGAGGCCTTGAACAGCGCCTTCCATGTGTCTTTGTGCATCATGCCATAGAGCCTCCGAAGCATCTGGTGTTCGGCTGGGACGAACTCCCACAGATTAAATGCCCGCCTTTGGCACGGGAGAATCTGACGAACGAGCATGACTTGGATCACGTTGACAAGCTTGATGTTCTTGTCCTTCATGTGCTTGATGTAGGTCTGGAGTCCGGTCAGCTCTGTAGATTCGCCCCAGGACAGGCCCTTCCTTTCCCAGGAGGTGAGCCTCATGGGGGTTCCGGATCGGAACTCGGGGGCCGCTGCCCAGTTGGCGCCACACGGCTCGGTGATGTAGAACCACCCCGACTGCCACCCCTTCACGGTTTCCACAAAGGAGCCGTCAAGCCAGGTGACATTAGGCATCTTGCCCACCATGGCCCCTCTGCACTCCGCTTGCTATCCGCTCACGATCTGTGGCTTCACGTAGAAGATTTGCAGCCACAAGCCGAAGTGAGGCATGATGCGGAGGAAGGCCTCGCATACGACGATGAACGCCGAGATGTTACGGACGAATTTCGGGTCTAGATCATGGAAATCTAGCCCGTAGTAGAACATGAGCCCGCGGACAAAGGGGTGAAGTGGAAACCCCAGTCCACGGATGAAGTGGGCGAGAAACACGACCCTCTCATGGGGTCCCGAGGTTGGAATGACCTGCCTATCGTCTGGTAGCCGGTGCGCTATGTCTGCGGCCAAGTATCCGGCCGCCCGAAGATTTGTGATGTGCTTATCCTTCACGGTGGAAGCCACCCATTTGCCTCCTACTCCGGACATGTTTAGCTGTGCGGAGAAGACTTGAGCTAGGGCGCTGGATCTCGAGGGGGCAAGAGTGGGCAAAGGAGGAAGAAGGCATGGGTAAAAATGGGGAACTCTTATCCCTTTATAGAGGCGACAAAAGTGGTGCACCTCGCCACTCGCCCGTTGAGAATCGCTTACTTCCCAAGCGCCACGATTGATGGCATGGTGGGATTACCCATACCCATATTGATGAGAATCCCGTGATAAGGGGTCACGATCTCTGCTTTGACGAGACGTGTCAAAGAAACCGCCTCGCAATATGTGTTGTGGCTGGTTGTGGGAAAATGGTTCGAATAATGATCTGACCGTAATGACACGTCACGTTGTCTAAAAAAGTTATCAGCAGACTACATTTGTGAAATATCATTCTCTCTATGGCGGTATGTGAAGATCATTTTGCAGATCCGAACACGGTCTACGTGTTTGATAATTACCTTGGAGTATTCGGAGAAGGAACCCGCCTTGCAATGCCGAAGACAAGATTGCGCACTGGACTCATCATCATTGAAGCCTGGTTCAGGGGCTACTGAGGGAGTCCTTCTCCGAATACTCTATGCATCGTCCGGATTATTGAAGCGTGAAGATACAAGACTCAAGACTCCGTCCCATATCCGGATAGGACTCTCCTTGGCGTGGAAGACAAGCTTAGAAATCTGGATATTGTATTTTCTTCCTTGTAACCGACTCCATGTAAACCCTAGCCCTCTCCAATGTCTATATAAACCGGAGAGGTTGGTCCTTAGAAGGTCGATCACAATTACAATCATAATCATCATAGGCTATCTCCTAGGGTTTAGCCTCTACGATCTCGTGGTAGATCTACTCTTGTACTCCTCGTATCTTCAATATTAATCAAGTAGGAAGTAGGGTTCTACCTCCATCGAGAGGGCCCGAACCTGGGTAAACATTGTGTCCCTCTCTTCCTGTTACCATCAGCCTAAGAGGCACAGATCGGGACCCCCTACCCGAGATCCGCCGGTTTTGACACTGACAGGGTCCACTTTTCTCATCCATGCCATGCCAATCATTGAGCTTTCCTGAAATATCTATCTTTGAAAAGGCATTGGCTCAATGAGCTATATGTTGTTAGGAATTACCAAAACTACCCAGGGATAGTTGCACTTTCTGGTTGTACCAACAGTGTTTACAAGTACTTATGTATACATCGGTGCAAAGTTCTCGAACGAGTACTCTATTTCATCAAACACACACTGCTCGTATGATAAACCATGACAACTTATGTCTTACCACACCATATTCATGAAAAATCTAGTGAGGATGCATCTGTTTCAGCCACAATTACGATGGTTCTCACATGGTTTGCGGGAACAAAAAAGTAGCAGTAGTTCCCATAGACAGATTCAAACAGAGTACTAGCCCTAGAGGGCTCGATAACAGGCAAGGTTCGGATAATTAGACACAATGCAAACTACTATTAAACACTAGTTGGGGAAACTATTTCATGCCTCGATCTAATTTGTGCTGGACACAAGACGGACCTTGCCATGAACATCATCGAGGACGTCCGGCAGTAGCTCAATCCTATGAACCTTCATGAAGATAACCTTGTGGCCTTGCCACTCCTAAACTTATTTGTGGAGGCATGCCACGTCATCTGCCTACATAAGCTTGACAAGAACAATATGCCTCACAAACGAAGGAGTAGCTTTGAACTTCTGGTGCTTCAGTACACCCTGGACAACATGCCTGATAACAGTGAGGCTGGAATACAACTCGACATTGGTATAAGCGCAAATGGATTCCAAGATCCAACAGCCTAAAAACTCTGTTTTCTCAGTGCGTATATTCAGGTCATCCGCCTCATAGCGAGTAACATGTACAACCACACAATCTTTGTCTACATCAGGGCTCTAATTGAAACAAAAACAAATTCTGAATTACTTTCCAGTATAAGAAACACAAGTTATTTAAACCACTATGTATAGCATGGTGTAGGATCGAAAGTATGTCTAGAGGGGGGTGATTTGACTACTTGACCAATTAAAAACTTATCCTTTTCCCAATTTTAGTCTTTGGCAGATTTTAGCTATCGTAGCACAAGTCAAGCAATCTTAACACAATTCAAGAAAGCATGCAAAGAGTATATGAGCAGCGGAAAGTAAGGCATGCAACTTGCAAGAATGTAAAGGGAAGGGTTTGGAGAATTCAAACGCAATTTGGAGACACGGTGAGTTTTGAGCCGTGGTTCTGATAGGTGGTGCTATTGTACATCCATGTTGATGGAGACTTCAACCCACGAAGGGTAACGGTTGCGCGAGTCCACGAAGGGTCCATGAAGAAGCAACCTTGTCTATCCCACCATGGTCGTCGCCCACGAAGGACTTGCCTCACTAGCGGTAGATCTTCACGAAGTAGGCGATCTCCTTGCCCTTACAAACTCCTTGGTTCAACTCCACAATCTTACCGGAGGCTCCCAAGTGACACCTAGCCAATCTAGGAGAAACCACTCTCCAAGAGGTAACAAATGGTGTGTTGATGATGAACTCCTTGCTCTTGTGCTTCAAATGATAGTCTCCCCAACACTCAACTCTCTCTCTCTCTCACAGGATTTGGATTTGGTGGAAAGAAGATTTGAGTGGAAAGCAACTTGGGAAAGGCTAGAGATCAAGATTCATATGGTAGGAATGGAATAGCTTGGCCTAAACACATGAGTAGGTGGTTCCTTCTCAGAAACAACAAGTTGGAAGTGTAGGTTTGTTCTGATTGCTCTCTCCACGAATAAAGAGGAGGTGGAGGGGTATATATAGCCTCCACACAAAATCTAACTGTTACACACAACTTGCCAAACTCGGTGGGACCGAATTGGTAAACTCGGTGGGACCGAATTGGTAAACTCGGTCGGACCGATTCAGCAAATCTAGTGACCCTTAGGATTTTTGGTGGGACCGACATGCAACTCGGTAGGACCTATATGGTTAGGGTTAGGGCATAACGTAATCTCTGTCAGACCGATTACACAAACTCAGTGAGACCAATTTTCGTAATAAGCTAACCATAGAGTTGGTCTGGTAAACTCGGTGGGGCCGGTTCGCTCATTTCGGTGGAACCGAAATGTTACGAAAAGGAAACAGGGAGTTTACATTGCAATCTCGGTTGGACCGATCGCTCATCTCGGTGGTACCGAACATTACGAAGGGAAACAAAGAGATTACAACCCCATCTCGGTGAGACCGAGATCCCTATCGGTGAGACCAATTTGCCTAGGGTTTGTGGCAGTGGCTATGACATCTAAACTCGGTGGCGCCGGGTAGGAAGAATCGGTAGGGCCGAGTTTCACTTTTGGTTTAGGTCATATGTGGATATGAGAAAGTAGTTGAGGGTTTTGGAGCATATCACTAAGCGCTGTGGAGCAAGAAACTTATTAAGCAACACCTCATCTCTCCTTGATAGTATTGGCTTTTCCTATAGACTCAATGTGATGTTGGATCACTAAAATATAAAATATAGTCTTGAGCTTTTGAGCTAGAGCCAATCCTTTCATCTTTAGCATTTTGAGGGATCCACTTTTCTCATCCATGCCATGCCATTCATTGAGCTTTTCCTGAAATATTCATCTTGGAATAATGTTAGCTCAATGAGCTATATGTTGTTCGGAATTACCAAAACCACCTAGGGATAGTTGCACTTTCAATCTCCCCCTTTTTGGTAATTGATGACAACATATAGATCAAAGCTTCGACAAATGATAATAAGAGTGAAGAACATTGTCGCTTTGAGAAGTATGTGATAAGCATGAGATCCCCCTAAATTTGTGCATAGATTAAGATTTTCTTTGGACTGCAAATGCACAAGGAGTTAGGCTCATGGTAACTCTTCCATGTCACATACATCTTGGTGGAACGCTCAAAATGATAATAATTGAATACATGCACTCATCACCAAGCAAAGTGAATGATCATATAGAGATAAACGAGATAATGTCATCCAGCAAGCATCAATGTAACATATGATCAAACACATGATCATCAAGTATCACACAGACATAGAGTATCTCAAACAAGCAGATAAAGTTTAACCACCAAAACAAGATAGAACAAAAAGCAACACTCTCTCTCGAAGCCTATGATCTATACATTTTTCTCCCCCTTGGGCAACAAGTTACCAAAAAGTTCATAGAAAATGCATAGTACTAGATCGACTCTCAGGCTTGATCTTCGGGTGGTGGTGTAGATAGAACGTCAAGGACGATAGCATCAATGATGTAGATGGAGCTGGAGTGTTGGGGAAGCTGATCCACAAACACCTATGGGGCCGGCGGACCGAGCCCCTTTCGGTTCGGCGGGAGGCGGAGATCGCACGAAGAGCGGATCGAGGCGAAGCACACGAGCAGTTTACCCAGCTTCGGAGCTCTCCGGAGAGACAATACTCCTACTGCTGCTTGTCTGATTGTATTGTGTTCTTTCTCAAGAGCGCTGAGTGCTACAATACACTCTAGCTGCTAACGAGACCGAGCGTGTGTCATTTTCTGGGTTCGAACCCCCTCTACGTTGCACATGGGCCTCCTTTTATATGCTCAAGGGGTCACCGACAGGTGGCAACATAGACGAGGGTAAAAATGGAAAAGGAGTTGCGGTTGGTACAGCTACCTGCACAGTGCATCCTACCTAACCCTGACGGCAGGGGACAAAGGCATTAAATGCCCGTCTGTGTCGCCCAAACAGTGCAGAAAAGGACCATCAGGGATGCCACCGTTCGCCATGATGGTAATCTTGTCAGCGTCGCTTGCCACCTCGCACCGCTGGCTGCTCAGCCTCCTCCCACGCGCGCCTGGGAAGGCCCCAGGGCGACACGTTGGTGGATGCGCTGGAGCATGGGTGCAGAGTGGTAACCTTCCGTGGCGCGCGCCTTGCCGCGGCCGTTGTCTTGTCGCGTCCGGAAGCTTGTCGCTCACCGGGTCTTGCCGGGATGCGTGGCGCGTCGCGGCAAGTTCCTCGAAATGCCTTGGTTGGCCTTCCTGGCAAGCTCCTATTGTCGGGGCCTTGTCTCCTTGGCTTGAATACTTTGTTCTTGTGTGGCTCCAAGGGAACCACGGAGGACCTTGGCGGTCGCCCGGCAAGCCTTGCCGCGGGGTGCTGCAACTGCCCGTGCACAAGTTCGGGATACTAGGGTACCACTACTCTAGTACACCGATAGGAGCCCCCGGTCCTGGGCCACACATGGTGCCGAGCACTGTTATGCCAGGCCCAAAGCAGGGCACGGGCACGTGCGGCCTGGGTCACGCCGTATCTTACTCCGGATCCACCGCGCCCTCCCCGAACGGCACGCGTTGAATGCGGCATCGTGGGAGAGGTCGTGGGTGGTTTCTTTATTCGGAAGGGCAAAACGTCCGCCCCCTCCCCCTTTATAAGCAGGGGAAACAGGGGCAGTTTGCCCACTTTGCCGGTTGTTACTCCATTCTCGAAAATCTCCGCCGCTCCCCCCTTCTTCTCAAAGCCGAAAGAGAGCAGCGCTCCGCCCCCCATCGCCACCGGCGCCGCCAACGCCGTCGATCTCCCCCGCCACCTCCGCCATGGCTCCGAAAACTGACAAGGGGAAGGGCGTGAAGTCGGCTGAGGCGCAGCGGCTCACGGCGCTGCAAAAGGAGCGGGCCATCTTCCCCCCTCAGCTTGACACAAAGGAGTTGAGGGAGTACTACTACCTTTTCTGGTCGACAGAGACGCGAGCGCATCCGCCCACGAAGGTACTCCCGGCTACCGCTTCGAGACTGGCTCCGAACGGGTATCCCTTCTTTGCGCTGTTCTTTTACTGCAGGCTCTGCCCGCCCTACTCTAAATTTTTCTATGACATCATGAACACCTACGGGTTCTGCCTCCTTGACTTCACCCCCAATGCTGTCCTGACCATGGCAGTTTTCGCACATCTGTGCGAAAACTTTGTCGGAGTCCATCCAAACGTAGCCCTCTTCCGCCACTTCTTTATGCCCCGAGTCGAGAGAGGAGAGCCCCTTGCCGGCGGAATCGCTTGGATCTTGAGAACTGGCAAGAAGGATGCTTATCTGGAGGGAGAGCTCCACAGTAAATGGGAAGAATGGAGAGCAGAGTGGTGCTGGATTGTAGAGGAGAACCCGTAGCCATTTACCGCCCTGCGCCAAGCCCCAGTAGTGCGTGGCAACGATTGGAGCAATGTGGCCCCGGAAGACGATAGGCTGAAGATTGCCGTCACCCGCATCCTTCTCCTCAGGCTTGCCGGGCTCACTGTAGGTGCAGTTGGCGCAGATTTTCTTCGCTGCCGCATCGCCCCCTTGCAGGAGAGGAGGAGACTAGCCTGGGAGTTCCAGAACTCAGCGGATATCATGAGGCTGCACCCGGGCCTCAACTTCAACTTCACTGTCCTGGAGATGGACGCGATGCTCCTGGAGTTGTTCAAGCGCGATCCTCAACATCCATTCATGTTGCCGCGGGATGTAGTTCCGCTGTGCAACAATTCTTCGCTCGACCGCATCCGCGCAATGATGCCGCTGTGCGACTCGCACGGAATCATCCCGACTTGGCAAGAGCCTGCAGACGACGTCGTGCGGGATTTCTTTGACGGCCTGGTAGAAGTGCCGGTCCGCGCTGATGAGCAGAAGAGCCTCACCCGCAACACCACCGATGATGAGATGCAGCGCATCGCCACCAGGCTGGAAGAGGCGGCAGCAGCCGCTGCCGCGGGCATGTTTGGATTCATCGTGGAGGAGGCAGAGGCAGCAGAGGCGGCAAGCCTTGCCGAGCGAGAGGAGTTCGTCGGCGAGGAAGAGCTTGCCGGGCCTGAAGCTGAGCCGAGCGAGCCCGGCGAGGGAGAGCCTATCGGACCCGAAGCTTCGGACAGCTTGCCGCAGGCGGAGCCCCCAGCCCCGCCAAGAAGGCGTCTCCGCAAGGCCTTGGACGTAGCGGGGCGGCAGACGGGTCAACAGCCGCCGAGCCGCGCGACACGCTCTACCGCGGCAAGCACTGTTGCCGCGGGAGCGCCTCACGCCGCTGCGGCAACCGGAGCTGGGTCTTCCCGGTCCACCGCTACTGCTCCTGCCAAGCGGACGGAGCCTACTCCTCCGCCTCGTCGCACCGGAGGCGAGCCGGACTTCGATCTCTCCGCGCTCAGCTCCGACGAGGAAGAAGAAGAGTAAGATTTCTTGTTGTGCTTGTAGTTCTTCAATTCTTGTTGTCTTGTCTCGTATCTGACTTGCTTTACCCTGAACTCATTCCTTTTTAGGACTCTGGCCCAGAGAGCGACAAAGAGAGCCAAGGCCCCGGTGATTGTCATCGAGGACAACCCCACCACGACGGCAACCATTCCTCAAAGCAGCCCCCAGCACAGCCCTCCACGTAAGTACATAGTTTACTTCCTACTTTCAGGCACGCGTGGGTGCTCTTCCTTTGCTGATATCTGAGTGTTGGTTCGTGCAGGAGCAGAGCAGCCCCACCAGGAGAGCCCGGAAGCCGCTCCCGAGGTGCCATCTGCCTCGACTACACCGCCAAGGGAGGATTCCCCGACAAGGGAGCGTTCTCCGGCAAGGGAGAATTCTCCGGCAAGGGGCGGTTCTCCGGCAAGGGACAGCACTGGCGATCCTCCGGTGGTTGAGACCTCGATCGCAGATCTAGGTAATCCTCTTGCTTGAAAACTCCCCTTGGATTCTTCTTCTTCTGATTTTCTTTTTGAACATATGCTTGACCTTTCTCCCCTCTTCGGTCGCCAGATCCACCTGCCACGGAGCCGATGGAAACCGAGGCCGCCGGTGAGGAGAACGCGCGTGGCAGCAACGACCACGCTGCCGCCACCGAAGAAGAGGCCGGCGCTGATGAACCCGCCGGCGAAGAGGCCGCCAAGGCTGCCGCCGCAGAAGCTGGCGAGGGATCCGGCGATCGCACTGACGGCCCCGAGGCCACAGGAGCGCCAGGCGCTGCATCGACCGCCGATCCCTCCGCCGATGCTGCAGCGCCAGGCTCCGAAGAGCCCCAGCCCGGCGCCTACTTGAAGGCCGGCGACTGTATCTTCATCAAGCTCCCCTTGGCGTCAAGCTCCAGGGCGCCGGTCGAAGGAGAAATTTTGGACGAAGAAGTGCTCGCCTCCGCTGGGCTGACGCTGGTCGACGCGCCAAGCAGCAGCAGCGACGAGTCTGAGGAGGAGCGGCTGCTGCCGAAGCTGCTATCGCTCTACCGCGCCTGACAAGCCAAGCTGGCGTCCCGAGAAGCACTTGTCGCGAGGGCGGGAGTGGATATTGAGAAGCACGCTGAGGAGCTCCGGGGTCTCAGGCAGGAAACTCTCCGATCCCTGGCGGAGGAGCGGGAACAAGTCGCCGAGGAGCGAAAATCTTTTCTCCTCGCGAAGGCTGAGGTTGAAGAGCAACAACGGCTTGTCACTGAAAATCTATTTGCGCAGGAAGGAGAGTTGGCGCAGCGCAAGGTCAACCTTGACAGCCACGAGGAGGAGCTTGCCGCGCGTGAGCAAGCAATTGGCGGGGCTCTCAAGGAAGCAAGGGATGCTGCCGAAGCTGCCGAGGCCGCCAAGAAGGAGCTGGAAACGAAGGTAGCGCAGCTGGAGGCTGATCTCCGGGCAAGCGGCGAGGAGCTTGCCGTTCTCAAGCGTGAGCGCGAGAAGGACGCCGCCGCTCATGGCGAGCTGCAGGGTCTTCTTGCTGAGAGAAGCAAGGAGCTCAGCACCGCCAAGGATTCTAATGCAGATCTCAAGTTGAAGCTGGCCACTTTGACTCAGACACTAGACGGCGCCAGGGAGCGGGAGGTGGCCTTGTCGGAGCAGATCAAGGCCGACGAGGCGCTACTGGCGAATGCTGCTGCCGCCCACGACGCCTTCAGGGAGATTGTGGAGCACTGGACCGAGGGTCTTGTGGATCTTGCCGCCGCCATCGACGGGGAGCTGGCGCAGCTGGGGATGGAGGATCTCGGGTACTCCTCCGACGAGCACCTCCAACCCAACGCCAAGCTCAGCTTGTTCTTCAAAGGCGTGGTGACGGCCCTCCAGTGACTCCGAGAGAAGATCCCAAAGCAGCTGGCCGACGAGTCGCGCAAGATCTGCGCAGGAGCTCTCCAGAAGGTGCTGATGAAGGTGGCCTTCCGCAACCCAGGCCTCAACTTCACTAACGTCCTCAAGTCCTTGCCGCCGGATGCTGATCTGGAAGCGCTCAAGGCCCTTGTCGCACCCATTGTGGACAAGGTGAGCGGAATCAAGAGGGTTGAGGGCGATCGCGTAGATTAGGCCGCCTGTTTTCTCTTTCTCCTTGTCGTTGATTCCTTCCTTAGTATGTTTCTGCCCTACACTTTTAGGGAACTTGCCGGCGCAGGCACCTTAGCCGCGAGCGCTGAGTGCGGGACGTCAGCAGCCTACTGGCGGTGCCGCTACCGACAAGAAACCTTGTCGCAACTAGCCGCAGCTCACTTAAATTGTTGAGCGGACTCGAAACAAAGTAAGGGTGCAACTAGCTACGAGTTGGTTCCTCCGCGCACAGGTTTTCCATACAAAGCACGGTCGTTCGAGGAAAATAACTTAGCTTTTCTGTCGCTTGCTTTCCGGTAAGGCGAAACTTCCTTGAACGATGCCTGGTCCACACCATTATCTTCTCCTTCCCCCCCGGCAAACTTGTGGGCGAGGGAACCTTCCTTTCCTTTGAGAAAGAGAAAGAAGAGAAAATAAAGATATGGAGCCTTAGGGCTCGTTATTGCTTACCGGGGGTAGGTGCTGCACAAAGTGTCAGATAACGCATGCAAAAATAAAGTAGATATCATGATATTGACAAGATGTGTGGAGCACATGAGTTTTACTTATGCACGGGATCTGGGCCCGGCTTTGTACAAAGGATTACATGCAACATCCACAAGACTTGTACAAAAGGTGGTTGCCGGAACGGGTTCCGGCAACCGCGCCCTACGGGTAAAACTTACGAAGATGCTCAATGTTCCAGGAGTTGCTCACCGGAATGCCATCTTCGGTCTCAAGGTGGACAACGCCAGGCCTAGTGACTCGTTTCACCCGATAAGGGCCTTCCCGCTTCGGCGTCAACTTGTTGGAATTCTTAGCAGACTGAACGCGCCGAAGAACAAGGTCGCCTTCCTCGAAACTTCTGGCATTAACTTTGCGGCTATGGTAGCGGTGCAAAGCTTGCTGGTATCGAGTAGCTCGTACAGCAGCCTGAAGACGGTCCTCCTCAAGGAGCAGTGCGTCATCTTCTCGCAGCTGCTCTTGCTCAAGCTCATCATAAGCGAGCACTCGAGGTGACCCGTATACGAGTTCTGTGGGGAGAACTGCCTCTGCTCCATAGACTAGAGCGAAAGGTGTGTGGCCAGTAGCTCGATTTGGCGTCGTCCTGATCGACCAAACAACCACCGGCAGCTCCTCGATACACTTCCTTCCGCACTTGCGCAGCCTGTCGAAAGTTCTGGTCTTGAGCCCGCGCAGCACTTCAATGTTTGCCCTCTCTGCTTGACCGTTGCTTCTCGGATGAGCAACAGAAGTGAAGCAGACCTTGGCGCCCAGATCTTGGACGTACTACATGAAGGTGCGGCTCGTGAATTGCGTGCCGTTGTCGGTGATGATCCTGTTAGGGATCCCGAAGCGGCAAACAATCGACCTGAAGAACTTGACTGCTGACTGTGTTGTCACCTTCGTCATTGCTTCCACTTCCGGCCACTTTGTGAACTTGTCGATTGCAACGTACAAGTACTCAAAGCCACCGACAGCTCGGGGAAAGGGGCCGAGGATGTCGAGCCCCCAGACCGAAAATGGCCAGGATAAAGGGATCGTCTCGAGAGCTTGATCTGGCCGGTGTATCTGCTTAGAATGGAACTGGCACACTTCACACTTGGTTACTTGTGCGGTCGCATCCTGGAGGGCTGTCGGCCAAAAGAAACCTTGCCGGAACGCTTTGCCGGCAAGTGCTCTTGCGCCAATGTGGTGACCACATATGCCTCCATGTATCTCTGCCAACAGCTTTTGTCCGTCTTCCCGGTGAATACACTTCAATTTCACGCTGTTGAGTCTTCTTCTGTACAGTGTGTTGTCAACAAACTGGTACATACTTGACTGCCGGGCTACTCTTTCCGCTCCTTCTTGCTCTTCGGGAAGTTCTCCTGTCTGAAGGAAATGGACAATCTGCTGTGCCCATGTTGGAGCTTGCGGCTCGACAACAAGGACTAAAGGCACATCTGCTGCTGCGGGAACATCCGCTTCTACGGCAAGAACTGGCGGCTTAGCCGGAGCTTGATGTTCCCTGGCAAGCTTGCCGGAGCAAAGCTTGCCGGGAGTGTCTGCTTCAACGGAACAAACCCTAAGGCTTGCCGGAGCAAACTGCTCCTCAGCATCCTTGGTGTAGATTTTGAGGACCTTCTTGGCGGCGGCTTCGGGGAGCTCTGCCGGAAAATAGTGATCAGAAATCAACTTCCTCTTTTTGCCCTGTCCAATTGATGGTGTTACGGATGGTTGAGTCAGCTTGAGCACAAAGATCCCTGGTTCCACATGTAACTTAAGTGCAACGCACTTCGACAGGCCATCGGCAATGTCATTTTGAGCTCTTGGAGCATGTTCCATCTGCAGGCCGTCAAAATGCTCTTCTAGCTTCCATCAACGGACTCTGATAATTCTTGTTCACTTGGCGGATGACAAGTTGTGAGTCACCCCTGACAATGAGCTTCTTGATCCCAAGGTCTGCTGCGATCCTGAGACCGGCAAGCAATCCTTCATACTCTGCAGTATTGTTTGTGGCTTGCTCCTTGGGAAAGTGCATCTGGACTACGTACTTGAGGTGCTCTCCGGTGGGTGCAACTAGTAGCACGCCCGCACCGGTGCCTTGCAGTGAGAAGGCACCGTCAAAGTACATTAGCCACTCTTTGCTTGCTTAGGTGCGACAAGTGTTGGAGTGGAGGACAGGTATCTCTTCAAGTCCTGCAGCGCAGCCTCCGCTTCCGGAGTCCATTTCATTGGACCCGCCTTTTTCACTATTTTGAAAAATGGCAGGGCGCGCTAAGCAGACCTAAAGATAAACCTGCTGAGAGCAGCTACGCAACCGACAAGTCTTCGTACATCCTTGACGTGCTTCGGTGCTTCAATCTGCTCAATGGCCTTGATCTTGTCGGGATTGGCCTCAATTCCGCGTTGAGACACAAAGAACCCGAGAAGCTTGCCGGAGGGGACTCCAAACACGCACTTCTCGGGGTTAAGCTTGAGGTTGATCCTGCGCAGATTTGCAAAGGTTTCGTCTAAATCTTGAATCAGAGTCGCCTTGTCCTTGCTCTTGTCCACTATGTGATCCATCTAGGCTTCCACATTTCTGTGCATTTGCGGTTCAAAAGCGTCATGGACTACCCTTACAAATGTTGAACCAGCATTCTTTAAACCGAAAGGCATCCGTACGAAACAGTATGTGCCACATGGGGTGATGAATGCGGTCTTCTCCTCATCCTCTTCTGCCATGAAGATCTGATGGTATCCTGAGTATGCATCAAGAAATGAAAGCAAGTCACATCCGGCTATGGAGTCAACAATCTGGTCGATGCGCGGCAAGGGAAATGAGTCTTTGGGACAAGCTTTATTAACACCGGTAAAGTTGATACAAAGCCTCCATTTCCCGTTTGCCTTATGCACGACTACAGGATTGGCCAACCACGTAGGATGGAGCACTCCTCTGACAAGGCATGCTGCTTCCAATTTCTTGATCTCTTCTGCAATGAATTCTTAGCGCTCCAATGCCTGTTTCCTGACTTTCTGCTTGACGGGCCGCGCATGAGGGCAGACAGCAAGATGGTGCTCGATTACTTTCCTGGGAACACCGGGGATGTCAGACGGTTGCCACGCAAACACGTCGACGTTCGCCCGCAGGAAAGCAACGAGCGCGCTTTCCTATTTAGGGTCAAGAGTGGCACTGATGGTGAAGGTACCACCAGTGCCATCCTCCTTGGCGGACACCTTCTTGATCTCTGGTGGAGCTGCCATTGTCTTCTTACACTTGCCGGTGGAGCTCGATGGTGCGTCCTCGACGGTAGCGCAGCACTCCGAAGAGGTGCGCTTGTCGGAGTGGGCTTCAGAACTCTTGCCGGACTTGGTCTTCTTCTTCCCCCCGGGAGCTTCAACGGAAGTGACCTGCTATCTGTTGCGGCTGCTGCTTCCCGGTAGATCTTGTCAGCGCAGATAAGAGCATCCTTCTTGTCGCCAGGGACAGAGATGACACTTATCGTGCCTGGCATCTTTAGCATGTTGTATGCATAGTGAGAGGCTGCCATGAACTTGGCGAGTACTGGACGGCCGAGTATCCCATTGTAAGGCAATGGAAAGTCAGCAACATCAAAGGTGACCCTCTCAGTCCTGAAGTTCAACTCGCTGCCAAATGTCACCGGCAACGTAATCTTTCCCTTCGGCTTGCTCCTTCCCGGATTGATTCCTTGAAATGTGCCGGTCTCTTCGAGCTCGCCATCAGGGATATGAAGCTTATGGAGTACCGCGGAGGAGATCAGGTTCAAGCCAGCCCCGCCGTCAACTAGCATCTTAGTGACCTTGAGGTTGCGTATAGTTGGTGAAACCAACATCGGCAAGCACCCGACCGCAGTTATGCGATCAGGGTGGTCCTCAATATCAAAGATGATAGGCGTGCTGGACCATTTCAGAGGCTTGCGTGACTCGATGGGTGGTTCTGCTGCATTGACTTCCCGCACCCACTGCTTGAGCTGGCGGTGTGAAGTATGCAGAGAAGCACCACCGTCAACGCACAGGACCTCTGTGGCTTTCTGGAACTCCTGCTCATCAGTCTCATCTTCATCCATATCTTCATCGTCGTGGTCATCTTCATCCTTGTCGGGGCCGCGGGGAGGTCTGTCTCCTTGCCGCTGCTTGGCCTTGCCGCGGCGTCCTCCTCTGCCGGGACGTTTCTTGCTAGTTCCTCCAGCACCTTCCTGGGCTTTCTCCTTGTCGCGTCGCTCGTATTCAGCCTTTTGCTGTTCGACAAGCTGCTCGACCTTCTTGCAGCTCTGGAGGTCATGGCCCTTGGTGCGGTGGATCTTGCAGTACTGCTTGTTGGTGCCGTCCTGCTTGTCGGCGACCGCCACTGCTGCGGCAACCTCCTTGCCGGAGCTACTAGCTTTGGGTTTCTTGCCGGACTGCTCAATGACTAGCACCTCTTTGCCTTTCTTCTTGCTGTTGTTCCGCCGCCGGTTTTTCTTTGCCGGGGCAGTCTCCTCACTATCAGATCCTCCTGCTCCTGTATTCTCTCCGGGGAGTTTCCTCCCTTCCTCAACACGCGCACACTTGTCGGCCAGGGCATATAGCTCACTGACGTCTCTGATCTTGCACATCGCCATCTTCTCCCGCATCCTGCGGTTTGGCATGTTCTGATGGAACGCGCTGATTACCGCGGCAGGGTGGACATCTGGGATGTTGTGCTGTACACGGCTGAATCTCTGAATGTACTTGCGCAGGGGCTCTCCTTCCTTCTGGGCGAGCAGATGAAGGTCGCTCTCTTGGCCATGAGGCTTGTGGCCGCCTGTAAAGGCGCCGACAAACTGATGGCATAGGTCTGCCCAGGAGGATATGGAGTTGTCCGGCAAGTGCATGAGCCAGGATCTGACATTGGGCTTGAGCACCAGTGGGAAGTAGTTGGCAATTATCTTGTTGTCCCGTCCCCCGGCAGCTTGCACCGTGATGGTGCAGATGCTGAGGAACTCCGACGGATGCGACTTGCCGTCGTACTTCTCCGGTACATCTGGCTTGAAATTCTTCGTGCTGGGCCACTGGACTTGCCGCAGCTCACGAGTGAACGCAGGGCAACCTACCGCGTACGGCAAGTCGCCTGGTTCCCCTGGCGCATGCATGTCAACAGAGGGCCCATCGCGTTTGTCGGATTGACGTCGCGCTTCTCTTTGGTGCTCGATGCGAGTACGAGCGTCTTCTTGCTGTCGTTCGGGAAGAACTTGGCGCTGATCGCGACGAGCTCGTGGATCTGATGATGCGGTGGAGTCGCTGTCGAGGTGGATCCGACGAGTCGGCGATCTTGTCCTTCGGGGTGGAGAGTGCATGGTGGTTGCACCCCCACCGGTTTCATCGCCACCGGCTCGTGCCTGGCAGTCCTACTGCGGCCGCGATGCACTTGGCTGCCGCGGAGTGTCGCCGTTGGCAAAGCCGATGAGACTCTGAATGGTGGTCCTCCATTGGTCGATCTTGTCTGCCGCTGGAGGGTAATCCAGGAGCAGTTGAGCTCGCGCCAAAGCTTCTGCTGGAGTGGTGGGCGGCAGTGGCGAACTGTGCGAGGAGCAGGATATGCTCGGACTTCTAACTATGTTAGAAGGAGCAGTATCCCATTCAAGCGACCGTGTCACGCTCGTGCCAGCATGTTGGCGTGCATGCTGGTCTTGAGCACCCTAAGATCCACCAGCTCGATCTTGTCCCAACGAACGTATGGTACTGCGAATACCATGACACTGTCGGTCCTGCGCCTCCTGAGATGGGCGCGGTACATGTACGGACGCTGAGGTCTGTGCAGCCTTATCCTTGGACCTGGCAGCATCGTGAGCTTCCTCGTCGGCGTCCGTTCTTCCACCGGCATCTACTCCACCACCCATTTGCTCAAGTGGTGGTGGAAGTGACGTGGACGGAGCAGCTGCCGCAGAAGTTTTCTTCTTCGGTGGCATGTCGATGAAGAAGATGAAGATCTAGCTCGTGTGAACGCCGGCTCAGGTTCACACAACCTCGACGCCCCCTACCTGGCGCGCCAAAAGATGTCGGGGAAGCTGATCCACGAACACCTATGGGGCCGGCGGACCGAGCCCCTTTCGGTTCGGCGGGGGGTGGAGATCGCACGAAGAGCGGATCGAGGCGAAGCACACGAGCAATTTACCCAGCTTCGGAGCTCTCTGGAGAGACAATACTCCTACTGCTGCTTTTCTGATTGTATTGTGTTCTTGCTCAAGAGCGTTGAGTGCTACAGTACACTCTAGCTGCTAACGAGACCGAGCGTGTGTCATTTTCTGGGTTCGAACCCCCTCTACGTTGCGCATGGGCCTCCTTTTATACGCCCAAGGGGTTACCGACAGGTGGCAACGTAGACGAGGGTAAAAATGGAAAAGGAGTTGCGGTTGGTACAGCTACCTGCACAGTGCATCCTACCTAACCCTGACGGTAGGGGACAAAGGCATTAAATGCCCGTCTGTATCGCCCAAACAGTGCAGAAAAGGACCGTCAGGGACGCCACCGTTCGCCACGATGGTAATCTTGTCAGCGTCGCTTGCCACCTCGCACCGCTGGCTGCTCAGCCTCCTGCCACGCGCGCTTGGGAAGGCCCAGGGCGACACGTTGGTGGATGCACTGGAGCGTGGGTGGAGAGTGGTAACCTGCCGCGGCAAGCGCCTTGCCGCGGCCGTTGTCTTGTCGCGTCCGGAAGCTTGTCGCTCACCGGGTCTTGCCGGGATGCGTGGCGCGTCGCGGCAAGTTCCTCGAAATGCCTTGGTTGGCCTTCCCGGCAAGCTCCTCTTGCCTGGGCCTTGTCTCCTTGGCTTGAACACTTTGTTCTTGAATGGCTCCAAGGGAACCACGGAGGACCTTGGCGGTCGCCCGGCAAGCCTTGCCGCGGGGTGCTGCAACTGCCCGTGCACAAGTTTGGGATACTAGGGTACCCCTACTCTAGTACACCGACAAGAGAGGTAGCCGGGAGTACCTTCGTGCGCGGATGCGCTCGCGTCTTCGTCGACCAGAAAAGGTAGTAGTACTCCCTCAGCTCCTTTGCGTCAAGCTGAGGGGGGAAGATGGCCTGCTCCTTTCGCAGCGCCGCGAGACGCTGCGCCTCGGCCGACTTCACGCCCTTCCCCTTGTCGGTTTTTGGAGCCATGGCGGAGGTGGCGGGGGAGATCGACGGCGTTGGCGGAGCCGGTGGCGATGGGGGGCGGAGCGCTGCTCTCTTTCGGCTTTGAGAAGATGGGGGGAGTGGCGGAGATTTTCGAGAATGGAGTAACAACCGGCAAAGTGGGCAAACTGCCCCTGTTTCCCCTGCTTATAAAGAGGGAGGGGGCGGACATTTCGCCCTTCCGAATAAAGAAACCACCCATGATCTCTCCCACGATGCCGCATTCAACGCGTGCCGTTCGGTGAGGGCGCGGTGGATACGGAGTAAGATACGGCGTGACCCAGGCCGCACGTGCCCGTGCCCTGCTTTGGGCCTGGCCCAACAGCGCTCGGCACCGTGTGTGGCCCAGGCCCGGGGGCTCCTGTCGGTGTACTAGAGTAGGGGTACCCTAGTATCCCGAACTTGTGCATGGGCAGTTGCAGCACCCCACGGCAAGGCTTGCCGGGCGACCGCCAAGGTCCTCCGTGGTTCCCATGGAGCCACTCAAGAACAAAGTATTCAAGCCAAGGAGACAAGGCCCCGGCAAGAGGAGCTTGCCGGGAAGGCCAACCAAGGCATTTCGAGGAACTTGCCGCGACGCGCCATGCGTCCCGGCAAGACCCGGTGAGTGACAAGCTTCCGGACGCGACAAGACAACGGCCACGGCAAGGCGCTTGCCGTGGCAGGTTACCACTCTGCCCCCACGCTCCAGCACATCCACCAACGTGTCACCCTGGGGGCTTCCCAGGCGCGCGTGGCAGGAGGGTGAGCAGCCAGCGGTGCAAGGTGGCAAGCGACGCTGACAAGATTACCATCATGGAGAACGGTGGCGTCCCTGACGGTCCTTCTCTGCACTGTTTGGGCGACACAGACGAGCATTTAATGCCTTTGTCCCCTGCCGTCAGGGTTAGGTAGGATGCACTGTGCAGGTAGCTGTACCAACCGCAACTCATTTTCCATTTTTACCCTCGTCTACGTTGCCACCTGTCGGTGACCCCTTGAGCGTATAAAAGGAGGCCCATGCGCAACGTAGAGGGTGTTCGAACCCAGAAAATGACACACGCTCGGTCTCGTTAGCAGCTAGAGTGTACTGTAGCACTCAGCCCTCTTGAGCAAGAACACACTACAATCAGACAAGCAGCAGTAGGAGTATTGTCTCTCCGGAGAGCTCCGAAGCTGGGTAAACTGCTTGTGTGCTTCGCCTCGATCCGCTCTTCGTGCGATCTCCGCCCCCCGCCGAACCGAAAGGGGCTCGGTCCGCCGGCCCCATAGGTGTTCGTGGATCAGCTTCCCCGACAGAGATCATCATTGATTGCCTTTAAGAACTCATGCTCTTGCTCAAGGTTGAGCTTTTCAAAGCGTAACTTCTCATGAGTCCTTAAAAGTTCTCGATGATCTTCTAAGATAGTTTCATGAGCTAATTTAAGAGTGTTTAGTTCTTTAGTTAGAAGCTCAATCTTCTCCTTATCATTGTCATTAGTTTTATCTTGATTAGCATGATTAATTGATGTTTCATCATATTATTCATCACTAGAGTTGTCAACAAGTAAATCATCATCACCTAGCAAATCATCTTCATCACTATTGAAATCAATATACTCGGGGTGTGTTACCTTTGGGCCTTTAGCCATGAAGCATCTTCCAATTCCTTCATTGGGTGAATAAAATATGTCGTAGGAGTTGGTTGAAACAATTTCTAGACCGGCAACACCTTCATCTTGCGTATATTCGGAGTTGGTGTGATAGCTTCTCTCGGAGTGATTGTCGGAGTCGGAGCCGGACACCCATTCACCAACATGAGCTTGATGTCTTCGTTTTGTGTAGCTTCTTGATGACTTGTCCTTCCTTTCCAAATCCATGCTTCTACGGAATGTTCTTCGTTCATAACTATCATCTCTACTCCTCCTCTCTCTTGGTGGTGATTCTTCTCTTATACTTCTCCTCTTGGGTAATTCTTCTCTCCTTTTGTAGGGTGTCGTACACTCATTGGAATAGTGTCCAGGTCTCCCACAATTGTAGCAATTGTGCTCTCGACCAAAAGGTCTTTTGTCATTGTAGGACCTTGACTTGGGGCTTCTTTCTTTGCTTCTACTCTTGTAGAACTTGTTGAAGTTCTTCACCATTAAGCTCAATTCTTCATTGAAGGTTTGTTTCTCACTTGATGATGTGGGGGCTTCACATGAGGCTTTGTAAGCACCACTTGACTTGTTGTGAAGTTCCTCCTTATCCTTGAGTGATATCTCATGAGCAACAATTCTTCCAATGACTTCCGTTGGCTTGAGATCTTTGAAATTGGGCATCATTTGGATAAATGTGCACGCGGTATTATATTTTCCGTCCAAAGCTCTTAGAATCTTCTTGATGATGAATTTGTCGGTCATTTCTTCACTTCCTAAGCCGGCAATCTCATTTGTGATAAGAGCAAGCCTAGAGTACATTTCAGCGATACCTTCACCATCCTTCATTTTGAACTTGTCAAGTTGACTTTGGAGCACATCCAACTTGGATTCCTTGACGGAGTCGGTACCTTTGTGCATAATAATCAAAGTGTCCCAAATTTCCTTTGCATTCCCAAGACGGGTGATTTCGTTGAATTCTTCGGGGCACAATCCGTTGAAGAGGATATCACAAGCTTGAGCGTTGTATTGCAGCATCTTTAACTCTTCCGCACTAGCTTCACGGTTTGGTTCTCTCGCATCAAAGAATTCACCTTGCAAGCCAATACACACAATAGCCCAAACGGCGGGGTTATGTCCAAGAATATGCATTTTCATCTTATACTTCCAACTAGCAAAATTAGTACCATCAAAGTAAGGACCTCTACGGTGATAATTTCCCTCACGAGACGCCATACTCTCCTAGGTTGTGAAACCAAGGCTATGACCACCAAAAGCTATGGAAATCAAAGCAAATGGAGACCAAAGCTCTGATACCACTTGTAGGATCGAAACTATGTCTAGAGGGGGGTGATTAGACTACTTGACCAACTAAAAATTTATCCTTTTCCCAATTTTAGCTATCTTAGCACAAGTCAAGCAATCTTAACACAATTCAAGCAAGCATGCAAACGCAATCTTAACACAAGTCAAGAGTATATGAGCAGAGGAAAGTAAAGCATGCAACTTGCAAGAATGTAAAGGGAAGGGTTTGGAGAATTCAAACGCAATTTGGAGACACGGTGATTTTTGAGCCGTGGTTCCGATAGGTGGTGCTATCGTACATCCATGTTGATGGAGACTTCAACCCACAAAGGGTAATGGTTGCGCGAGTCCATGGAGGGCTCCACCCACGAAGGGTCCACGAAGAAGCAACCTTGTCTATCCCACCATGGTCGTCGCCTACGAAGGACTTGCCTCACTAGCGGTAGATCTTCACGAAGTAGGCGATCTCCTTGCCCTTACAAACTCCTTGGTTCAACTCCACAATCTTGCCAGAGGCTCCCAAGTGACACCTAGCCAATCTAGGAGACACCACTCTCCAAGAAGTAACAAATGGTGTGATGATGATGAACTCCTTGCTCTTGTGCTTCAAAAGATAGTCTCCCCAACACTCAACTCTCTCTCTCACGGGATTTGGATTTGGTGGAAAGAAGATTTGAGTGGAAAGCAACTTGGGGAAGGCTAGAGATCGAGATTCATATGGTAGGAATGGAATATCTTGGCCTCAACACATGAGTAGGTGGTTCCTTCTCAGAAACAACAAGTTGGAAGTGTAGGTTTGTTCTGATGACTCTCTCCATGAATGAAGAGGAGGTGGAGGGGTATATATAGCCTCCGCACAAAATCTAACTGTTACACACAACTTGCCAAAATCGGTGGGACCGAATTGGTAAACTCGGTCAGACCGATTCAGCAAATCTAGTGACCGTTAGGATTTTCGGTGGGACCGATGTGCAACTCGGTAGGACCGATATGGTTAGGGTTAGGGCATAACGTATTCTCGGTGAGACCGATTACACAAACTTGGTGGGACCAATTTTGGTAATAAGCTAACCAGAGAGTTGGTCAGGTAAACTCGGTGGGACCGGTTCGCTCATTTCGGTGGAACCGAATGTTACGAAAATGAAACAGGGAGTTTACATTGCAATCTCAGTGGGACCGATTGCTCATCTCGATGGTAGCGAAATGTTATGAAGGGAAACAGAGAGATTACAACCCCATCTCGGTGAGACCGATTTGCCTAGGGTTTTTGGCAGTGGCTATGACATCTAAACTCGGTGGCGCCGGGTAGGAAGAATCGGTAGGGCCGAGTTTGACTTTTGGTTTAGGTCATATGTGGATATGAGAAAGTAGTTGAGGGTTTTGGAGCATATCGCTAAGCACTGTGGAGCAAGAAACTCATTAAGCAACACCTCATCCCTCCTTGATAGTATTGGCTTTTCCTATAGACTCAATGTGATCTTGGATCACTAAAATATAAAATGTAGAGTCTTGAGCTTTTGAGATAGAGCCAATCCTTGAGGGATCCACTTTTCTCATCCATGCCATGCCATTCATTGAGCTTTTCCTGAAATATTCATCTTGGAATAATGTTACCTCAATGAGCTATATGTTGTTAGGAATTACCAAAACCACCTAGGGATAGTTGCACTTTCACATGGCATCGAATCTAATAAGATTTTGCATTATTCATCACGACATACTTAGATGAAAAACCACAATCGAGATCGGCAAAGAAGAAAATTAGCTTGGGCAGCTCAGCGAGGGGGGGGGAGGGGACACATCCTCAAAGGGGGAAAACTGCTCCTGCAGTGCCATGGGGGATGTAACCTCAAACGGGGCGTTGACCATCTAAGTAGTGGCCGTGAGCATATATGGGGCCAGCTCGGTGGCTGCCTCCATCTTCTTGGAGCTCTCTGTCTTGCGGGGATCAGCCTCCCGCGTCTGCTCCAATATCGGCAGATCTTTGCCTGGTCCTCCTTGGTCCATCATGAAACTGACGAATAGTAGGAGATCACTGAAAGGAAAACACAATCGCAATGACAATGAAACAAAAAAGAGAGTGAGAATTGGTTACTACTTTGCAAAAGTTCTTTTTTTCTCTGAACGAAAATATACCAACATCACGGATCCGCTTACCTTCCCTTCGTTGGGAGAGAAGAACGGTGGCAGATGCGAGTGTTGGCTTTCTTGAAGACGGTGAGGGAGAAGGGTATTCAGAGAAGAGTGAAATGATGGTTGCTTCGTCCATCAAACTTAGACTACGGGGAGGTGGGGTTTTGTGATACGACGGCCCGTTACTATCGTGCTACGACCGGGGTGACTCTCCGCCTGCATACTGCCTTCTAATTTGGTGGATGACATTTGAGCCCGCGCACTGCATGGCCCGCATGTCGGTGAACAAAAGTAAAACGACATTTAGTAGAGGGAGACGTTTCGATGACCTAGGAGGAGCCAGAAGCGGAGTGTATCCACTGTACTAGTAGTAATTGTTTTTCTGGGTAGCTATAGAGTGTCTCCACTGTACTGGTAGTAATTGTTTCTCTGGGCCCAAGACAAAACAGCCCATCCACCCTAAATAATAAAATCAATTCAAAAGCCCATATATTTACTTAATAAGAGGCACTACCCACACCCAGCACATCGCCCCCAAAAAATCCTGGGTGCTCTTCTTCCTCCTCACTCCCACCCACCTCACGTCAGCTCGCTCCACTCGTACCCTTAAATTCCTCACCTCGCTCCTATAGAAAACCCCAGCTCCCCTTCTTCCTCACTACTACAAAAAAATCCCAGTTCCCCTTCTTCGTCACTCGCACTACAACTAGGCTCGTCATTCGTTACTCTTCTCAAATCAGTGAGCGCGACGCGACGCCCTCGAGGATAATGGAGTCGGCTGATCCCAGCGCCAAGAAGATGAGGCTCCCGCAGCGATGCCTGTTGTAGATCCTGCACCCAGCAGCGCAGGGAGAAGCGGCGACCCCACCGCCACCGGATCCTAGGAACCCGTAGAATATCGGGTGGAAAGCATCAGCGATCTCCCGGACGCCATCCTTTTGGAGATCATCTCGCTTCTCCCCACCAAGGATTGCTGCCGCACCCGAGTCCTCTCAATAAGGTGGCGCCCTCTATGGCGCGTCGTGCCCTTAATCTCAACTATCGTCAGCTATCTCTCTTCAATGATTTTGAAATCTCTAGAGCCATCATCTCCTCCCACAAGGGCTCCATTCAAAGCCTCTGCATCCCATCATGCTACCTGAGCAAGCATACCATGCCCTGCATGGTGGACGTCTGGCTGAAATCCCCTGAATTCACAGAACTACAGCTGCTTGAGTTCTACTATTCCCCTGGAAATCACATTCCAGATACCGAACGCCATGTACTTGTCACCTCAGCACCGATGTCCATCTCGCGGTTTTCCTCCTCTCTCCACACCGCCACCTTTGCACTATGCTACCTACCAGACAATCTGGTACTAAACCTTCGACTCCCATTTGTCAATAAACTTTCACTTGTGTGGGTTCGTATATCAGAGGCCTCATTGCACAACATCATCCACTCCAGTTGCCCTACCCTGGAGTGCTTGGTGCTTGTTTTCATAGCTAGAATCAGTTGTCTCCAAATAAAGTTGCCTAACCTTGTAAGAATTGGAATTTCTTTTGACGGAAGGCAGCTCATCATCCAAGATGCCCCTTCAATTCAAACGTTGATCCTTGATTCTAGTTATTCACCGTCGCAAATAACTGTCCTCTCTGCGCCTAAACTGGAGAGCTTGGGTGTAATACATGATCTCTATGCTCATATCAATATGGTGTTTGGCTCCACAGTTCTTCAGGTACTTTGTATTATCATCTACACTTGTAACCATAAGCTGCATTTTAAATTTATGCGCATAAGTTATATATCATCTTAAAGTACATATTTTGTACTAATATTATGTTCTATGCTCAATGAAGAGTTTCTCCATGGATGGCCTATCAATGGTGCTGGATTCTGTCAAGATCTTATATATCCAAATGAATAGTTTTGATCTGAACAAGATTATTGGCTTGCTGCAATGCTTTCCATGTCTGGAGAAGTTGTATATAAAGGTGATAATTTCACGCACATTGGAAGCCCGCATATAGTATACTAGAATTACCCGTTCAGCTGTTGTGTAACGCCCCGGGTCCGTTGCGCCAGGTGTCTTCCAGCTACTCGTCGTTGTTGCCATGTCATTGCTTGCGTGTTGCATCTTTCCATGTCATCATCTTCATCTTTTTCAAAACATGCATCCGTTCGGGTTCTGCTGGTTCTCTCCGTTGTCCGTCCGGCGACCAGCCACATTCGGA
Organism: Triticum aestivum; assembly: GCF_018294505.1. Lineage (NCBI taxonomy): Eukaryota > Viridiplantae > Streptophyta > Magnoliopsida > Poales > Poaceae > Triticum > Triticum aestivum. The sequence continues at coordinate 309,536,766 of NC_057798.1, forward strand.
CGCGCCTGTCGCCCCTCTCAGACCTTGTTTCATGAGCGGGGGGAAAATGTTCTCGGAATGGGATGAAAGTTGGCGTGCGGTCTTATTATAGTGTAGGTAGACCGCCAGTCAAGTTTCGTCACATTCGGAGCTCGTTTGGTAGCCCAACCGTTAAACATATAGTGGTACCACTGTCGGTACCTTTCGTCGGACGTTTAGGCCTCCGAAACTACCGCCGGGCTGCACTTATCTTCTCTCCCCTTAGCCCTCTCTTCACAGCCCACTAACCCCTCCTAGGCCCAGCCTAGTCCCCCCCTCTGCCCGGAGCCGCACGATAGCGATCGTATGGTTCGAATCGCTTCCAAACCCCCCAAAATCTAGCCCCACCCTATATAGGAAGCCTCCCTTCCATTTTTGGCAGCAGCCAACCCCCCTCCTCGAAATCCGCGCGCCGCCAGCCTCCTCCCACCTTCTCCTCGTTGTCCGCGTCATCCTATCCCGCCTCCGCCACTTGGCGCCCCTGGGCTGCCCCACCGCCACCAGAAACCACCTGAGTCACCGCTTGTGGCCTCTGCGGTGCTGCCACGTGCCCCGCCGTCGCCCTCCACTTCCTCTCACCTCCTCGTGGCCCTCTTGGCCCGCAACAGGCCCGCCCCGGGCGGGATTTGGGCCGAGACGCCCACTCCACGCCGCCTCCTGCCCGAGCGCCCCAGCGTCCCTGCCGCGCCTTCCGCCCTCCGCCGCCGGTTGCCAGAACCCCGGCGCCTTGCCGGTGCACCGGGCCCGCGCGCCCCGAGCTGCCCCTCCTCGCGCACCTCGCCACCCCGCTCGCCCCGTCGCCCGGGAGCTTCTCCGCCGCTGCTCACTAGAGCTCCAGCTCCTCCCGCCTCCTTGCACCGGCCGGCGACCCAGCGCCGCTGCCAACAACCGCGCCCGGCTAGGCAAGGCCGCGCCTCTCCCCTTCTTCCTCCTACTTCCTCTCTCTCCCTCTCACCAGATCTCTCTCTTCCAAGGAACGCTGGAGAGGAAGCTGGACCAGATCCACCCATCCTTCGAACCAAACGGCCGCCTCGTCCCGCACCACTCCGTCCCGGATCCCGCGGTCCTGTTGACTTTTTCTGAGGGGTATATTTTTTCCAAGTCCCGAAAATTTTGCATTCTGGTGCCCGCTTTGACATGCCATAACTTCATGTGTGCTGCTCCGTTTCATGCATATGATATATCAAAATGTTCACTGTGAGATGCTCTTCATTTTGTTCCATTGTTCCACTCTCGCTTGAATCCATCTTGATTTCCTTATCATCGTTGCAAGAGTGCTATATGATGTTAACTGTTGTCTGTTAATAGAACTTGTTGTTTTGTCTTTTTCATTGCATTTTGTGTGTGCATCCTATGAGCTTGATGTCTACATGGGTTTTGAGTTACATCATGCCGTATCTACAGTGGTGCAATCCATGTATTTTTGTGAGAACTATAGTGAGTGCATCGACCTCGTGCAGTAGGGTACTTGTTGTTACTGTTTTGCTAGGCTGAATATGCTATATCATGATGCTATGTAAACCTGCTGTTACAAGTCACTCTATGCATAATCTGGAGATGTTCACTAAGGATGTTTTGTTGTACATGTCATGATCTATCGATCCATGCCCCTGATTGCATTTTTAGACTGCTGCAGCTTTCTGTAATCTTGCTCTCAATTTGCTAAATAATGTTGCTGTCATCCTGTTAACATTAAGTTCAGTTTTGCCATGATCGTTTCTAGTTATCCATGCAACCTATGACCATGATATTGTCATGTTTAGCTTCATAATTATGTCGTCTTACTGTTGATGATCTTGTCATGCCATGTATTGCTCTGTGGTGACTGGTACAAGCTCACCAACATGCCTACTTATCGTTGTTCCTGCCATGTCTGAATCTATCACATCACTTGCCATGTTTGCATGGATACTACCATGTTTTCCGTTGATCTTTGGAATTAGTTCAGTAAGGGAGTTTTATTCTTTGTCTTTATTATTAGCATGCCATGCCTTTTTTTGTCATGTTAAGTTCCTGTAACATGTTGTTTTATAGCTGTAAACATTGCAACCTGATGTTATTTTCTTCTAAGTCTGAAACTGTTATTATTTGCAATCTTGGCATGTCCTTTTGAGCATGTTCTAGTGATTTCTGGAGATAGCTCAGTGTTCATGTTTTGTCATGCTTTGCCTGTACATCATATCCATACCTTTTGATTACATGTTGAGGTGTTGTAGCATATTGTTTTGATGCTTGCTAGATGCCTAGTTGCTGTTTTGGACAGATTGTTGTTATATCTTGTTTGGAGTGTATGTGTTACACCGTTGCTCTGTTTTGAGTATGCTCTATATGAAACTTGCTTCATTCTGCATAAAGTTTCATATTAACTTGTTGCATCCATGTTTTGAGAGTGTTTGCTTGCTGTTTGTATGCATTTTGCCTCAATGCCATGTTTAGCTTGTTTTGCTCATATCTTCTAGGCCGTAGCTCCGAACTAAATGAACTTTATATGTAACTTGACTAGAATTTCGTGTAGATCATCTTGGTGCATCTTAACTTGCTGTTTAATAACTTGAACATAAGGTTTATTCAGAGCTGGACCAATTTCTAAATTTACATATGAGGACTTACCGGATTAGTTCTATGTTGTTTCCGGCCTCATTTAAACTTGCTTTGATGTGCTGCTCTTGTATGCATCATCTCTTGCCATGAGTAGCATCATATAGTCTTTGTCATGCATCATGCTTGATTGAGCATCATGCCATGTCTATGTGTTGTGTGTTTACCTTGTTGTTTGCTTCTTTCTGGTTCTGCTCCTTCTCATTAGTTCCTGTTTCGTTGCGATCGTGAGGATTCGTTCGTCTACGCTTGGTTCGTCTTTGTGGCTTCATCTTGTTCATGGACTCGTTCTTCTTCCTAGCAGGATTTCGGGCAAGATGACCGTCACCTTGGATCTCATTACTATGATTGCTATGCTAGTTGCTTCGTTCTATTGCTTTATCGCGCTACCTATCTTTTGTTGATCAAGCCTCCCAAACTGCCATGTCAGCCTCTAACCTTTTCACCCTTCCTAGCAAACCGTTGATTGGCTATGTTACCGCTTTGCTCAGCCCCTCTTATAGCGTTGATTAGTTGCAGGTGAAGTCAAAGATTGCTCCATGATGGACATGATTATGTTGGGATATCACAATATCTCTTATTTAATTAATGCATCTATATACTTGGTAAAGGGTGGAAGGCTCGGCCTTATGCCTGGTGTTTTGTTCCACTCTTGCCGCCCTAGTTTCCATCATACCGGTGTTATGTTCCTTAATTTTGCCTTCCTTACGCAGTTGGGTGATTTATGGGACCCACTTGATAGTTCGCTTTGAATAAAACTCCTCCAGCAAGGCCCAACCTTGGTTTTACCATTTGCCTCACCACCACCTATACTCTTCCCTTAGGAGTCGCGCTCCCGAGGGTCATCTTTATTTTAGCACCCCCCCGGGCCAGTGCTTCTCTAAGTGCTGGTCCGAACTGAGCTGCCTGCGGGGCCACCTCGGGGAAACTTGAGGGCTGGTTTTACTCGTAGCTAGTCTCATCCGGCGTTGCCCTGAGAACAAGATATGTGCACCTCCTATCGGGATTGTCGGCACATCGGGCGGCTTTGCTGGTTTTGTTTTATCATTGTCGAAATGTCTTGTAAACCGGGATTCCGAGACTGACCGGGTCTTCCTAGGAGAAGGAATATCCTTCGTTGACCATGAGAGCTTATAATAGGCTAAGTTGGAACACCCCTGCAGCGTATAAACTTTCGAGAGCCATGCCCCCAGTTATGTGGCAGATGGGAATTTGTTAATGTCCGGTTGTAGAGAACTTGACACCAGATTCGAATTAAAATGCATCAACCGCATGTTTAGCCATGATGGTCTCTTTTCGGCGGAGTCCGGGAAGTGAACACGGTTTTTGAGTTATGTTTGAACGTAAGTAGTTTCAGGATCACTTCTTGATCACTTCTAGCTTCTCGACCGTTTCGTTGTTTCTCTTCTCGATCTTATTTGCATATGTTAGCCACCATATATGCTTAGTCGCTGCTACAACCTCACCACTTTACCCCTTCCTTTCCCATTCAGCTTTGCTAGTTTTGATACCCATGGTAATGGGATTGCCGAGTCCTCGTGGCTCACATATTACTACAACAATAGTTGCAGGTACAGGTTATGCGATGATCATGACGTGAGAGCAATGTTTGATTGTTTTGGAGTTTTTCTTCTGCTTCTTCTTCGATCAGGGGATAGGTTCCAGGTCGGCAGCCTGGGCTAGCAGGGTGGATGTCATTTGAGTTTCTATTTGTGTTTCATCCGTAGTCGGATGGTGCTCTTATGTATGATGTATAGTTGAATTCATGTGGCATTGTAGGCCTCTTGTATGTATCCCCATCTATGATGTAATGTTGATATGATATCCACCTTGCAAAAGTGTATCAATATGCAGTTCTGTCCTTGTTGGGACCTTCGAGTCTCTTTAGGATAGTATCACATATTGGCCGTGACAAGTTGGTATCAGAGCCTCGACCGACCATAGGAGCCACCCTTGATTGATCGTGTAGTGGCTGTTGTCGAGTCTAGAAGAAAACTGTTTTCAAAGTCTAGTTATATCGGAGAGTAGAAATTCTTTTTACTCCTCAGCCCCTTCGTCGCTCTGGTGAGGAATTTTGACGTAGGTGTTTTGAGTTACTCCTCTTCCCCTTCAAACTTTTCTTTAGAATCACGCAGTTGGTTTTTTGATCGTTGTTCCTCAGCTCTTTTCATCCGGTGCATTAATCATCAAGTTGACTCGTGCCTCTTCATCTTTGCCAAGTTCAATCCTCAGCTCTTTCTCAGCAACGAGGTTTTCCCCGTCCTCAGTTGTTTTCTTTTTCCCGCCCGCCCACCCCTTTTTCATCACGGAGCCGGAGTCCGTAATCGAGTATCCATCCTACTCGTGCAAAGTCTTTGCTTTCTTTCCTCAATGATTTCAACCGGTGTTTTCTCTTCAAGTTATTCATCGGTTTTCTCCCTTCCGAGTTGCCTGTGTTTTTCCCTCCCTCCCACCCTCTTCTTCCCAGAGCTTGAGTCTCTTTCGAGCATCAATTTCATTCGTATGGAGCCTCTTCAGTCTTCCCTCAATTATTTCAACCGGTGAATTCTCGTCTCGTTTGTCATTCTTCATCCCATTCTTTTTCTGGTGCACTCAATTCAAGTTTTTTGGGTTAATCACATTCTTTTCCTTGGATCAAGTGTTTTCCCTGCTCGTTTGCCTCTCGCCAGCTTATCCTTCTGGAATATTCAAGACATCTCAGGAGATTCGTCTGTGTTCCAATTAATTCGAGGTTGTCACCTCATTCAAATATTTCAGTCATTCCGGTGCATCATCTACCTCTTCAACAACCCTTTCCAACGGTGTTTTTCTCTTCAGTGGGCCCTAACCCACAGGTCTTTTCCCAGGATCTTACCTGACTCTTCTAATTCTCCCAGGGTTATTCTCAAGTTCTTTTCAAGTGTGACGTAAGAATGAATTTCATCAGTCACATGCCTTCTCCAAGATCGCTTTCAAATTCTTTTCATTGTTAGCTCAACCTCTCTGCTTTTCATTCTACCGGAGTATCTCAGGAATTTTGGTGGTGTTTCTCGTCGTCATTTGAAGACCGAAAAAGAGTTTTTCCTCTAAATCTTGTCCGTTCTCTCGAAGTTTCGTGGTTCTAGCTTCATGTTATCCTCGAGAATTATTCCATTTGTTAGATATTCTTTTCTTAACCATCCGTAGTATGTCAGGAGTTGTTTTTCCATTTCTTTTCACCGGAGGCCATCATTCCAGAAGAATTCTTTGTCCTCACATTTCAGCTACTGTTATCCAATTATCCCGGTGCTTCGTTCAAGTGTTCTTTAATCAGCTCATGATCTCTTTGTTCTTTTCCATCTAAATCCCCTCTAGCATATTGGTTCTTATAATTCTTCCCGGTGATTCAGTCTCTATCATCACTCATTTTTGAATTCTTATGATGGTTCGTTCAAGATTCTTTTTCCTTGATTATCATTTTAATCCATTCGTTCTTTCGAATCCTACCGGTGGTTCATGAAGGCTTTCTCAAGTTTTGTGCTATACCCCTCCTTAATCCTTTTCAAGAAGAATAAGTAGTATGAAAAATCCATTGCTTGTCATCAATTTAATTTGATGAAGGATAAGCATACAATAAATCTTATTCTTATTTCATCCAAGTGAATAATCCCTTCCTTCGGAGTTTGTTCGTGAGGAATAAATTCTAGTTCCAAGTGTTTTCATCTTTTCTTTTCCGGAGTTCAAATTTCCTCGGCCATTTTGTCGGAACCTCCATCTAAGTCACTGCAAGCTTTAATCTTATTCTTTCATCCTTCATTCTATCTCATCATCCTTTTTGTCACTGGAGTTCTTCATGGTGGTTCTTCATGATTTAATTCATTCTTCAAGAGTTCATCAAGATTCTTTTTGGTGGAGTTCAAGTATCTTTTCTTCTCGTGTCTCGAAGTGCAATTAATTCTCCGTATTCTTCTGAAGTGGAGTTTTGCATTTTCTTTGTTCTGCTCAGCTATTCAGACTTTGGGTTGTGGTATAATTTCACCTCAAGTTTTGAGTTGTTTTTGATAAGTCCACATCAAGCTCATTCTTTTGTTGTTGATTTCTCAACAACTCCGTTCAGCCCTTCCTCTAAGGACGCTATAAAATTCATTTGTCGTGAAAGTTCTTCTTCTTCCATCCGTTCTTCTCATTCCATTCTTGAAATTCGTCCAGAGGCATTGCGTTGTTCATCTCATCAAGTGCCATCCCATCTTGTGAAGTTCATGTTCTATTCCTTCTATTTTCAGCCGGAGTACTGCCTAAATCCTTTTAGTCTTATTCGTTTCTTATCTCATTCTAACCGGAGTAGTTTCATAATCTATCTAATTCCGTGAGCTTTCGATTCTCGTCATTCTCGTCGTTCCTCTCTTCTTCTCGAGTGCTCTCAATTCTATGCTTCTTCTCTTGAGTTCTTGTTTCATCTCTTCCTCTTTCTCTTCTGTCTCGTTCCTAAGATCTCGGGACGAGATCTCTTGTTAGTGGAGGAGAGTTGTAACGCCCTGGATCCATTGCGCCAGGTGTCTTTCAGCTACTCGTCGTTGTTTCCATGTCATTGCTTGCGTGTTGCATCTTGCCATATCATCATCTGCATTTCATCTACATCTTTTTCAAAACTTGCATCCGTTCAGGTTCCGCCGGTTCTCTCCGTTATCCGTTCGGAGTCTAGCCACATTCGCACGCGCCTGTCGCCCCTCTCAGACCTTGTTTCGTGAGCGGGGGGGGGGGGGGGGGGGAATGTTCTCGGAATGGGATGAAAGTTGGCATGCGGTCTTATTATAGTGTAGGTAGACCGCCTATCAAGTTTCGTCGCATTTGGAGCTCGTTTGGTAGCCCAACTGTTAAAAATATAGTGGTACCGCTGTTGGTACCTTTCGTCGGACGTTTTGGCCTCTGAAACTGCCGCCGGGCTGCACTTCTCTTCTCTCCCATCAGCCCAAGCCCTCTCTTCAGGCCCACTAACCCCTCCTAGGCCCAGCCTAGTCCCCCCTCTTCCCGGAGCCGCACGATCACGATCGTACGGTTCGAATCGCTTCCAAACCCCCCAAAACCTAGCCCCACCCTATGTAGGAAGCCTCCCTTCCATTTTTGGCAGCAGCCAACCCCCCTCCTCGAAATCCGCACGCCGCCAGCCTCCTCCCACCTTCTCCTCGTTTTCCGCGCTCTCCTATCCCGCCTCCGCCACTTGGCGCCCCTGGGCTGCCCCGCCGCCACCAGAAACCACCTGCGCCACCGATTGTTGCCTCTCCGGCGCTGCCACGTGCCCTGCCATCGCCCTCCACTTCCTCTCACCTCCCCGCGGCACTCCCGGCCCGCAACAGGCCCGCCCCGGGCCGGATCTGGGCTGGGGCACTCACTCCGCACCGCCGCCTGCCCGAGCGCCCCAGCGTCCCTGCCGCACCCTCCGCCCCGCCGCCGGTCGCCCCGCGCCTCCCACCGCCCTCCGCCGCCGGTTGCTGGAACCCCGGCGCCTCGCCAGCGTGTCGGGCCCGCGCGCCCAGCGCACGCACGCCAGGTGCTCGACGAAATGCCAGCGCGTGTTAGAGAGCTCGAATGATGCTGGTAGTAAACAGGCCTAGGTTAGTTGTAGATAGGAGTTTAGTGGACATGGTGGTTAGGTAAAGCAAGCAGGTCCAGTGTGCAAACTAAAATTTATGTCAAATCTGACCATGCACACAAGGTGCTTGACAAAATGCCAAGGGCATCTAGGCAACTCTTGGGGTGGCCAAAAACTCAAGATTATAGTCTCTTTAGATGTAGGTGATGGTGGCAAGGTTAGTTTGGCAAAACTAGAAACTACGCAAATTTTTGAGAAAACCAATTCTAGACAGAAACTAAAAGCTATCATTTCATGGACCAACAACACTCCAGTGGGTCCACTCTCCTGGACTTTAGGGTTTGGTGGGGAGGACTATAAACAGGAAAAAGCTCATGGGCACTAGAGCAAAATAAATTAGGGTTGCAGTAGAAAAAGCCAATCTGGACCAGAGAGCAAAAGAGGATGATTTGCTCAAATTTTTCAAAGAACACCAGAGGATTTTTGCATAAAGTTGAATAATATACTCCTACTAACATCCTCTAATTTTGCTGGAAGTTTTAAAGGAATATTTAAATAGATTGTAGTGCAAAAGTGCAATTGGACCAGATTTGAAAACTTGGGGTAAAGCTCAAAATCTCCAAATGACTAAATGATATTTTTGCATAAAAGTGATTTAGGGGCATCATATGTCATCCCCAAATTTTGGTGGGATTTTTAAATGAATTAATCAAAGGGTTGTAGTGCAGAAGAGGCTCTAAAGCTTATGAAAATCATTTTTAAAGAAAATAAAGCTGAGGGAAAAATAATTATATAAATAATCCCACTGATAAAAGAAATGTTTTATAGAGAGAGTATATAAGTCCAACAATACTTTTGAAAAGTTTTTAATTGGGGTGAAAACTCCACAATATCAAAAAAAAGAAAGAGAGGTTCTGAAATCAAACAAAAATCCAGAAATTAAAAATTTAATTTCCTGGCAAGACTTTAATAAACAAATCATGGTTAAATTTTTGGGGTGTTACATAGGTCGGTAATGAACTCCTTCATCTAGATTGCTTCATGTGCTGCCTCGGAGGCTGCCATGTATTCCGCTTCACATGTAGATCCTGCCACAACGCTTTGCTTGCAACTGCACCAGCTTACTACCCCACCATTCAAAATATACACGTATCTGGTTTGAGACTTAGAGTCATCTAGATATGTGTCGAAGCTAGCGTTGACGTAACCCTTTACGACGAGCTCTTCGTCACCTCCATAAACGAGAAACATATCCTTAGTCGTTTTCAGGTACTTCAGGATATTCTTGACCGCTGCCAGTGTTCCATGCCGGGATTACTTTGGTACCTTCCTACCATACTTACGGCAAGGTTTACATCAGGTCTAGTACACAGCATGACATACATAATAGACCCTATGGATGAGGCATAGGGGATGGCACTCATCTTTTCTCTATCTTCTGTCGTGGTCGGGCATTGAGCCGAGCTCAATTTCACACCTTGCAACACAGGCAAGAACCCCTTCTTGGACTGATCCATATTGAACTTCTTCAATATCTTATCAAGGTATGTGCTTTGTGAAAGACCTATGAGGCGTCTCGATCTATCTCTATAGATCATGATGCCTAATATGTAGGCCTTAGTGTTGTCCAAAAGTTCTATATCACTTCCAATCAAAAGTATGTCATCTACATATAATATGAGAAATGCTACAGAGATCCCACTCACTTTCTTGTAAATACAGGCTTCCCCATAAGTCTGCATAAACCCAAACGCTTTGATCATTTCATCAAAGTGAATGTTCCAACTCCGAGATGCTTGCACCAGCCCATAGATGGAGCGCTAGAGCTTGCATACCTTGTTAGCATTCTTAGGATCATATACAATTCTTCCTTAAGATAGCCATTAAGGAATGACGTTTTGATGTCCATTTGCCATATCTCATAATCATAGTATGCGGCAATTGCTAACATGATTCATACGGACTTCAGCTTCGCTACGGGTGAGAAGGTCTCATCTTAGTAAACCCCTTGAACTTGTCGATAACCCTTAGCGACAAGTCGAGCTTTATTGATGGTAACATTACCATCTGCGTCCGTCTTCTTCTTAAAGATCCATTTATTTTCTATCGCTTGCCGATCATCGGGCAAGTCTGTCAAAGTCCATACTTTGTTTTCATACATGGATCCTATCTCGGATTGCATGGCCTCAAGCCATTTGTTGGAATTTGGGCCCGCCATCGCTTCTTCATAGTTCGAAGGTTCACCATTGTCTAACAACATGATTTCCACGACAGGGTTGCAATACCATTCTGGTGTGGAATGTGTCTTTGTGGAACTACGAAGTTCAGTAGTAACTTGATCCGAAGTACCTTGATCATCATCATTAACTTCCTCTCTATCCGGTGCAGGCACCACAGCAACAAATTCCTGAGCTGCGCTACTCTCCGATTCAAGAGGCAGTACTTCATCAAGTTCTACTTTCCTCACACTTACTTCTCTCGAGAGAAACTCTTTCTTCAGAAAGGACCCGTCCTTGGAAACAAAGATCTTGCCTTCGGATCTTAGGTAGAAGGTATACCCAATGGTTTCCTTAGGGTATCCTATGAAGACGCATTTTGCCGACTTGGGTTCGAGCTTTTTAGGTTGAAGTTTCTTGACATAAGCATCGCATCCCCAAACTTTTAGAAACAACAGCTTAGGTTTCTTCCCAAACCATAATTCATACGGTGTCGTCTCAACGGATTTAGACGGTGCCCTATTTAAAGTGCATGTAGTTGTCTCCAGAGCGTACCCCCAAAAGGATAATGGTAAATCGGTGAGTGACATCATATATCACACCATATCCAATAGAGTGCGATTACGATGTTCGGACACACTGTTACGTTGAGGTGTTCCAGGCGGCATGAGTTGTGAAACGATTCCACATTTCCTTAAGTGCGTACCAAATTCGTGACTTAAATATTCTCCCCCACGATCTGATCGTAAGGACTTTATCTTTCGGTCACGTTGATTCTCTACCTCATTACGAAATTCCTTGAACTTTTCAAAGGTCTCTGACTTGTGTTTCATCAAGTAGACATACCCATATCTACTTAAGTCATCAGTGAGAGTGAGAACATAACGATACCCTCCACAAGCCTCAAGGCTCATTGGACCGCAGACATCAGCATGTATGATTTTCAATAAGTTGGTTGATCGCTCCATTGTTCCGGAGAACAGAGTCTTGGTCATTTTGCCCATGAGGCATGGTTCGCATGTGTCAAATGACTCGAAATCAAGAGACTCCAAAAGTCCATCAACGTGGAGCTTCTTCATGTGTTTGACACCAATGTGACCAAGGCAGCAGCGCCACAAGTATGTGGGACTATCGTTATCAACCTTACATCTTTTGGTATTCACACTATGAATATGTGTAACATCACATTCGAGATTCATCAAGAATAAACCATAGACCAGCGGGGCATGACCATAAAACATATCTCTCATATAAATGGAACAACCATTATTCTCGGATTTAAATGAGTAACCATCTCGTATTAAACGAGACCCATATACAATATTCATGCTCAAAGCTGGCACTAAATAACAATTATTGAGGTTTAAAACTAATCCCGTAGGTAAATGTAGAGGTAGTGTGCCGACGGCGATCACATCGACCTTGGAACCATTCCCGACGCGCATCGTCACCTCGTCCTTCGCCACTCTCCGCTTATTCTGCAGCTCCTGTTTTGAGTTACAAATATGAGCAACCGCACCGGTATCGAATACCCAGGAGCTACTACGAGTACTGGTAAGGTACACATCAATTACATGTATATCACATATACCTTTTGTTTTGTCGGCCTTCTTGTCCGCTAAGTACTTGGGGTAGTTCTGCTTCCAGTGTCCGCTTCCCTTGCAATAAAAGCACTCAGTCTCAAGTTTGGGTCCATGCTTTGGCTTCTTCCCGGCAACTGGCTTACCGGGCACGGCAACTCCCTTGCCGTCCTTCTTGAAGTTCTTATTACCCTTGCCTTTCTTGAAACTAGTGGTTTTGTTGACCATTAACACTTGATGTTCCTTTTTGATCTCCACCTCCGCTGATTTCAGCTTTGAAAATATCTCAGGAATGGTTTTCACCATCCCCTGCATATTGTAGTTCATCACAAAGCTTTTGTAGCTTGGTGGGAGAGATTGGAGGATCCTGTCAATGACCGCGTCATCCGGGAGATTAACTCCCAGCTGAGACAAGCGGTTGTGCAACCCAGACATTTTGAGTATGTGCTCGCTGACAGAACCATTCTCCTCCATCTTACAACTATAGAACTTGTCGGAGACTTTATATCTCTCGACCCGGGCATGAGCTTGGAAAACCATTTTCAGCTCTTGGAACATCTCATATGCTCCATGCTGCTCAAAACGCTTTTGGAGCCCCGGTTCTAAGTTGTAAAGCATGCCGCACTGAACCAGGGAGTAATCATCACTACGCGACTACCAGGCGTTCATAACATCTTGAGTTGCTGGGAAAACGGGTGCTTCACCTAGCGGTGCATCTAGGACATATGCTTTCTTGGCAGCTATGAGGATGATCCTCAAGTCCCGGACCCAGTCCGTATAGTTGCTGCCATCGTCTTTCAGCTTGGTTTTCTCTAGGAACGCGTTGAAGTTGAGGGCAACATTAGCATGGGCCATTTGATCTACAAGACATATTGCAAAGATTTTAGACTAAGTTCATGATGATTAAGTTCATCTAATCAAATTTTATAATGAACTCCCACTCAGATAGGCATCCCTCTAGTCATCTAAGTGATACATGATCTGAGTCAACTAGGCTGTGTCTGATCATCACGTGGGACGGACTAGTCATCATCGGTGAACATCTTCATGTTGATCTATCTTCTATATGACTCATGTTCGACCTTTCGGTCTCTTGTCTTCCAAGGCCATGTCATGCTAAGCTTGTCAAGTCAACCTAAGTGTTTTGCATGTGTAAATCTGGCTTACACCCGTTGTATGTGAACGTTAGGATCTATCACACCCTATCATCATGTGGTGCTTCGAGACAACGAACTTTCGCAACGGCGCCCAGTTAGGGGGAACACTTTCTTGAAATTATTATGAGGGATCATCTTATTTATGCTACCGTCGTTCTAAGAAAATAAGAAGTAAAACATGATAAACATCACATGCAATCAAATAGTGACATGATATGGCCAATATCATTATGCTCCTTTTGATCTCCATCTTCGGGGCGCCATGATCACCATCGTCACCGGCATGACACGATGATCTCGATCATCATGATCTCCATCATCGTGTCTTCATGAAGTTGTCGCGCCAACGATTACTTCCACTACTATGGCTAACAATTTAGCAATAAAGTAAAGAAATTATATGGCATTATTCAATGACACGCGGGTCATACAATAAATAAAGACAACTCCTATGGCTCCTACTGGTTGTCATACTCATCGACATGCAAGTCGTGATTCCTATTACAAGAACATGATCAATCTCATACATCACATATATTTCATTCATCACATCCTTTTGGCCATATCACATCACAAGGCATATGCTGCAAAAACAAGTTAGACGTCCTCTAGTTGTTGTTGCATGTTTTTACGTGGCTGCAATAGGGTTCTAGCAAGAGCGTTTCTTACCTATGCCAAAACCCCAACCTGATATGCCAATTTCTATTTACCCTTCATAAGGACCATTTTCATCGAATCCGATCTGACTAAAGTGGGAGAGACAGACACCCCCTAGCCACCTTATGCAACTAGTGCATGTCAGTCGGTGGAACCTGTCTGACGTAAGCGTGCTTGTAAGGTCGGTCCGGTCCGCTTCATCCCATGATGCCGCCGAAACAAGATAAGACTAGTAGTGGCAAGTAAATTGACTAAATCGACGCCCACAACAATCTTGTGTTCTACTCGTGCATAGAAACTACACATAGACCTAGCTCATGATGCCACTGTTGGGGATCGTAGCAGAAATTTAAAATTTTCTATGCATCACCAAGATCAATCTATGGAGTCATCTAGCAACGAGAGAGAGATGAGTGCATCTACATACCCTTGTATATCGCGAGTGGAAGCGTTCAAGAGAACGGGGTTGATGGAGTCGTACTCGTCGTGATCCAAATCACCGATGATCCTAGCACCGAACAGACGGCACCTCCGCGTTCAACACACATACGGAGCAGAGACGTCTCCCACACCTTGATCCAGCAAGGAGGAGGGAGAGGTTGAGGAAGAGAGCCATATTGTATTAGTTAAACCGAAGGAAATGACAGTGTACTCGTATTGGCCATAACGAGTAACTAAGTCCGTTTTAGAAATGTCCCCATTCTTGATTTTGATTTGATGGTGGCCCAACCTCAAATCCATTTTGGAGAAGACTGAGGATCTAGTGAGCTGGTCATACAGGTTGTTGATCCTGGGGAGCGGAAACTTGTTCTTTATGGTGACCAGGTTGACGGGTCGATAATCTACAACCATCCTATTTGTACCATCCTTCTTCTTGACCAAGAGGATGGGACAAGCCCAAGGAGAAGAACTAGGACGGATGAAACCCTTTTCCAAAGACTCATCTAGTTGTTTCTTAAGCTCAGCTAGTTCTAGGGGTGCCATCTTATAGGGTCTTCTAGGGATTCAGAAGGTTCTTGGAAAAAGATCTATCAGAAACTCTACATCCCTGTCAGGTGGAACACCTGGCAGTTCTTCTAGAAAGACATCCAGAAAATCATGGACTACCGGTATGTCTTCGAGGTCTAGAAGAGGAGTGGCATTAAGGGAGTAGAGCTGATGCTCAGACACTCGGGTCAAGTCATTGACGACTTTGCCCGATGGATGTGCAAGTTGAACAGTCCTAGAGTAGCAATCAATCTTAGCGTGATGGGTTGTCATCTAGTCAATAGCCAAGATGATATTAATGTCCGAGGATTTAAGAGCTATCAAACATGGAAGGAAAACAGGTCTATCGACAAGAGTTTCATTCCCATGGCTTACTCTATAAGTTTGCCATCTAGAGCCAGGAGTTTGATTTTTCATGGTGGTTGGCATGTCACAAAATGTTGTGTTGTCTATTCGGGCATAGCTCATAGAAATGAATGAATGAGATGCTCCAGTATCAAAACTAACAGATGCTGGCTAGCAGTTAACGACGAGTGTACCAAGAATGACGTCAGGATCATCTCGAGCCTCCTCAGCTGAGACACAGTTCACATGGCCATGTGCAGTGGTGGCTGGCTTTGCGTAGTACGCCTTCCCTGCTGACCTACCACAGCCAACGGACTTTCCAGACTGGTTGGGGTTGTTGTTCTAGGGACACTCGTGCATGTAGTGACCTGGCTCACTGCACTTGAAGCATGTCACAGTGTTAGTGCACGGAGCAGCATTGGTGGCAGGTCCACCATAGGACTTAGGCGTTGCATACTGCTGGGTTCGGCGAGGCACAGCTGTGTTTGGAACCCACACTCGGAGCTTCTGGGAGCCAGAATCGGGTGATGAACCAGAATCATGGGAGTGCTTGCGTGTAGCTTCATAGTCAATCTCGCCTGTTTCAGTACTCATGGCCTTATTTAGCAACTTCTGGAAAGAGGTGCACTCGTGCATACGGAGGTCATGGCAAAGCTCGGGGCTAAGTCCCTTTTGGAACCTCATGTGCTTCTTGGCGTCGGTGGACACTTCCTCAGGAGCAGAGCGCGCTAGGTTTCCAAACTCTCGGCTATAGGCATCCACGACTAGCCTGCCTTGGGCGAAGTTGCAAAACTCTTCCCTCTTACGATCCATAAGAGCTTCCGCAATGTGGTGCTCACGAAAAGTCTCACTGAATTCTGTCCAAGTGGTAATCTAGCCAGCTGGGCGCATAGCCTCATAGTTTTCCCACCAAAGGCTAGCGGGACCCTCAAGGTGATAGGCAGCATAGGTGACCTTATCATCTTCGGCTACGTTGGTAGAACGTAGCTTATGGGTGATACTGCGAAGCCAGTCATCTCCATCGAGGGGTTCGACGGAATGATGGAAGGTTGGTGGGTACAACTTGATAAAGTCATTGATAGACACCAAGTCATTCCTCCAGTGACATGTAGTGTTCTGTTCGATGCGTTCAGCAGTCGGTTGGTCTCGCGTTCATTACTTTCCACCTCGAACATGACTTCAGCCAAGGAAAGTGGATGGGGCAGGTCCCTAGCCCCACTGGCTTCACCCTGCTCCTGAACAGCAGGTGTCACGCCCAATATGCAATCCTATCCGAGAGGAACTCGAAGGTCCCACCAAGGATAGAGCCGCATATTGAAGACACTTTTGCAAGTGGATATCATTACATCGTACCATTACATAATAAATGGGGATACATACAAAAGGCATACAATGCCACATGAATACAACAACACCATACATAATAACAACATCCGACTACGGATGAAACACAAACAGAAACTCAAATGACATCCACCCTGCTAGCCCAGGCTGCCGACCAGGAACCTATCCCATGAATGAAGAAGAAGCAGAATAAGAACTCCAAAACAAGCAAACATTTCTCTCACATCATCATCATCGTGTTACCTGTACCTGCAACTATTGTTGTGGTAAACTGTGTCCATGAGGACTCAGCAATCCCATTACCGTGGGTATCAAGACTAACAAAGCTTAATGGGAATGGAATGGATAAGTGGTGAGGTTGCAGCAATTGACTAAGCATTGTATGGTGGCTAACTTACGAGTACAAGAATGAGATGAGAAGGTACACAAACAATCGCAAACTAGTAATGATCAATAAGTGATCCCGAACTACTTAAGTCCAAACATAACCCCACCGTGTTCTCTTCTCGACCCACTGGAGAGACGGTCACGGTTACGCACACGATTGGTGTATTTTAATTCGAATCTGGTGTCAAGTTCTCTACAACCGGACATCAAAAATACCAATCTGCCACATAACCGCAGGCACGGCTCTCGAAAGTATAAACCCTCCAGGGGTGTCCCAAGTTAGTCCATGACAAGCTCATGATCCGCGGAGACAATCCTCCATCATGGGACATCCGATTAGACTCGGGATCCCGGTGCACAAGAAATTTAGACAATGGTAAAACTAATCCAGCAAAACCTCCCAACGTGCCAACACCCTGATAGTAGCGGCGCATATCTCATCTCAGGCCACGACATATGAGCTACGCGTAGAGGTGCCAAAATAACCTAGGTTGCCCCAGGGCTGGTCCGCCCAGTGCTCTAGTTTGGGACCAACACCATCAGCACTGGCACCCTGTTTATGTGGAAAATCCTCACGTTCATGATGCCCTATGCCAATTAATTAATTAATTTCAGTATTATTATGTTGGCAAATGTTAAAACCAATGTTGGGCCTTGCTGGAAGAGTTTTATTCAAAGCGAACTGTCAAGAGGGGCCCATAAACCCTCATCGTGTTAGGGACGCAAAATCAAGGAACATAACACCGGTAGGATGGAAACTAGGGCGGAAAGAGTGGAACAAAACACCAGGCATAAGGCTGAGCCTTCCACCCTTTACCAAGTATATGTGTGCATTAATTAAAATAAGAGATGTTGTGATATCCCAAAATATCCATGATATCCATGTCCCAACATGGAACAACCAACAACTGCACCTGCAACTAGCAACGCTATAAGTGGGGCTGAGAAAAGCGGTAACGTAGCCAAACAACGGTTTGCTGGGATGGTGGAAAAGGTTAGAGGCTGTTTCATGGCATATAGGGAGTCTCGATAAACAAGTGGTAGGAGGGGTGACATAGCGATAGCATCGAGACAACTAGCATAGCAATGATAGTAGTGAGATCCAGGGTAACGGTCATCTTTCCTGAAGTCCCTCTAGTAAGAAGAATGGGTCCATGAAGAAGACGATCGGGCATAGAAGAACCAAGCGTAGTCGAACGAATCCTCACAGTCGCAGCGAAACAGGAACTATCGAGAAGAAGCACAACCGGAAAGAAGAAAACAACATGGTAAATACACAACACATGGACAAGACATGATGCACAACCAAGTATGATGCAAGACAAGGCTACATGATGTTACTCATGGCAAGGGATGATGCATACAAGAACATCACACCAAATCAGGTTTAAATGAGTTCGGAAACAACATATAACAATTCCGGTAAGCCCTCTCATGAAAATTTTGTAATTGGTTCAGATCTGAACAAAACATTAAGTTTTAGTTGTTAAACAGCAAGTTAAGATGCACCATGATGTTCTACATGAGTTTCTACTCAAGTTACATATAAAGTTCATTTAATTTGGAGCTACGGCCTAGAAGAAATGAGCAAAACAAGTTAAACATGGCATTGATGCAAATTGCATTCAAACATCAAGCACACTCCTCAAAACATGGATGCAACCATATATTATGAAACTACATGCAATTCTAAGCAAGTTCTATAGAACATGATGAAAATGGAGCAACGGTCCAACACATACACTCAAAACAAGATAGAACAATAATCTGCCCAAAACAGCAAGTAGGCACTTTGCAGTCATCAAAAAAACATACTACAGGAAACATATGAACACAAACTTGACATGCAAGCAAAGTATAGATAACATACTTCAAACATCATTAAGTTTCAGGTTCATAGGCATCAATATTCAACCAATATGATCAATGCAAAAAAGCAACTTGAGCACACAGATTATGACAGTGAAAAATAGGGCATATGCATGAGCAGAGTTAATATGATGGCATGTTGGAGGCCTGAAAAAAGATGCTACAGCAACTATACGTAGCAACCAAACGCATGGCATCAAAGTACACATGACAAAATATCAAATAACATCAAGGCATCATATGCATATGACTCATGGATTAGTGGGAACCAACAAGACAAGTTTGAATGTTGTAACAGTTTCAGCAAGTGTAAAACAACAACATTATCACTGCATTATTGCAATCTTGGAACATAGGTCATATGAAGCCAAAAATTATCAACCATGGAATATGGGCAAAGCACTCATGTCATACTTCAAATCATGAAATTGGAGAATCTCCAAAAGAGGCATATATTAATTAATATCAAGCTCACAACATGGCATCATGAAGTTAACAGAAAACTGGAACATCATTTGGGCAAGTTCATGGCAATGAAAACATATTCTAGAGGGCTTTTATGATGCATCAAAAGGAAGTAAATGATAAAGCATAACATGGACATCAAAACATGTCAACTAAGAATCTCCATATTATGCATGAATTAGATGGTACCATCAAGAAAATATAGCTACATGAGATAACATATTCAGACTTGATAGAACATTAACAGCAAGTAGCCCAATTCACAAGCGTGATGCACTCACCACAAGGAATATCAAAATACATGGATTCCACCAATGCAAATATGGCATGATTATGCTCCTAAAACATGTGGACATGGTGCTCAAAATAAAATCACACAAAAAGATATAAAAAAGATAAAAGGGCAATTTACAACAGTTTTCAGCAGTTAACATCAGCAAGCACTTTTGCACACAGGGATTAACATGTCAATATGCACCCTAGAATGAATGCAAAGCCAACCAACATGTATATCACTTCGAGCTGAACATTCAAGATCACCACCATAGGATCAACAGGGAAAACGTTACGACACTCACAAGAGGCCTAAATGATGTTAAGAGGCAGCTGATTTCAGCAGTTTATATCACTTAGCAGTTTTACAATGAATATTAAGGCATCAATATCAATATTCACATGAATGCAAATACAACCATTATGTAGAGCATCAAGAGATGAACAACTTTCCATATTATACATTCAAATCGAAGCAACATGCATAAAGTTACAGTAGGTCAAACATGCAAACATGATAAGATTTTTCTAGGGACCTAGAAGAAAAATACCCGCGCAAAAACGGGATCAAGGTCGGGGCTAGCTCCATCTCTCGTACAGAACAGCTCCGGCGGAAGTCAACGACGACGGTGGGGCGCCGTGGGACTCCGGTAGGCGTCGGGGAGGCCGGGAATGGGTCCGCAGTGGTGCGGATTTGCCGGATCCCTGCAAGGCGGGGTTGGTGGCGCTCCGGTAAGGCGGCAGCTGGACTTGGAGCTCCCTGTGGTGGCCATGGCGGCTCCCTCCGAGGGAGATAGAGAAAGGGCATGAGAGATAGGGAGGAAGCGAGAGGAATAGGAGGGAGCAGGGCATGGCGGGGCTCTGGCCGAGCTTGCAGAGTCCGACGACGGTGGTGTGCGTCCCCCGACGAGGTGGCGGGGACGGCTGCCGGCGGCGGGGTTGGGGCGGCGCTGGAGCAATGGGGCTTGGCCCCTGCCGATGCCAGATCGGGAGCGAGGAGCGGGGGGGGGGGGGGGGACGTTCGGGCCCGACTCGGCCCGGGAGCGGGCTGGCGATGGGCTCTTGCGGGCCTCGGCGAAGTGGGGGCGCGGGGAGGACGCGGGATGGGTGGCACGGCGCGTCGCCATTGGCCCTGGGCGTAGGCTGGGTGGCGGCTGCCCACTGGTGGGACGCCAAGTGGCACTGGAGGGGTGGCCGGCACCTGTCTTTGAGGAGGAGCGACGACACTGGTGATTGGGGTTGAACGGATTTCGAGGTGGCGGCGCTGGAGGTTAGGGGAGGGGTTAGGAGATGCCCAAAATGGCATCGGGGTCTATAAATAGCAGGTTTTTGCTAGGGTTAGGGGCATTTGGGGGGTTTCGGAGCCCTCCGATCGCGATCCAACGGATCCGATCGCGAGGGGGGTTAGGAAGGCCTAGGTGGCTGTGTGGGAGGGGTGTGGGCTGAGAAGAGAGGGAGGATGGCAGCCCGGCATGGTTTTCGGATACCGAAAACGTCCGATGTTTACACTATTATATTGCGGCTATATATTTAACGATTGGGCTACCAAACGGACTCTCAATTCGACGAAACTTGGCAGGCGGTCTACCTACACTATAATAAGACCGCACGCCAACTTTCACCCCATTCCGAGAACATTTTTATTCCACTTATAAATAATATTTCAGAGGTGCCGCGGGCGTGTGCGAGTGTGTTGGGACTCCCAATAGAGAATGGAAGGGACGGGAGGAGTCAGCGATGAACGGATGCAAGTTTTGAAAAACATGCAGGTGAAATGCACATGATGACATGTCAAAGTGGAACACGCAAGTGAATGACATGGCAACGATGGCAAGTAACTGGATGACATCTGGCACATCGGTTTCGGGGCTTTACAACATGGGTGCTTCGGGTGTTGACCATCCTAGGAAAACAAAGAACCGATTTAGACATGGATGGCAAAACTCTGGCATATGAGTGTAGAATGTAATGGATGACACGGAATGTAGAGATGTACATATGTACGAGATGGTAATACAGAAACTGTCATATATTTACCATCAGTCATACACACAATACATTATTTAGTACAAGCCTAGGCTAAAGTACAATTGTGGTGAAAGGACAATACATCTCATCAGAGGCATTCCAAGCTCCTATACGTTACTTATCAATGCCTCCGGAAGTCGGTACACACTAAGTCGTATTCCACAAGACACGCTCAGATGTATCCGTAGTATTCTTTGTAAAGATTACCCCCATGGCCCAAAAGTGGAACATGAGGATCTGCAAACTCCCGGTCGCGTGGGGCCTATGGTCCATAAGGACACGGATGTGGCCTTGGTCCCATGGCTGGTGGAAAACAGCACCCACGTGGAGGTGTAGTACCTCCAACATCAGGCCAGTCCATACGGTCTAACAGATGAGACCACACGGGGTACAATGTGTCCATATCAAGATACCCAGTCTGCACAATGGGTGCAAGCCATGTCAGAGTTGCCCAATAGTCAGCTTGAGTGTTGAGGAGCTCCATTCGGAGGGCACGGACCTCACGGTCCTTATCCCCAAGTAGCTTGGTGGTAGTCCAAAGTCGCGTCTCCTCATGAGCAGCATCAGTTTAGAGATCGGTGTAGTAACCCTCCTCGCCAGGGAGTGCTGCTGGCATGTACCAGAACTCAATGTTCTGAAGCAGCGCATGCCTAGCTCGGCTGATAGTCATCATGGAGTAGGCGGCGTCTTAAACTGACATCTCAACCGTAACTCCGAGCCCATAAGACCAGTGGATGGGGTCGGTAGCTCTATGGTAGGAGGTATATATCCTCACTATACAAAGGTACTCACTCTGGTTGATATCTCGATACTGCTCCTCTACAGTATACTCGGGATACAAACGATAGCCAGTCTCGATCATCATGCGAACCAGCATGGCTGTGTGACTAGGCACATCGATGCACCAAGTCAGACGAACCACCTGATGAGGGGTGCGAGAAGCCATCTGAAACACGAAGTAATGCAAAGGCATTAGAATTTCTAGGAGAAGTCAGACAGCATAATGACTGTAAATGCTCAAAAAAGATTTTGAGACATTCTGCAAAATATTACATAGGACTTAACAACATCATATAAAGGTTCTGTGTCCAGCTAACAACATACTAAGTAGTGGGAACTAAACTGAGGCTTGGGACCAACAATCCTAAGAGTCTACGGATTAGTAACATGTGAACCTGATAGACAGATGAGAACCTAGTCCTTAACCCCCGTGGAAAGAATAGGCTGACTCAGATCAGAATGACATGAGGTAAAGGAGTAAAAACAGCCTTGCAGTCCTTCCCACCATCAATTCCCCTATATATAACTAGAGCATTTATAGAATCGACGTTGACCAATTTGGCTTGATGAACCTACCGGCAGTCCTGCTCGGATGCCAACACAGTCAGGACCCCGATCCCAAGTCACACCGATCTAACATGTAACACATCATATCACATTGCGGCCTCACGCAAGGTATTCTCACGGGTGCCACCTTACCTGGCCCAGGACCATTTGCGCCTTTTGGTTCACGTATATGATAGTGTCGCTAGCATCCATCTGACAAAGAACCCTGGCCGACATGACTAGTTGTAAACCCAAGGTGGCGCTGACATATAGGGACATGCATACATGACTGACACGTCTCCAACGTATCTATAATTTTTTATTGTTCCATGCAATTATATTACCCCTTTTGGATGTTTATGGGCTTTATTTTACACATTTATATCATTTTTGGGACTAACCTACTAACCGGACGCCCAGCCCATATTGATGTTTTTTACCTATTTCAGTATTTCCAAGAAAAGGAATATCAAACAGAGTCCAAACGGAATGAAACCTTCGGGAGCGTGATTTTTGGAACGAATGTGATCCGGAGAGCTTGGAGTGCAAGTCAAGAAGCACCCGAGGCCCCCACGAAATAGGAGCCCACCCCTTAGGGCGTGCCCCCTGTCTCGTGGGCCCCTCGGGCGGCCACCAACGTACTTCTTCCACCTATATATACCTAAGTACCCCGAAAACATCCAGGAGCACCACGAAACACAATTTCCACCGCCGTAACCTTCTATATCCACGAGATCTCATCTTGGAGCCTTCGCTGGCACTCTGCCGGAGGGGGAATCGACCATGGAGGGTCTCTACATCAACATCCTTGCCCCTCCGATGAGTTGTGAGTAGTTTACCACAGACCTACGGGTCCATAGTTATTAGCTAGATGGCTTCTCCTCTCTTTTTGGATCTCAATACAATGTTCTCCCCCTCTCTTGTGGACATCTATTCGATGAAAACTGTTTTTGCGGTGTGTTTGTCGAGATCCGATGAATTGCGGGTTTATGATCAAGTTTATCTATGAATAATATTTGAATCTTCTCTGAATTCTTTTATGTATGATTGAGTTATCTTTGCAAGTCTCTTCGAATTATCAGTTTGGTTTGGCCTACTAGATTGATCTTTCTTGCCATGAGAGAAGTGCTTAGCTTTAGGTTCAATCTTGCGGTGTCCTTACCCAGTGACAGAAAGGGTTGCAAGGCACGTATTGTATTGTTGCCATCGAGGATAACAAGATGGGGTTTATATCATATTGCATGAGTTTATCCCTCTACATCATGTCATCTTGCTTAATGCGTTACTCTGTTCTTATGAACTTAATACTCTAGATGCAGGCAGGAGTCGGTCGATGTGTGGAGTCATAGCAGTAGATGCAGGCAGGAGTCGGTCTACTTGTTATGGATGTGATGACTATATACATGATCATGCCTAGATAATCTCATAACTATGCACTTTTCTATCAATTGCTCGATAGTAATTTGTTCACCCACCGTAATTATTATGCTATCTTGAGAGAAGCCTCTAGTGAAACCTATGGCCCCTGGGTCTATCTCTTATCATATTTGCTTTCAATCTACGCTTATTTGCATCTTTACTTTTTGCATCTATATTATAAAATACCAAAAATATATTTATCTTATCATACTATCTTTATTAGATCTCACTTTCGCAAGTGGCCGTGAAGGGATTGACAACCCCTTTATTGCGTTAGTTGCGAGTTCTCGGTTTGTTTGTGTAGGTGCGTGGGACTTTTGAGGAGCCTCCTACTGGATTGATACCTTGGTTCTCAAAACTAAGGGAAATACTTACGCTACACTTGCTGCATCACCCTCTCCTCTTCGAGGAAAACCAACGCAAGCTCAAGACGTAGCAAGAAGGATTTCTGGCGCCGTTGCTGGGGAGGTCTTCGCTCAAGTCAAGACATACCAAGTACCCATCACAAACCCATCTCCCTCGCATTTACATTATTTGCCATTTGCCTCTCGTTCTCCTCTCCCCCACTTCACCCTTGCCGTTTTATTCGCCCTCTCTTTCCCAATCCCTTCATCTCCTTTTGTTTGCTCGTGTGTTAGTTCATTTACCTTGTCATCATGGCTAGTCCTCCTATCCTTATTCTCACCCCCGAACAAGAAATTCTTAATTTTAAGCAAAGGGAGAGAGAAAGTTTAAAAGATGCTTGGCATGGAATTTGCAATGCCCAATATAAAGCTACTAGGTAGCTTGCTACTTCCGTTCTTCTCCGCAATTTTTATGTAGGCAATACTCCTTGGAATAGATGTGTTCTTGATATTGCTACCGGAGGTGACTTTGTGAGTAGCCATACATTTGATGCTTATAATGCTATGTTAGATTTGTTTGGCCCGCCACCTCTTTTGGTTAATGGAACGGTTTTAACTCTAGAACATGTGATGCAACGGCTTGATATTATTAAAAATAAAATTGCCACTATTGAGTTGATTGAAATTTTGGATAAAAATATTCATAATCACATTACCCAATTTGGATCTAGGGTTGGAGTTACTTTAAAAAATCTTAAGGAAAAAGAACCTATAGTCAATGAAAAAATAGATCTAGACTCTGCTAGAATTGGTAAACTTGAGGATATCATTACAAACTTAGGTTCCTTTTCCCCCATGAAAAACACTCCAAAACCCTCTACTAAAATTGCCAAGTTTATTTATGTTCCCAAAAATAAGGGTGAACCTTCGAGTAAGGGAGATGTGGATCTCAAATCCATAAGTATTCTTCCCAATTGTCTCTCTATTGTTAAGGAACCTTTTGGTACCAATGAATTTCTTGAATTTTTGCCTAAAGATTTAGCCGTTGCTAAAAGGGGAGAAATCCCTATAGATAACAAGGGCTCTATTGATAAATTTAGTGCCAAAGATGGTGCTCGTTGGATCTATCTTTGCTTTTTATGCCTAGCTAGGGGCGTTAAACGATAGCGCTAGTTGGGAGGCAACCCAATTTTTCTTTATGTTTTTTTGTTTTTGCTCCTGTTTAGTAATAAATCTTGCATCTACCTTCTGTTTATATATGTTTTTATCTTTTAATTAGTGTTTGTGCCAAGTAGAACTTGTAGGATAACTGACGATGATAGTTGCTTTGATTCTGCTGAAAACAGAAACTTTGCACACACGAATATTATTTTGTTAAATCACAGGAACGTGATTTTGCGTTGATTATTTTTGCTTATGTTCAATAAACAAATTTTCCAGGACTTCCTATTTTGGTAGGATTTTTAGAGTTCCAGAAGTTTGCGTTAGTTACAGATTGCTACAGACTGTTCTATTTTTGACAGATTCTGTTTTTCGTGTCTTGTTTGCTTATTTCAATGCATATATGGCTCGTAAATTAGTCTATAAACCATAAGGAAGTTGGAATACAGTAGGTTTAACACCAAATTAAATAAAGAATGAGTTCATTGCAGTACCTTATGTGGTGGTTTTGTTTTCTTTCACTAACGGAGCTTATAAGATTTCCTGTTAAGTTTTGTGTTGTGAAGTTTTCAAGTTTTGGGTAAAGCTTTTATGGACTATGGAATAAAGGGTGGAAAGATCCTAAGCTTGGGGATGCCCAAGGAACCCCAAGATATTCAATAATAGCCAAAAGCCTAATCTTGGGGATGCCCCAGGAAGGCATCCCCTCGTTCGTCTTCGTTCATTGGTAACTTTACTTGCAGCTATATTTTTATTCGCTACATGATATGTGTTTTGCTTGGAGCATCGTGTATTATATTAGTATTTGTTTTTTAGTTTACCACAATCATCCTTTATGTACACACCTTTTGGGAGAAGCCTATTTGATTAGAATTTGCTAGAATACTCTATGTGCTTCACTTATATCTTTTGAGCTTGATAGTTTTTGCTCTAGTGCTTCACTTATATCTTTTAGAGCACGGTGGTGTCTTAATTTTGAAGAAATTGCTAGTCTCTCATGCTTCACTTATATTATTTTGAGAGTCTTTGTGACACTCCAAAATTTGTATTTGGTTTTTATCAAAAACTTTGTGGTTTTTGAGGAGAGGCCTTTTTAAAAAAAAATTCTTTTTCAGAAAAACCTTCCACTTAAAAACTTTCTTTGCTTTGGCAAGGATTTTATTTCTTTTCAAACTTTAGTGGTTGATCTTTTGGAACTTCTCCTCTGTTGGTTCTCTCTCAAATTTATTTTTTTGGGAGTTTTAATTTGTTTTCTTTTAAAATGAAACTCCATGAAAATTTGGGGATTTTCATATCTTGGAACCACCCTTGACTTTGCATTGTTCCCATGTGGTAAAACCCCTCCAAAACCTCCCCTACACCTTGTGATCAACCTAAGTCCTCTGTCCCAACTAATCGAAACAAGTTTTGGATTTTATTCTAATTATTTTTCCTCTCAAAACAAATCTGAAAATTATTTTGAGCCCAAATGATTTTCAAAGCAAGTACCATATTGCATTAGAGTTTTGACCTCAAACCAACTCTCCTGGATAGTCCTTTGTACCCACAAGTCAGAACCATCTTGATCCACTCCTTCTCTTTTCAAATTTTTCAAAATTCAGTCTCTGCAAGTTTGGACCAGATTTGCCAAATTTGATGAAATTCATATCTACACTTCCCCAAAAATTCCACCAAAATTCAGGCAGCCTACTTGAGCAATGAGAAGCCACTCCACCAAAAATCAGCTCAAGGAAAAATCACCAGAGGCCAAATTCTTTCTGTCGAACACCTTGCGGGCACTGTTACTGTTCAAAATTCAGAAAAATTCAGTCTTCAGTGTCATTTTTCGTTCGTCAGATTCACTCACGCGTTCACAGTGCATTTGGCACGTTCCTCTCCGACTCTTCCTACTGTCTGGAGCACCACACGCTCACTTGGCCTCTTCCTGGCGTCGGTGGCACGCTGGCCCGCCCTCGCCGGAGTATTCTGCGGCGTCGGGACCTCCCGTGGCGGCTGACAGGGGACAAGAACGGCGGCTCAACGCCGTTCCGCGCCGCCCATCGCCCCTCTGCTCTCCGCGTGGCCTCATGCGTGCCAGCCCACGCCCGTGGCACCGCCACCGTGGCCGGCAAGCACGGGACGCGCTCCCTGCCGCCGACGGGCCCGTGCCGCCCCGTTCTGTCAAACTCACCCCCAAAGCACCAAACTCCAGCTCGATTAGCACCAAAACGGCACCGTGGACCTCCATGATGACGCTCAACGTCCTAATTACCCCGACCGAGCCCTGCGCCGCCGTAATCACTCGCCGGAGATTCCCGTTCACGGCAACCGCCTCGGGCCGCCTATATAAAGGGCCCCCGAGCTCACCCTCGTGCACGCCTCATCCCCTCTCCTCGCCAACGCCACGCCAGGCCACTAGGGGGACCCCGAGGAGGTCTTCCCCCTCAACTCCGGCCGCCCCGATCCGCCTCGGCCTCCACCACGATTCGTTCCGGTGAGGCCATCTCCGGCGCCCAAACCCCGTCCGTCACTCAATTTAATCACTGCAGC
Organism: Triticum aestivum; assembly: GCF_018294505.1. NCBI lineage: Eukaryota > Viridiplantae > Streptophyta > Magnoliopsida > Poales > Poaceae > Triticum > Triticum aestivum. Next base: position 309,565,017 of record NC_057798.1, read on the forward strand.
TCTCTCCGATGAAGTCCGCAACCACCCGAACCGCCGTCCGCCGGAGCAAAGCTCGCCGTCGACGTGGTACTCGCCGGCGACCACCACCACCACCAATCGACGCGAAAGGGTGCCCTGACCACCGCGGCTCTCGGGCACCGGTGAGATCTGCTGCCCCGTTCATATTGTCAAACCTGACAAGCGGGACCCGCTGTCAGCCTCTCTGTCCTTCCTAAACGAAGCGTTTTCTGAAAACATCTTCTGCCAAATACGCTTTCCCTTTGGGATGGCGTAGTTTCTGCCGAAACGTTTTCTGTTTTTATAAGCTAGCCCCTAGAAACTTTCTGTTTCATTACAGATGAGTCCCTGGGCTAAAACCTTTATAACTTTTAAACAGAAAAGTATTTTTGATTGATTCCTTTTCTGTTCTCTTTAAAATTTTGTCTAGTTTTTTATCATATTTATTTGAAAAATATTTGGTATACTTTTTGTGCACCTCTTGGTATTTACGATAGAGCATATATTTTCTTTATACCGTAGATACCGAAGGAGGTGACGGAGCCGCGAACTTCACCGAGCTAGGCTCCGACTACTCTGAACCAGGCAAGCATGTTTGAACTTTTGATATGATGAGTGTCTTGGCATGTTTTGCATTTAGTTAGTTTCATGGCATGTTGATAAGCATATCGATGAACGTTATTTTATGCGATAATGAGGTAAGTGAGTTCGATGATCCAATAGTGGATGGATGTGAGTATGAATGGCCATGTGTTGGCATAAGGATGGGTATGATGGCAGTGTTGTAGCATGCCAGACTTATGCCAGACTACGTGACTTCAATGTCAGCTCGTATCATTCCAGTTCCTTTCATTCCGCCTTCCCTGTACTACCACATGTTTTCCGCAAGGAATATGGTTTAGTAAGTTGTAAACCGCTTTCCTGGTACACACCAAAAGGAGAGGCCGGGATGATGGTTCCATGGCCCTGGATTAAAGCCAGTCATCCGGTCAGGGGGCATGGGTGTTTCCGGTTGGGACCGAGAGGGGGGCACCCCTTAGAGCGCGCGTATATAAATTTGATCCCATGCTATTCGAGATTGTGATCTCCCCGTCTCAAAAGTTTTTCTTGGACGATGTCTAGGGTGATTCCTAGCATCGAGAGGTAGGATGGGTGTGTACTGGTTAGCTGTGTTTTCTTCCGAAATACCGTAAACGGAACTAGTCCTTAGTGACTATGGAAATCCGTTGGCTGTGGGAATAATTTTGTACAAACTCTGCAGAGTCATATATTCCTCCAAATCATCTATTCCCTGTCCCAGATCGATATTATCTTATCCTAATCAAATGTCAGTTTTGATGGCAGAGACTCCGGTGATTCGCTCGAATGCTAACTCCGGTTAAATGATATTCCTGTGGATGGACTAACCCATTTATTCTTATGAATTAAAAGTTTATTATGATTATTATTTACCTGTCCATAAAAGCCCTTTCTGTGATGTCGCCCCGACGTCCGACTGTGGCATTTCTTTTCAAGCCCCTTCTGTGATGTCGCCCCGACGTCCGACTGTGGCATTTCTTTTCAAGCCCCTTCTGTGATGTCGCCCCGACGTCCGACTGTGGCATTTCTTTTCAAGCCCTTTCTGTGATGTCGCCCCGACGTCCGACTGTGGCATTTCTTTTAAAGCCCTTTCTGTGATGTCGCCCCGACGTCCGACTGTGGCATTTCTTTTAAAGCCCTTTTTGTGATGTCGCCCCGACATCCGTCTGTGGTATTTCTTTTTAAGCCCTTTATGTGGTGTCGCTAAGACGCCCGACTGTGGCATCATTTCCTTATAATTATTTGTTCACCTTTCGAGGCGTCGCTTCAGACACCCGATCGGTAGTTATTTATGTTCTGTTGGGATTTCAGGCGGACTACCGCCGTTTCCCTTTTACTTACCTTGTCATGCTAATTTTTGAATGTACATTGATGAATTTATTCGTGACGCATCCATGCATGCATTTGTTATATCTTACGTCCGAACTGTCTTGCGAGTACTTTCAAAGTACTCACTGGCTTGTTGATTTGGCCAGATGCTGACGAAGGCGATCTCATGGATGAAGAGTTTGATAGCGATTCCGACACTTAGAGGAGTCCCAGTCAGTCTCGTGCGACCCTGGATTTGGTCACTGTTTTATATCCGCTTCCGCTACCAAATAAATTCATCGAGCCTCACCTCGACGCTCGATGAGATGATAGACTTAGAGTCTTGTGTTTCTCTCCCCGCTGTGTTTTTCCACCACCGCCCTATCCTCGAGTCAGTAGTATGTCTCCACACCACTGTGTCATGTCCGCCATTATGTATAATTATTGGCGTGCTTGTAATAATTTGGTTGAGCAACCGCAGTTCGACCCTGTAATATATTTTATGCTACTGGCTTATTGTATCAAGAAATTGTCTACCAGTGAGGAGGATTTCTCTCATACTGGACTCAAAAGATTGGTTTCTCAATAAATATTTTTATTGGAAAACCGGTCGTGACAAGCTTGGTACCAGAGCCAGGCTGACTGTAGGAAGCCACTAGGTGCGATCGCTAATTAGTTATTAGCATGATAGAGCTAATTTATATTTTTGCAATTGTAGTCATTTTCTGTCAGTCAGCATAAATTTATGATCTGACCCTGCAGAATTTTTACCTACTTTTGTAGATGGCCGACAACAGCTGCGAGTCTCAGACCTTCGCCAACGTGCCCGATGGGTTCGTCAAGCTTCTTTCTTTCATCGTTCAGGTCGCGATGGGGCCATCCGTGCGCCCAGTCTTCACACTCTGCCAGCACCGAGTCAACGACAGTCTGACCATGCACCAGGCCGCGGTACAGTTCAAGGGAGGGCGTGGTGAGTTACGCCGCTTCCGGTTCGTGGGAAGAGCCATGCCTACGGAGAGGCATGCTATGCAGATGGCAGCCCGCGAGGCGATAGCCCGTCTCAGGGATGTCCTTCCCGTGATGAAGACTCGTCGTTACCGTTATCTTCCGTGCCATGTGCCTTACACCTGTCACTACGCATACTCCTGCCCCAGAGGAGAACGAGACGAGGCTTTTGAGATGCTCATTGAGTATCTCCGGGCCCTGGAGGCAGCCTTCGACAACCTGGTGGACGACTTCGTAGCTACCCGCATGGACTCAGTCCATGGCTGTGCTGCCAACAGGAGGGAGCTCCTACCCATCGCACCGCCACTGACTTTGGTCTCGTCCTTAGCATCTTATACGCCTACTCGTCGCCTGCCTTCTACCGAAGAATTCAACCAAGTCATTGCACCCACTTCAGCGTGCACTGCACCACCCTTCGTGCCCACTCCTGTACGTGTTGCTCCGCCCCTGGCAACCGCTCCGTCCACTCTGCGCAACACCACATGTATGGAGCCTATTAGCGAGGAGGAAGTCGAGTCCCCAACCTCGCTACGCCTCGCCCTCGGCAGGGAAAAGGAGGTCGTCAACATCTCTGCCTGAGTACGCTTAGCTGTCGTGTATTGCACCGCTTTGTAAGATATGTACGTAGGTTGTGAGTAGTAGCCTGTTTGCGCATCATGTAGGATCTGGAGAAGTGCACTAGCCTAAATAACATGTCAGGATTATGTACGCATATCCTGAGTGATGTATTGTATAATTACCGCCCGCGTGTAAGATATGTAATGAGCAGTCCTTCTCCGTGCGCAAGTCGATTTGTTTTTTCTTAATTAAGCTTAGTTATTTATTTCTATTTGCCAGCTTTATGCATTTATGGTTTCGTTTTGCGACTCTTTCCGCTTTTCTTATGAGTTCTACAAAATATATCCCCAGAGTGAAAAATGTCTCGTCCTTGGACACACTCCATGCCAACTCCACCAGAGGAAAATTATGATACACAACCCAACAACGAGTTCACTCAGGGACAGTCAAGCCAACAGGGCAGTGAATCGGCACTTTCACAAATGTGCCGCCTTTATGAGCAGAGTCAGCAACAACATCGTGAAATGATGAACCAAGTCATCAACATGGGAAATCATCATGGACAGTATCAGCAGCATTCCAAGTTATCTGAGCTACAGAAGACACGTCCTCAAACATTTTCTCACACTGACAAGCCTCTTGAAGCCGAGGACTGGCTTCGAGATATGGAGAGGAAATTAATTATTGCAAAGTGTTCAGATCTCGAGAAAGTACTATATGCTCCACACTATCTCACAGGAGCAGCCGCATCGTGGTGGGAGAATTTTCTGCACATGCATCCCAACGAAAATGACATAACCTGGGATGATTTCAAGGAAGGTTTCCGTGGTGCACATATTCCTAAGAGTATTATGAAAATCAAGAAGAGAGAATTCGATGACCTCAAACAAAGGAACATGACAGTGTCAGATTACAACAGTCAATTTACCCTATTATCCCGCTACGCCAATGAGGAGCGTATGACTGAAATCAAGAAGATGGAGAAATTCCTTGACGGTCTGGCGCCCGCGCTTAAATGCCAACTGGTCGTGCACACTTTTCCTGATTTTAAAACACTGGTAGACAAGGCCATTACTCTGGAAAATGAGAGACGCAGTCTGGAAGATATCCGCAAGCGAAAAAGGGACCAGACTAATCACGCTCGCAATCACCGAAGCAAGACAGATTTTCAAAAGGGTGGGACACACAAATTCTCATCCAATGTCTCACGCCCAATCAAGAATTTTCATGCAAGGGACAAGGAATTCACCTATCGCCCCGGCGTTACTTGTTACGCTTGTGGAGAAGAAGGGCACTATGCCAAACAGTGCCCCAAGCCAAGGAGTTCAACCCCAAAGCCGAACAACGGCGGCAATAATTCAGCGCCCAAGCGAAACAATTTCAATCCCAACAATAACCACAGGAAGGGTCATCTGAACCATGTAACCAAAGAGGAGGCACAAAATGCTCCGGATATCGTACTCGGTACGTTTCCTGTCAACACAATACCTGCAATGGTTTTGTTTGATTCTGGAGCCTCTCACTCTTTCATTTCGAAAAGTTTTGCTTTGCAAAATAATTTTTCGATGCTTCCTTTGGAGAAATCCATAACCATCAAGTCCCCTGGGATTCAGCAAGTTACTCAGAATTACTGTCAGAATGTGGTCGTTGAGCTCGAAGGATTGGAGTTTCACGCAAATCTTATTGTATTGGAAAATAAAGGACTGGATGTCATCCTAGGGATGGATTGGCTAACCACCAATAAGGGTTTTATCGACTGTTTCAACAGGACCGTAATTCTCACACACCACCAAGGGAAGACAATAAGAGTATCAGCCAAGGAAGGAAAAATACCCCGGCAGCCGAGATTAAATAAGGTGGACGTTTCTGAGCTAAACAAGGTTCCAGTAGTGTGTGAATTTCCAGATGTATTCCCTGAAGAGCTGCCAGGCATGCCACCAGACCGAGAAATAGAATTCCGCATTGAGCTAGCACCAGGAACCACCCCCATATACAAGAAACCATACAGAATGGCACCATCCGAGTTGATCGAGTTGAAGAAGCAAATAAAGGAATTACTGGAAAAAGGATACATTCGAGCCAGCTCCTCACCTTGGGGATCACCAATTTTATTTGCCAAAAGAAGGATGGAACGCTGAGATTGTGTATTGACTATCGAGCACTTAACATGGTCACAGTCAAAAACAAATACCCGATGCCAAGGATAAACGATTTGTTTGATCAACTTGCTCAGGCCAAGGTATTCTCAAAAATTGACTTAAGGTCAGGATACCATCAACTGAAGGTACGAACGGAAGATATCCCCAAAACAGCCTTCACCTCCAGATATGGGCTGTACGAGTTCACAGTGATGCCATTTGGATTAACTAACGCCCCAGCATATTTTGTTCACCTCATGAACAAAGTATTTATGAAGTTTATGGACAAGTTCGTTGTGGTATTCATCGACGATATTCTGGTATACTCCAAGACACCAGAAGAGCACGCAGAACATCTCAGGATTGTGCTAGGAGAGCTAAGAAAACACCAATTGTATGCCAAGTTCAGCAAGTGCGAATTTTGGCTAAGACAAGTAGGTTTTCTAGGCCACGTGCTGACTCAAGACGGTATCGCAGTGGACCCAGAGAAAGTCAAGGCCGTACTTGACTGGAAATCACCAGGCAGCGTAACGGACATACGGAGTTTCTTGGGAATGGCAGGATATTACCGCAGATTCATTGAAGGATTTTCCACCATAGCCAAGCCTATGACACAGTTGCTCAAGAAAGATAAGAAGTTTGAGTGGACAGAAGCCTGCGAGAAAAGTTTCCAAGAGCTAAAGCGGAAGTTAACAACAACACCGGTATTGATCGTACCCGACATACACAAGAATTTTGAAGTATATTGTGACGCGTCCAGAAAGGGTCTCGGATGCGTGTTGATGCAAGAAGGCAAGGTTGTCGCCTACGCTTCAAGGCAACTTCGCAAGCATGAGGAAAATTATCCCACTCATGACTTAGAAATGGCAGCAGTTATTCATGCACTCAAGGAATGGAGGCATTTCTTACTTGGGAATCGATGTGAAATATATACGGATCACAAAAGTCTCAAATATATTTTCACGCAGCCAGAACTATATTTACGGCAACGACGCTGGTTGGAATTGGTAAAGGATTATGATGTTGGGATCCATTACCATCCAGGGAAAGCAAATGTAGTGGACGATGCCCTGAGTCGGAACCCCAGCTCCGACGGAAACTATCTGCACAGCTTGAGGCCCGAATTCCATCAAGAATTTGCCAAGCTCAACTTGATAATGGTAGCAGAAGGCACCATATCAAACTTGGAAATACAACCCAACCTTGTGGAGAAAATTAAAGAAGCTCAGCCCGGTCACCCCAGCATTGAAGGAATTAAAAGAAATTGAGTATGGGCAAGGCCTCGGAATTCATCATAGACAATGAAGGAATATTATGGTACGGAGAAAGGCTATGCGTGCCAAACATAGAAGACCTTAAACAGCAAATTTTAGCTCAAGCACACACCACTCCATATTCGATCCACCCTGGAGGAACCAAAATGTATAAGGATATTCAGGAAAGATTTTGGTGGCACGGTATGAAGAGGGACATAGCCGCCTTCATTGCATGTTGCGACTCATGTCAACGCATAAAAGCAGAACATCAGAGACCAGCCGGACTACTGCAACCAAACAAAATACCTGTGTGGAAATGGGATGAAATAGGGATGGATTTTATTCTCGGACTACCTCGGTCACGACACGGGAATGATGCCATATGGGTCATCCCTGACAGGTTAACCAAAGTGGCACACTTTATTCCAGTGAAGACAACCTACACCACTCAGAGGCTTGCCAGGATTTATCTTTCCCGCATAGTTTGTCTCCACGGTGTCCCGAAGACTATAATATCCGACAGAGGCACTCAGTTCGTCTCAAGATTTTGGGAGCATTTACAACAGGCTCTGGGAACCCAACTAGCCTTCAGTACCGCATACCGTCCACAGACTGATGGATAAACAGAACGCGTAAACCAGGTTTTAGAAGACATGCTGAGGGCATGTGTCCTCACATATGGAACCAGTTGGGAAGAAAGCCTGCCATACGCCGAGTTCGCGTATAACAATAGCTACCAGGCCAGCCTACAAATGGCACCATTTGAGGCTTTGTACGGACGAAGATGTCGTACCCCATTAAATTGGTCAGAGACCAGGGACAGCCGCATCTTCGGGCCAGACCTGCTCAGAGAAGCCGAGGAAAAGGTCAAGCTAATCAGAGACTGACTTAAGACCGCTCAAAGTCGACAGAAGAGTTATTATGATCAGAAACATCGTAGGGTCAGCTTCGAACCAGGTGAGTTCGTATACCTGAGAGTGTCCCCGATGAGAGGATTGCAACGGTTTAAGATTAAAGGAAAGTTAGCACCAAGATTCATTGGGCCATTCTGCATAGTGGCACGAAGAGGCACTGTAGCCTACCAGCTAGACTTACCCAAAGACTTGTCCGACATTCACGACGTGTTCCACGTCTCTCAATTAAGGAAGTACGTAAACAACCCAGAGAAACAAGTATCCCATGAAAACATTGATGTGCAGCCATACCTCACTTATCGAGAACGTCCCGTAAGAATATTAGAGGAATCTGAAAGGAGGACCCGACAGAAGACCATCAAGTTTTTCAAAGTCCAGTGGAGCAATCACACCGACAGTGAAGCAACTTGGGAAAGCGAGGATTTTCTTCGGACTGAGCATCCACACCTATTTAAGGATCAGCTGAAATCTCGGGGACGACATTTTTCCTAAGGGGGTAGGTGTTGTGACACTCCCAAATTTTTATTTGGTTTTTATCAAAAACTTTGTGGTTTTTGAGGAGAGGCCTTTTTAAATTTTTTTTCTTTTTCAGAAAAACCTTCCACTTAAAAACTTTCTTTGCTTTGGCAAGGATTTTATTTCTTTTCAAACTTTAGTGGTTGAAATTTTGGAACTTCTCCTCTGTTGGTTCTCTCTCAAATTTATTTTTTTGGGAGTTTTAATTTGTTTTCTTTTAAAATGAAACTCCATGAAAATTTGGGGATTTTCATATCTTGGAACCACCCTTGACTTTGCATTGTTCCCATGTGGTAAAACCCCTCCAAAACCTCCCCTACACCTTGTGATCAACCTAAGTCCTTTGTCCCAACTAATCCAAACAAGTTTTAGATTTTATTCTAATTATTTTTCCTCTCAAAACAAATCTGAAAATTATTTTGAGCCCAAATGATTTTCAAAGCAAGTACCATATTGCATTAGAGTTTTGACCTCAAACCAACTCTCCTGGATAGTCCTTTGTACCCACAACTCAGAACCATCTTGATCCACTCCTTCTCTTTTCAAATTTTTCAAAATTCAGTCTCTGCAAGTTTGGACCAGATTTGCCAAATTTGATGAAATTCATATCTACACTTCCCCAAAAATTCCACCAAAATTCAGGCAGCCTACTTGAGCAATGAGAAGCCACTCCACCAAAAATCAGCTCAAGGAAAAATCACCAGAGGCCAAATTCTTTCTGTCGAACACCTTGCGGGCACTGTTACTATTCAAAATTCAGAAAAATTCAGTCTTCAGTGTCATTTTTCGTTCGTCAGCTTCACTCACGCGTTCATAGTGCATTTGGAACGTTCCTCTCCGCCTCTTCCTACTGTCTGGCGCACCACACGCTCACTTGGCCTCTTCCTGGCATCGGTGGCACGCTGGCCCGCCCTCGCCGGAGTCTTCTGCGGTGTCGGGACCTCCCATGGCGGCTGACAGGGGACAAGAACGGCGGCTCAACGCCGCTCCGCGCCGCCCATCGCCCCTCTGCTCTCCGCGTGGCCTCATGCGTGCCAGCGCACACCCGTGGCACCGCCACCATGGCCGGCAAGCACGGGACGCGCTCCCTGCCGCCAACGGGCCCGCGCCGCCCCGTTCTGTCAAACTCACCCCCAAAGCACCAAACTCCCGCTCAATTAGCACCAAAACGGAACCGTGGACCTCCATGATGACGCTCAACGTCCTAATTACCCCGACCGAGCCCTGCGCCGCCGTAATCACTCGCCGGAGATTCCCGTTCACGGCAACCGCCTCGGGCCGCCTATATAAAGGGCCCCCGAGCTCACCCTCGTGCACGCCTCATCCCCTCTCCACACCAACGCCACGCCAGGCCACTAGGGGGACCCCGAGGAGGTCTTCCCCATCAACTCCGTCCGCCCCGATCCGCCTCGGCCTCCACCACGATTCGCTCCGGTGAGGCCATCTCCGGTGCCCAAACCCCGTCCGTCACTCCCTCTAGCTACCAGGAGCCTAACCCCCTCCTCAATTTGATCACTGCAGCTCTCTTCGACGAAGTCTGCAACCACCCGAACCGCCGTCCGCCGGAGCAAAGCTCGCCGTCGATGTGGTACTCGCCGGCGACCACCACCACCACCAATCGACGCGGAAGGGTTCCCTGAGCACGGAGGTACCCTCCGATCCCCTTGCCTCGCCGTGGATCGCCGCCGGCGACCACCGCGGCTCTCGGGCACTGGCGAGATCTGCCGCCCCGTTCATATTTTCAAACCTGACAAGCGGGACCCGCTGTCAGCCTCTCTGTCGTTCCTAAACGAAGCGTTTTCTGAAAACATCTTCTGCCAAATACGCTTTCACTTTGGGATGGCGTAGTTTCTGCTGAAACGTTTTCTATTTTTATAAGCTAGCCCCTGGAAACTTTCTGTTTCATTACAGATGAGTCCCTGGGCTAAAACCTTTATAACTTTTAAACAGAAAAGTATTTTTGATTGATTCCTTTTCTGTTCTCTTTAAAATTTTGTCTAGTTTTTTATCATATTTATTTGAAAAATATTTGGTATACTTTTTGTGCACCTCTTGGTATTTACGATAGAGCATATATTTTCTTTATACCGTAGATACCGAGGGAGGTGACGGAGCCGCGAACTTCACCGAGCTAGGCTCCGACTACTCTAAACCAGGCAAGCATGTTTGAACTTTTGATATGATGAGTGTCTTGGCATGTTTTGCGTTTAGTTAGTTTCATGGCATGTTGATAAGCATATCGATGAACGTTATTTTATGCGATAATGAGGTAAGTGAGTTCGATGATCCAATAGTGGATGGATGTGAGTATGAATGGCCATGTGTTGGCATAAGGATGGGTAAGATGGGAGTGTTGTAGCATGCCAGACTTATGCCAGACTACGTGACTTCAATGTCAGCTCGTATCATTCCAGTTCCTTTCATTCCGCCTTCCCTGTACTACCACATGTTTTCCGCAAGGAATATGGTTTAGTAAGTTGTAAACCGCTTTCCTGGTACACACCAAAAGGAGAGGCCGGGATGATGGTTCCATGGACCTGGATTAAAGCCAGTCATCCGGTCAGGGGGCATGGGTGTTTCCGGTTGGGACCGAGAGGGGGGCACCCCTTAGAGCGCGCGTATATAAATTTGATCCCATGCTATTCGAGATTGTGATCTCCCCGTCTCAAAAGTTTTTCTTGGACAATGTCTAGGGTGATTCCTAGCATCGAGAGGTAGGATGGGTGTGTACTGGTTAGCTATGTTTTCTTCCGAAATACCGTAAACGGAACTAGTCCTTCGTGACTACGGAAATCCGTTGGCTGTGGGAATAATTTTGTACAAACTCTGAAGAGTCATATATTCCTCCAAATCATCTATTCCCTGTCCCAGATCGATATTATCTTATCCTAATCAAATGTCAGTTTTGATGGCAGAGACTCCGGTGATTCGCTCGAATGCTAACTCCGGTTAAATGATATTCCTGTGGATGGACTAACCCATTTATTCTTATGAATTAAAAGTTTATTATGATTATTATTTACCTGTCCTTAAAAGCCCTTTCTGTGATGTCGCCCCGACGTCCGACTGTGGCATTTCTTTTCAAGTCCCTTCTGTGATGTCGCCCCGACGTCCGACTGTGGCATTTCTTTTCAAGCCCCTTCTGTGATGTCGCCCCGACGTCCGACTGTGGCATTTCTTTTCAAGCCCCTTCTGTGATGTCGCCCCGACGTCCGACTGTGGCATTTCTTTTCAAGCCCTTTCTGTGATGTCGCCCCGACATCCGTCTGTGGTATTTCTTTTTAAGCCCGTTATGTGGTGTCGCTAAGCCGCCCGACTGTGGCATCATTTCCTTATAATTATTTGTTCACCTTTCGAGGCGTCGCTTCAGACACCCGATCGGTAGTTATTTATGTTCTATTGGGATTTCAGGCGGACTACCGCCGTCTCCCTTTTACTTACCTTGTCATGCTAATTTTTGAATGTACATTGATGAATTTATTCGTGACGCATCCATGCATGCATTTGTTATATCTTACGTCCGAACTGTCTTGCGAGTACTTTCAAAGTACTCACTGGCTTGTTGATTTGGCCAGATGCTGACGAAGGCGGTCTCATGGATGAAGAGTTTGATAGCGAGTCCAACACTTAGAGGAGTCCCAGTCAGTCTCGTGCGACCCTGGATTTGGTCACTGTTTTATATCCGCTTCCGCTACCAAATAAATTCATCGAGCCTCACCTCGACGCTCGATGAGATGATAGACTTAGAGTCTTGTGTTTCTCTCCCCGTTGTGTTTTTCCACCACTGCCCTATCCTCGAGTCAGTAGTATGTCTCCACACCACTGTGTCATGTCCGCCATTATGTATAATTATTGGCGTGCTTGTAATAATTTGGTAGAGCAACCGCAGTTCGACCCTGTAATATATTTTATGCTACTGGCTTATTGTATCAAGAAATTGTCTACCAGTGAGGAGGATTTCTCTCATACTGGACTCAAAAGATTGGTTTCTCAATAAATATTTTTATTGGAAAACCGGTCGTGACAGTCTTTTAGAACAGCATTGTATTTTCTATGGTCATAAAGTTGGTCCTAGAATGATTAGCATCCAAGTTGGGTATAATAAAAACTATCATAGGAAGTGAATGGGATGCTATGATCAATTTGATACTTGATAATTGTTTTAAGATATGGAGGTAGTGATATTAAAGTCATGCTAGTTGGGTGATTATGAATTCAAAGAATGCTTGCGTTGAAGTTAGAAAGTCCCGTAGCATGCACGTATGGTTAAAGTTGTGTAACAAATTTGAAACATGAAGTGTACCTGGCTTGTGCATCCTTATGAGTGGCGGTCGGGGACGAGCGATGGTCTTTTCCTACCAATCTATCCCCCTAGGAGCATGCGCATAGTACTTGATTTTTAATGACTTCTAAATTTCTGCAACAAGTATATGAGTTCTTTTGACTAATGTTGAGTCCATTGATTATACGCACTTTTACCTTTACACCTTTGCTAGCCTCTTCAGTACCGTGCATTGCCCTTTCTCACCTTGAGAGTTGGTGCAAACTTCGTCGGTGCATCCAAACCCCGTGATATGATACACTCTATCACACATAAACCTCCCTATATCTTCCTCAAAACAGACACCATACCTACCTATTATGGCATTTCCATAGCCATTCTGAGATATATTTCCATGCAACTTTCCACCGTTCCGCTCATCATCATCATGACATACTTTACTTTTGTCATATTGCCATTGCATGATCATGTAGTTGACATCGTATTTGTGGCAAAGCAACCATGCATTAGTTTTCATACATGTCACTCTTGATTCATTGCACCATCACGGTACACCGCCGGAGGCATTCATATAAAGTCATATCTTCTTCTAGTTTCGAGTTGTAATCCTTATGTTGTAATCAATAGAAGTGTGATGATCATCATTATTAGAGCATTGCCCGAAGAAAAAAAGAAAAAGAAGAAGAAAGGCCAAAAAAGGCCCAAAAAAGAAAAAAAAGAAAAAATAAATAAATAAATAAATAATAAGGGCAATGTTACTATCTCTTTTTCCACACTTCTGCTTCAAAGTAGCACCTTGTTCTCCATGTAGTGAGTCTCATATATTGTGTTTCAATGTAGCACCATGTTTTTCATATAGTGAGTCTCATAAGTTGTCTTTTTCATACTAGTGGGAATTTTTTATTATAGAACTTTGCTTGTATATTCCTACGATGGGCTTCCTCAAATGCCCTAGGTCTTCGTGAGTAAGCAAGTTGCACACCCACTAGTTTTCTTTTGTTGAGCATTCATTTGTAGGTCTAGTGCATCCGTTGCATGGCAATCCCTACTCCTCATGTTGACATAAATTGATGGGCATCTCCATAGCCCGTTGATTTTCCTCGTCAATGTGAGACTTTCTCCTTTTTTGTCTTCTCCACACAATCCCCATCATCATATTGTATTCCACCCTTATTGCTATATCCATGGCTCACGCTCATGTATTGCGTGAAGGTCGAAAAGGTTTAAGATTATTTAAGTATGAAACAATTTCTTGGCTTGTCATTGGGGGTATAGAAGTTGGGAACATCTTTGTGTGACGAACATGAAGCATAACCAAACTATATGATTTTGTAGGGATTAACTTTCTTTTGCCATGTTATTTTGAGAAGACATGATTACTTTGATTAGTATGCTTGAAGTATTACTATTTCTTTTATCAATATGAACTTTTATTTTGTATTCATTTGGATCTCCACATTCATGCCACAATAAAGAAAATTACATTATGAATTATGCTAGGTAGCATTCCACATCAAAAATTCTCTTTTTATTACCTACTCGAGGACGAGCAGGAATTAAGCTTTGGGATGCTTGATACATCTCCAGCGTACGTATAATTTTTTATTGTTTCATGCTATTATATTACCCCTTTTGGATGTTTATGGGCTTTATTTTACACATTTATATCATTTTTGGGACTAACCTACTAACCGGAGGCTCAGCCCATATTGTTGTTTTTTGCCTATTTCAGTATTTCGAAGAAAAGGAATATCAAACGAAGTGCAAACGGAATGAAACCTTTGGGAGCGTGATTTTTCGAACGAACGTGATCCGGAGAGCTTGGAGTGCAAGTCAAGAAGAACCCGAGCCCCCCCCCCCCCGACGTACTTCTTCCTCCTATATATACCTACGTACCCCAAAAACATCAAGGAGCACCACGAAACACAATTTCCACCGTCGTAACCTTATGTATCCGCGAGATCTCATCTTGGAGCCTTCGCCGGCACTCTGCCGGAGGGGGAATCGACCACGGAGGGCCTCTACATCAACATCCTTGCCCCTCCGATGAGTTGTGAGTAGTTTACCACAGACCTATGGGTCCATAGTTATTAGCTAGATGGCTTCTCCTCTCTTTTTGGATCTCAATACAATGTTCTCCCCCTCTCTTGTGGAGATCTATTCGATGTAAACTCTTTTTGCGGTGTGTTTCTCGAGATCCGATGAATTGTGGGTTTATGATCAAGTTTATCTATCAATAATATTTGAATCTTCTCTGAATTCTTTTATGTATGATTGAGTTATCTTTGCAAGTCTCTTCGAATTATCAGTTTGGTTTTGCCTACTAGATTGATCTTTCTTGCCATGGGAGAAGTTCTTAGCTTTGGGTTCAATCTTGCGGTGTCCTTACCCAGTGACAGAAAGGGTTGCATGGCACGTATTGTATTGTTGCCATCGAGGATAACAAGATGGGGTTTATATCATATTGCATGAGTTTATCCCTCTACATCATGTCATCTAACTTAATGTGTTACTCTGTTCTTATGATCTTAATACTCTAGATGCAGGCAGGAGTCGGTCGATGTGTGGAGTCATAGTAGTAGATGCAGGCAGGAGTCGGTCTACTTGTTATGCACGTGATGCCTATATACATGATCATGCCTAGATAATCTCATAACTATGCACTTTTCTATCAATTGCTCGACAGTAATTTGTTCACCCACTGTAATTCTTATGCTATCTTGAGAGAAGCCTCTAGTGAAACCCGTGGCCCCCGGGTCTATCTCTTATCATATTTGCTTTCAATCTACTTTTATTTGCATCTTTACTTTTTGCATCTATATTATAAAATACCAAAAATATATTTATCTTATCATACTATCTTTATTAGATCTCACTTTCGCAAGTGGCCGTGAAGGGATTGACAACCCCTTTATTGTGTTGGTTGCGAGTTCTCAGTTTGTTTGTGTAGGTGCGTGGGACTTTTGAGGAGCCTCCTACTGGATTGATACCTTGGTTCTCAAAACTGAGGGAAATACTTACACTACACTTGCTGCATCACCCTCTCCTCTTCAAGGAAAACCAACGCAAGCTCAAGACATAGCAATGACGCAGCAACGAACGTGTTGATCAACAACGTATGAACCCAAGTCATAGCAAGCTACAAGGACTTAAAGGAACAACGCGTGACATTTCCCCGAAGGGACAGACACATGAACGAAGAAGGACACGCGCCGACAAGCCTAAGTGTTCCGGAGTAGTAGTGATAACACACAAGTATAGGGGATTAGTTGTAGCCTCTTTCAATAAGTAAGAGTGTCGAACCCAACGAGGAGCTAAAGGTAGAACAAATATTCCCGCAAGTTCTATCGACCACCGATACAACTCTACGCACGCATAACCTTCACTTTACATAGAACAAGTATGAATCAAGAAGTACTTTGTAGGTATTGTGGGATAAGCTTTCAAGATAATAAAGAACACACAAATAAAAAGAAGGGGTTGTTTAGATAAAGACACAACTAAATTAGTTTTATTAGAGAGCTTCTTGTCACAAGAAAGTTACTTGTCTCTAGGCTATCGATAACTAGACCAGTAATTACTATTGCAATTTTATATGAGGGAGAGGCATAAGATAACATACTTTCTCTTCTTGGAACATATGCACTTGTGAATGGAACTCTAGCAAGCATCTGCAACTACTAAAGATCATTAAGGTAATACCCAACCATAGCATTAAAGTATCAAGTCATCTTTATTCCCATACAGAAACAACCTACTTACTCGGGTCTTCTGTCACTCACACCACCAACCATAAGCAAATCATGAACATTTTGCAAACCCTACAATGGGGATCCCTCACGCTTGCACGACACGGAGAGCACCATAGGACAACACCAATAATAAAACATGCAACTCAAACCAATCACGATCATCAATAAACCCATAGGAGAAAACGGATCTACTCAAACATCATAGGATAGCCATACATCATTGGGAAATAATATATAGCGTTGAGCACCATGTTCAAGCAGAGATTACAGCAGGGAGAGGAGGTTTTACACCGCTGCATAGAGGGGGAGAGAGTTGGTGATGACAGTGCTGAAGTTGTTGGTGTAGATCTCCGTCACGATGATGTCCCCGGCTTCGTTCCAGCGCCACCGGGAGAGAGGGGAGAGAGCCCCCCTTCTTCTTCCTCTTTTTCCTGGACCTTCCCTAGATGCGAGAAGGTTTTCCCCTCTGGTCCATGGCCTCCATGGTGGCAGAGGGGCGAAAGCCCCTCCGAGATTGGATCTCTCTCTCTCTCTCTCTCTCTGTTTCCTTCTACTTTTGCGCTCCCTGATTCTGCCCTTTCACCATTTCTTAAATTCACGAAGATCCGTAACTCCGATTGGGCTGTACTTTGGACACGATTTTTATCCAGATATTGGCTTTCTTGAGGCAAAATAAGGGCACCAACCACCTTACGGAGTGGCCACGAGGGTTAGGGGCGCGCCCCTGCCTCGTGGACTCCTCATGCGTCATCTCGCGTTGATTCTTTTTCCCAAAAATCACATTGATTCCAAAAAAAATCTCTGGAATATTTTATTGCGTTTGGACTCTGTTTGATATGGATTTTCTGTGAAAAAAAACATGTAACAAATAGGAACTAGCACTGGGCACTGGATCAATATGTTGGTCCCAAAAATAGTATAAAAAGTTGCCGAAAGTATGGAATTTGTAGAATATTGGCATGGAATAATCAAAAATTATAGATATGACGGAGACGTATCAGCATACCCAAGCTTAATTCCTGCTCGTCCTCATGTATGTAAATGATAAAAAGATATTGTTTATGTGGAATGCTACCTAGCATAATATTGATCATGTAATCTAATCATGGCGTGAATATTAAGACATGAGTGATTCAAAGAAATAGTCTATCATTGGCATTAAGACAATAATACTTCAAGCATACTAATAAAGCAAGCATGTCTTTTCTAAATAACATGGCCAAAGAAAGTTATCCCTAGAAAATCATGTAGTCTGGCTATGCTCCATCTTCACCACAAAAAATATTTAAATCATGCACAACCCCGATGACAAGCCAAGCAATTGTTTCATACTTTTGATGTTCTCAAACATTTTCAAGTTTCTCGCAATACATGAGTGTGAGCCATGGATATAACACTATAGGTGGAATCGAATATGATGGTGGAGATTGTGTGGAGAAGACCAAAAGGGACAAAGTCTCACATTGACGCGGCTAATCAACGGGCTATGGATATGCCCATCAATTGATATCGATGCAAGTGAGTAGGGATTGCCATGCAATGGGTGCACTAGAGCTATAAATGTATGAACGCTCAACAAATGAAACTAAGTGGGTGTGAATCCAACTTGCTTGCTCATCAAGACCTCGGGCATTTGAGGAAGCCCATCATCAGAATATACAAGCCAAGTTCTATAATGAAAATTCCCATTAGTATATGAAAGTGATAACTCAAGAGACTCTCTATATGAAGAACATGGTGCTACTCTAAAGCACAAGTGTGGTAAAAGGATAGGAATATTGCCCCTTCTCTATTTTTGTCTCAATTTTGTTGTTTTTTTGTTGTTTTTTGGTGAGCTTCTTTGGCCTTTTTTTTATTATTTGGGCTTCTTTGGCCTCTTTTATTTTTTTATAGTCCGGAGTCTCATCCCTACTTGTGGGGGAATCATAGTCTCCATCATCATTTCCTCACTCTTGAAATGCTCTAATAATGATAATCATCACACTTTTATTTACTTACAACTCAATATTACAACTCGATATCTAAAACAATATGACTCTATATGAATGCCTCTGGCAGTGTACCAGGATGCGCGATGACCTAGCATAGCAAAGATATCAAAAATGGACAAGCCATGGAAATATCATGCTAGCTATCTTACGATCATGCAAAGCAATATGACAATGAATGCTCAAGTCATGTATATGATGATGGAAGTTGCATGGCAATATATCTCGGAATGGCTATGGAAATGCTCATGTGTGATAGAGCATATCGTATAACGGGGTTTCGATGCACCAGTGAAGTTTGCACCAACTCTCGAGGTGAGAAAGGGCAATGCACGGTACCGAAGAGGCTAGCAATGGTGGAAGGGTGAGAGTGCGTATAATCCATGGACTCAACATTAGTAATAAATAACTCACATACTTATTGCAAAAGTCTATTAGCTATATAAACAAATTACTACATGCATGCTCCTAGGGGGATAGATTGGTAGGAAAAGACCATCTCTCGTCCCCGACAGCCACTCATAAGGAAAATAATCAAAAAATAAGTCATGCTCTGACTTCATCACATAACGGTTCACCATACGTGCATGCTTCGGGAATCACAAACCTCAACGCCAGTATTTTTGCCAATCCACAATTACTCACTAGCATGACTCTAATATCACCATCTTTGAATCACAAAACTATTGCAAGGAATCAAACATATCATATTCAGTGATCTACAAGTTTTATGTAGGATTTATGACTAACCATGTGAATGACCAATTCCTGTCATCTATCCAAATAGATAGAAGTGAAGCAAGAGATTTTAATTCTTTCTACAAAAGATATGCCCAATCTCTAACAAATATAAGTGAAGAAAAAGACCATTCTACAAATGGCAGTTTTCTAAGTGTACGGAAACAGGCAATCCAAACTTCAAATGATATAAGTGAAGCACATGAAGCATTCTATAAAGCCATACTCAAAATATATAAGTGAAGTGCAAAGAGCATTATATAAATCAACGAAGGATTGTATCATACCAGCATGGTGCATTTACTAAAAGAAAAATAAAAATCACACGACGCTCCAAGATTTATGCATATCATGTGACGAATAAAAATATAGCTCCAAGTAAAATTACCGATGATCAGTAGAAGAAAGAGGGGATGCCTTCCGGGGCATCCCCAAGCTTAGTTGCTTGGGAGTCCTTGAATATTACCTTGGGGTGCCTCGAGCATCCCCAAGCTTAGGCTCTTTCCACTCCTTATTTCTTCATCCATCGTGATCTCACCCAAAACTTGAAAACTTCAATCACACAAAACATAACAAAACCCTTGTGAGCTCCGTTAGTATAATAAAACAAATCACCACTTTAAGTAATGTTGCAAACTCATTCATATTTTTTATTTGCATTTTAGATACTTTATTATAACTTCTCCGTGGCTTATACCACCGATAAAATCGATAGTTTCATCAAAACGAGCAAAACAATGCATCAAAAACAGAATCTGTCTTAAACAGGACAGTTTGTAGTAATGTGAACACCTACCATACTTCTGTAACTTCAAAAATTCTACAAATGTTAAGACAAAATAAACCATTTGTATAGAAGTACTTTGGAAAAAGTTTCAAAACCGTTTGACTTTCCAGTAAAAAAATGTAAAATCACGCACTACAGCCAAAGTTTCTGTTTTTACACCGCACAAACCAAACAAGCAATCTAATCATCCTAAAGGCAAATCTTGGCACATTATTTTTATAATACAATGAATTTGTACAAGGGGATAATTATTTTTTGTTGAAAAGTTTCTGCAATTAAGATTCACAAAGTTTCCATGGACATGAACAAAGTTCAAGGCATGCTCCCACTATAAGAATGCTTGTCTCTCTCACTTTCACTTTTCTTTTTGAAAAAGTTTTAGCTTCCCCTATTTTTGTTTTTGTTTTTTACAATTTATAAAAGCACTCAACATAAATAAATGTCTCTCTAAAACTTCCGGGTTGTCTCCCTGGCAGCGCTTTCTTAAATCCCTTAAGCTAGGCATATAGTGCTCAAGTAATGGATCCATCTCGATCCCAAGGTATATCAAAGCCAATTAATAATGATTTGTAATTTAGTAGTGAGCACAAAGTAACATATATCATGTAATGAAAAAGTCTAACTCTCTTCCTATGCATCGGCATATCATAAAATAACAATTCACGCACACAAAGTAAAGCCAATGCATAGTATAAATAGTTTCTTGCAATTTTACCGTCTTGGAAACATGGAGAGGCGGAGATGTAGTTCCTATCTCATAATAATTGCAGGTAGGAGAAGCAAGCACATGCATATTATATTCACCAAAATCATCATGTGCAATGGTAAAAGGCAACCCATCAATATAATCCTTAATAAGCACAAACTTCTCCGATACAGTGTAGTTGGGAGAATTCAAAAAAGATAATAGGACTATCATGCGTGGGTGCAGTAGAAACAATTTCATTCTTAACATAAGGAACTATAGCAAGTTCATCTCCATTAGCATCATTCATATGGGCATCATGGCCAAAAACATAGCAAGCATCAATTTCATCAAAAAGGCATATTTCAAATGAATTAATGGGATCATAGCAATTATCATAGCATTCATCCTTCGGTAAGAGAAGGGACATTAAAAATGTATGAGTTGCAGGGTTACTCTCATTAGAAGGTGGGCACGGGTAGCTAATCTTTTTTTCTTCGATCTCCTCGTCATCTTTTTCTTCCAATGAGCTCACAGTTTTGACAATTTCTTCTTTCATAGATTCCTGTAAAATATTAGTCTCTTCTTGGGCAGCGGAGACTTTCTCAATAAATGCATCAATATCGGCATTGTATTCATAATTCTTATAGCAATATTTAATTATAGCAACATTTTCAGGCCTATAAACATCATCATCAAAAGCTTCATGCTTTTCAAACAAAGATGCAATTTCATAAGCACCCTTAAAAGCAACGAATTCTTCTATTCGTTCCACATCATAATAATCATATATTCCATTAGCATAAGAAGCCAAGGTTTCATTATCATTAAATTTATATGAAAAGGGAAGGTGAGGAGGCTTCATCCAAGAGCAACAAGTATAATCATATCTCAAGCATAGTTCCCGAGCATACCAATGCAACATATGAATTTGATTCCATAATAGTTTCCCTTTTTGAGTCAAGCGATAATCGCTAAAGTATTCACATTGATCCAACGTGTCTCCCATTATATAATTGAATTGGGTTTTCTCAGGATTATAAATGTAGTGCATAATATCTTTCACATAATGAGCATCGAGGGTTTTAGGAGGTTCCCCATCTCCATGAGTGGCAAGTACACCTAATTTTGTTGGTATTTCATGTTCTATATCCATAACAATGGATAGAGAACAAGTTAGAACAGGAAATAAAAACTAGTTCATGATAAAGCAAACAAGCACACATGAGGTTATTCACCCCAAGCTATTGCTCCCCACAACTGCGCCAGAAAAAGGTCTTGATAACCCACAAGTATAGGGAATCAGTTGTAGCCTCTTGCGATAAGTAAGAGTATCGAACCCAATGAGGAGCTAAAGGTAGAACAAATATTCCCTCAAGTTCTATCGACCACCGATACAACTCTACGCACGTTTAACGTTCGCTTTACCTAGAACAAGTATGAAACTAGAAGTCTTTGTAGGTGTTGTGGGATAGGCTTGAAAGATAATAAAGAGCACACAAATAAAAAGAAGGGGTTGTTTAGATAATGACACAAAAAAATAGTTTTAGTAGAGAGCTTCTTCTCACAAGAAAGTTATTTGTCCCTAGGCAATCGATAACTAGACCGGTAATCACTATTGTAATTTTATATGAGGGAGAGGCATAAGCTAACATACTTTCTCTTCTTGGATCATATGCACTTATGATTGGAACTCTAGCAAGCATCCACAACTAGTAAAGATAGTTAAGGTACTACCCAACCATAGCAATAAAGTATAAAGTCCTCTTTATTCCCATAAGCAAACAACCTACTTACTCGGGTCTGTGCTTCTGTCACTAATGCCACCCACCATAAGCAAATCATGAACATATTGCAAACCCTATAGCGAGGATCCCTTACGCTTGCGCGACACGAAGAGCACCATAGGACATCATCAATAATAAAACATGCAACTCAAACCAATCACGATCATGAATGAACGCATAGGACAAAGCGGATCTACTCAAACATCATTGGATAGCCATACATCATTGGGAAATAATATATAGCATTGAGCACCATGTTCAAGTAGAGATTATAGCAGGGAGAAGAGGTGTTACACCACTGCATAGAGGGGGAGAGAGTTGGTGATGATGGCGGTGAAGTTGTTGGTGTAGATCTCCGTCACGATGATGGGCCCGGCGGCATTCTGGCGCCACCGGGAGAGAGGAGGAGAGAGCCCCCCCCCCTTCTTCTTCTTCCTTGACCTTCCCCCAAGATGGGATAAGGGTCTTCCTTGACCTTCCCCCAAGATGCGAGAGCCCCTACGAGATTGGATCTCTCTCTCTCTCTCTCTCTCTCTCTCTCTCTCTCTCTCTCTGTGTGTGTGTGTGTGTGTGTGTGTTTCATTCTGTTTCCGCACTATCTGATTCTGCCCTTTCATTGTTTCTTAAATTCCTGGAGATCCATAACTCCGGTTGGGCTGTACTTTGGACACGATTTTTATCCGGATATGGGCTTTCTTGCGGCGAAAGAAGGGCACCAACCGCCTTACAGAGTGGCCACGACGGATAGGGCACACCCTACCCCCCTGGGGCGCGCCCCCTGCCTCGTGAACTCCTCTGGCATCGTCTTGCGTTGATTCTTTTTCCCAAAAATCACATATAGTCCAAAAAATCTCCGGAAGTTTTTATCGCATTTGGATCCATTTGATATGGATTTTCTGCGAAACAAAAAACATGCAACAAACAGGAACTAGCACTGGGCACTGGATCAATATGTTAGTCCCAAAAATAGTATAAAATTTTGCCAAAAGTATGTCAAAGTTATAGAATATTGGCATGGAACAATCAAAAATTATAGATACGACGGAGACGTATCAAGTAGCAAGCTACCATGGCTCAGTGGAAGCACTAGGAGATATTTGCCGGTAAGAGAGGCTACCAATAATAAACAACTAGGTTGTCGGATTCCGCACATACGAAGCATTTCAAATCATACACACAATATGCTTGATATGTGCAAATACAACATGGTGTCACAATAAAACTCTACAACTCAAAGTATTTATTTAAAAGGATTTGAAGAGCCATGCATAACATATCCATACAGATAGGTATCACACGACCCGACAGTCAAGTCACAGAAACATACAAGAACATGCGGAAGCAAATTTGTCTGAGTAAAGACAACTAGAAAGAAAGAAGGTTTGATGAAGCCTATCTATCTACATAGGCCCTTCACAAGCTCAGGGTCACCACCTGACCGGCAAGTTACTCGTCAACATCGAGATCTACATAAAACCCATCGGAGGGGGCAGTGTTCTCCTCTGTGACAGTTTATTAAGAAAACATGAGTACAAAGTTACTCAGCAAGACTTACATCAGATCCTACCATACATGCAACATTATCAACAAGGGTAGTGGAGTTTATTGCAGCAAGCCAGCTTTCACTCTTGGCTATTCTATCCTACAAATGACAATATCTTGTAAATGATTTTGTGCACATGAGTCGACTAATCACCACAACAATACTCTACCGCGGATCCCCTCCCGTCATAGTACGAGAGGGCCATCCAGGGCACTCACACCTGTCTTGAGACTTTCAGGAGTATCCATTAACTTGTCTATGAACTGTATAAGAGACCAAGTAGTCCTTTACCGCGGATGCGGCTATTTGAATAGTTTTGTTACCCTACACGGGTGTACATCTTCACACAAGCTTCCACCACTTATTGCCGTTTACACGACATGTACTCGACAACCTTCAAGTGGAAGCCCAGCGAGGGTGTCGGCCACGACCTGACAAAACACACAAGTCCCTAGTCCAGGTTTATTGCCTATTTAGGTTCCATCCACAGGGAGTCCGGCCGAGGTTTCCACTATGGTGTGTATAGGGTTCCCGAGGCAGCAAAAGGGCGTCTCAGTACACCGAGCCACGTACCTGCCCACCCCGAGGGTCAGTGCTACACACGGCCTCTAGTATACTACAAACACCAAAAACTACCTGCAGCTCCTGGACAGAGGACAAGGGTGGTTAATAAGCTGAGAGGGTCCATTGGTTTCGGGCCCAGCGCGTGGTAGTATCTGATCTTAAATCACACATATAGATCTTAGTTCTTAGGGACGGTTCCAATGAAACAACCCACCATGTACTCCTACATGGCCTCTCATCGATACCTTTAGCGAAACATGTTCAACACTTCACTCTCATCGCCGGCACAACCATTTCACTCAAGTCCATCACCCAGATGAACTAGACCAGGCACGACTCTAAGCATAGCAGGCATAACATGGTAGGAAACACAAACATGGCTCAATGAACTCCTACAAATGCTAGTGGGTTTCATCTAGTTACTGTGGCAAAGACAGGTCATGCAGAGGAAATGGGTTGAACTACCGCAACACACAACAGTTTGAAACGTTGTTGTCCTAATGCAGTAAATTAGAGCAGGAGCAAGAAGATGGGATTTTATCGCAATGATCAATGGGGGGGGGGGGTTCTTAGTCTGACAGAGTGGTCGAGCGGCACCGTCCTTCAACTGTATACTAGTGAGTATCCTCGAGAGCAGAACCTATGAAGGAGAACACACCAGTAACACAATCAATACATGGCGATATGCAACAATATGACTGTCAGGACCCCGACTCAATGTCACATCGATCTAGCCTGTAACACCTCATATCACTTTGCGGCCTCACGCACGGTATTCCCACGGGTGTCGCCTTACCTTTGCCCAGGACCGTTTGCGCCTTTTGGCTCACGTATATGATGATGTCGCTAGCATCCATATGATAAGGAGCCCGGGCTGACATGACTAGTCATAAACCCAAAGTGGCACAGACTTACAGGGACAGGCATCCATGACCCAGCATCGAACGTGTCGGTCATCAGCAAGTGGGTCCGGGCTGTAGCACTGGGCTAGCAGGACTACGGTAAACCGGGCTGTAGCGGGCTAACAGGGCTCCGGTACTCAATGCGTGACATTTCCCCGAAGGGACAGACACAGGAACGAAGAAGGACACATGCCGGCCAGCCTAAGTGTTCCGAAGCAGTAGCAAGCTACCATGGCTCAATGGAAACACTAGGAGACATTTCCCGGTAAGAGAGGCTACTAAAGATAAACAACTAGATAGTCAGATCCCACACATACCAAGCATTTCAATCATACACACAATATGCTCGATATGTGCAAATACAACAAGGCATCACAACATGACTATACGACACAAGTATTTATTTAAAGGCTCAGAGAGCCATACATAACATACATACAAGTACGGGTCACACGACCCACATTCAAGTCATACAGTCATACAAACTAGCAGCGGAAGTAAGTTGTCTGAGTACAGACAACTAGTAAAATAAAAGAGGCTTGGAAAGCCTAGCTATACTACGTGGACCTTCACAAGCTCAGGATCACCACCTGGGCCTTAGTCTACTCGTCGATGTCAACGTCTACGAAGAACCCATCAGAAGGGGTTGCAGCGCCTTCTGTAAAATTTAAATTATAGCAACATGAGTACAAAGGTACCCAGCAAGACTTACGTCAGATCCTACATACATGCACATTATCAAGAAGGGTTGGTGGAGTTATTGCAGCAAGCCAGCTTTGACTCTTGGCTAAGCTATCCTACGAGACTCCAACTTGAAATGGTTTTGCGCACACGAGTCCACTACTCACCACTTCAATACACCACCGAGGATCCACCTCCGTCATCCTACGGAAGAGCCATCCTCGGCACTCACGCTTATCTTGAGATTTTTAGTAGTATCCATTCACTTGTCTATGAACTGTATAAGCAACCAAGTAGTCCTTTACCGCGGACGCGGCTATTCGAATAGATCATGTTAACCCTGCAGGGGTGTACTTCTTCATACATGTTTCCACCAATTAGCGTCTGCACACGACATGTGCTCGGCAGACTTCAAGCGAAAGCCGACGTGGGTGTAGGCCACGACCTACCTAAACACCTAAGTCTCTAGTCCAGGTTTATCACCTATCCAGGTTCCATCCGCAGGGAGTCCGGCTGAGGTTTCCCATACGGCCCCGAACGATGTGTACAGGGTTCCCGAGATACCTAACGGGTATTCGATACACCGTGCCACGTACCTACCGCATCACAACCCACCCCGCGGGTCAGCGCTGTCCACGGCCTCCAGTAAGCTACAAACACCAGAAACTACTTGCAACTCCTGGACAGAGGACTAGGGTGAATAAGAAGTCGAGCGGGGTCATATTTCAGGGCCCAATGCATGGTAGTAGCTGAATCTTAAATAACGCATACAGATCTCAGTTCTTAAGGTCAGCTTCGATGAAACAACCCACCATGTACTCCTACATGGCCTCTCATCGATACCTTTACCAAATCGTGTCCACCACATCACTCTCATTACCGACATGATCATTTCACTCTAGCCCATCACCCAGATGAACCAGACCTGACACGACTCTAAGCATAGCATGCATAGCAAGGTAGGAACAACACATACATATGGCTCAATCAATTCCTACACATGCTAGTGGGTTTCATCTAATTACTGTGGCAATGACAGGTCATGCAGAGGAAATGGGTTCAACTACCGTAGCACACAGCAGTTTGAAACGCGTTGTCTTAATGCAGTAAAAGAGAGCAAGAGCGAGAACATGGGATTGTATCGATATGATCAAATGGTTGGTTGCTTGCCTGATGGATCGATGCACGGATACGGTTCTTCGCTAGGGTAATCACGGTACTCCTCGGAGGCAGAACCTGCCGCAAAGAACACCTATACACAACCATCACCAAACAATGTGCGACAATATGATGCATGCATGAAACATGGCAATATGAGTATGTTGGGCTAATGCAACTAAAACCAGATGGGTTTGAATCAATTTGAACCAAAGATTCAAATTTCAAACTCATAAATGGCCCTTTAAAGTGTTTTATCTTGTTCTGCACTAAACCTCAAGTTAGTTTGTTTAAACATGCATGAAACTAGTACAGATGGATAGATTGGATTTTCTGATCATTTTTCATATATAATTTGTTTGATTTGGAGCTACGGTTGAATTTATATGAATTTTTGAAGTTTGGGTTATTTTCTGGAATTTATAAATCATTTTAGATTTATTTTAATTCCAGAAAAGGATTACTGCGTCAGCATGAGGTCATGCTGACCTCAGCAAATCAACAGACCGGCCCAGGTCAAACTGACCAGTGGGTCCAGGGTGTTAGTGGATAATTAACTAATTTAATTTAGTTTAAACTAATCTGGATAATTAGCAGAAGGGGGCCCCACCTGTCATTGACTCAACAGAGTCAACCAGGGCCCACCCATGGTCAAAGTCAAAACGGCTGCATCGGCGTTTAGCCGCCGGCGAGCCCGACGCGGCAGCGGAAGTGGTTTTGGCCATTCCGGCCACCAAATGGGGCGCGGAAGGCATCTACGTGGAGCTGGGGACGAACCGCAGCTCTTGGTGGAGCGAGTTGAGGTCGGGGTGGCCGGAGTTGGCGCCGGCAACGACCTAGGCGGTCACCGGAGTTCGGGTGAAGGAAAACTCGGGGCTAGGGTGTGCGGTGAGGTGCGGGGAGTGCACGGTTGGACTCAACACAGCGTGGTGAGTGCGTTGGACAACGTGAGGTGGCCGGAGGATGGCCGGGAGCACGTCGGCGACGAGATCTGCGGCGGTGCATGCGGGTGATCTTCGTGCGGTGGCTACACGGCTCGGGGGCGAGAGAGGAAGGGTAGGAGGGGTAGCTAGGATCACAGAGCACGCGTAGAGGCCACCGGCGGGGTTGGGGACGAGCTGATGCGGCGACGGCGTTGAAGGGGATCTCCGGCGACGGCGAACTCGGGCGAGGTCGATGCGGTGGACTCGGGCCTCACGAGCACGCGGGGCTCGGTTAGCTCGACGAAGTGGACGGCGGCGGAGCTCCTGGACACGGTGGCGCAGCATGGGGTTGACGGAGAGCGCGTCTATGGCGTAGGCACGGCGGCGGTGGCGTCGGCCATGGCTGGGGAGCGCGAGGGGGAGGAGTTGGAGAGGAGAGGGGGCGTCTGGGGGGTTCGGGGGAGAGAGAGGGGTCGATCCACGACGTTAGCCGGGCGAGTGGAGCGGCGAGGCGGCGAGCAGGTGCGTGGCACCCATGCGGTGCTCGCTGTCGAGCACCTTGCCTGCCTGCCTGGCCGGCAAGCAGCTCGCTGGCGCGGCACTGGGCTGGGCCGGCAGGTGGGCCGGGTTGCAGGCGCCAGGTAAGTTTTTTCCTTTCTGTTTTCTGTTTCTCTTTTTCTGTTTTTCTGCAACTTTGTTGAATTAATAAAAATACTTAGGCAACTCCTAAAATCACCAAACAGCTCCTGGTCCATGGTTGGATTATTTCCAACATGAAACATTTTAGTTTGGAGATATTTGAGCATTTGAAATATTTTATAAATTTAAAATGCCCAAATTCAAATAATTATGAATTAACTCAAAGACCTTAGGATGACCTAGAAAACTATGCATGACTTTTGGCAGAGGTTCTGAACCAAGACAAAAATGATGGACATTTTAGAAGGGCATTTCAGGTTCATTGAAAAAGTTTTTAGTAAACCCTAGTTGGTTTCAGAGGGGGCTGGGGGTTCTGACATCCCCATTTCAAGTTTCTGTTGAAAGAATAAACATGATGCAACACTCTAATGCATGAACTAGCTAGGGTGTGACAACTCACCCCCACTCAAAAGAATCTCGACCCGAGATTTGGGTTCCTCCGGGAAGAAGGCGGGATACTCGAGTCGAAGACGATCCTCCCTTTCCCAAGTTGCTTCATTCTCAGAATGGTGCAACCATTGAACCTTGAGAAACTTGATATTATGACGTCGAGTGGTACGCTCAGCTTGATCGAGGATACGAACGGGGTACTCTCGATACGTGAGATTATCTTGGAGATCAAGCGTTTCGTGGTCTACTCCACGGATAGGATCCGAGAAGCAACGCCTGAGTTGAGAAACGTGGAAGACGTCGTGGACTCTGGAGAGATGCGGGGGTAGTTCCAATTGGTAGGCAACTTCTCCTCGTTTTGCGAGAATGTGAAAAGGTCCAATGTAACGAGGAGCCAATTTGCCCTTGATACCGAAGCGATGGGTTCCCTTCAGAGGAGTAACCCGAAGGTAAGCCTTCTCGTCAACCTCAAAAGTCATAGACTTATGTTTTCGGTCGTATTGACTCTTTTGACGAGATTGGGCTGTTTTCAACTTTTCACGAACGATGCAAACTTGCTCTTCTGCTTCCTGAATCATATCTGGGCCAAAGAATTGTCTTTCCCCGGTTTCTGACCAGTTAAGAGGCGTTCGACACCTCCGTCCATAGAGAACTTCAAAAGGGGCTTTGCCCAAGCTGGATTGATAGCTGTTGTTATAAGCAAATTCGGCAAATGGAAGGCACTTCTCCCAATCCATTCCGAATGAGATAACAGAAGCTCGAAGCATGTCTTCTAGAATCTGGTTGACGTGTTCCACTTGACCACTTGATTGTGGGTGGAAAGCGATACTAAAAGAAAGGTGGGTTCCCATAGCATTTTGGAAACTTTCCCAAAATCGAGAGGTGAAAAGACTTCCTCGATCCGAGTTAATTTCCAAAGGAACACCATGGAGAGACACTATTCGAGAGATGTACAAGTCTGCTAACTGACTAGCAGTTATACTCTCACGAACAGGCAGGAAATGGGCCACTTTGGAAAGACGATCGATAACGACGAAGATAGCATTATTCCCTCTCTTGGTCCTGGGAAAACCGGTGATGAAGTCCATACCAATTTTATCCCATTTCCATTCAGGAATAGCTAGGGGCTGAAGGGTGCCAGCAGGCCGTTGATGCTCTGCTTTTACACGACGACAGACGTCGCAATTAGCAATATACTGAGCAATTTCTCTTTTCATCCTAGTCCACCAGAACCTCTGGCGTAGGTCCTGATACATCTTGGTACTACCGGGATGAATGGTGAGAGGAGATTCATGAGCCTCCTTAAGGATCAACTGCCGTATATGTTGGTTCTTGGGAACCACTAAACGGTTCTCAAAGTACACAACACCATGATCATTTGTGGAGAAACATCTAGCACCTCCGCTAGCAATGTTCTCCTTGATCTTAGATATTCCCTTATCTCGCTTTTGGGCAGCGATGATTTGATCCGTAAGAGTAGGTTTCGCCACCAAGGTGGAAAGAAATCCTTGAGGAACAATGTGAAGGTTAAGCTTCTGAAATTCCTCATGGAGAAGCGGTTGACTTTGTTGTAACATCAGGTTGTTACAATAAGATTTACGACTTAGCGCATCAGCCATGACGTTGGCTTTCCCTGGGGTGTAAGTTATTCCTAAGTCGAAATCTGTGATCAACTCGACCCAACGTCTTTGCCTGAGATTCAAATCCGGTTGGGTGAAGATGTACTTCAGACTTTGGTGATCAGTGAATATTTCACAACGATTACCGAGGAGGTAATGTCGCCAGGTTTTAAGTGCATAGACTACAGCTGCAAGCTCTAGATCATGAGTAGGATAATTCTCCTCATGTGGTTGCAATTGCCGTGAAGCGTAAGCAATTACGTGTCGATCTTGCATGAGAATGCAACCTAGTCCTTGTCGCGAGGCGTCGTAGTAGATAACAAAGTCCTTAGAGAAATCTGGCGGTACCAATACGGGAGCAGATGTCAGGCGTCTTTTCAGTTCCTGAAAGCTGTGCTCACATTGTGGAGTCCACTCGAACTTTTTATCTTTCTTGAGGTGTTCGGTTAGAGGTTTTGCAACTTTGGAGAAGTTCTCGACAAAGCGACGACAATAGCTCGCTAGGCCAAGGAAACTCTGAACTTGCTTGACCGATTCAGGTGGAGTCCAATTAAGGACGGCTTGAACTCGCTCAGGGTTAACAGCAATGCCTTTACCAGAAATTACATGTCCAAGATAGGTCACTTCTGACAACCAGAATTCACATTTAGAAAATTTGGCATAAAGGCGATGCTCTCGAAGTTTCTTCAACACTAGCCTTAGGTGTTCGGCATGTTCTTCCTCGTTCTTGGAGTAGATGAGTATATCATCGAGGTAAACCACGACGAATTTATCCAAATACTCCATGAAGATAGAGTTCATCAACCGAGAGAAGGTGGCTGGAGCGTTGGTTAAACCGAAGGACATGACGGTGTACTCGTATTGGCCATAAGGAGTAACAAAGGCCGTTTTCGGAATGTCCCCATTTCTGATTTTGATTTGATGGTAGCCCAACCTCAAATCCATTTTAGAGAAGACTGAGGATCCAGCAAGCTGATCATACAGGTCGTTGATCCTGGGGAGCGGATACTTGTTCTTAATTGTGACCAAGTTGACAGGTCGATAATCTACAACCATCCGGTCTGTACCATCCTTCTTCTTGACGAAGAGGACGGGGCAAGCCCAAGGAGATGAATTAGGTCGGATGAAACCCTTTTTCAAGGACTCATCCAGTTGTTTCTTAAGCTTGGCTAGTTCAAAAGGTGCCATCTTGTAGGGTCTTCTGGAAATCGGGACAGTTCCTGGAATGAGATCTATCACGAATTCGACATCTCTGTCAGGTGGAACACCTGGCAATTCCTCTGGGAAGACATCCGGGAAGTCACGGACTACCGGAGCGTCCTCAAGGTCTGGCAAAGGGCTGGCGTTAAGAGAATATAACTGTCGCTTGGTTATTCGGGTCAAGACATTGACTATCTTCCCCGAAGGATGGGTGAGTTGAACAGTCCTAGAGAAGCAATCAATTTTGGCATGATGGGCTGACATCCAGTCCATACCCAAGATGATATTAATATCCGAAGATTTGAGGGCTATCAAAGATGCGAGAAAAACAAGTTTGTCGACTTGAATTTCATTTCCATGGCTTACTCTAGAAGTTTTCCATTTGGATCCCGGAGTTTGAATTACCATAGAGGTGGGCATCTCACAGAATGTGGTGTTATGCAGACGAGCATAGCTCTCGGATATAAATGAATGAGATGCTCCTGTATCGAAAAGAACAGATGCCGGGTGGCAATTAACAAGGAGCGTACCGAGAATGACGTTGGGATCTTCTTGAGCCTCTTCCGCAGAAACACAATTAACATGGCCACGAGCAGTGGCGGCCGGCTTGGTGTAGAACACTTTCCCTGTCGGCTTGCCGCGGCCAACAGTTTTTGCTGTCTGGTTGGGGTTGGTTTGGGGACACTCGCGCATATAGTGGCCTGATTCCCCACACTTGAAACAAGTCACGGAACTGGTACATGGAGGAGCATTGTTGGTTGGACCACCATAGGGCTTGGCTGGTGCATATGGCTGAGCTGGGCGAGGCGCCTGGAAGGATGGCCTCGGTGTGAACCTGGGTGGCAGGGCAGTGTTAGGCACCCACACGCGGCGCTTCTGACGACCAGCACCGGATGAGGAACCCAAGTCACGGCCATGCTTGTGTGTTGCTTCATAATCAGTCTGACCAGTCTCAGCACTGATGGCTTTGTTAACAAGCTTCTGAAAAGATGTGCACTCATGCAGACGGAGGTCGCGGCAAATCTCAGGACTAAGCCCCTTACGGAACCTTGCCTGCTTCTTGGCATTAGTAGAAACTTCCTCCGTTGCATAACAGGCAAGGTTACCAAACTCCCTGCTGTAAGCATCAACAGAGAGTCGACCTTGAGTGAAACTATAGAACTCCTCACATTTACGGTCCATGAGACCCTCCAGAATGTGATGTTCACGGAAAGCCTCGCTGAATTCAGCCCAAGTAGTGACATGGTCCGCTGGGCGCATAGCTCCATAATTCTCCCACCATAGACTGGCGGGGCCTTCAAGATGATATGCAGCAAAGGTGACCTTGTCAGCCTCAGCTACTAGCGTAGAACGTAGTTTGTGAGAAATACTGCGAAGCCAGTCATCAGCGTCGAGAGGCTTGACGGAGTGGTGGAACGTGGGTGGATGTAACTTGATGAAATCACTGAGTGACACCAAGTTAGTCCTCTGATGGTGTGCTGTGTTCTGTTCAATACGCTCCAACAAACGGTTGGTCTCCCGCTTGTTTCTCTCAGCCTCTAGCATAACTTCTGCCAGAGAGGGAGGGTGAGGCAGATTTGTATCCCCAACTCTGCTGCCTTTGGCCTGCTCTGGGGGAGCAGGGTTGTTGCGGGTGTTGACCATCCTAGGAAAAACAAGATAATGGTTTAGTCCAAAATGACAAGATTCCGACATAGAATGTAGAATGTAATGGACAACTCAGAATGCAAGATGATCATCCGTATGACATGATAGATACAGAAACTACTTCTTTTATTCCATTGTCATACACACCATACGAGGTTAGTACAAGACCAACAAGTACTACTACGGTGAGAGGAGGATTACATATCATCGGAGGCATCCCAAGCTCCTATACATTATTTTCCCTACACCCTCGGAATTACTACACGCTAAGTCATATTCCACAAGTCACGCAGGACGGTGGAAATACAACTATTACAATACCTAGTGGATCTACTACTATCTCAGTCATCTCCTTAGTAGTTCTCATAGAAGTCTCCTCCATAGCCTGGAAGTTCAACATGAGCATCCGGAAACAAACGGTCCTGAGGAGCCTGTGGACCAAAAGGGCTAGGGTGAGGTCTTGGACCAACAAACGGTGGCCTGCGAGGACCACGAGGTGGGGTGATGCCTCCCACATCACGCCAATCCATCATGTCCGGCAGAGCAGACCTAACAGGATATAGATCTCTCATATCCATGCATCCAGCTTGCACAGCCGGTGCAAACCGAGTCAAGGTGGCCCAATGATCGGCGCGGGTGTTGAAAAGCTCCATTCTCAAGGCCTGATTCTCTCGGTCCTTATCCTCGAGCAACTCAGCAGTGGTGCGAGTTAGTGAGTCCTCCTGACTGGGGTCAGCATAGATAGCCCGGAGATAACCGTGCGCTCCAGGAAGTGAAGCTGGCATATACCAAAAGTCGGTGTTGCGAAGCAGGCCAGTCCTGACTCGCATGATGGTCATCATAGAATAAGCCGCATCTTGCACAGCCATCTCAATAGTAACATCGAGCCCATAGGAACAGTGAAGAGCCTCGGTAGAACCAGGATAAGAGGGAAATATCCGGACGGTGCAAAGATACTGGCTTTGGTTAAAATCTCGAAACTGCTCTCCGACCGTGTATTCGGGATACCAACGGTAACCCGTCTCGATCATCACTCGGACTAACATGGCCGTATGACCGGTCACACCAATGCATCGGGTGAGGCGAACCACTTGATTTTGGTCGCGAGTGGCCATCTGAAAGCACAACCATAATGCAAAGGCATTAGAATTTCTAGCAAAATTTCGACAGCATAATGGCTGTAAATGCTCAAGAAGGGTTTGAGACATTTATCAAAAAATTGCATAGACACTCAACAATATCATATCAAGGTTCTGGGTTCAACTTATCAGCATAACAAGGTAGTAGAACTGAACTAGGCTTGTAGTCATCAAACCTATAAGGTACTACTGATTCGTAACACGTGAACCTGATAGAGAGAGAAGATCCTAATCCTTAATCCCCGGTAGAAGAATGGACTGACTCAGATCAGAATGCCATGAGGTAAAGAAGTAAAAAGAGCCTTACGTACCATCCCACAATCAATTCCCCTACATATAACTAAAGCATTTCTAGACTCATCATCGACCAGTTTGGCTTGGAGAACCTACAGGCAGTCCTGCTCTGATACCAACGCTGTCAGGACCCCGACTCAATGTCACATCGATCTAGCCTGTAACACCTCATATCACTTTGCGGCCTCACGCACGGTATTCCCACGGGTATCGCCTTACCTTTGCCCGGGACCGTTTGCGCCTTTTGGCTCACGTATATGATGATGTCGCTAGCATCCATATGATAAGGAGCCCGGGATGACATGACTAGTCATAAACCCAAAGTGGCACAGACTTACAGGGACAGGCATCCATGACCCAGCATTGAACGTGTCGGTCATCAGCAAGTGGGTCCGGGCTGTAGCACTGGGCTAGCAGGACTCCGGTAAACCAGGCTGTAGCGGGCTAACAGGGCTCCGGTACTCAATGCGTGACATTTCCCCGAAGGGACAGACACAGGAACGAAGAAGGACACATGCCGGCCAGCCTAAGTGTTCCGGAGCAGTAGCAAGCTACCATGGCTCAATGGAAACACTAGGAGACATTTCCCGGTAAGAGAGGCTACTAAAGATAAACAACTAGATAGTCAGATCCCACACATACCAAGCATTTCAATCATACACACAATATGCTCGATATGTGCAAATACAACAAGGCATCACAACATGACTCTACGACACAAGTACTTTATATAAAGGCTCAGAGATCCATACATAACATACATACAAGTACGGGTCACATGACCCACATTCAAGTCATACAGTCATACAAACTAGCAGCGGAAGTAACTTGTCTGAGTACAGACAACTAGTAAAATAAAAGAGGCTTGGAAAGCCTAGCTATACTACGTGGACCTTCACAAGCTCAGGATCACCACCTGGGCCTTAGTCTACTCGTCAATGTCAACGTCTACGAAGAACCCATCAGAAGGGGTTGCAGCGCCTTCTGTAAAATGTAAATTATAGCAACATGAGTACAAAGGTACCCAGCAAGACTTACGTCAGATCCTACATACATGCACATTATCAAGAAGGGTTGGTGGAGTTATTGCGGCAAGCCAGCTTTGACTCTTGGCTAAGCTATCCTATGAGACTCCAACTTGAAATGGTTTTGCGCACACGAGTCCACTACTCACCACTTCAATACACCACCGAGGATCCACCTCCGTCATCCTACGGAAGAGCCATCCTCGGCAATCACGCTTATCTTGAGATTTTTCGTAGTATCCATTCACTTGTCTATGAACTGTATAAGCAACCAAGTAGTCCTTTACCGCGGACACAGCTATTCGAATAGATCATGTTAACCCTGCAGGGGTGTACTTCTTCATACATGTTTCCACCACTTAGCGTCTGCACACGACATGTGCTCGGTAGACTTCAAGCGAAAGCCGACGTGGGTGTAGACCACGACCTACCTAAATACCTAAGTATCTAGTCCAGGTTTATCGCCTATCCAGGTTCCATCCGCAGGGAGTCCGGCCGAGGTTTCCCATACGGCCCCGAACGATGTGTACAGGGTTCCCGAGATACCTAACGGGTATTCGATACACCGTGCCACGTACCTACCGCATCACAGCCCACCCCGCGGGTCATCGCTGTCCACGGCCTCCAGTAAGCTACAAACACCAGAAACTACTTGCAACTCCTGGACAGAGGACTAGGGTGAATAAGAAGTCGAGCGGGGTCATATTTCAGGGCCCAATGCATGGTAGTAGCTGAATCTTAAATCACGCATACAGATCTCAGTTCTTAAGGTCGGCTTCATTGAAACAACCCACGATGTACTCCTACATGGCCTCTCATCGATACCTTTACCAAATCATGTTCACCACATCACTCTCATTACCGACATGATCATTTCACTCTAGCCCATCACCCAGATGAACTAGACCTGACACGACTCTAAGCATAGCATGCATAGCAAGGTAGGAACAACACATACATATGGCTCAATCAATTCCTACACATGCTAGTGGGTTTCATCTAATTACTGTGGCAATGACAGATCATGCAGAGGAAATGGGTTCAACTACAGTAGCACACAATAGTTTGAAACGCGTTTTCTTAATGCAGTAAAAGAGAGCAAGAGCGAGAACATGGGATTGTATCGATATGATCAAATGGTTGGTTGCTTGCCTGATGGATCGATGCACGGATACGGTTCTTCGCTAGGGTAATCACAGTACTCCTCGGAGGCAGAACCTGCCGCAAAGAACATCGATACACAACCATCACCAAACAATGTGCGACAATATGATGCATGCATGAAACATGGAAATATGAGTGTGTTGGGCTAATGCAACTAAAACCAGATGGGTTTGAATCAATTTGAACCAAAGATTCAAATTTCAAACTCATCAATGGCCCTTTAAAGTGTTTTATCTTGTTCTGCACTAGACCTCAAGTTAGTTTGTTTAAACATGCATGAAACTAGTACAGATGGATAGATTGGATTTTTCTGATCATTTTTCATATATAATTTGTTTGATTTGGAGCTACGGTTGAATTTATATGAATTTTTGAAGTTTGGGTTATTTTCTGGAATTTATAAATCATTTTAGATTTATTTTAATTCCAGAAAAGGATTACTGCGTCAGCATGAGGTCATGCTGACCTCAGCAAGTCAACAGACCGGCCCAGGTCAAACTGACCAGTGGGTCCAGGGTGTCAGTGGATAATTAACTAATTTAATTTAGTTTAAACTAGTCTGGATAATTAGCAGAAGGGGGCCCCACCTGTCATTGACTCAATAGAGTCAACCAGGGCCCACCCGTGGTCAAAGTAAAAACGACTGCACCGGCGTTTATCCGCCGGCGAGCCCGACGCGGCGGCAGAAGTGGTTTTGGCCATTCCGGCCACCAAATGGGGCGCAGAAGGCATCTACGTGGAGCTGGGGACGAACCGCAGCTCTTGGTGGAGCGAGTTGAGGTCGGGGTGGCCGGAGTTGGCGCCGGCGACGACCTAGGCGGTCACCGGAGTTCGGGTGAAGGCAAACTCGGGGCTAGGGTGTGCGGTGAGGTGCGGGGAGTGCACGGTTGGACTCAACGCAGCGTGGTGACTGCGTTGGACACCGTGAGGTGGCCGGAGGATGGCCGGGAGCACGTCGGCGATGAGATCCGCGGCGGTGCGTGCGGGTGATCTTCGTGCGGTGGCTACACGGCTCGGGGGCGGGAGAGGAAGGGTAGGAGGGGTAGCTAGGCTGACAGAGCACCCGTAGAGGCCACCCGCGGGGTCGGGGACGAGCTGATGCGGCGACGGCGTTGAACGGGATCTCCGGCGACGGCGAACTCGGGCGAGGTCGGTGCGGTGGACTCGGGCCTCACGAGCACGCGGGGCTCGGTTAGCTCGACGAAGTGGACGGCGGCGGAGCTCGTGGACACGGTGGCGCGGCGTGGGGTTGACGGAGAGCGCGTCTACGACGTAGGCACGGCGGCGGTGGCGTCGGCCATGGCTGGGGAGCGCGAGGGGGAGGAGCTGGAGAGGAGAGGGGGCGTCTGGGGGGTTCGGGGGAGAGAGAGGGGTCGATCCACGATGTTAGCCGGGCGAGTGGAGCGGCGAGGTGGTGAGCAGGTGCGTGGCACCCATGCGGTGCTCGCCGTCGAGCACCTTGCCTGCCTGCCTGGCCGGCAAGCAGCTCGCTGGCGCGGCGCTGGGCTGGGCCGGCAGGTGGGCCGGGTTGCAGGCGCCAGGTAAGTTTTTTCCTTTCTGTTTTCTGTTTCTCTTTTTCTATTTTTCTGCAACTTTGTTGAATTAATAAAAATACTTAGGCAACTCCTAAAATCACCAAACTGCTCCTGGTCCATGGTTGGATTATTTCCAACATGAAACATTTTAGTTTGGAGATATTTGAGCATTTGAAATATTTTATAAATTTAAAATGCCCAAATTCAAATAATTATGAATAACTCAAAGACCTTAGGATGCCCTAGAAAACTGTGCATCACTTTTGGCAAAGGTTCTGAACCAAGACAAAAATGATGGACATTTTAGAAGGGCATTTCAGGTTCATTGAAAAAGTTTTTAGTAAACCCTAGTTGGTTTCAGAGGGGGCTGGGGGTTCTGACATCCCCATTTCAAGTTTCTGTTGAAAGAATAAACATGATGCAACACTCTAATGCATGAACTAGCTAGGGTGTGACAATGATGCATGCATATGACATGGCAAAATGAGTGTGTTGGGCTAATGCAACTAAGACCAGAGGGGTTTGTGTTATTTTGAACCCAAGGTTCAAGTTCAAATTCAAATTATGAATTTATAAAGTACATTATCATGTTTTGCTCTAAACAATAAGGTTAAGTTGTTTTATCATGCATGAAACTAGTACCAATGGATAGATTGGATTTTTCTGCTCATCCTTCAAATATAAATCTTTTCATTTGGAGTTATAAATTAATTTCTATGACTTTCTTTGAAGTTTATAACAATTTCTGGAATTTTCTGAATTAGTTTTATTTCAGAAAATCCTTTACCGCGTCAGCACTGCTTCACTGCGACGTCAGCAGGTCAACAGACCAGGTCCAGGTCAAACCTGCCATGTGGGGTCCACACGTCAGTGACACAGTTAGTTAACTCACTAATTAGGGGTTAATTAGCAACTAACCTAGCTTTGACAAGGGACTGGGCCATATGTAAGTGAGCCAGGGGGGTCAAGTCCCTGGTCAACTTGGTCAAATCACTGGCTTTTAGACGCCGACGACGACCAGACACAGCGGAGCGGCGCGGCATTCGCGCTGTGATGACCAAATGGACGGCGGAGGCCATGTACATGTAGCTGGGGATGCGCCACATCTAGTGGTGGTGGTGGTTGGACTGAGGGACGCCGGAAACAGCGCCGGAAACGACCTTGGCAGCTGCCGGAGCTCGGGTGGGCTCGGGGTTGTCGCTACAATGAGCGTGGCGGCGCAAAGTTGGCTCCTACATGCTCTACGCAACGCGGTGAGCCAAGTGGACATGACGGTCTGGCTGTTGTGTGGCCGGATACACGTCGGTGGCAAGTGCGGGTGGTGGCGCATGTGGGTGAGCTTGGTGCATTGCTTGCGGTGCACAGGGAAGATAACGGTTAGGGGGAGAACGATCAGCAGCTCACAGCGGTCACGACGAGCAGGTCGGCGAGGTCAGGGAGGAAACGGAGTGGTAGGGGCGGTGAAGGGGATCTCCGATGAAGGCGGATCGGGTCGATCTCGGTGCGGTGACTCCAGGGCGAGCGAGCGTTCGGGGCTCGGTCTGCTCGATGGAGTGGTCGACGGCGAGGCTCGTAGATACGGCGAGGCGACGAGGGGGAGACTGTGGCTGTGGCTACGTCGACTGTGCAGGCGCAGCGGCATCGTCCATGGCGTGGAGAGGGTGAAGGAGAGGAGCAGGGGGAGGAATGAGGTGTCGGGTTGGTCAGGGCGACACCGAGGAGGGCCTTCGAGGCGCCGAGGCGGTGTCTAGGCGATGCAGACGCCCTAGGAGCTGCATGGCAAGCTCGGGCGCGCGTGTGATGCGCCCTCTGCCTACTGGCAGAGGTGGGTGACGACTAGTACTGGGCCACGTGGGCCGGCCCAGTATAGGTAAGTGTCCTGGGGCCTTTTCTCTCTCTCTCTCTCTCTCTTTTCCATTTTCTTTTGTTTTCTAATTTCTTCAAATGTTGTGGCTTTATTAAAAATACCAGGGCACTTTCAAAAATCATGAAAATATTTGTGGGCACTGTTTGGAATATGCCCAACAACACTCATTTCCTTTCATGGCTACTTGGACATTTAAAATAATTTATAGCATTTAAATGCCCAAATGCAAATAACTTATAACTTAATTCAGAGACCCAAACTGACCTAGAAAAATGTGAACCATTTTTGGCAGAGGTTCTAGACCAAGACAAAAATGATGTATGAAGGGAATTTCAGGTTCATTAAAAAGTATTTTAGTAAACCCTAGTTGGTTTAAGTGGTGCTGGGGGTTTATGCCATCCCCATTTCAAGTTT
Organism: Triticum aestivum; assembly: GCF_018294505.1. Classification (NCBI taxonomy): domain Eukaryota; kingdom Viridiplantae; phylum Streptophyta; class Magnoliopsida; order Poales; family Poaceae; genus Triticum; species Triticum aestivum. The sequence goes on from NC_057798.1 coordinate 309,606,071, forward strand.
CAGGAAAAATTTAAACATGATGCAGCACTCTAATGCAAGCACTGACTAGGGTTGTGACACATGATCAGAATGAATAACAAATTCTTTGGGCCAGAAATAATGTTGGGATGTTTCCAAAGTCTGAATAAGAGCATATAATTCCTTATCATAAGTAGAGTAATTCCAACTATGCACAATCAAATTTTCAGAAAAGTATGCAATAGGTTTACCATCTTGTAATAACACACCTCCTAATCCAATTCCACTAGCCTCACATTCAAGCTCAAAAGTCTTATTAAAATCAGGAAGTTGGAGTACAGGAGCATGTTTCAACTTACCATGAAGGCTTCTTCCTGTGTGGTACCCCAAACAAAAGGCACATCCTCCTTTTTAAGCTCATTGAGAGCTGTAGCAGTGGTGCTAAAATCTCTCACAAAAAGCCAATAGAAGCTAGCAAGGCCAAGGAAACTCATCACTTGTGTGACCGTTTTCGGCTGCGGCCAACTCTCAATAGCTTCAATCTTGGCTTTATCAACCTCAATTCCATGTGGAGTCACAACATAGCCAAGAAAAGATACTCGGTCGGTGCAAAAGGGGCACTTCCCAAGGGTACCAAACAAATGTGCATCACGTAGAGCAATAAAAACAACATATAAATGTTCCAAATGTTCCTCCAAAGATCTACTATAAATCAATATATCATCAAAGTAAACTACCATTAATCATCCAATAAAATCATGTAAATCTTCGTTCATTAATATCATGAAAGTACTAGGTACATTAGTTAACCCAAAAGGCATGACTAACCACTCGTATGATCCAAACTTAGTTTTAAATGTTGTTTTCCACTCATCTCGCAATTTCATACGAAATTGATGGTATCCACTACGCAAATCAACTTTGGAGAATATTATAGAGCCGCTCAATTCATCAAGCATATCATCTATCCTAGCAATAGGATGACAATAATGAATAGTGATATTATTAATGCCTCTACAATCAACACACATACGCGATGTACCATCCTTTTTTGGCTCTACAATAATAGGAACAACATAAGGACTAAGAGATTCACGTATATAACCTTTGTCGAGCAGCTCCTATACTTGACGCATAACTCCTTCATCTCCTCTGGATTGGTACGTTATGGCGCATGTTTGGTTAGCGATGCACCGGGAATTAAGTCAATATGATACTCAATCCCTCGAATAGGTGGTAATCTTGGTGGCACGTATTGTGGAAAGATGTCAACGAACTCCAGCAAAATGTTAGTGACAACAGGAAGCAAAGAGGAAGGCACGTCCTCGAACGAAGATCATGCTTCTTTCCACACAAAAGCATAGAAAACAGATTTGCTGAAATCTAGATCATCAATATCAAATTTGGTGGCAAGTAAACATCCACTTTTCAATTTATTTTCAGAAGCAACACTGGATGGTTTATTATTACGCTTCATTTGTTGCTCAAATTCTTTTGCCACAATCTGATTTTCACTCTTATTTTGGTCCTGTTTTGCTTTACTAGATCTATTAATATCATCTTTCAAAATAGAACCAGGAGACATATATAGGAAGCAAAGTAATATGTTTATCCTTATGAACAAGAGTATACTGATTGTCTCTACCAAGGTGTACATATTTTTTATCGAATTGCCATGGTCTACCAAGTAATACGGAAGATGCTTGCATGGGTACCACATCACAATCAAAATAATCAACATATGTGTAGCGATACTAAAATGCACACGAACAATACGTGTTACCTTAACCTTGCCGCTGTTATTGAACCATTGGATATAGTAAGGATGCGCATGTGGTCTTGTGGTGAGAGACAACTTCTACACCATCTCCATGCTAGCCAACTTGTTGAAGCTCCCTCCATCTATGATGACGTGAACAGAACGTTCCTTCACAACTCCCTTTGTATGGAACAAATTGTGACTATTATTTTTCTCAGCTTGTGTGACCTGCACACTCAAAACACATTGAGCAACTAAACTTTCATACCTGTCCGCGTCTTCAGCAGCCATGTATTGCGTCTCTAGTTCAGAATCATCTCTAGTGTGGTCTTCACTTGTAATGAGAGCCAAATTCTCCTCATCATAATCACTAGCAGACTCAGGCTCACCTTCCTCAGTAGTAATCATCACACACTTAGATGGGCATTCTCTCGCATAATGACCTCCCCCCTTGCAATGACGACAAATAATATCATGTGTTTGCCCTGTTGATGCCATGTTTTAACAAGAGCTTTGTGCAGGCCCGAAAGGTGTGCTCTTGGCAGATACTAGTGGTTGTGCCTGCTTTCTTGTATTATGGTTGGAGGTGGCAGCCGATAGAGATGTCGGTGCAGCAGTACATGTGGAAGTACAGGATGCACATGGTTTCCATGATGATGAACGACCTGCAGAAAAATTAGTTCGCGCCAATGCCTATCGATCCCGCACTTCTCGTTCAGCTTTGCATGCAAGATGGAATAAACGAGTGATATTATTATACTCCTTATACTCTAGAATAGTCTGAATCTCTTTATTTAATCCACCCATAAAATGTGCATGTCGGATTCCAGGCTCCGCAGACCAAGAGAGATTCGAACTCAGGGGTATGTGTGAAGAACTCAACCTCTCAACCCAATCGATCCGCTGCTCTCATGACCTAGCTCGAAGAACACGACAGAGAAAGACGCAGCAGTTTACCCAGGTTCGGGCCACCTTGTGATGTAATACCCTACTCTTGCTTTGTGGTGGATTACCCTTGCGAGGGGCTGAGGAAGAACTAGTACAAGTGGAAGAACTACCTCACGAGGCGTGTTCTTGTGATGAACTCTTGGTGGTTCGACGAGCTGGTCACCTGATGAGTCGATCCCTCTCCATGGTGGTGTCTAGGCTATAATTATAGTGGCCTTGGTCCTATTCCTCCAAAACTTAGGCGGGAAGTGTTCCCATAGTGGACAAATTTGAAAGGGGACAAGAAGTACATCTAATCCTGACGAAATGTGGTCTTCACCCACAAAGCTTCTGAGCGTGACGTCGTGGTGGGCTCGGTGATGACACCCATTCTACCGTTCTGGCGGACTTGGTCTCGTTGCATGCAAATGGCAACCTTTGGCTAATTCCTTGGGACTCCACACCTGTGCTTGCCTCCTTTGCACCAAAGATGAAACCTGCTGATCTGCGCTCGCTGGCGCACACCTGGCCTTGGTCATCATGGATGATGTGATTCAAGCCTCGTGAGGCTGAGTCTTGCATAGAAATCCCCGCTGCGCTTAGGAGGCCGCCTAAGGAGGCCGCTCCCTTTGGAGGTTATGATGTCACCCACCTCGCGAGGCTTGGCACCTCGCGAGGGTCTTGTCTCGCCGTACTCAAAGTTGGGCCATACCAGGCCATCGAGGAAGCCATGTTGTGGGCCGCAGGCAGGCAAGTCTGGGTATCCCTGGTTTCGAGAATGCCGACAGAAGCCCCCGGGCCCAAGGCGCGCACACACTTGGCTTCGAGGTGAAGCCAGAGGGCAAGTGCGGAACACCGCGGGCCCAAAAGCCTGCGGACCGAGCCGATGCATGTCACTTGATGGGACATGAGCCTCTCCGCTTACCCATGTCGCCTCGGCAACCGTTTGACTGACAACTACATGTTGCATGTAGAGAGAATCATCATTACTCGAGATTGTGGGAGGACGATGATTTACCTTCTCCTGGCTATAAATGCGGGAGCGGTGTGACACCCTGGATTTTGCCATTATCTTTTTCCTTTGATTTTCTTGGATTTCTGAATTTGATTTGCTTTTCTGTGGATGTGTGGTTCTGAAACTTGGGAAGATCATGTCTTCCTAGGTTTTATAGTGGCTTGGCATCCCCAAAATCATCCCTAGCTCATGTAATTTCCATCCTAGTCCAAATACCAATATTGTTTTTATTGGGAATATTCCTTTTCTGATAAAGGAATTATCCTTTTTGCCCTAGGTTGTGAAGAAACCCATCTTTTTGTCACTCGCAAAATTCCCAAATAATTCTCATAAATTTTTTGGGTAAAATCTTGCTCCAATATGGCAAAACTTTTCATTTCCATGTTCAAAAATAATCCTCCAATAATCATTTTCCTATTTTTCCCTAAATGGCACTTTGTAAAGCAAGTGCTATTTCTCTTTGCCCAATTGACACCAAACTTTTTGGACACCTTGGCTTATCCATATCATTGCCCCGTGAGAAAACTCAACCTCATTTGCCTAGTAATTATTTTTCTATGATTTTACAAAGTTTCTGTCCAGAAAGAAACTTTGTGAAGGAAATATATTCTAGGCATGTCAAAATGAGAAGAACTTTTGCCACATCCGTCATTTGCTCAAATCATCACTCGCCACCCAATTTGAGCTCATGTCACCTTTCTATGTTAGCATAGCTCCAAATCTTAGTTTCTGGTCAGATTTTCAGTTTGTGAAGCAATTATATTTTATATTGCTTCATTTAAGCTGCCAATTTACCAGGACATTCTCTTACCCATAGAAACTCCCTCCACCAAGTTTTGGCTCAATCCATTACTCCATTTGACATGAGGAATTTTTTCAAGTTTCTTGTCAGAATAAAGCTTTGTGAAGCAAGTGCCACTTTGGTTCATCCAAATGGAGTGAAACTTTTTGGGCATCTTCATATGCTCAAATCATTGGTCCATAACCATTTTCAGCTCAAATTGCCTCTCTATGTGAGTGCATCATCCAAATCTCCATTTCTGGCCAGTATGGCACTTTCTATAGCAAGTACCATTTATCTTCATCCTAATGAGCTTCAAATTTGCAGAGGTGATCATCTTAGTGTGTGATCATACCATGCCAAAGCTCAGCCCCTGACTCCTTCTATGTTTGTCTCCCCGCAGCACAAACAACTTGCTGTTCAAATCTTTTGGCCCCTCCTCCAAATTGCTTCTTTGCCCATGGACCGATTTCTTTTCTCATTTTGACTAAGGGAAGCAGGGTCTATCTCCCAGACATGATGTGGCCGCTCACCTGGCACCATGTATGCCAGTTCACACAGTGACCACGGGGCGCGCCCAGCCAAATGCGTGCTCTGGAGTCTTCCCGTTGTTGTTCCTGTCATTTTCCTCTGCCTCTTACGTCCATTTCATGTCCGGTAGCTCGCCCATGCTCGACTCAGTCGCCCTGCGTTGCTGCCCCTCCCTGCTTCGCTGCTGTCGCCTCACCGTTGAGCTCCCCATGTCGCATCTGTGATTTGTCACTCCTTTGGCATGTCGGCCGAGCTGTTTAGAGCCTCCCCGAGCCATCCCCTGGCCTATAAATAGGTGCCCGGGTCCTCCCGCTCCTCATCCCTCCCTCCATCACCTCATTTTCCCTCTAGAGTCGACATAACTCGCCGGAGTGCCCGATCTTCCTTGGTTGTCGTCGGAGTCTGCTGGTTTCTAGCCATAACAGTGCTCCTTTAGCCCCCCTCCACGTCCACCGGGTCCCCCTCATCCCACCAAGCCCCCCCACCCCCTTTCCCCTCGCCGGAGTAGCTGCATCACCGGAGAACCTCGCCGCCTGAAGCTCTCTGCCGCCTCCCTATCGCCGCGAGCCCCGTCACCCCTTGTCCTTCCCAGCACCGGCCGACCCTGTGAATGGTTGCGCTAGGTCCTGTCGCCCCTGCCGGTGGCCTCGGCCCGGCCAGAGATGGTCGGCCAATCGCCGCGTCCCTCCCCTGCTCGCTCTTTTTTCACGGGAGAAGAGAGGCGAGAAGGAGGTAGAGGACGAGCATCCGTGCCCCCTCCCCCTGCCCCTGGGCCCCACGCGTCGGTGGCCTAGGCGCCTCCGCCCACGTGTCAAGTGGACACGTATTCCACTCGGTACGTTTTCCATTGATGAAAGCGCATTCTTCCTCTCTTTTATCTAAGGTACAATTTCTAGTTTAGGAAGCGTATTCCCTTCTAACTTCAGCTAAAAATACGCTTTCTGTTTCAAAAAACGTAAACGACCCGAAGGCGCTTCCTGTTTTTCCTCCAGGGTCCTGTTTGCTAAAGTTTTTTTCATAGATTGGTCCCTGATCTTCTACAGTTCACAACTTTTCAACAGTAGCTTCAACCGAGGTGAAACCAACGCTCTCTTCTTTGTCTCATCAAGCACTTTCTGTTGGTAACATTTTCTCTAGGTGGTACCACAGTGAAAATGACCATTTTTCCCTTGTCTCTAATCAGCCCCCTCCGAGAGAGAACCGTCCGGCATTTCGTTTCGACCGCACTTCTTCTCGGAGTCTCCGTCACCCTCAGCCAAGCCACAACACCCACTTCTATGATAGTCATATAGTAGCCTTGGTTTTACACTTGAATATTTAATACAAGTTTGTCGTTATCTGCCTGCTTTGTTATGCCTATTTTATTCATGCTCGTCCGTATGCCATGCTAAGTCGGATATATGCTTCATTGTTGTTATGCTCAATGATTTATTATCGTTGCACTTCCCTGCTCATGTTGGTATTATGCTCATGTATTGTAGTTGCATCATGATATTTTTAGTATGACACAGCTTATTGCATTCAAGTTTAACCGGACTTAATTGAACTTGAACAACTGTTGGCTGAGTCATGGTGCCACTGAATCAAGCTGACTAGTGCAACCACATTTGTGTTTATGGGAAGGTCCTAACTGGATCTATTTTCATGCCTCTCGTTGGTGCCTCCAATGAGGGAAGGTTATGGGTGCGCGCTACCCTGATTAGGTAGACGGACATGAACCTTGTGTGCCTGTTGTTATTGTATGGAGCCATGTCCCCGTTTGGGACCATTTAATTGCCACGACGGTGGCCATTGATGCCTTTGGTAGGCACGGGGCCATCCATGACTTAGCCCAAAGGGGAGTTGGTCGGATTGGCCGGGAGAGTGTCATGGGCAATAGATCGGTTTTTTCGGAACGTCGTTGGTCCACCTGAATGGGAGTGCGAGGCCAAGGGTTCCGTGGTGTGGGTACAGTGTGCTAATCTGCAGAGTGTGTGTTAAATCTATTGATAGCCGCGCCCGCGGATATGGGCCCAGTTCGGAGTCGGTCATACTATGAGCCAACAACAACAATGATAACTTTCTTAATAACAACCCCAGTTCGATGATGAGAAAGATGTTGGTTGTGATCGAGAGAGGATCACAGCGGTATCGTGGATACCGAAGTTTGTTGGATATCTGTGATCGCGAGATGATCACGATGGTATCGAGGATACCGATGTTGGTAAGTTCATCCATGTGTTGGTTACGAGGTAACCCGAGCATAGTAAGTTGGTGCAGGATATTGTTAACCTATTGCATGTAGTTTTATCATGTTCATATGCTCATGCCATGCTAAAGTTGTATCATGTTTAGTTGTGCATGCCAAGTTGTTTCTGCTAGTATCATGTTCATGACTGATTTAACCTGCTAATGCGATGCTGTTGTTTGTCTTGACTACTTTTGGTTATTGTGAGCTTGCAAGTACATTCAATGTACTGACCTAGCGTGTCATGCCAGTTTGCGTCATGCATGGATTGCATGCCTGTTTGGTGTGGTTCCTATGTTTGTGAGCTAGGATAAATGTTCCAACTAGAGTCCCAACCGATTGGAGTCCATCATCGTCGTGCATTGTTCTACTGCCAATAGTTGTTCTGCTGCCAGTAGAGGTTCCGCTGCCGCGAGTTGTTATGCTGCTTGCATAGAGCAACTATGGTTGGCGTAGTGTCGCCGTGCCGGTGTTATTGTAATATTAGAGACCTTGTATTCTTATTTGTGCTGTAATAGAAAGCTGGTTTGTTCTATGCTAAGTAGTGTCGTATTCCAGAAGACTTCATCTAAGTTTCTGGGCTGGAATACGGATGCGTTCCGGTTTCTCTAAGCTGGGGTATTCTTATTTGTGCTGTAATAGAAAGCTGGTTTGTTCTATGCTAAGTAGTGTCGTATTCCAGAAGACTTCATCTCGATTTCTGGGCTGGAATACGGGTGCGTTCCGGTTTCTCTAAGCTGGGGTGCCGCAAGCGGGCGGAGCCCCCTGCTCATCTCTGCCTCCTTGCTCCTTGCTTCTTCCTCCTCTTGCTCCATCGTCTTGCCCGGGCATCCATGGCGCCGATTAGAAGGGTTCGGCGGCGGAGAAGGGAAAGGCCCCTAAGGTGGGACCCGAACTGGTGCCACTGAAGAAGAGGCCGGACCACTCCCAGGGCAATGCTGGCAAGGCTGTGGTGACGCGGCCTTGGCATGAATGGGACCCGCCATGCTTCCCAGTTCCCTTGTACGCCTGCACGCAGGGCCCTGTGCACGATGAGTGGAACCACGAGGATCAGAGCCGTGGAGGAAGACGAGCAGCAACCGCAAGGCCGCCTTCTTCGCAGACCCATGCCGAAGGGTTGGCCCGGGAGTTCATGGTGTGGGTACCAACGGTGCCGTGCACATGGATTTGCCTCCCGAGGCCCTTCACCTGGGTTATACCACCACGGGGACCCGTCGAGTGTTGGCTGCAGCACGATGGATGCTGCGGCTAGGCCGCAGAAGCAAAAGTCAAGGTCGTGGACATCGGCGACGCCTTCATGACCCATGAGTGGGGCGCAATTGCCCGTGCGTGCCACCCGGAGGGGCCCCAAGCCATCTACTTCACCTACGACCAGGCGTCGACGCTCTTCTTCAGGATCTTCGACGCGGAAGGACGACGCTTGGGGTGCTGAACTGATGGAGTAGGTTGCGGCGAAAGGGCCACTGATGGTGAACTTGCCCTTGGCCTTTTCGAGTGACTCCTCCAATAGCGGCATCGCCTCTTCGGATAGCAGCAGCGCTTCTTCCGAGCATGACTCGAGCAATGACGTCTTCTACGAGCCGCCTAGCCACTGTGCTCGTGCCTCAGGAACGGCGTCAGCCCGGCGTCGCCTATGAATCCATTGGGGCCGCGCTCTCCTTAGGACTCCCTCTTTTGTTTTGTCCCTGCAGCATGTCATGACGAACCCCGTGGGGGCATGTAAAAACTTATAATGCTTTTCTTTAGTAACTGTCGTTCTCCAATCAATGTTACGCTTGCCTCTCCCGCTAAGGCACGGTCCCCCTTTCATTCTCATGGTAGCTGTCGAATATCGAGTTCCGGCAAAACCCTTATGGTTCGAACACTGGGGTGCGCACGGGATCTCCTCCTACCGAATCTCGCTCTCAGCCTCGCCGCGGTCCCTAAGCTAGATCGATGAACAACACAAGAGACACAAGATTTATACAAGTTCGGGCCACCGTTGTGGTGTAATACCCTACTCCTGTGTGAGGTGGTGGATTGCCTGTTGGGATGATGATGAATAGTACAGGGGAAGAACAACCTCGCGAGGACAGATGTTCTTGGGATGGTGTGGTATGTGGATGAACTTCACTTGTCTCTTGATGAGATGTAATCCTCTAGATGAGATGAGATGGGGTCAGATCCCCTCCTACTGTGGTGGCTAGCTCTATTTATAGAGTCCCTGGTCCTCTTCCCAAATATTGAGCGGGAAGGGATCCAACAACGGCCATTTTGAAAGGGGACAGCTAGTACAAGCTATCCTGACTAAAGGTGGTCTTTGCCTGCCAAAGGTGCTGGTGATGACGCTGTCTTGGGCTCCACGGTAACCTCCATCCTGCCATCCTGCCGGTCTTGGTCTTGTTGCACCGATATGGAAAACTTTGCATGATGCCTCGGTACTCTGCACCTGTGCTTGCCCCCTTTGTACCAAAGAGGAATCGAGGACACTGCATGGGTTGGCGCCCGCCTGGCCTTGATCGTCATGGCTTGCATCATTGGCACCTCGCGAGGTACCCCTTGCCTTGATCTCTCTGCCTCCTCGCAAGCCTGCCTGGCGAGGCCACTCCTGAGGAGGCCCTGTGTCGTCCACCACACAAGGATTGGCCCTCGCGAGGGTCTTAAGTGTTTGGTTGGTGAAGACAGGCCATACAGGGCCACCGATTGAGCCGCGCTGCAGGCCGCAGGCAGGCAAGTCTGGGGAACCCCGTTCCCAGAACGCCGACAGTAGCCCCCGGGCCCAAGGCGTGCTCGGACTCGGCTTAGAAGCGAAGCCAAAGCGCAAGTGCGGAGCGCCGCGGGCCCCAACTGCCTACAGCCTTGGTTGCCGCGTGGCGACTGATTGGATGTGGGCGTCTCCGCTTCCCCATGCTGCCTTGGCAACTGTCCGATTTGACGAGTCCCTGCTGCATGCAAAAATGTGTCATCATTACCTCCAATCGTGGAGGTCGACGGTTGGCCTCCCTTGGGATATAAATGAGGGGCAAGAGCCCTTGTTGTCCATCTCTTGTTGCTCCGCCTGCTTCTTCACCCTTGCTCCATCTCCATCCTAGATGCTAATAGCACCGATCCGCAGATTCTCGGCCGAAGAGAAGGGGAAGGCTCCCCGGGAGGGACCTGATCCGCTCCCGCTGAAGAAACGGCCGGTCCCCTGCCGCCGCAACGAGGTTGGGAGGCTGGAGATGATGTGGCCTTGGTGCGAGTGGCCACCTCCTGGGTTCCCGTTACCCCTGTACGCCCAAGCCGAGGGCTCTGGAGAAAGGGATGGCGAGCGACACCGCCCGCGCCACAGGCGAGGTCGACGAGCCATGACGGCGCGCGCCATCGCTCCTGGAGTCCATGCCGTGGACTCCTCTCACGATCTCCTGATGCACGCAGCGATGCCTCCAAGCACCTGGATCCACTTCCCTTCATTCTAAGCAATCGAGATACCGCCGAGGGGGCCTCTCGAGCTTTGGCTACAGCACGCCGACTGTGGCGCTCCGTTGACCAGAGAAAACCTAAGGGAAATACTTACACTACTGAGGGAAATACTTACACTACTTTGCTGCACCACCCTTTCCTCTTTAAGGAAAACCAACGCCAGCTCAAGACGTAGAAAGAAGGATTTCTGGCGCCGCTGCTGGGGAGGTCTTCACTCAAGTCAAGACATACCAAGTACCCATCACAAACTCATCTCCCTCGCATTACATTATTTTCCATTTGCCTCTCGTTTTCCTCTCCCCCACTTCACCCTTGCCGTTTTATTCGCCCTCGCTTTCCCAATCTCCTCTCTTTCGCTTGCCTTTTTGTGTGCTTGTGTGTTGGATTGCTTGTCACGATGGCTCAAGATAATACCAAATTGTGTGACTTTTCCAATAATAATAATAATGATTTCCTTATTACTCTGATTGATCCTTTTAATGATGTTGAGTCTTGTGAAATCAATGCTGCTTTGTTGAATCTTATTATGAAACATCAATTCTCTGGCCTTCCTAGTGCAGATGCCGCTACTCATCTAAACAACTTTGTTGATTGGTGTGATATGCAAAAGAAGAAATATACGGATAATGATATTGTTAAATTGAAGTTATTTCCCTTTCACTTAGAAATCCTGCTAAAACTTGGTTTTCGTCTTTGCCTAAGAATAGTATTGATTCATGGAATCAGTGCAAAGATGCTTTTATCGCTAAGTATTTTCCTCCCGCTAAGATCATATCTCTTAGGAATGATATTATGAATTTTAAACAAATTCATCTTGAGCATGTTGCCCAATCTTGGGAAATAATTAAATAGCCCTACTCATGGTTTGAATTTATGGATGATCATACAAAAATTTTATGCCAGATTGAATTTTGCTTCGAGAAATCTTTTAGATTCGGCCGCGGCAGGCACTTTTATGGAAATCACCTTAGGAGAAGCTACTAAACTCCTTGATAAGATTATGGCTAATTATTCTCAATGGCACACCGAAAGATCTACTAGTAAAAAGTGCATGCTATAGAAGAAATTAATGTTTTGAGTGGAAAGATGGATGAACTTATGAAATTGTTTGCTACTAAGAGTGCTCCTATTGATCCTAATGATATGCCTTTGTCTACTTTGATTGTGAATAATAATAAATCTATGGATGTGAATTTTGTTGGTAGGAATAATTTTGGTAACAATGCTTATAGAGGAAACTTTAATCCTAGACCATTCCCTAGTAATTCCTCTAATAATTATGGAAATTCCTACAATAATTTTAATAATATGCCCTCTGATTTTGAGAATAGCGTTAAAGAATTTATGATTTCTCAAAATAATTTTAATGCTTTGCTTGAAGAAAAATTAATTAAAGTTGATGATTTGGCTAGGAAAGTTGATAGGCTTTCGCTTGATGTCGATTCTTTGAAACTTATATCTACTCCTCCTAAGCATGATATCAATGAGTCTCTAAAATCTGTGAGAGTTTCCATTAATGAGTGCAAAGAAAGAACCGCTAGGTTGCGTGCTATGAAAGATTGCTTTGTAAAAGTTGTTCTTCTAGTTTCAATGAAAATAATGATTAAGATCTAAAAGTTATTGATGTGTCCCCTATTAAATCCTTGTTTCGTAATATGAATCTTAATAATGATGGGACTGGAGATAAGTCAACTTTAGATAAAAGGCGTCCCAATGATTCAGAGTTTTTAGATCTTGATCCTAAATTTTGTAAAAGTGGGATTTGAGAGGTCAAGACTTTAAATAGCATTTAACCCACTATTATGGATTTTTCAAGGAATTTACTTATGATAATTGTTCTTTAATAGATTGTATTTCCTTGTTGCAATCCATGTTGAATTCTCCTTGTGCCTATAGTGAAAATAAAGCTTTTACCAAACATATTGTTGATGCCGTGATGCAATCTTATGAAGAAAAACTTAATTTTGAAGTTTCTATGCCTAGAAAACTTGATGATGAGTGGGAACCTACTATAAAGATTAAAATTAAAGATCATGAGTGTTATGCTTTGTGTGATTTGGGTGCTAGTGTTTCCACGATTCCGAACACTTTATGTGATGTTCTAGGTTTCCAGGATTTTGATGATTGCTCTTTAAACTTGCGCCTTGCGGATTCCACCATTAAGAACCCTATGGGAAGGATCAATGATGTTCTTATTGTTTCAAATAGGAATTATGTGCCCGTAGATTTTATCGTTCTTGATATAGGTTGCAATCTTTCATGTCCTATTATTCTTGGTAGACCTTTCCTTAGAACGATTGGTGCAATTATTGATATGAAGGAAGGGAATATTAGATTCCAATTTCCATTAAGGAAAGGCATGGAACACTTCCCATGACAGAATGTTAAATTACCTTATGAATCTATCATGCGAGCTACTTATGAATTGAATGCCAAAGATGGCACTACTTAGATCTATCCTCGCTTTTATGCCTACCTAGGGGCGTTAAACGATAGCGCTAGTTGGGAGGCAACCCAATTTTATTTTTGTTTCTTGATTTTTGTTTCTGTTTAGTAATAAATATTTCATCTAGATTCTGTTTAGGTTTGTTTTCATGTTTTAATTAGTGTTTGTGCCAAGTAGAACCCATAGGACAACCTACGGTGATAGTTAATTTGATTCTGCTGAAAAACAGAAACTTTTGCGCGCACGAAAATAATTTTACTAATTCACAGAAACATGATTTTGCGTTTATTATTTTTGATTTAGATCAATAGACAAATTTCCCTGGACTTCCTATTTTGTTAGGAGTTTTAGACTACCAGAAGTATTCGAGAGTTACAGATTGCTACAGACTGTTTTGTTTTTGACAGATTCTGTTTCTCGTGTGTTGTTTGCTTGTTTTGATGCATCAGTGGCTAGTATCGGGGGGTATGAACCATAGAGAAGTTGGAATACAGTAGGTTTAACACCAATATAAATAAAGAATGAGTTCATTACAATACCTTATGTGGTGGTTTTTCTTTCTTGCACTAATGGAGCTTATGAGATTTCCTGTTGTGTTTTGTGTTGTGAAGTTTTCAAGTTTTGGGTAAAGATTTAATGGACTATGGAATAAGGAGTGGCAACAGCCTAAGCTTGGGGATGCCCATGGCACCCCAAGATATTCAAGGATAACCAAAAGCCTAAGCTTGGGGATGCCTCGTAAGGCATCCCCTCTTTTGTCTTCGTCTATCTGTAACTTTACTTGGAGCTATATTTTATTCGCCACATGATATGTGTTTTGCTTGGAGCGTCTTGTATGATATTATTCTTTGATTTTTTTTAGTTTAACACAATTATCTTTGTTGTACACACCATTTGGGAGAAACCCACATGATTTGGAATTTATTAGAATACTCTATGTGCTTCACTTATATCTTTTGAGCTAGATAGTTTTGCTCTAGTGCTTCACTTATATCATTTAGAGCACGGCGGTGGCTTGATTTTGTAGAAATTGTTGATCTCTCATGGTTCACTTATATTATTTTGAGAGTCTTTTAGAACAGCATGGTATTTTCTATGGTTATAAAATATGTCCTAGAATGATGGGCATCCAAGTTGGGTATAATAAAAATATCATAGGAAGTGAATTGGATGCTATGATCAATTTGATGCTTGATAATTGTTTTGAGATATGGAGGTGGTGATATTGGAGTCATGCTAGTTGGGTAATTGTGAATTTAAAGAATACTTGTGTTGAAGTTGGCAAGTCCCGTAGCATGCACGTACGGTAACCGTTATGTAACAAATTTGAAATATGAGGTGTTTCTAGATTGTCATCCTTATGAGTGGCGGTCGGGGACGAGCGATGATCTTTTCCTACCAATCTATCCCCCTAGGAGCATGCACTTAGTGCTTGGTTTTTGATGACTTGTAGATTTTTGCAATAATTATATGAGTTCTTTATGACTAATGTTGAGTCCATGGATTATACGCACCCTTACCCTTCCATCATGGCTAGCCTCTTCGGTACCGTGCATTGCCCTTTCTCACCTTTAGAGCTGGTGCAAACTTCGCCGGTGCATCCAAACCCCGTGATATGATATGCTCTATCACACATAAACCTCCTTATATCTTCCTCAAAACAAACACCATACCTACCTATTATGGCATTTCCATAGCCATTCCGAGATATATTGCGATGCAACTTTGCACCGTTCCGTTCATCATGACACGCATCATCATTGTCATATTGCCTTGCATGATCATGTAGTTGACATTGTATTTGTGGCAAAGCCACCTTCATAATTTTTCATACATGTCACCCTTGATTCATTGCCCATCCCGGTACACCACCGAAGGCATTCATATAGAGTCATATCTTGTTCTAGTTTTGAGTTGTAACTCATGAATTGTAAATAAATAGAAGTGTGATGATCATCATAATTAGAGCATTGTCCCTTATAAAAAAAGAGAAAGGCCAAAAAAAGAAAGGCCAAAGAAAAAAAAGATAGGCCAAAGAAAAAAAGGCCCAAATAAAAGAAGACAAACAAAGAAAAACAAAAAAAGGGGACAATGTTACTATCTTTTTCCACACTTGTGCTTCAAAGTAGCATGTTCTTCATGTAGAGAGTCTCATTTGTTGTCACTTTCATATGCTTGTGGGAATTTTTCATTATAGAACTTGGCTTGTATATTCCAACGATGGGCTTCCTCAAAATGTCCTAGGTCTTCGTGAGCAAGCAAGTTGGATGCACACCTACTTAGTTTCATTTGTTGAGTTTTCATACATTTACAGCTCTAGTGCATCCGTTGCATGGAAATCCCTACTCCTCATGTTGACATCAATTGACGGGCATCTCCATAGCTCGTTTATTAGCCTCGTGAACATGAGACTTTCTTCTTTTTTGTCTTCTCCACACAACCTCCATCATCATATTCTATTCTACCCACAGTGCTATATACATGGCTCACGCTCATGTATTGCGTGAAAGTTGAAAAAGTTTGAGATTACTTAAGTATGAAACAATTGCTTGGCTTGTCATCAGGGGTGTGCAAGATGATAGCATTCTTGTGTGCGAGAAATGGAACATGACCAAACTATATGATTTTGTAGGGATGAACTTTCTTTAGCCATGTTATTTTGAGAAGACATGATTGCTTTGTTAGTATGCTTGAAGTATTACTACTTCTTATGTCAATATGAACTTTTATTTTGAATCATTTGGATCTGAACATTCATGCCACAATAAAGAAAATTACATTGAGAATTATGCTAGGTAGCATTCCACATCAAAATTCTGTTTTTATCATTTACCTACTCGAGGACGAGCAGGAATTAAGCTTGGGGATGCTTGATACGTCTCCAACGTATCTATAATTTTTGATTGTTCCATGCTATTATATTACCCATTTTGGATGTTTATGGGCTTTCCTTTACAATTTTATATCATTTTTGGGACTAACCTACTAACTGGAGGACCAGCCCGAATTGTTGTTTTTTTTACCTATTTCAGTGTTTCGAAGAAAAGGAATATCAAACGGACTCCAAACGGAATGAAACCTTCGGGAGAGATCTTTTTGGAACAAACTCAAACCAGGAGACATGGAGTGGAAGTCAAGCAACATGCGAGGCGGCCACAAGGGGGCCCGGCGCGCCCCCTGGGGGTGGGCGCGCCTTGATACATCTCCGTGTATCTACTTTTCCAAACACTTTTGCCCTTGTTTTGGACTCTAACTTTTATGATTTGAATGGAACTAACCCGGACTGACGCTTTTTTCAGCAGAATTGCCATGGTGTTGTTTTTTGTGCAGAAAATAAAAGTTCTCGGAATGACCTGAAACTCCACGGAACACCTTAGAAAAAACAATAAAAAATCCTCGCAAAACATGAAGACCAGGGGGCCCACACCCTGTCCACGAGGGTGGGGGGTGCCCCCCCTGGGTGCGCCCCCTAGCTCGTGGGCCCCCTGGTGGCCCTCCGACGCCAACTCCAACTCCATATATTGGCTTTCGGGGAGAAAAAAATCAGAGAGAAGAAATCATCATGTTTTATGCTACAGAGCCACCGCCAAGCCCTAATCTCTCTCGGGAGGGCTGATCTGGAATCCGATCAGGGCTCCAGAGAGTGGGATTCGTCGCCATCATCATCATCAACCATCCTCCATCACCAATTTCATGATGCTCACCGCCGTGCGTGAGTAATTGCATCATAGGATTGCTGGACGGTGATGGGTTGGATGAGATTTATCATGTAATCGAGTTAGTTTTGTTAGGGTTTGATCCCTAGTATCCATTATGTTTTGAGATTGATGTTGCTATGACTTTGCTATGCTTAATGCTTGTCACTAGGGCCCGAGTGTCATGATTTGAAATCTGAACCTATTATGTTTTCATGAATATATGTGTGTTCTTGATCCTATCTTGCAAGTCTATAGTCACCTACTATGTGTTATGATCCGGCAACCCCGAAGTGACAATAATCGGGACCACTCCCGGTGATGACCATAGTTTGAGGAGTTCATGTATTCACTATGTGTTAATGCTTTGTTCCGGTTCTCTATTAAAAGGAGGACTTAATATCACTTAGTTTCCAATAGGACCCCGCTGCCATGGGAGGGTAGGACAAAAGATGTCATGCAAGTTCTTTTCCATAAGCACGCATGACTATATATGGAATACATGCCTACATTACATTAATGAACTGGAGCTAGTTCTATGTCACCCTATGTTATGACTGTTACATGACGAACCGCATCCGGCATAATTATCCATCGCTAATCCGGTGCCTACGAGTTTTCCATATACTGGTTCTCGCTTATTTACTTTTCCATTGCTACTGTTACAATCACTACAAAATACCAAAATTTTTACTTTTGTTGTCTTTACTTTTGTTACCGTTACCACTACTATCATATTACTTTGCTACTAAACACTTTGCTGCAGATACTAAGTTTCCAGGTGTGGTTGAATTGACAACTCAGCTGCTAATACTTGAGAATATTCTTTGGCTCCCCTTGTGTCGAATCAATAAATTTGGGTTGAATACTCTACCCTCGAAAACTGTTGCGATCCCCTATACTTGTGGGTTATCAAGACCTTTTTCTGGCGCCGTTGCCAGGGAGTATAGCTCTATTCTTTGAGTCACTTGGGATTTATATCTGTTGGACACTATGAAGAGCTTGAAAGATGATCGAACTACTATTTTGCCCTCAACTACGAGGGGAGGTAAGGGACTGCCATCTAGCCTTGCACTAGATTTCCCTTCTGTTATGAGTAAGTTTGCGACACCTAAACCTACTACTGCTGTGAATTTTGATATGTCGCATGTTATTGATGATGCCACTTCTGCTATGCATGATACTTATGATGAAACTACTTATATGCTTGATACTACTGTGCCCCTTGGTGAATTTCTTGATGAGCAAATTGCTAGGTCTAGAGAAAGAGAAATTATTGAACCTGAACACGATGATGTTAGCGATGATGAAAATATGCCTGCTATTCCTGAGGGTTATCTTTTTGATGCTGAATCTTCTACAACTATTCTTGCTTGCCAGGATAGACATGAACTTAAGAGGTTGCTAGTTAAATGGAGTAAAGAATCTTTTAGAGATAGGATGAGACCCGACCCTGCTTTTGCTACTTCACCTATCTGTGTTCCTGATCAGGATTATTATGATTTTTCTGTTGATCCAGATATAATTACTTTGGTTGAATCTGATCCTTTTTATGGCTATGAATCTGAAACTGTTGTGGCACATCTTAGTAAGTTAAATGATATAGCTGCCCTGTTTACTAATAATGAGAGATCGCGCTACCTTTATTTACTCAAAATATTCCTGTTCTTATTAAAGGGTGATGCTAAGATATGGTTTAATTCTCTTGATCCTGGTTGTGTGCAAAGTCTCCAGGATATGATTTATTACTTCTCTGCTAAATATTTCCCAGCTCATAAGAAACAAGCTGCTTTGAGGGAAATATACAACTTTATGCAAATTGAAGAAGAGAGTCTCCCACAAGCTTGGGGGAGGCTTCTCAAGTTACTTAATGCTTTGCCTGATCATCCTCTTAAGAAACCCAAAATATTTGATATCTTTTATAATGGACTAACTGATGCTTCCAGAGATTACCTGGATAGTTGTGCTGGTTCTCTTTTCAGGGAAAGAACAACAGATGACGCTGAAATTCTATTGAATAATATGTTGGCAAATGAAAATAATTGGGCACCTCCCGAGCTACCTCCTGAGCCAGTTCTTGAGCCAATTACTGAGCCTATTCCTAAACCAACTTCGAAGAAGAGAGGTGTTTTATTTCTTAGTCCCAAAGATATGCAAGAGGCAAAGAAATCTATGAAAGAAAAAGGTATTAAAGCTGAAGATGTTAAGAATTTACCTCCTATTGAGGAAATACATGGTCTTAATTTACCGCCTGTTGAAGAATTATATGATCTAAATTACTTATTTACTAAAGAACCTCCCGATATCCCGACACAGGTAGTAAAGGTAAATTCTCTCTATAGATATGATAAAGCTGAAGTCCCTCCTACTAAAATTGCTAGTCAGTGCTTGGATGAGTTTGATGACTTTATGCTTAAGCAAGATGACTTTAATGCTTATTTTGGTAGACAATTAAAACAGAATACCTTTATGATTAAACGCTTGGGTGATTATATGGCTAATATTAGAGGTGAACTTAAACTTGTTAGTGAACATGCTTCTATGGTTACCACTCAAGTAGAACAAGTACTTAAAGCTCAGAAAGAAGTGCTTGATGAAATGAATAGTAAGAAAAATGATTATGCTGTTAGAGTGGCTACTAGAACTAGTAGAATGACTCAGGAACCTTTGTATCCTAAAGGCCACCCTAAGAGAATCGAGCAAGATTCTGAGAGAAATAATATTGATGTACCTAGTTCTTCTAAAAGGAAGAAAAAGAAAAATGATAGGACTTTGCAAACTTGTAGTGAACCTATTGTTGAACCACCTGAGAATCCAAATGACATCTCTATGTCTGATGCTGAAACACAATCAGGTGATGAACATGAACCTAGTGATAATGTTAATGATAATGTTCACGTTGATGCTCAACCTAGTAATGATAATGATGTAGAAGTTGAACCTGCTGTTGATCTTGATAACCCACAATCAAAGAATCAACGTTATGATAAAAGAGACTTCGTTGCTAGGAAACATGGCAAGGAAAGGGAACCATGGGTTCAAAAACCCATGCCTTTTCCTCTGAAACCATCCAAGAAAAAGGATGATGAGCTTTTTGAGCGCTTTGCTAAAATGATTAGACCCATCTTTTTGCATATGCGATTAACTGATGTGCTCAAAACAAATCCTTATGCTAAGTATATGAAGGATATCATTACTAATAAAAGAAAAATACCTGAAGCTGAAATTTCCACCATGCTTGCTAATTATACTTTTAAGGGTGGAATACCAAAGAAACTTGGACATCCAGGAGTACCTACTATACCATGCTCCATTAAGTGAAATTATGTTAAAACTGCTTTATGTGATCTTGGAGCCGGTGTCAGTGTTATGCCTCTCTCTTTATATCGTAGACTTGACTTGAATAAGTTGACACCTACTGAAATATCTTTGCAAATGGCTAATAAATAAACTGTTATACCTGTCGGTATTTGTGAGGATGTGCCTGTTGTGGTTGCAAACGTTACTAATTTAACGGACTTTGTTATTCTTGATATTCCCGAGGATGATAGTATGTCTATTATTCTTGGAAGACCTTTCCTTAATACTGCAGGGGCTGTTAATGATTGCACCAAAGGCAATGTCACTTTCATGTTAATGGCAATGAGGACACGATACATTTTTCGAGGAAACAACCTCAAGTTTATAGTATCAACTCTATTGGAAAAATTCCATTGATTATATTTGGAGGTTTTGAATTTCCTCTCCCTATTGTCAAGAAAAAGTATGATATTCTTATTGTTGGGGATTTTCATATCCCCGTTGAGGTAACTTAGTGTTATTCGAAATTTCTCCGGTTCTGTGATTATTCGGAATGTGTTTGTTAACAAGACTTGATCAACCTTGTTAGTGGATTCATTTTGATGATCACGAGATGGATGAAACTAGAAGCACAACCTTCTGTACCCTCTTTATATTTTCTGTTATTTAGTAGAAATAAAGTAAAATAGTATTTTTCTGTCTGTTCCCTGACTTATCCGTGCAATATAAAAATATCCCGAAAATAAAAGTCCTCAGAAAGCCATGCCAATTTAATATGATTTTTTCGGGAATATTTGAGAATTTACTGTGCAAAAATTACCACGGGGGAGCTGCCACCTGGTCACGAGGGTGGAGGGCGCGCCCTACCCTACTAGGCGCGCCCCCCTGCCTCGTGGGCCCACGGTGGCCCTCCTCCACTTATTTCTACACCCATCTTCTCCTCTGCTTCACATAAACACGAAAAACCAACTCAAGCACGAGTTCCAGCCCCCGTTGCTGTGATTTTCGATCTCCTTGCTCGAAGCACCTCTTGCAAAACTGCTTGGGGAGATTGTTCCTTGGTATGTGACTCCTCCATTGGTCCAATTAGTTTTTGTTCTAGTGCTTTATTCATTGCAAATTTATGCTGCATAGGTGACCATGTTCTTGAGCTTGCATGTTAAATTTATATGGTTCCAAGTAGTTCCAATGCTTGATATAGGCTCTAGGCATTTGGGAGTTGTTGCTATCAATTTTATTGAAGTTGGTTCACTTTTATTTGAAGTTACTAAAAAATTCAGACTGTTTCAGAAAATAATGAAGAAATTTTTGAGGGGCTCGTCGAGCCGAAGCTCTAAGGAAAAACAAAAGGAAGAAGAGCAGAAGCCCAAATTTAATTTGCCTCGCACCGCGGAGGTCCGGCCGTGTGAATGGCCTTCCGATGACTTCTTGAAGAGAGCTCGGACTTATGAACATTTCTATCTATTGATTGAGAATGCTGGCCTCACCAACTTCCTCCACGACCAACGTCATCAGGATCTCTTACTCACAAATACTTTTGTGCAAAACTTCTACTTTTTCCCTAAGAAATCACCTCCAATGTTAGAGTTTCATTTATATGACATTGTTAAAGAGATGACATTAGCTGAATTCTACAAGGTTTGCAGAATACCCTTTGAGGGCAACTTAGATGAACCCCACCGTAATGAAGTAGAATCTCTTATTAACACTATCACTGTGTGAGAAACCAGGAAGGTTTCTGATGCAAGGATCACTAGCATACATTTTTCCCGTTTCATGCTACTTTGCCTTATTTGCTAGTCGTTGCTTGATTGGACGCGGGAACTATGTGAACCTTAGTATTCCTGATATTATTATTTTGCTCCATGGTTTATACCACA
Source organism: Triticum aestivum (assembly GCF_018294505.1). Lineage (NCBI taxonomy): Eukaryota > Viridiplantae > Streptophyta > Magnoliopsida > Poales > Poaceae > Triticum > Triticum aestivum. The sequence continues at coordinate 309,628,031 of NC_057798.1, forward strand.
ATAACTCTGTTAGTATGGGTGGAATTGTTGCTAGACGGTTAAGTCTGAACCATACTAAGGGCCCCATCTTTGGAGGCATTTATGCTTCACGCCTAGCTGAACATTTTGAAATGCCTATTAGGCATGAGGAGGAGGAAGAAACAGCGCTGCCCCGTGTTTATTTAGATTATAAGAGTATGATAGCGCATGATTTTCTTGTTAAGAGTCGCGATGGGGAGATCAAATATAAATTATACTTTGATAAACATCACCCTGAGACTATTACTTTGCCTCCTCCTTCTTTGTTTAACTTGTCTGCAGAACCTCACATCGTTCCGTGGTCGGCTGTTCAAGCCTATCGGAATCCTGCACCAGCCCCGGAGCCGGAGCCACAAGATGGTCCTCCACGACTATCTGTTTATTCTTGGGATCCAGAGGAGGCTGTCAGCCAGTGGCAGCCGGAGCCTTCTTCATCATAGTATGACCCTAGCTTCACCTACGGGTATCCACCAGGTTGTCCCTGGAAATAAACCAACTTAGGCCAATAGCCTAAGCTTGGGGGAGTACGTATTCCCACCGACATTACATTCATGTTCACACACACTCATTGCTAGATGTCGGTGCTCATACTTTTTCACTGTAATATCCATGTTAGTTTAAATTTCTTTTTCCTGCTTTCTTCTTGTGTGTTTAATAAACCTTAAGAAAAAACCAAAAAAATAGTATTAGTTATTTCTTTGCTGTAGTAATTTAAAAGAAAACCCAAAAATATTTCCCATTCTTCTTTTACTTGTTGGGAGGTTTCCCGTGTAAATAGTTTTTATTTCGTTTCTTTTCTTTGGGGGTCATGAAGACTATATTGAAAATGCTTAGTGGTTCTTATATGCATGATTGTTTATTTAACTTCGAGCCCATATTACTTGTCTTCTCTTGAGTTGAATGCTTGCAGATTCCAGCTTAGTCCAATGCACGTCCACTCTTATTATTATACACACCGTTCGGTCGTGCAAGTGAAAGGCAATAATGACGATATATATGGACTTATTGGGATAAGAAAAGCTGGTATGAACTCGACCTCTCTTGTTTTTGTAAATATGATGATTCATCGTTCCTGAGTCAACTATTATGAAGTAAACATATATGCAATGACATTTAGAGATTATAGTTGCTTGTGCGATGCTTGATTAGCTATGATTTATAATGGTTTACCTTGTGTGCCAACATGCTATTAAATGATTATGATGTGGTATGATGGGATGGTATCCTGCTTTAAATGTATTGAGTGAGTCGACTTGGCACATGTTCACGCATGTAGTTGAATCAAATCAACATAGCCTTCATGATATTTATGTTCATGGTGGATTATATCCTACTCATGCTTGTATTCGGTGTAAATTAATTGTAATGCATGTTTACGACTGTTGTCGCTCTCTCAGTTGGTCGCTTCCCAGTCTTTTGCTAGCCTTCACCTGTACTAAGCGGGAATACTGCTTGTGCATCCAAACTCCTTAAACCCCAAAGTTGTTCCATATGAGTCCACTATACCTACCTATATGCGGTATTTACCTGCCGTTCCAAGTAAATTTGTATGTGCCAAACTCTAAACCTTCAAATAAACATTCTGTTTTGCATGCTCGAATAGCTCATATGTCAACTAGAGCTGCCCTTATCTTCCATGTTAGGCGGGTTATTCTCAAGAGGAGTGGACTCCGCTCCTCATTCATGAGAAAATGGCTGGTATCCGGGATGCCCAGTCCCATGCTTTATGCAAACTAAATCAAAATAACTGCAAACAAAACTCCCCTTGGGACCCGTTGAATGTTGGAGGCACTCGTTGTTTCGAGCAAGCCATGGATTGATGCTTGTGGAGGAAGGGGAGTATAAACTTTACCATTCTGTTTGGGAACCGCCTATAATCTGTTTAGCATGGAAGATATCGTCGTCTTTTAGTTGTTATGTTGACAATGAAAGTATGCCGCTCAAAATATAATTTATCTCTATTTCAAAACCGAGCTCTGGCACCTCTACAAATCCCTGCTTCCCTCTGCGAAGGGCCTATCTATTTACTTTTATGTTGAGTCATCACCCTTCTTATTAAAAGCACCCGCTGGAGAGCACACTGTCGTTTGCATTCATTATTATTGGTTTATATTGGGTATGACTTGACTGGATCTCTTTTACCATGAATTACAATGTTTAGTCAGTCCTTGATCTTTAAAGGTGCTCTGCATTTATGTTTTGCGGTCTCAGAAAGGGCTAGCGAGATACCATTTTGTTATATCATGTTATGATTATTTTGAGAAAGTGTTGTCATCCGAGTTTTATTATTATGGCTCGCTAGCTGATTATGCTATTGATATGAGTAATTGTGAGACCTACGTGTTATTGTGAGTATGGTTAGTTCATAATATTTGCTGAAACTTGAATGCTGCCTTTTCATGTTTACAACAACAAGAGCAAACAGAGTTTGTAAAAGTTTTTCTTTTTCTCTTTCAGTTTGTCAACTGAATTGCTTGAGGACAAGCAATGGTTTAAGATTGGGGGAGTTGATACGTCTCCGTCGTATCTACTTTTCCAAACACTTTTGCCTTTTTTTTGGACTCTAACTTGTATGATTTGAATGGAACTACCCGGACTGACGCTATTTCCAGCAGAATTGCCATGGTGTTGTTTTTTGTGCAGAAAATAAAAGTTCTCGGAATGACCTGAAACTCCATGGAACACCTTAGAAAAAACAATAAAAAATCCTCGCAAAAGATGAAGACCAGGGGGCCCACACCCTGTCCACGAGGGTGGGGGGCGCCCCCCTGGGTGCGCCCCCTACCTCGTGGGCCCCCTGGTGGCCCTTCGACGCCAACTCCAACTCCATATATTGCCTTTTGGGGAGAAAAAAATCAGGGAGAAGAAATCATCGTGTTTTACGATACGGAGCCGCCGCCAAGCCCTAATCTCTCTCGGGAGGGCTGATCTAGAGTCCGTTTGGGGCTCCGAAGAGGGGGATTCGTCGCATCGTCATCATCAACCATCCTCCATCACCAATTTCATGATGCTCACCGCCGTGCGTGAGTAATTGCATCATAGGCTTGCTGGACGGTGATGGGTTGGATGAGATTTATCATGTAATCGAGTTAGTTTTGTTAGGGTTTGATCCCTACTATCCATTATGTTTTGAGATTGATGTTGCTATGACTTTGCTATGCTTAATGCTTGAGTAGGGCCCATGTGCCATGATTTAAGATCTGAACCTATTATGTTTTCATGAATATATGTGTGTTCTTGATCCTATCTTGCAAGTCTATAGTCACCTACTATGTGTTATGATCCGGCAACCCCGAAGTGACAATAATCGGGACCACTCCCGGTGATGACCATAGTTTGAGGAGTTCATGTATTCACTATGTGTTAATGCTTTGTTCCGGTTCTCTATTAAAAGGAGGCCTTAATATCCCTTAGTTTCCAATAGGACCACGTTGCCACGGGAGTGTAGGACAAAAGATGTCATGCAAGTTCTTTTCCATAATCATGTATGACTATATACGGGATACATGCCTACATTACATTGATGAACTGGAGCTAGTTCTGTGTCACCCTATGTTATGACTGTTACATGACGAACCGCATCCGACATAATTATCCATCACTAATCCGGTGCCTACGAGTTTTCCATATACTGGTTCTCTCTTATTTAATTTTCCGTTGCTACTGTTACAATCACTACAAAATACCAAAAACTTTACTTTTGCTGTCTTTACTTTTGTTACCGTTACCACTAGTATCATATTACTTTGCTACTAAACACTTTGCTACAAATACTAAGTTTCCATGTGTGGTTGAATTGACAACTCAGCTGCTAATACTTGAGAATATTCTTTGGCTCCCCTTGTGTCGAATCAATAAATTTGGGTTGAATACTCTACCCTCGAAAACTGTTGTGATCCCCTATACTTGTGGGTTATCATGCCCCCACCCTCGCGGGCCCCTCGAGCATCCACCGCCCTACTTGTTCCTCCTATATATATCCACCTACCCCGAAAACATCCAAGAGCAGCACGAAAAACTATTTTCACCGCCGCAACCTTCTATATCCGCGAGATCCCATCTTGGAACCTTCGTGAGTGCTCCGCCGGAGGGGGAATCAACCATGGAGGGCCTCTACATCATCTCCCAGTCCTCTCTGATGAGTTGTGAGTAGTTTACCACAGACCTTCGGGTCCATAGTTATTAGCTAGATAACTTCTTTTCTCTCTTTGAATTTCAATACAAAGTTCTCCTTGATCTTCTTGGCGATCTATTCGATGTAACTCTTTTGCGTTGTGTTTGTCGAGATCCAATGAATTGTGGGTTTATGATCAAGTTTATCTATGAAACATATTTGAATCTCCTCTGAATTCTTTATGTGTGATTAAGTTATGTTTGCAAGTCTCTTCGAATTATCAGATTTATTTCGCCTACTAGATTGATCTTTCTTGCAATGGGAGAAGTGCTTAGCTTTGGGTTCAATCTTGCAGTGTCCTTTCCCAGTGACAGCAGGGGCAACAAGGCACGTATTGTATTGTTGCCATCAAGGATAAAAAGATGGGGTTTATATCATATTGCATGAGTTTATCCCTCTACATCATGTCATCTTTCTTAATGTGTTACTCTGTTCTTCAATAACTTAATAATCTAGATGCAGGCAGGAGTCGGTCGATGTGTGGAGTAATAGTAGTAGATGAAGAATCGTTTTGATCTACTTGTCACGGACGTGATGCCTATATACATGATCATGCCTAGATAATCTCATAACTATGCGCTTTTCTATCAATTGCTCGACAGTAATTTGTTCACCCACCGTAATACTTATGCTATCTTGAGAGAAGCTACTAGTGAAACCTATGGCCCCCGGGTCTATCTTTTATCATATAAGTTACCATCTACTTTTATTTGCATCTTTACTTTTCCATCTATATCATAAAAATACCAAAAACATTTATCTTATCAAATTATCTCTATCAGATCTCACTTTTGCAAGTGGCCGTGAAGGGATTGACAACCCCTTTATTGCGTTGATTGCGAGGTTCTTGTTTGTTTGTGTAGGTGTGTGGGACTTTTGAGGAGCCTCCTACTGGATTGATACCTTGGTTCTGAAAAACTGAGGGAAATACTTACGCTACTTTGTTGCATCACCATTTCCTCTTCAAGGAAAACCAACGCAAGCTCAAGATGTAGCAGCGTCCGTGGGGGCGCGACGAGCGTGAGATGATGAACCAGCTGGGGTCAGCGACGGAGTGGCGGTGTGGCCTTCCTGTCGCACCGAGAGGTGCAGCAAAGATGCTTATTGCTCGTTCCCCGCCGGGCCGGTGGCGGCATTGGCGGCAGGCGATGGAGAACGACAAGGAGGCCCGCCGACAGGAGCCATCTGGGCGACGCGAGCGGTGAGGGAAGCCTGGTGCTCAGCGCAGGCTCGGCGGGCGTCCGACATGGATGCGACGAAGCGATGGGACGCAGATCAAAGGAAGGAAGATTCCGGCGCACCCCTACCAGGCGCCCCAAATGTCAGATATCGGGTTCCGGCAAAACCCTTAAGGTTCGAACACTAGGGTGCGCACGAAGATCTCCTCCTACCAAATCTTGCTCTCAGCCTTGCTGCGATCCCTAAGCTAGATCGATGAACAACACAAGAGACACAAGATTTATACAGGTTCGGGCCACCGTTGTGGTGTAATACCCTACTCCTGTGTGTGGTTGTGGATTGCCTCTTGGGCTGATGATGAACAGTACACAAGAAGAACAGCCTCGCGAAGAGATGTGTTCTTAGGCTGGTATGGTGTGTGGATGAACTTCACTTGTCTCTTGATGAGATGTGATCCTCTAGATGAGATAAGATGGGGTTAGATCCCCTCCTACTGTGGTGGCTAGCTCTATTTATAGAGGCCCTGGTCCTCTTCCCAAATATTGAGTGGCCATTTTGAAATGGGACAGCTAGTACAAGCTATCCAGACTAAAGGTGGTCTTCGCCTGGCAAAGGTGCTGGTGATGACGCCGTGTTGGGCTCCACGGTGACCTCCGTCCTGCCGTCCTGCCGGTCTTGATCTTGTTGCACCGATATGGAAACCTTTGGTTGATGCCTCGGTACTCCGTGCCTGCGCTTGCCCCCTTTGCACCAAAGAGGAAACGAGGACACTGCGCGGGCTGGCGCCCGCCTTGCGCCTGCCTGGCCTTGATCGCCATGGCTTGCGTCATGGGAACCTCGCGAGGTACCCCTTTCCTTGATCTCTCCGCCTCCTTGCAAGCCTTCTTGGCGAGGCCACTCCTGATGAGGCCTTGTGTCGTCTGCCCCGCAAGGCTTGGCCGTCGCGAGGGTCTTGAGTGTTTGGTTGGTGAAGACGGGCCATACTAGGCCACCGATTGAGCTATGCCGCAGGCCGCGGGCAGGCAAGTCTAGGCACCCCCATTCCCAGAACGCTGATAGTAGCTTAGTGCTCTACATCTACGGGACCGAGACCCTAGGCAGCCTTCAACCGTCGCTGTTGTGCCAGGTCGCGATGCCGTGGTCTATGATAGGAGGTGAGTGGCCCGAGGTCTGGTGAGAGCCCCTGAGGCGCGATGCTCAGGAGGTCCCCCTTGGTGCGTAAGCAGCTCCCGAAGGACTGAAAGGAAAGCATCCTTTCCCCAGCTAGATCACGAGGGTCGTGGCATCGATCGCGAGACTAATGCTATGCGCATGTTTAAGGACTTATCTTTTGATCCACGTTTGTCTTTACACTGCAGTGGCAACCTTCACGCGACGTCTGACCTTGCTTCCAAGGCCGGGGAAATCCTTAAGCAAAGCTCACACTGCTCCCATCTCCTCCGCTCATCTGGTTGCTCTACGTCCTCGGTTCCCGGCTCCTGAGTGCAGCTCAGCCGCCGCTAGTATGCCAAGTCGCGATGCCATGGTCAGGGCCATGGGGTGAGTGCTCGGGGTCCAGCAAGGGCCCCTGAGGCATGATGCTTAGAGGCTCCCCCTTTAAGGCACAAGCGAGTTGGGTGGAAGAAGGAGACGGTTGGCCTCGCATAGGTGCCTTGGAGGGATCGTGACCCGCCGCACTGGGTCCTAAGATTCCTGAAGGTTAGCTGGAGGAAGGAAGCATGGTATATAACAGTGCTTGCTGACCTGCCCGCGATCCTTCTGTGAGAAGGTGAAGGCACTGAGGATCTGGTGAGGTGACGTGTGTGGAGCTGGCCGCGAGCCAGTAGAGCTCGGTCTCTCAGTTTTTTCAGCGCCATAGGGACGGACCCATGCACGGGTGCCATGCCAACAACCCTTACGCTGGGATGCACTCAAGGCGGGTTAGCAGCGCACAGGGGCCGCACTGGCAGCCTTGCGAATAACGGGGCATTGGATATGATGCCGATTATAGCATAATGCAGCTCATAAAAATGGCAAAATGAGTTATGATAGATGCGCAAAACGATACACGCTGCGGGGCGGACCTAGATAACTTGAGGATAATTCAGCCCAAGGGGCTCCCTCAACTGAACGAACTAAAAAGTCACCTGGCACTGTTGGGGTAGAAGTGTTGAAGTAGCTGAAGATGCGCACCGCAGAAGTCGCTCCTCATGAGCCAGCAGGCTCCTAAGCCTCGAGGTGCTCCGAAGGCTCCGGCTCCTCCTCCATCATGACTGCCTGGCCCCTAGCCTCCTTTAATGCCATGATGCCATGCATGCATCGCTAGAGCAAGGCAGTTGTGCCCGGCAGGCCAAAAGGCATGCAGACATAGCTGGGGGGCGTCCTCCACACCAGTCGACGCTGGATCGCCAAAGGAGCTCCTGAGAAGCAACTCTATTGATGCCCGCGATGTTGACGCAGACGTGCAGCTTGCGGCCCGTGTCCAGAGCAGCAGTTGCGTTAAGTGGTGCGGGTTGTTGCTTGCCTCGCATGGCTCGCACCTCGTGAAGATCTTCTATTACCCTGATGATGAACTTCTATGCACTTAGTGCTTCGTGCCCTGCGCCTTGCTTCTAGAAGCACACGTTGAAGCATGCCTGCACATGGTGCCCGAACGCTTCCCTCATAACATTGGCCAGGTCGGAGGCCCTCTAGAGAAGAACCCACGAGGCCAACCTAAGGGGGGCCCCGGGCGCGCCTTCTTATGCGAGAGGGAAAGGCGCCCCAACAGGGGTCGAGGGGCCCGAGTCACGACCATTAGCCATGCCAGCCTCTTGAGCGCCCTTGAGGAGGAGCTGCTTCTTATTCTCGGGGGTAGCCTCAGGGGGGAGCACGGCACCCTCACCGTCTGAGTCCTCGACCGTTGCAGCCTGGTAGGTGCGCTCGAGGGAGCACACGACATCTTTCTTATTGTAGGTGACTATGATGATGCCGCCGCTTCCTGGCATCTTGAGAACGTTGTAGCTGTGGTGCGTAGCTGCCATGAACTTGGTGAGAGCTGGGTACCCGAGGATGGCATTTTACGGTAGGCGAATGTGAGTGACCTCGAAGTCGATGAGCTCGGTATGGTAGTTTCCGCGCTTGCCAAAGATGACGGGGAGGCGAATCTGCCCGATTTGGTGCGTGGAGCCGTCAGTCACCCCTGAGAATGGCTTGGTGGGTTGAAGCTGGTCATATGGGACCTGAAACCTGTCAAATGTCTCGGCGGAGAGAACATTGAGCCCAGCACCGCCATCGATGAGTGTCTTGGTGACGAGAACATTGCTGATGGTAGGTGAGAAGAGCATGGGGAGCGTGCTTGAGGTGGCCGCGCACTTGGACCACCTGAGCAGGCGCGATGCCTCAAGCTTGGGGAGGGCCGCGTTCACCTCACGAGCGAACTTCTTGAAGATGGGAGGCTAGTGCCTGAGCACCCCCCAGATGAAGGCGATAGCACGAGGCTCTTGGAAGCCCCCAGCCCCATCATCCTGGTAGTGGTCGTCGTTCCTTCTTGGTTGTGGCGGCAGCGGAGGGAGGCTAGAGTTGCCCTGAGGACGGTCCTCGTGGGGCTGATCCTGCCACGGACCGTCACGAGGCTGGTCTTGCCAGCGATCTTCACGAAGCTGATCGCGCCAACCCTGACGAGGGCCATGATCATCCCAGCAGCGCCGCCGTGACCCCCTCTACGGCCGTAGCCATGTTCGTTGCGCTTAGGGCGTTGGCCAAGGCGCCTATCGCAGATAGCGCTCTGCTCTTGGTAGTCGTTTGTGTTGTGGATCTGCAGGTTGTGGAAGACACAGAATAGGCGGTTGCCCTTGGAGGACTTAGAGTGATCATAGCTGCGCTTCATGTCAGGTTCGGCCGCGAGCACCACGGGCCCTTGCGCTTCACGTCCTTCGGCACGGCCTTCTTGTCTTCAGGATCAGCTTTAGGGAGCTCGAGGAGCGAGAGGTGACCTTCTTCTGCCCTTGCGCACCGGGTCGCCATGTTGAACATCTCCACAGCGAAGCACGGGTCCTCATGTATGGCGAGCTCCTCCTTCATCTTGACTCTCAGACGCCATCAGTAAATGTTGAGATGATGGCTTCGTCCGACACCTTGGGGATCTTGAGGTGAACGTTGGTGAAGTGCTGGATGTACTTATGCAAGGTCTCTCCTGGTTGTTGCTAGATTCTTCGCAAGTCGCCAGCTGCGGGAGCACGGTCGCGGGTGCCATGGAAGCTGGCGATGAAGCGCGCGCGCAGCTCATACTAGGAGGAGAACAACCCCGCCGGGAGGTTTGGGAGCCACGAGCGTGCGCCATCCTTGAGAGCCATGGGGAACCAGTTCGCCATGACCTTCTCATCACCACTTGTTACCTCGATGCTCAACTCGTAAAGATGAAGGTACTCGGCCAGGTCGGGAGTGTCGTTGTAGCGCGGAGGCAGATCTAGCTGGATCTTGTCGGGCCAGACGACGCGACGAAGCTCTGGAGTGAACGCTCGGCATCCCGCCTTAGCCACGAGGGCTCGCCTTGGAGGAGGACCCTGGTCTTGACGCCCGTGTGCAACCACCTAAGGCTGCACGCGGTCTTGGCGCATAGGTGCAGGAGGAGCTGGGAGCGCACACGCCTCTCCCTGAGGCCGCTGCACAACCCAGCAACTTTCTTCATCGCGCGCGGGCAGCTTGCGCGGCTGGTCATGCTGGGGGCCCTCATGCGTCAGCTTGGTGACGTCGCCTTGCCGGAGAGGAGGAGGAGGTGTGACGTGAGCTATATCGACCACCTGGTGCTGCGGGGGAGGGAGCGAACGAGACAGTGCAGAAGCCTCTCCAGCAGCTGACGAGCTCGATGGTGCGGTCTAGCCAATCCTCGTAGAGCTCATCGGCCAGACCGTAGCGCAGAAGCTCACGCACCATGAGAAGTGCCGACTATGTGGTCACCGGCGCGCGGCGGGCGTGGGAAGATGAAGCAGTGGTCAGGTCAGTGATGGAGTGGCGGTGCGGCCGTCCCGTCGCACGGAGGGTGGCAGCGACGAATCCTGCTGCTCGTGGGATGCAGGGCTAGTGGTAGCGTTGGCCACGGGCGACGAGGTGTGGCGAGGAGCATAGTTGCCCGTAGGCGCCGCCTGGGCGACACGCATGGCAAGGGCTGCTGGGCCCTCGGCACAAACACGACGAGCATCCACCATGAGTACAGGGGAGAGGGTGAAACAACTAGTGGAAGAGAGGCTTCGACACGCCCCCAACCTGGCACGCTAAATGTCAGATTCCCGGCTCCACAGACCCAAGAGAGGTTCAAACTCAGGGGCGTGTGCGAAGAAATCAACCTCTCAATCCAATCGACCTGCTACTCTCACGACCTAGCTCGATGAACATGACAGAGAAAGACACAACAATTTACCCAGGTCCGAGCCACCTTGCGGTGTAATACCCTACTACTGCTTTGTGGTGGATTAGCCTCGCGAGGGGCTGAGGAAGAACTAGTACAAGTGGAAGAACAGCCTTAGGAGGCGTGTTCTTGCGATGAACTATTGGTGGTTCAAAGAGCTGATCACCTAATGAGTCGATCCTTCTCCATGGTGGTGGCTCGACTATATTTATAGTTGCCTTGGTCCCACTATGGTCGAATTTAGGCGGGAAGGGATCCCACTATGGTCGAATTTGAAAGGGGACAAGAAGTACATCTGATCCTGATGAAAGGTGGTCTTTGACCTCAAAGCCTATGAGCGTGATGTTGTAGTCGGCTCGACGACGATAACCCTCCTGCCGTTCTGGCGGTCTTGGTCTCGTTGCATGCAAATGACAACCTTTGGCTGATTCCTTGGGGCTCCACACCTGCGCTTGCCTCCTTTGCACCAAAGAGAAAACCTGCTGCTTTGTGCCCGCTGACGCGCGCCTAGTCTTGGTCGTCATGGCTGATGTCACTCTAGCCTCGTGAGACTGGGTCTTGCATAGAAATCTCCGCTCTGCTCAGGAGGCCGCCTTAGGAGGCCGCTCCCTTGGGTAGATCTTGATGTCGCCTGCCTCGCAAGGCTTGGCCCCTCGCGAGGGTCTTGTCTTGCCATAGTCGAAGCTGGGCCGTACCAGGCCATCGATGAAGCCACATCGTGGGCCACTGGCAGGCAGGTCTGGGTACCCTGGTACCCAGAATGTGATAGTGGAAGCATAGCTTCATTATCCTCGACAATACCACATCTAATCATGCCAGTTTGGAATTCCTGATAATATACATCTATAGAATTTTTTCCTTGTCTTAAGCACTGCAATTTTTGAAGTAATTCACGGTGATAATTTGGTGGAACCCAACGAGTAGCATAGCAGTTTTCAAAGCAGCCCAAGTAGCTGAATAGGATATAATCTACAATGTTCAGACCACCAAATACATGCAAAACTAGTGAATGCACAAACAGAAGCAGCAACACGTCTATCCTCGGGATATTGTAAGCATGTAAAGTGTTGTTCAGTTTCTGACTCCCAAGTAAGATAATATCAGGAATGTATCTACCCTCAAATGGCGAGATATTCCACTTCAGTTTAGAGATGTGGTGATGATCTCGTACCTGAGGGGGTGCTGCAGCCCTACGATTGCGATTATATGCATGAGGACAACCTAGTGGTGGTGGTGCTGGTGGTTGCACATAGTTCTGATTTTGATCAGCATCATCCTCGTAACAGTCCTCGTCGGCAGTAGCAGCTATAGAAGCATCAATAGTAGGTGCAGCGCCACCAGAAGTTCGGTCGGGCTCAATGGGAACGCGTTGCGCTAGTTTTGCTGGATCGCAACGTGGAGGTGGTTGTTCTTGATGTTGTTGCAATGGTGCAGCAGAGGCAGCTGTTGGTTGTGGTAGACGCGTGAGTACTTCATCAAACTTGGCGTCCTACTTTGTGTCAATTGTCTTCTCAATGTCATCAATCCTCTCGAGTGCTTTCCAAAATTGGCCATCACGCCTTCCACCTATTGACCCAACATTTGCTGAAATTTATCATGAAGCTCCTTCTTCATCATGTTCTCCGAGTCAATCTCTCTAGCTTGTGATCCTGCCATGGTTAGGAACAATAGGAACACACAAGAATATGATCCTACAGACTAATAGAAAGTGGTGGTGGTGGGGTGTCACAAATACGTCAAGCAAATCTCAAATTCTTACCAGTTCTTACCCAGGAGCAGGTGGTGCCCAGCAACCGTTGTAGTCAAAACTCTCAAAGCTTGGATAGAATGATTGCTACGTGGTGTCAAACGCACGATGTAGATGTATGTGGAGCTAGGAAGGCTTATGATATGATAGCAAAAATGTCAGCAATACTCAATTCAGAGATGCAAAGTTGAATAAAGGCTCAACAACGGTACTGTGCCGGTCCTAGGCTAGACCGTTCTAGAGACGCAAGCCTAGAACACTAACAGAATCACGATGCTCCACGTAAACAAGGAAGGAGCACACTCTGAAATTTTTTATTTTTCTTTTTTGCCTCTTTTTTGCGCCGCAACATTTTTTTTCCAACAAAGTCTATAAATGATCTAAAAACTGCCAAGCCAGTATTTTCCAGACTTTGTTTTTTTTAACTGGAACTTTTTTTCTTCTGCGGGCAGTAGGGAAGTTGGGAAGTTCAACTTGGTCACGACTCGGAGTATGGCGTGACCTGGAAAATTGAAAACAAAGAAACAAAGACTGGACATTTACTAGGACTGGTGGCGGAGATGAATCTGGTTGAACTCAGACTGGTGGCGGATATATATATGGCGGTGGAACACGGACTCGTGGCGAATCTGTGATGGAGGTGTACTCGGATTAGTGTGATGGTAGCGGATATGTGGTATATGGCAGCAGTGATGACGATGGTGGTATATGGCAGCGGTGATGCATATGGTGCGGTGGCGGTGTGACAACCGGTGAACATAACTCGAAACTCTAAAAGACTAGACACTAAGACCAGAAACTAGACACAACAATGCAACTACAAATTCAACAAAGCAAAACCCTAAAAAGATTATGCAAAGGCTCGGATTGGTTCAGGTATGATGAACTAACCCTAAATATATATTTTTGTCTTTTTCGTGGACTATAGGTATGAAAAACAGACTTTATCTAAACTATGAAAAACTGGAAAATCTCAACGAGCAACCTGGAAATTTGATGCCACTTGATAGAGGCAAAGGTGTCCTGATGTTTTTATGAGATAGCTAATGTTTTTGCGGGAGTCAACTTTGACGATCCGACTACGAACGTGCGAAGAGGCCGCGCCTTAGCAATCGCTAAACCAACTTCCGAGGGGTTATTTACCACGCCGGAGCATTATCAGCCTGACCACGAGGGTCTATTTCCTGCGATAAAATGAAGAACAAGCAAGAAACAAAGATTGCAATCTGGATATTGCGAATATAAGAGGAAAGCCTTATTGATGAAACTGGGGTTATGCGACGTCTTGGCCTAGTTGTTGAACACAAATGAAGTACGCAAAGTCGCAGCTATGGCGAACTTTAATATAAACAAAACTCAAAGTCTAAACGATGCCTTAAGGGCTGTATATATGGAGGAAGAGGGGATTTCATGGCCCCTTGGAGGAGGGTACCAAAACCAACCCTAGCTCTGTTTCCCCCATACATACGGACTATAAAAACATCCTATACTTCTGTATTTCAAAATTATGTGGGCCTAACCCAATAATAAGATGACGTAGCACCTATAATTGCCTCTGGATGAAATTTATGAAGTGCATCTTGTCTATTTCGTCCAGGGCTTCATTCACTCATTATGGTGGCTTCAAAGTCCTGAAATCATTACTTGTAACTCCGTTCTTGTTCCCCTTGGGCATGCCATCATCTCCATGCTTGATCTTGCTACAATGCTCATCCTTCTTGTCCAAGATAGGCCCTTCATTTGTAAGCAAGACAAATGTATCCAATTTAGGCAACATCGTATTCTCATGAACTTTAGAATTGTTACCAATAAACAAAAGTACCTTGTAATTTAATTGGCGTGCGTGAGATCTAGTAGTTGGTCCAGTATGTATAGCACCAGGGGTTGTGGGTCAAACAATGGTATTAATGTCCTCATCATGATGTTCCCTTTGCTGCGCCATACTTACAAAACCCTGTATGCATCGGTATCCTCCCGAGTCATCACCATGCTCACTCTACCATTGCTCCCATTACCAGTTTTGTTCTTCTTTCTCGTTGACGCATTCCGGCATCGCTGTGACGTAGTCACCTATGTATGGCCAGAAGATGATTTATGCCGTCACACCCAAAGGGCCCAAAGAATATCTTTCCATCTTCAGAGTAGCAAATCCCACTCTTTAGTTGTCCGGTCACTTGTCAAGCTTTCGGGTGTGCCTGAAAGTTGTCGTTATGATCACCTTGTCATAGATGACGTTTGAGCAACCCCAAAGCTCACCTCTGGTAGGAAGTGACCTGAGACACTCTCATGGTCTGAGGAAGTATAATATAAGAACACTCTATGTTATAAAAGATGATTTTAGACGGTATAATCACATAGTATAATAGACAAGTGTTGGGTCGATTCAGTTTGATGGTTCTCCTCATGTCATACCCTCAATGTTGCTTTAGGACTATCGTTGCACTTAACGACATACTAAGATCCACTAAACATCATCACCAACAACATTTGAGCGAGTCTTAGAGGTGAGACTGGGAACCTATTGTTTACCATTTATCATTTCACACGTGCATATGAGTTTTCCACGGAATCACACATTCTAGGATCATTGCAGTTATAACATGAAATATAAACTCTTAACTATGAATATGGAAATATAATAATACAATATTGTTTCCTCTAGGGCATATTTTTAACAGTTTTTGATAAACCTGGTGAAACGCTTGCAAGGCCTTGTGGCCAGGTGGTAGTGGTAGACAAGGACGTCATGGCACACACACAACTTGGCGACGACAACCTTCTGATCATGCCCGGCACGACCGTCGTTGAACTCCAAGTTGAAGCCGACCACTTGGTACTTGTCCTTAGCAAGCAACTACTCCATAGTTTGGAGGGAGCTCTCCATTGAGACCGGCTCATTCGTGTACACTACCGAGAGGTCCTTCCCCTCACGTGGGTGTCCACTACATGACACGGGGTGAAATGCCGCCCGTTGTCATTGTCAGCCGTTGAGAGCGCCATGCGTCAGCAACCTTGTGCGCTACATCGAATTCTTGCAGGAGGAGGAGCAGCGCATGGTCAAGGACGCAAAGAGTGTTACCACCGCTATGGCCACATCACGCGCCGCCGCAAAGCCGCAAAATAAGGAGATCTACGAGGTCCTGTCGCTTCGAGAGGGGTCACCTGGAGCCGTAGAGGGACTACGAGGTGAGCATCGCTAAAGGTGAAGTAGTGGCAGACTCCGGATTCTAGTTCTATAGCTCATCGGTAGGCTCCTCCTCTACCTCGTACTGAGGTCGCTCGGCATAGGAGAGGCTGCTGGAAGTAGTACAAACACCCTTTGTAGTAGTTGTATTTAGGGGCTATTTTGTTCAGTTCATCTGACTATAGATATGGTTGAACTGTACTACATACTTAAAATTAACAAGTATATATAGTTGAACTATCTATTTCTGTACGAGGTTGGCAACAATTGGAGAAAAGTTTTTTGTCTTAGCTGTCGAGTTGAATTGTTTGTATAAAGAACGTTTGCTTAATTAATCTATGAATGGAATATGTGCTTACTGAAGTTTTAGTTGCAAAATTGGATAGTGCTAGTAATTTTTAGCTGCAAATTTTGACAAATGGCAGTGTTACAAGGTTGACAAATGGAAATGTTACAAAATCGACAAATACTAATGTGTCGTGGTATAACACTGCCACCTATGGGGCCATCGGCCCCTTGTGGTTCACCAAGGCGGAAGAACACATTGCACAAAGAGCGGAGAGCGTAGAACATCACGATGGCGATGAAACGAGCTGTTTTTACCCAGGTTTGGGCTGCCGCGAGGCTTAAAAGCATACTCATGCTTTGGTGGATTGGTGAAACGACCATGGTGGAGACGCATTGCTCTAGTTCAGCATGGTCGCTTCGGGACGAGAGCAGCTACGCGCTTATTAGTGTACAAAGGTCCCGATGCTCTCTAAGGTTGCCACAGCCGTCATTTTATAGGTCAAGGGTCACCACAATGGCCAAGTTGTCATTATGCACTGATCAGACAACAATAAATGCTATCATACCTAACACTGCAGACAGGGCAGGGCGCATTAAATGCACCGCTTAGTGTCACGTCGTGGGAATAGCCCGACAAGCCTTGCCACGCCACTTTTAGCTATCGCTCGCCCTGTCGGCCTGACACGCTTCAGGACAGGTGTCATGCAGGGTGGATCTTCTCCTCAAATGCCCGCAACGTGCCAGAGGACAGCCACTTAATCACTTGGGGGCTCGACACCACACTTATAAGTGACCTGGGTCGCTATGAGGTGGAGCGGTGGTGTCTTGGCTGGGTATCTGCCCTCGGTGTCCCTGGCAAGCCTGTTGGGGGAGTCTTGGGACTGTCCTTTGGTGTGGCCTTGACCTGATCGGGCTCACCTGCCCGGCAAGGGAGGTTTTTCTTTGGTGAGATCTTGCTCCTTTGGCTTGTTTTGGTCTTCTTGATCCGCCCTTTGATTCCTCAAAGAGCTATCTCCTCTGCTTAGCCTTGTCTTAGATGCTGTAAACTTGCCCTCGAGCCTGTATACACTCTGGGCAACATACTCCAGAGTTTGTTGCACTGACATGATGTTTCTAGTTTGACAAATGGCAATATACCCAATATGACAGATGCAAATCTTGCCAAATTCTCTGTACGTGGTTCCACACGAGTAATCATAAAAAACCGTTTGCGATGAAGGGATGTACAACCTGCATGCCATATTTTCTCTTGGCTTAGTGGCGAAGGAACCATAGCTCTCACTTTGCATACGGTAGTCAATCTGAACTGTTTGCGATGAAGAGATGCACAAATCTAGCACGTCAAATTTTCCCTTGGCTTACTCGGGAAGGACCATAACTCTCGCTTTGCATATGTGTGTTCTATATAAAACATTTGCGATGAAGAGATGGACAAATCATGCATGGCAAATTTTCCATTGGCTTAATGGGGAAGATCTCGGTTTGCTTATGGGTGTTCTATCTAAAACGTTTGCAATGAGTGGTTTAAATTTAAAAAACATTGACGTTTAAAAAAAGCGTTTGATAAGTCTATACATTCAGAGAGTAAACGCAAGTTTTTCAAACCATAGGTTTCATTCAATCACACTGTGACATTACATTCATCTGATCGAGATACAATATTAAACCCAAAAAAACTAATTGTGGCGGCAGCAGAGGCGGCATGCCGCGCTGGTCTTGTCGTCCTCCGAGACACCATTGTTCAAGTCTTCAAGCCAGCCCAGAAAGTGCTTGACTTGGAAATCAAAGACAATGTCGTTGTGCAATCGACGGGCAGGCTGCAGGATGATGGCGTCTCATGGCGCTGCGAGGTAGCAGTCGACCGCGGCATCCCATGACGCTGAGTGGAGCGCGCGCACGGGCATGGGCACGGTGGGTGCAGGCAAACACATGGGGGTAGGCATCGCGGTGGGTGCACGGGCGACACTACAAAAAAATACACTTTCGTGATGATATGTGTTTGTCATAGTAGGGCACGTTTTTTGTCATGCATGTACATCCATGACGATTTTATGAAAAAATCAAGATAGTCATACCTGTGCTGTCGTAGAAGTGTTCCATGACATTACCAAAATTATCATCACGGAAGTGTCCACTTCCATGATGATAAATCGCGTGTCACAGAAGTGCATCCACCATAATGGGACGCCGTTAAGCTATCAGGTCCGGTTTTGGATCCGATAACATGTTAACAGCCCGAACCAATGGGAAATTTCCACGTGTAAAATTCGGATTGGCCGGAGGAAACACGTGTCAGCTCATCAGTGGGTCAGATAGGCGCCTATGATATGTCGACACATGCGATGGCCCACCACTAGCCCATTTAGCTTACAAAGGTCGGCCCGTTTGACTTGGTCAAAAGTTAGCGGGCTGGCCCATGAAAAGCCTGTTAACAGTCTCTTTGCAAATAGCCATTTTACGGGCCGGTAACTCACGACCCGTTAGGGCCTAACCAAAATCGGCCCAACAATGTCATGTGGGCCGTCAAATTTAAAACTAGCCCGTTTGACTTTCATCCCATGTATGGCCGTCTTTCGACCCATATGAGGCCTTCGTATCTTTAGGCCCTTTAGAGGCCCACGGTGACTCTAGCCCATAATGAATAGTAAATTTTTTTTGTACCCGTCAACGGCCCATGATTCACATGGGTCGTTTCCAGCCCGTGTTAGCTTTCGACCTATTGACGGCCCATAAGTTCTTGGGCTCCTTGCCCGCCCTCGATTTCTTCTGGCCCGTTAATGGAATGTACCCCTAATGGGCCAAATTCGGCGCATGGCAAGAGTCAGCCGTTTGCTGGCCTGTTAACCTGTTGCATTGTTTCCAGCACTTCCTATATTCTAGCCCATTAACGACCCGTTATGCCTGTGACGGAATTAAGCCTTTGCTATCCTCCGGCCTGTTACCGGCCCGTTACCATGCTGGGCCGATACGAATTACGCCCGTTTACGTCCCATGTAGACCCATTTATCCGATGGTCCAAGGCCCTGTTGGAGGCCCATTTATCGACGGCCCATAGGAGACCCATGGATCCTACGGCCCGTAGCAGGGTCAAGGTTACCACGGTCCGTATATGGCCGATGTGTCAGGACCCTGACTCAATGCCACACCGATATAGCATGTAGCACCTCATATCACCTTGCGGCCTCACGCATGGTATTCCCATGGGTGTCGCCTTACCTTGACCGGGACCGTTTGCGCCTTTTGGCACACGTATATGATAGTGTCGCTATCATCCATATGACAAGGAGCCCGGGCTGACATGGCTAGTCGTGAACCCAAACTGGAACTAACTTACAGGGACAGGCATACGTGACCCAGCAACGAATTTGTCGGTCATCAACGAGTGAATCTGGGCTGTAGCAACTGGGCTAGCAGGACTCGGGTAAACCGGGTTGTAGCAGGTTAACAGGACTCCGGTAGTCATCGTGTAACATTTCCCCGTAGGGACAGACACAGGAACGAAGAAGGACACATCCCGGCCAGCCTAAGTGTTCCAGAGCAGTAGCAAGCTCCCAGGGCTCAGTGGAAGCACTAGGATACATTTCCCGGTCAGAGAGGCTAGCAATGATAAACAACTTGAAAGTCAGATCCCACACATACCTAGCATTTCAATCATACACACAATATGCTCGATATGTGTACATACAACATGGCATCACAGCATGACTCTTCAAATCAAGTACTTTGTTTAAATGCTCAGAGAGCTATACATGTCATACACACAAGTACGGGTCACACGACCCAGCATTCAAGTCATACAAACATACAAGCCAACAGCAGAAGTAACATGTCTGAGAACAGACATCTAGAAAATAAAAGGGGCTTGAGAAAGCCTGGCTATCCTACACGGTCCATCGTGAGCTTAGGATCACCACCTGGGCTTCAGCCTACTCGTCGACATCAACGTCTATGAAGAACCCATCAGAAGGGTGCAACATCTTTTGTAAAACATAAATTAAGCAAACATGAGTACAAATGTACTCACCAAGACATACATCAGATCCTACATACATGCACATTATCAAGAAGGGTTAGTGGGGTTATTGCAGCAAGCCAGCTTTAACTCTTGGCTAAGCTATCTTACGAGACTCCAACTTGTAATTGTTTTGCGCACTCGAGTCCACTACACACCACTTCAATACACTACCGAGGATCCACCTCCGTCATCCTATGGAAGAGCCATCCTCGGCACTCACGCTTATCTTGAGGCTTTTAGTAGTATCCATTTACTTGTCTATGAACTGTATAGGCAACCAAGTAGTCCTTTACCGCGGACGCGGCTATTCGAATATATGATGTTAACCCTTCAGGTGTGTGCTTCTTCATACATGTTTCCACCACTTAGCATCTGCACATGACATGTGCTCGGCAGACTTCAAGTGAAAGTCAACGTGGGTGTAGACCACGACCTACATAAGCACCTAAGTCTCTAGTCCAGGTTTATCGCCTATTCAGGTTCCATCCGCATGGAGTCCGGCCGAGGTTTCCACATACGGCCCGGAACAATGTGTACAGGGTTTCGAGACACCTAACGGGTGCCCGGCGTACCCGGCCACGTACCTACCGCATCACAGCCCACCCCGAGGGTCAGCGCTGCCCACGGCCTACAGTAAGCTACAAACACCAGAAACTACTTCCAACTCCTGGACAGAGGACTAGGGTGGATAAGAAGTCGAGCGTGTCAATTAAGGATCCTAATGTATTGTAGTAGCTGATTCTTAAATCACACATACAGATCTCAGTGCTTAAGGACGGTTCCAATGAAACAACCCACCATGTACTCCTACATGTTCTCTCATCAATACCTTTACCAAATCGTGTTCAATACACCACTCTCATTACCGACATGATCATTTCACTCTAGCCAGTCACCCAGATGAACCAGACCTGACACAACTCTAAGCATAGCAGGCATAGCAAGGTAGGAAACACATACACATGGCTCAATCAACTCTTACACATGCTAGTGGGTTTCATCTAGTTACTGTGGCAATGACAGGTCATGCAGAGGAAATGGGTTCAACTACCGTAGCACACAGCAATTTGAATCACATTGTCTTAAATGCAGTAAAGGACAGCAGGAGTGAGAACATGGGATTGTAATGATATGATCAAATGGTTGGTTGCTTGCCTTGTGGGTCCGTAGACAGGTATTGCTCCTCGTTTGGATACTCGCGATACTCTTCCAGGGCAGAACCTGCCGCAGAGAGCACCAATATACAATCAACACCAAATAATGTGCAACAATATGATGCATGCATGAGACATGGCAAAATGAGTGTATTGGGTTAATGCAACTATGACGAGATGAGTTTGAGCCATTTTGAACCAAGATTCCAATTGCAAACCCATATATGATCTTAAATAGTGGTTTATCATGTTTTGCACTAAACAACAAGTTAACTTGTTTAAACATGCATGAAACCAGTACAGATGGATAGATTGGATTTTTCTGATCATTTTTCAAATATAACACTTTGCATTTGGAGCTACAGATTAATTTCTATCAATTTTTGAAGTTTGTAACAATTGCTGGAATTTTTTGAATAACTTTAAATCCAGAAAATTCTTTAATGCATCACGGTGATGTCACTAGGTCAACGGGGCCGGTCCAGGTCAAACTTCCTAGTGGGTCCCGCGTGTCAATGGTTAAACTAACTAAATTTACTTAGCCCTAACCTAGGTAAATTAGCAGGGTTGGGCCCCACTTGTCATAGACCCAGGGGAGGTCAAACCCCTGGTCAAACCGGGCCTAACCACCAGTGTTTAGCCACCGTTAGCAGCAGACACGGTGGAGGGTGCGGGTTTCGCGCTCTGGCGAACAAAAGGATGCCGGAGGCCATCTACGTGAAGCTAGGGACGAGGCGCATCCAGTGGTGGCGGTGGTTGGGCTCGGGGTGGCCAGAAACGTCGCTGGCAATGACCTTGGAAGCTGCTAAAGCTTGGGTGAGCTCGGGGTCGTTGCTACGACGAGTGAGGCAGCGCGGGGTTAGCACCTACGTGCTCTACACGGTGCGGTGAGCAAGGTGGACAAGTCAGCCGGGCCGTTGCATGGCCGGAGACACGTCGGCCGCGAGCACAGGCGGCGGTGGGTGCGGGTGAGCTCATTGCGGTCACTACAGCGTGCTAGGAAGAGAACGGAGAGGGGGGAGATGGTCAGAAGCTCATAGCGGTCCCAACGAGCGGGTCAGCGAGGTCGGGGAAGAGCTGGAGCGGTCGGGGCGGCGATGGGGATCTCCGGCGACAGGCGGTGAAGGCGAGGTCGGGAAGGCGTCTCCGAGGCGTGCGAGCGCTCGGGGCTTGGATGGCTCGGTGAAGCGGACAATGGCGGAGCTACTGGACATGGCGGGGCGACGAGGAGGCAATGGTGGCTGCGGCATTACGACAGCGCGAGCACGACTGCGTCGGCCATGGCGAAGAAAGGGCGAGATAGAGGGCAGGGGGAAAGTGAGGTGTCCAGGGGCTCGGGGCAGCACCGAGAAGGCCCTTCGAGGCGCTGTGCTGACGCTGGCGAGGGCAGGCATGCAGGGAGGTGGTGTGGCGAGCTCGGCGGCGTCGTGGTGTCCCTCCTCTGCCTACTGGCAGAGGTGGATGGTGACTGGCACGGGCCAGGTGAGCCGACCTAGCCAGGTAAGTGGCCTCTGGCCTTTCTCTCTCTCTCTCTCTCTCTCCCTCTCTCTCTCTCTTTCTCTCTCTCTTTCTCTCTCTCTCTCTCTCTCTTATTTTAGTTTCCGTTTTATTTTATTTCTGTCATTTTTTTGCTTTTTCTAAAAATATCTAGACAACTTCAAAAATCGCCAAACTGCACATGGCCACTGTTTGGAATATATCCAACATGGAACATTTTAGTTTGGGATTATTTGAGCCTTTGAAATATTTTATAGTATTTAAATGACCAAATTCAAATAGCTAACGATATAATCCAGTGAACTTAGGATGACCTAGAAATTTGTGCACCATTTTTGTCAGATGTTTAAGACCAAGGCAAAGAGGATGAACATTTTAGAAGGGTATTTTAGGTTCATTGAAAATATTTTTAGTAATCCCTAGTTGGTTTCAGGGGGTGCTGGGGGTTCTGTTATCCCCATTTCAAGTTTCTGATGAAAGATAAATATGAGCAAGCAATCTAATGCATGAACTAGCTAGGGTATGACAACTCACCACCACTCAAAAAAATCTCGTCCCGAGATTTAGGATCCTTCGGAAAGAAAGCGGGATACTCGAGTCGAAGACGATCCTCCCTTTCCCAAGTTGCTTCTTTCTCAGAATAGTGCGACCATTGAACCTAGAGAAACTTGATGTTATGGCGTCGAGTGGTACGCTTGGCTTGATCGAGGATACGAACGGGGTATTCTCGATATGTGAGATTATCTTGGAGATGAAGCGTTTCGTGGTCCACTCCACGGATAGGATCTGAGAAGCAATGCCTGAGTTGAGAAATGTGGAAGACATCATGGACTCTAGAGAGGTGCGGAGGTAGTTCCAATTGGTAGGCAACTTCTCCTTGTTTGGCAAGAATGCGAAAGGGTCCAATGTAGTGAGGAGCCAATTTGCCTTTGATACCAAAGCGATGGGTTCCCTTCAGAGGAGTAACCCTAAGGTAAGCCTTCTCGTCAACCTCAAAAGTCATTGCCTTATGTTTACGATCATATTGGCTCTTTTGACGAGATTGGGCTATTTTCAACTTTTCACGAACAATGCGAACTTGCTCTTCTGCTTCCTGGATCATATCCGGGCAAAAGAATTGTCTTTCCCTGGTTTCCGAACAGTTAAGAGGCGTTCGACACCTTCATCCGTAGAGAACTTCAAAAAGGGGCTTTCCCCAAGCTAGATTGATAGCTGTTGTTATAAGCAAATTCAGCAAATGGAAGGCATTTCTCCCAATCCATTACCAATGAGATAACAAAAGCTCGAAGCATGTCTTCTAGAATCTGGTTGACACGTTCTACTTGACCACTTGACTGATGGTCAAAGGTGGTGCTAAAGGAAAGACGGGTTCCCATAGCATTTTCGAAACTTTCCCAAAATCGAGAGGTGAAGAGACTACCTTGATCCGATTTAATTTCCAATGTAATACCATGGAGAGACACTATTCGGGAGATATACAAGTCTGCTAGCTGGCTAGCGGTTATACTCTCGCGAACAGGCAGGAAATGGGCCACTTTGGAAAGACGATCGATAACGACGAAGATAGCGTTATTCCCTCTTTTGGTCCAGGGAAAACTGGTAATGAAATCCATACCAAATTTATCCCATTTCCATTCAGGAATAGCAAAAGGTTGAAGGGTGCCAGCAGGCCATTGATGCTCTGCTTTTACAAGACGACAGATGTCACAGTTAGCAACAAATTGAGCAATGTCTCTCTTCATCCTAGTCCAAAAGAACCTCTGGCGTAGGTCCTGATATATCTTAGTACCACTGGGATGAATGGTGAGAGGAGATTCACGAGCTTCCTTAAGGATCAACTGCCGGAGTTGCCGCTTCTTGGGAACCACTAAGCGGTTTCCGAAGTACACGACACCTTGATCATTCACAGAGAAACACATAGCAACTCCGCTAGCAATGTTCTCCTTGATCTATGATATCCCCTTGTCTTACCGCTGAGCGGTTATGATATGATCCGTAAGGGTAGGTTTCGCCACCAACGTAGAAAGGAATCCTTGAGGAACGATGTGAAGGTTAAGCTTCCGAAATTCTTCATGGAGAAGTGGCAGGTTGTTACAATAAGATTTACGACTTAGTGGATCAGCCATGACATTGGCTTTTCCTGGGGTGTAAGTTATCCCTAAGTAGAAATCTGTGATCAACTCGACCCAACGTCTTTGCCTGAGATTCAAATCCGGTTGGGTGAATATATACTTCAGACTTTGGTGATCGGTGAAGATTTCACAACGATTAACGAGAAGGTAATGTCGCCAGTTTTTGAGTACATGGACTACAGCTGCAAGCTCTAGATCATGCGTAGGATAAGTTTCCTCATGTGGGTGCAATTTCCATGAAGCGTAGGCAATTATGTGACGATCTTGCATCAGAATGCAACCTAGTCCTTGTCGCGAGGCGTCGCAATAGAAAACAAAGTCCTTGGAGAAATCTGGTGGTACCAGTACGAGAGTAGATGTCAGGCATATTTTCAGTTCCTGAAAATTGTGCTCACATTGTGGGGCCATTCGAACTTTTTATCTTTCTTGAGGAGTTTAGTTAGTGGTTTAGCAACTTTGGAGAAGTTCTCGACAAAGCAGCGACAATAGCTCTCTAAGCCGAGGAAACTCCGAACTTGCTTAACCGATTTAGGTGGAGTCCAATTAAGAATGGCTTGAACTCGCTCGAGATTGACAGCAATACCCTTACCAGAGATTACATGGCCTATATAGGTCACTTCTGGCAACCAAAATTCATATTTAGAGAATTTGGCATAAAGGCGATGCTCTCGAAGTATCATCAACACTAGCCTTAGATGCTTGGCATGTTCTTCCTCATTCTTGGAGTAGATGAGTATATCATCGAGGTAAACCACGACGAATTTATCCAAATACTCCATGAAGACCGAGTTCATTAACCGAGAGAAGGTGGCTGGGCGTCGGTTAAACCGAAGGACTTGACAGTGTACTCGTATTGGCCATAACGAGTAACAAAGGCCATTTTGGGAATGTCCTCATTCTTGATTTTGATTTGTTGTTAGCCCAACCTCAAATCCATCTTAGAAAAGACTGAGGATCCAGCGAGTTGATCATACAGATCGTTGATCCTAGGGAGCGGATACTTGTTCTTTATTGTGACCAGGTTGACGGGTTGATAATCTACAACCATCCGATCCGTACCATCCTTCTTCTTGACGAAGAGGACGGGACAAGCCCATGGAGACGAACTAGGACGGATGAAACCCTTTTTCAAGGACTCATCGAGTAATTCCTTAAGCTCGGCTAGTTCTAGTGGTGCCATCTTATAGGGTCTCCTAGAGATTGGGATAGTTCCTGGGATGAGATCTATCATGAACTCGACATCTCTATCAGGTGGGACACCTGGAAACTCTTATGGAAAGAAATCTAGAAAGTCACGGACTACCGGAACGTCCTCGAGGTCTGGCAAAGGACTAGCGGTGAGATAATATAGTTGTCGCTTAGCTACTCGGGTCAAGACATTGACTATCTTTCCCGATTGGTGTGTAAGTTGAACAGTCCTAGAGAAACAATCAATCTTAGCATGATGGGATGACATCCAATCCATACCCAAGATGATATTAATGTCCGAAGACTTGAGAGCTATCAAGGATGCAAGGAAAACAAGTCTATCGACCTGCATTTCATTTCCATGGCTTACTTTAGAAGTTTGCCATCTAGAACCAGGAGTAGAAATTTCCATGGTAGAGGGCATGTCACAGAACGCGGTGTTATGCAACGAGCATAGCTTTCGGATATAAATGAATGAGATGCTCTAGTATCCAAAAGAACAGATGCCGGATGGCAATTAACAAGGAGCATACCGAGAACGACGTTGGGATCATCCCGAGCCTCTTCAATTGAGACACAGTTCACATGGCCACGTGCAGCGGTGGCTGGCTTGGTGTAGTACACCTTCGCTGTTGGCTTGCCACGGACAATAGCCATTCTGGACTAGTTGGGGTTGCGGTTGGTCTGGGACATCTCTCATGTAGTGATGCGGTTCTCCACACTTGAAACACGTCACAGTGCTGGTGCATGGAGGAGCATTATTGGTTGATCCACCATAAGACTTGGCTGGTGCACACTGCTGAGCTGGACGAGGCGCCTAATAGGATGGCCTCGGTGTGAACCTGGGTGGTAGAGCGGTGTTAGGCACCCACAGCTGGTGCTTCTGAGAGCCAGAACCGGATGAGGAACCAGTGTCACGGCCATGCTTGCGTGAAGCATCGAAATCAGTCTGACCTATCTCAGCACTGATGGCCTTATTCACAAGCTTCTGTAAGGAAGTGCACTCCTGCATATGGAGATCACGGCGAAGCTTGGGGCTAAGTCCCTTCCGGAACCTTGCCTGCTTCTTGGCATTGGTGGAAACTTCCTCAGTTGCATAACATGCTAGGTTTCCGAAGTCCCTGTTGTATGCATCCAAAGTGAGTCTATCTTGGGTGAAACTGCAGAACTCCTCACGCTTGCGATCCATAAGACGTTCCGGAATGTGATGTTCACGAAAAGCCTCACTAAACTCTGCCCAAGTAGTGACCTGGCCAGCTGGGCGCATGGCCTCATAGTTCTCCCACCAGAGACTGGCGGGGCCTTCAAGATGATAGGCATCATAAGTGACCTTGTGAGCTTCGGCTACAAGTGCAGAACGTAGCTTGTGGGTAATGCGCGAAGCCAATCATCGGTGTCGAGGGGCTCGACAGAGTGATGGAAGGTGGGTGGATGTAACTTGATGAAGTTGCTGAGAGACACCAAGTTGTTCCTTTGGTGCAGTGCTGTGTTCTGCTTGATGTGTTCCAGCAAGCGGTTGGTCTCCCATTTGTTCCTCTCGGCCTCTAGCATGACCTCATCTAGGGAAGGAGGATGAGGTAGGTTCGCATCTCTAGCCCCACTGCCTTCAGCCTGCTCCGAGGAAGCAGAGTTGTTGCGGGTGTTGACCATCCTAGGAAAACAAGGCAGTGGTTTCGACCAGAATGATAAAATTCTGATATAGAAGTGCAGAATGTAATGGATAACTCGGAATGCAAGATGATCATCCGTATGACATGGTAGTTACAGAAACTGCTACATTTATTCCAACGTCATACACACCATACATGGTTCAGTACAAGACCAAACTGAGTACAACTGCGGTCAAAGGAAGATTACATCTCATCGGAGGCATCCCACGGTCCTATACATTATTTTTTACACCTCCGGAACCTTGTACAAACTACGTCATATTCCACAAGACACGCAGGAATGTGGAAATACGACTACTACAAACTACTATGTCGCGATCCGGCTCAGTCATCTCCAGCTCCGTAGTAGTCCTCTTAGAGGTCCCCCACATAGCCTGGAAGTGGCACGTGTGGATCCGGGAACTCACGATCATGACGAGACTTTGGACCGTATGGGCTAGAAGGAGGCCTCGGCCCCACGAAGGGTGGAAGACGGCGCCCGCGCGGAGGCGTGATACCTCCAACGTCTGCATAATCCATGCGAGACGGAAGACGTGTGCGAACAGGGTAGAAGTCACGCATATCCAGGTAGCCTGTCTGAACGGCTGGTGCAAGCCGCGTCAGTGTAGCCCAGTGGTCCTGGCGGGTGTTGTACAACTCCATGCGTAAAGCATAGTTCTCACGATCTCTCTCCTCTAGCATCTCAGTAGTAGTACGAAGAAGTGGCTCCTCGTGAGCAGCATCGGCATAGAACCCGGTGTAATAGCCCTCTGAACTAGTGCGTCCCGCCGGAAGATAGCGGAACTCAGTATCATTCAGCAAGGTATACCCAGCTCGGACAATAGAGATCATCGAGTAGGCAGCGTCCTGCATGGACATCTCTATGGTGATACCGAGTTGATAGGACCAGTGTAGAGTCTCAGTGGAACTGGGATAGGATGGAAAAATCCTCACAGTACAGTTGAACTGACTCTGGTTGAAATCGCGGAACTGCTCCTCGACGGTATATTCAGGATACCATCGATAACCGACCTCAGTCATCACCCATACCAACATAGCGGTATGCCCGGGCACGTCAATGTTGCGGCTCAGTTGAACCACCTGATAAACAGTGCAAGACGACATCTGGAACACCAATATTTCAAAGGCATTAGAATTTCTAGCAGAAATTGGACAGGATAACGATTGTAAATGCTCAAAAGGATTTTGAGACACTTTGCAAAAGATTACATAGACACTCAGCAACATCATATCAAGGTTCTGGGTCCAACTTAACAACATATTGGGGTAATAGAACTGAACTAGGCTTGTAACCATCAATCCTATAAGGTACTACTGATTAGTAACATGTGAACTTGATAAAGAGAAGATATCCTAGGCCTTAACCCCCGGTGGAAAGAATGGACTGACTTAGATCAGAATGCCATGAGGTAAAGGAGTAAAAAGATCCTTGCGTTCCATCCCACAATCAATTCCCCTACATATAACTAAAGCATTTCTAGACTCAACATCGACCGGTTTGGCTTGAAGAACCTATAGGCAGCCCGGCTCTGATGCCAATGCTCTCAGGACCCCGACTCAATGCCACACCGATCTAGCATGTAACACCTCATATCACTTTGCGGCCTCACGCAAGGTATTCCCGCGGGTGTCGCCTTACCTTGCCTGGGACCATTTGCGCCTTTTGGCTCACGTATATGATAGTGTCGCTAGCATCCATATGACAAGGAGCCCGGGCTGACATGGCTAGTCGTGAACCCAAAGTGGCACTAACTTACAAGGACATGCATACGTGACCCAGCAACGAACGTGTCGGTCATCAACGAGTGAATCCGAGCTATAGCAACTGGGCTAGCAGGACTCCGGTAAACAAGGCTGTAGCAGGCTAACAGGACTCCGGTAGTCATCACGTGACATTTCCACGTAGGGACAGACACAGGAACAAAGAAGGACACATGCTGGCCAGCCTAAGTGTTCCGGAGCAGTAGCAATCTACCAGGGCTAAGTGGAACCACTAGGAGACATTTCCCGGTAAGAGAGGCTACCAAGGATAAACAACTAGATATTCAGATCCCACACATACGAACCATTTCAATCATACACACAATATAAAGAACTTATTCTGGTGAACCCATGTAAAATATTAGTTGTATTTTATTGCAAACTACATAATAAAACCAGGTTCCAAACATATGACCATGTACCATGGCTAATGTATTGTCTATTTCTTCACATTATATTGACAGCTAAGGATAGAGAGACAAAGTTTATAATACGGTAAGCATTGTATGACATTAGTCATATCACAAAACAACTGGGAACAGACAAACATACAATTATAACATTGTGTGGGCAAGTCCAGCAGGGAACTAGATTACAGGTCAAGATCAAAGGAACATCACTCCTCTCTTTTAAACCTTGTAAGGTGCAATGATACACTAAGACAATTGTGTATAAAATTGAAAAGAGTAATAGACATTGGCTGCAAACCATGCAGTTCAAGGCACAAGTTAGAGTGAGTAGTAGTTAAAAGGCATGAGGATTAAGGACTTACAACAGCGGATCTGACTGGCGTAGTCATGCCCTTCTTCTTGCTGGTGTGACAGTCCTTGAAGATTTTTGCAGCATTTGGTTCAGGTACGTTTTGGTCCTTGCGGGCTTTCCTCTGCATTTGGAACATGTCAATATATATCTGATAATATGGTAAAGCGAAAAGAGTGAAACAGCAGCTAATTACAAGAGCCTGGCAGTGCGCAATATAGCTACGAGATCACGTCGTTTATTGGAATTTCACTTTCGTATGGTTGGCCTTGTTCTTTGAATAGTTCACCTACAAGAATATAGATTTGTGTGGCACATGCGTAAATAGGACATCAACATGTGATCTGATCACATATATATATAATGTACCTAATACTTCGGATCAGACGAGTGTTTAACGAGGCCACTCCAGTCTTCATCCGATATATTTTCCACTAGAGATGTTTGGGCAAGTTCGTTGCTAGCCTTGCCTTCAAAGTGAGTTTTCCTCAAGTTATACCGATACTGTCATAGAGCAGACTTGAAAACATGGGTGCAAGTTTGTCTGGTTGCATCATCTTGGCTATCCCACTTGAACCTCATCTATTGAAAATTATGGGAGTCTCATTATCAGCAACCTAGAAAGTATGGGACAAAGCAAGATGATATTACTAGTTTCCATACATAACCATACTTACAGATAAATGGTCGAGGAAGGTGTTGAACTGGGTTTCGTCTTTGTCATTCCTGTATTGAATCCATGTTGGGACGATATGTACATTAAACCTAACGGCAACCTCTGCCTCTGATACTAACGTGGCTGACTCTATAGCATCACGTGGCATTTTTAAACCTGCCTCAAAATGGATCTCCATTCTTCCTCCTCTAGATTTAGTTAACCTATCGAGCATTATCCCTGATGTTTGTTTCCTCTTGTGCCAAGATGCTAGTCCAACAATGAACATAGGAAGTGTTAGTGTACATCAAACTGTGAGACTACATATAAAGAAGCATGCAATTGTAACTTGACTCCAGCAACTATCTTCTTGCTGTTGAAGCTCACAAAGTTCAACTAATCTTGCCAACTCATCTTGCGTCAAGAGTGCTTCGGAAGTAGTGTCAAGTGGCAAGGGAGCTTGGAAATGTGTTGCTAGCTGACTTGACAAAAGAGTAACTCGTGCAGCTGGTGGTACTTTGGAAGGTGTTGCAACAATTAGGACTGTCTCTGCTTGTTTTGTGGCAGCTATTTGTTTTTGTTTGGCTTGTTCTGCAGCTCGTGTAGCACGGGATACCCTGTTTATAGAATTTTCTGCTGGACTTTCACCTTCTATTGCACCATCAGTACCAGCAGAATCTGCATGATTTTTCCGCTTCCCATTCCCTGTCATTTTGTATTGCTTCCTCTTTCTCTGTGCCATGTTATGTCAAGTCGGCAAGAAAAATGAATAACAATTTAGTTCTTCAGAACAAATTGATGCGTGATACAGACGAACTGAACATTGATGTTAGACAACCACAAGATAGGAGGATGTAATATGTACGAAAAACAGGACGACATGAGATAACCAGAACTATGATGTGTAAACTAAACAGAAGACATTTCACTAAATTGGAAGCAATGCAATGGAAGGTAGACACCATATGAAAGATGCTACAAATATTGATCTGCCAACTTAACAGTGTCTCATCATAAATGACATTTAAACAAATGTGAAGCAGTACAAGAAATAAATCATATGCAAGATGCAAACAACATCACACTACCAAGTTAAAGGTCTCTCTCATTTGTGCCATTGCATATTCACAGCATTGCATATTCATAGCTTATGATGTGTAAACTAAGGAGAAGGCATTTCAGCAAATTAGAAGCATTGAAAGCTAGACACCATATGAAAGATACAACGAATATCACTCTACCAAGTTAAAACTATCTCGTCATAAGTGTCATTTCAACAAATTAGAAGTAGTACAAGCTAGAAAAGAATGAGAGATGTAACCAATATCACACTCACAAGTCAAACATGTCTTATGATAAGTGATTGTTGCAGGTTACACAATAGTAGTAATTTTATGTAAGAACATGGTGTGATAGATAGATATTGTATGTTCTAGAAACAGGAACACATGTCTTGTTCACAAGTATAATGTGTAGTAAGCAGATGGAATTCAACAAAATTAGAAGCAATACAAGCAAAACATCATTCATAACATGCAACCACATATAACAGTGCCAAGTTAGAGGGAGCACCTGTGATGGTGCACTAGCGGAGACATGGTCATCATCAACATAGCTATGTTGAGGGTCTATGCATGTGTTGTCTTGCAAATCATCTTGGGGGATGGAGGAGTAGAATCTGTAGAGGCCCTCTGTTTGGAAGGAGCGCCTTCATACACTGCCTTGCTAACTTCCTTTTACTTTATTGATTTTAAATTGTCAAGTAAAACCGACAAGAAAAAGCAATAAAATTCTCTCTTCAGAACTCACTCGTGCATGATACTGACAATCACTACTTTGATGTAAGGCAAACACATGATACCAGGATGGAATATGTATGAAAAACAGGACAACATGGCATATTCACAACTGTTTGTGTAAACTAAGCAGAAACCATTCCAACAAATAATAAGCAATGCAAGTTAGACACCACATGAAAGATGCAGCCAATATGACTCTGCCATGTTAAAAGTGTCCCATTATAAATGGCATTTCAACAAATTAGAAGCAGCGCATACTATAAATCATATGAAAGATGCAACTAATATCACAATGCATATACTAAAGGTGTCTCGTCATATTGACTGATGCGGGATACAAAAAAACAATAGTTTTATGTAAGGACATGCTTAATAGACAGATGTACTATGTACTAAAAAACAGGAAGGCATGTCACATTAACAAGTATAATGTATAAACTAAGCAGAATAGCACATGCAATTTAACTAGATTGGAAGAATTACAATCTAGACACCATATGCAACACACAACCACATATCACGCTGCCAAGTTAGAGCAAGCACCTGCGATAATAGTGTAGGGGAAATGCGGTAATCAACTACAGAGCTACGTTCACTATCTTCATCTAGCCTTGCTGTTTCTTGAGAATCATGTCCGGAGGCTGACGCTGCATTCTTTAAATGAGGATCGTTACTCATAGTAGTCCGCTAGCCTGACTGCCTCATCATAAGTGATTGATGAGGGATACACAAGAACATTAGTTTGATGTCAGAACATGGTTAATAGACAGATGTACTAGTATGTACCAAATATAGGAAGGCATGTCATATTCAAAGGTATAATGTCTCAGCTAA
This sequence comes from Triticum aestivum, assembly GCF_018294505.1. Lineage (NCBI taxonomy): Eukaryota > Viridiplantae > Streptophyta > Magnoliopsida > Poales > Poaceae > Triticum > Triticum aestivum. The sequence continues at coordinate 309,661,450 of NC_057798.1, forward strand.
GCAGATGCAATTTAACCAAATTGGAAGCAATACAAGCTATACATCCGGCTGGAGTGGTGAGCATGATCATCTAGGACCTGAGAGCCTGGTGGGACGCGGGCTGCTTTGCCACCATCGTGGCTTTTTAGTTGGCTTCCAGGTGATGCATGTCTGTGTTGGGCTTGTCACTGGCTCGGATAGTGCCCTGACTAGCTATTTGTCTTCTGCTGCTCAAGGGATGGTGGTTCATGTAAAAAGTATCTTTTCTTATCTTAATAAAGACCGACTTCGGCCTTTCGAATACAAGCTAGACACCATATGGAACATGCAACCACATATGACACCACAAAGTTAAAGCAAGCACCTAGGATGGTGGTTCATTGCGAGTCAGGTCATCAACTCCGGAGCTACATTTACCATCTCCATCTGCTCACACTGCACCCTTTATAAGGGTGAAACGTGTCTGGCCTATCTGCATACCATGCTGGAGCGACTTCTCTCTTTTCGTTTTTGCTTCTCTCATGGCAGTAGAGTCTGAAATACCCTTGCATAAAAACACAAGAATGAGAGTAAGGGTGAAGTGTGTGCAGAACTAGTGCACTGTAAAAGTAGCAGATAGCAGGTGGCTGAAAAATAAATGACAGGATACATATGATAGCTCTACAACATTGCATGGCAAACAAAACTAGATTCTACTCCGTATGATTTTGTAATATATGAGCACAGGAAATCCAGGTACTCCTCCAGCACACCACCACATGTGGTCATAACAAGATAACAGTCGACTGAAAATAAATAGGTCAGTCGATTTTTTTATGAACCGTCTGATCTATAAGGAATGGGCATATGGCCTTCGTCTACCTCCCGCAAGTCATTGTTGACGATCTTTCTCAAACCGCCAGCAACCACCGGCCCAGACCCCTGCCTCCGCCGCCCCACCCTCCCCTCGACCTCACACCACCGCCGTGCTTGGCAGCGCCCCCAGGCCATCCCTTTAATCCCGGCTGACCTCCAGATCAGGCGCCAGCAGCTCTAGGCCCCACACGCCCCTAAGATAAACACCGAGGCGTTGCTTCCCCGGTGTAATAGGCGGATTAGCGCCTGTTACGTCGGGGAATGCTTTCATTAATTTGGAATCAACTGACCAGGAATTGAAATCCAGGGGGCGGCGGACCTCTAGCTAAGGTGAAATAGTATATGAGGAGAAACATTGTGCATAGCGAGTTACTCGGAACATCTAGTATTAAGAAGAAGCGGTCAACTAGTGTCTTCTGTGGGATGAATAGCATGCAAGCAGACATGTATGATTTTCACGAATAAGGGAAGAGGAGTACCATTTCCGGTTATGAGTGTAATCTCCTCCATATGTTGCGGCGATCTTCTTCTTGTTCCCGGGGGAACCGATGGTGGAGCCTTGGACGAACCCATGGCCAAATTGTTGACTGTGTTGTCGTGGCCGTATGTCGGTGGAGGGGAAGCGGATCTGAGGCGGCGAAGGACGGCGTAGCAGGAACAACTCCGGTGCGGTGGACAGTGACAAAGTTGGAGCAGCAGCGGTGAGGCACAAGACGACATGGTTGAACTGGTTCAGGTACGGATGGCTCGGCTTCGGCTTCAACTACTAGCCGTGGAGGGCGTTGCGGTTGAGGTTGCGGTGGACGACGACGTGAGGGTATCGGCTCCGGCATGATGGAGGAGGGCGACGGTTGATGGGTGGGATGGGGTGGCGGACGGAGGACGACGGGGTTTCACGACTGGTGGAGAGGTAGTTTTTGTGCCCACGGAGTACGAATGGGGAATCAGACGGGTGGGCGGGGGTGGGAGCTAAGGGAGAACCATGTTTTGGTCTGGGACGCGCTTGTTTTTGGCTTTTTTGAACGGATGTGATGCGGAGTTTGAAATTTGGTGAAAGTTCAAACTTTGCCCCCTCTTAAATTTCAGACCTACTGCGGGTCCGGGGTAGAATGGTAATCCCAGGTGTCCCAAATAGTGGGCGGGAGCGATTTCGGCCGTGAGCATGTGTGCTTAGGCGACCTTTGTGTATGAATGTTTTTCGGAGGCGGTTGCGTGGCGTCTAGATGAAGCTACAAACCTACCCCGGTTTAGAGCTTTGGACGTCGGGCCGGTAGGTTTCACAGGTCGGAGTTATTAGAAAAGTAATTTCCTTGTACTACCAAGCATTGGTCTCACGCGGTTTCGGGTGAGTAGAGGCTCTTTTGGCGCTTCATTCAAAATTCTGAAACGTAAGCATTCACGTTTAGAGTACTCTTGAACTTTGAGGATTGACCTAAATAGACAACGTTAAATTTGACCTTGTATGTTTGAAAACCTCATTAAATTATCTGCTTCTTTTTGAAATTTTGACACTTGAAAATCCTATAACTACGATTATTTTGGAATGGAGGAGCTAAATTTGAATCTATTTGTGCACGACTACATATGCTATTATATACAAAATCAGAGCAAAGATTGGTGCCCCCATAATTTAAGTATGATTTACAAATGCCATGATATCAAATTCAAATAATTGAATGGACTTCATGTTGAATTCGATTTTTTAAACCACCTTAAGTTCAATTCAAATGTATGCTAGTTCATAGGTAGCTATTTATAATGTTCATTGTGTAACTTTCTTATGTATAATGTGCTTTACACACACAACATGAACTATACTCACATTTATATTTGATTGCTAAAGCGATGCATTGTCTGGAGTTCAAAATACTAACTATCTGGATCAATTATGTCGAATAATAACATAGACATGCTCAAATTCGATAGAATCTAGATGTCTGGTGGATCAATGACAGTTCCTTATGCTAATTGTAAATATCATGATCCCATCCAAATATTTGGATACAATTCATATCTTTAATCAATGTGTACATATGTCTTTTACGGGTAGTTTCACTCTCGATCGGTTGTCTCTCACACATGCTCACACACACTCTCCCGAGGTGTCTTTTTCAGGGACATGCTCTCGATATAACCCTCCCTAACTCTTCTAACCATTTACGACTGTTTTCACTAACCTTTATCACAAGCACTCTTCCTCTCACAAGCATACACACGCACAATCCCCATAGACCCTTTCTATATACATAGACCTGCCTACGTGTCTCCTGTACGCACATTATCTTCAGGCCTATCTCTCACGCATTGTCTCACACCTCTCTTCCTAATCGACGAGTATGATTATAGCAAAGCATTCTGTAGAATGTCCCTTAAAGTTAGGTTGGATGAATAGTAATATCAGAGATAACGGGTTACCTTAGTCCGAGAACCTAGGGTTACAAATCCTAGACGGCTTTGTCAGTGGACGCAGAGTCCTTCACAATTCTGCTATCCTTGTCTTGTAGGACTAGTCTTCCATGGGTCTCCCTAAATGCATCACGGACGGACCAATGTGGCGCAGGACGGGACCACCCAAGGGCCTCACCTCGACCCACGGGACCTCACATGGTGATGCACCATCTGCCCCTAGCAGGTCTCGTTATCTTCTCAAACCCACACATACCAACACAAACACCGCACAAAAAAAATTCTCCTAGTGCCTCTATCCCCTCCCCCCTTGCATATACACACTCAAGGGAATCTCTCGCCGTGACATCATATTCGTCTTTCTCTCTCTCTAGACCACTCTCATTTCTCGTGCTATCTCTCCCACGCCCCCCCCCCCACGCTGGCCCCTCTACCCATGCCTCTCTCGAATACATAATACACACACATACCAATCTAGGTGCTGCCAAATACATCAACTACACATTCACACATGTTACATCATGTACCAGATTGATCTAAAAAGCCCTCTCTTCACATTTATTTCGCATACAACATTCCTTTTGAATAAAGTGTGGCCAAAAAATTATTTTAGAATTTCTACATATATACAACATTACAAAGTTATATGGAGGAGTATGAACGTTAATTTGCATTGCATGGTGCACACAATGATATTTATTCCGCACTGTGAATTTGTATATTTTTATACTATATATAAAGTTAGTCATAATAAAGAGAAACAAAGAGCATCTCTCTCTCCATCGCATACCCCCCCTCTACGCCCCTTTCATGTACGCACACAAACTATCTCCAGGTCCTCTAAAAGTAAGCCCCCATCACATTCATGCATGTTTCATCTTTCTCTCATGATATATACAGTGAGGATCATTGTATTTGAAGTGAAAGCGTGATACGACATTGGACTTCGGAATCCACTCATTACGGCAACCATTTACATTTTGTGGTTATTATACAGTCATGGGCTCATCGTACAGCTCTCTATTTTCTCAAGACATGACTATCGACTAGTTAAACGCTCCATGTGGCACCTCTAGTGTTGCATCACATTATCTCACTACCATTGGGCCCGCCTGTCAGCTTGTATCTACTCTACACTCTTATAAAAAATAGAGTTGGTGATGATGGCGTGCCTTCCATCCTGCAATATAGGCCGTCCGATTTATATCTGACGGATAGGAAGGAAAGTATGGCAATTTTGCAAAAAGGTACCCACACACCTCTCCACATTTGCAAATAAGGCCTTACCTCATTCATCCTTTTCTCTCACAAGATAAACTAGTCATACAAATGCATCTTGATGTTACATGCAACGCATGGGCATCTTGCAAGTAAGAATGAAAATAAACGACAAAAAAATATTGGACGGTGGTTCGAAGTCATGACTGCGGGCACAACAGACAAGGTGGCCTTGTATTGGTACGCTGACTCGTCTGTTTTAACATAGGAGTTGGTGTGGTGATTATACACACACGCACGCATGCACACGAACTGCATGCACGCAACACTCACACAAACACATGCAGCCACGCACGCACGCAACACTCACACGTACACACGCAGCCACGCACACACGCAACACTCACACGCACACACGCACGCATGCATGCACACACCAGATGACCAACACACACTCTCACGCTCCAGTGCTCAACCTACACGTGCATGCGCACACGTTAGGCCCTGACAGACACATACACAACCAGGTGATTCCCGCGCATAGGTTGGAGTCTTGTAGCGCCGGCATAAATTTGTGGTGATCTGTCCTTTTTCCTATTCGAACTGACAGGTGGGACCCACAAGGAACATGGTCAATTTAACTTGTCAACATGGTGCCACACAGACTATTTGGCCGGTCAACACAGTGCAATCTGATGCTGAACCATGAGCAAGTGGCCGTATAATCACCGCAAAACATATATAGTGACCGTAAACAGCGTATTCTAAAGTTCGGTGACCGTATTACGCTTTTCTCTCTATAGGCCCTCAAAAACTACATCTCTACACGTTCTCGCATGTTACATCTAACAACCATGCAATACATCACTACAACTACACTCTAACACAATAAATCATATGTGTTTTTAGTTTTACTAGATACCATATTGTTACTTAATTATTCAGTTTGCATACATTAAAATTGCCTTTGAAATGTATGGCCAGTATCATCTACCGTGTGGGAAAAATCCCGCCCTTTCATATTTAATAGGGTTTGTATCGATGGATCGTGCGAAACCGCAAAACTATAGTACTATACAGTACAAGTGACAGTTCACTCAAGCAATGACTTTCATAAATGTTCTACTCCCTTCCGCCGACATGTGCGACATCAAGCTACCGGGTCCATGTGCCATACCGAACTATAGTGCAGAGCAACCAGGGTGAAGCACCCCACTCATGGCGTCGGCGTAGTAATGAGAAATGAGGTGTCAAATCACAAAGATGCACCTTTCCCGCAGTTTAGTTGGAGGGACAAAGTAATAATGCTAAAAAAAGAAGTTGGTGGGATGAAGCAACCATCATTTCACTCATTTCTGAATCCGCTTCTCCCTCATCTTCTTCAAGTTAACAACGTGTTGCTTCTGCCGTTGTCTTGCCTCATGTGGGACGCGGATCATCTTGGTAAAGCACTGACACGTGGGACCGCATGTTAGCAAACCGCTAGGCCAATGTCCTCTAAAAATAAGAAACCTCACCCGCCAAACGCGCGGCAAAATCACCTCCTTCTTACTAATCTTGATTCTATAATTTTTTAGATCAATATAATTGAGATTTGTATAGATAGCACACAGGAGCAAAACCAAGTGGTACAGTTAAGGGCATCCACAATGTGTAGCCAAATGTGAAAATAGCTTTGGAATCGATGGGAACCATTGTGGACGATGCTACCAAAGCCAAAAATATGGAACTGAAGCACCGTGATTGATTGATTGAAGGAATAGAAAAATGCAACGTCTCTCCTGTTTCTCCCATGCTTGGATGCATGTATAGTATAGAGCATAGAGTCTACTCCCATGTCCCTTCTATCACAAATAACAAAGCAATGGGGCGTCAAATCACAAAGCACAGACGAAGCAACCATCATTTCGCTCTTCGGTGACTCCACTTCTCCATCATCTTCTTCGAGAAACCACCTCACCGCACTAAGCTGGACGAACGACGCTATTGTGTACTAGTAGTACTAGTACATTTACGCGTCCTTTGGTTAATGGACTTCCTGGATGCAAATAAGGCGGTTGTCTCTGCTTGCAGGTGGCACATGTGAAAGACTTACCGTGGTCTCCCTCAATGGTGTTCTCCGTCGAACGCACTTCGCCAAACCACAACATTCAAGATATAGTCGACGTCACCGCAATGGGGACCAAAGTCAAATATAGTTACTACCTCCATTAATTTGTACGCAAGGCCAGTATATCAAAATTACAACTTGCAAAAGGCCACTAACACTAATCGAGGCAAAATTGATGGGGTTTTCCTCGTACTAGCAACCAAGGACATTAATATACCCTTGCATGCATGCAGAAGTGAGAAGGTTGGTTTGCATGCGCTGCATTAATCAAGTGATGATGAGTGAGATGGTTAGCTCTTTGGGGTTTGGAGAAAAAATACGCATTAATTGACACGTCAAACAAGGATTTGTATCAATTAACCCTGCGAAGGAAAACCCAGCCTTTCTTTTTTAACACTAGTACTCCTAGTACGTATGTAGTTATCCTGTTTGGGTCTAGGCCTTGCATTGCCATACTCTGCCACACATTTTTCCAAGCTTTCCTAAAGTTTTCAAAATGAAAAGGAGGTACACTTGCATATGGCTATCGCGGTCGCATCGCACCCTCACACGGTCGCTCCTACGCGCCGCGGTCGCACCGCACCCTAACACAGTCGCTCCTGCACGCCGCAAACCCAACCAAGGGAACACACTCTCACTGACACGTGCTACCGCATGTGAACAAACCAAACTCATCCATCCTACCGCTGACACATAATTCGATTCATACAGTACGTATATCCAACCGCATGTTGGGGAGGATCCATATGGCCCGTGTGGTGGTCTGTTGGGGAAGAAGAAGAGGTGAGGAAGAAGGGTTAGGAGATGTAGGATATTCATCCAACTGCTTGAAATGGTAGACTGACCCAAATGATGAAGGTCAGGCCACTAGCATAACAATATATGTTTTTACTTAGCAAAAGATCCCTAAAAACCAAAACATAACGAAAAACTATCACAACTCGCAGAACAAGACGGGCTCGTCGTCTTTGGCTGCCGGCGTGAACCAGCCGTAGCTGCCAACGTGTGTCTCCGCACCGTGGTTGTCCTCGGCCTCCAGCTACTCGTTCACGCGGAGCGTCCGGGCGCTCTGCACGGACGAGAGCACCGCCCGGTTCAAGTCGAGGACGTCTGGTTTCGCCTACAGGAGGGCCTCGTTGGAGCGGCATCTGCACGCTCTGCGTCGAGTTGAGACTCCCCCGCATGGTTCAAGTCCAGGACGTCCAGTTCCGCCTATAGGAGGGCCTTGATGGCAACGGCATCCGGGCGCTCTACATCGAGTTGAGCCTCTGCCGCGCGATTCAAGTCCAGGATGTTCGGTTCCGCCTGCAGGAGGGACTCAATGGCAGCGGCATCCGCGTGCTCTGCCTCAAGTTGAGCCTCCGCAGCCCAGTTCATTTCCATGACATCCGGTTCCGCCTGCAGGAGAGCCTCGATGGTAGCAGTATGCGAGTGCTCCATGTCGAGTTGAGCCTCTGCCTCGCGGTCCTCCATTAGTATCGCCAGGTTGAACCGCTAGTCCGCCTGCACCATGGGGTCCCAGACGTCGGCACGAAGTCGACGTCAATCGTCTCATACCCATCAGGGGCCTTCTGCGTCGCGACCTTTGCCAAGAACATTGGATCGGCTTCCTCCTCCTCGTAGCTTGGCTCCAGAGAACCCGGGGTTTGGCCCGCCGCAAAGCAAGCTTTGGAACAGAGGTCTGTGGCCCAACCGCCGCCATGATTTTTGGGCGACGCTCCGGCGTCAGCATCTTGTAGAACGTGATCTTGTTGTCCACCATGGCTTTCCGGCGCTCTAGGGGGACGCTTGATGCGGGCTAGGGGATCGAAAGGTGGTGGAATGGGCTATAGAGGAGGTGTTGTTTTGTGGAAGTGGTTGGCGTAGGCCGAGCAGCGAAGGTTCTGGTGTGAATAGTGGTTCCGGTGATGACCGGTCAATCGGTTTTGACTGTACATCGTTCTTGTCGCGTTCGCTTTGCACCTCGGCACACTGGACCCTCCACGTCGCTTACTGAATGGAACACGCTTCTTCTTGCGTTTTCGCTTCCTTGTGGGACCGCGGTTGAGAGCTAACCGACGTCCCTCCCCCTCCCCTACCATCGTCATTTATACTACCACTCCCTTACTTTTATGCGGTGTAAATAAAAGAAAGATGGAGTATACTACGGATGAGGATCCCCTGGCGTGGTCGAACCCATTGATAACAAACATGCGGGGCCTAGCAAGCATGGGTCCGCTAGTAAGTGACCAAAAGGGAGGGTATGGCAGGGATACCTACATTAGAGGATTCACTTCCACTACTACACCCTCCTTCCATTTACTATACAGGGCCTAATGCGTTTTTCGAGGCTAACTTCAACCAAATGTTAGAGTTGTCGGGGATTGGGTGCGAGTAGAACGTCGCTAGTTCCTGGAAGCGGGATAACGCATAGACACGAACGCCGGTGTACTTTACCCAGATACGGGGCTCTCCTAGGGGATAAAACCCCTAGCCCTGCTCTGCGGGGTCTCCGCATGATCACTAAGGCACAAGTGATACAAAGGTGCTCCTTGAGCGGTATGCTAGAGGTAGGAGAAGGCAAGGCAAGCTCTCTCCTGCTCTAGGGAAGTGGCTAGGTCTAATGGGGTGGGAACCCTTTGCATGGGTGCCCTGGGGGTTTATATAGGCCTACCCCCTAGGGGTACAATGGTAATTTGGCCGGGTGCTGGGCCAGGCTGTCAGTGTCTCCGGCTTCCGGCTTCTTCGCCGTCTACTGGGGCCCGCCGCCTGGTGAGCCACGCCGACTGGTCTGGTACGGAGCCGACAGGCCGCTCCCGCCGCTGACGGGTCTGGTTGGTGGAAGCTCACTGTAGCCATGCTGCTAATGACGTGGGCTTGGTCAACTCAGTGTGGCTACAGTCCCGCCGCCTGGAGGGAGATCACTGTAGCCACACCTGTTCTCATCAGGTTAATGGTGCACTTGCTTCGAGGGAAGGGACGGCCGCCTGCTGGAGGCCGGCCTTCCCACAGTCCGACTAGTTCAGCGCATGCTGTCTTCCGAGGTGTCACTGCCCAGTAGGGCCCGCAGCCTGCAGGCCGTACCGACAGGTCGTCATGGGGAATAGGGCTCCGCCTGTCCGGAGTGACGTTAGGGGGAAGTGGCAACAGTGCCACGTCATGCGGAGATCTCCGCCTGTACGGGGCACTGTGGCCACGCCATGTCCAAGATTCGGAGGTGAGGGGCTTCACTGTATCCACGGACTATCTCGTCCTCTTGATGGGGGCACGAACTCTGAGTGCGCCAGGTGGCCGCCTGCCTGACGCCATCCTCTCTAGAGGCCGGCTGACTGGAGTCGGCCGCTCTTGGTTCCGTTTGCTGGTGCTGGCCGTCCTCCAGTGGCTGGCCTTCGAGCCAGCCGGCCCCGGAGGGCGGAGCTTCTGCTCGGGATACTACGGGACGAAGCCAGCCCAAAGTTTTGATATGTTCGTGGTCTCGGGTGATGCTACCCGTGGCCCATTACTCCGACATTAGTCCCCGAAGCCTGTGATGCGTCGTGGTCGAGGGGCCGCAAAGTCTCAGCGGCTTCCCCCCTCACCAAGCTTTGGGAGAATGTTCGATCCGCCTTACGGCGGGCCGACTGCTGGAGTCGGCTTTGACTAGGCAGGATTGTTGGTCGTTTTTGAACTCCTAGGCCCGCCACAGGAATGCCACGCGGCACACGCCAGCCTGGCCAGCCTGCCACCCCATGCTCCCGATGGGACGTGATAGTGGGCCGGGCCCGCCACTACCGGGCCTCGGCACGCGGGCGAATCTGCTGTGCTGAGGTGGGCGGTTGCGATCCCCACGAGCGTTCAAGGCGTGGTAAGTGTGCGCGGTAAACGGGGGGTCGTGGGGTCGTGGGCGCAGTTAATCCCACGATCCCACGCCCCGCTTCCTCGGCTTTGTAGCCCGAGGGCTATAAGTAGGGGGAGGGAGGGGTGCGGTGGAGCATGTGCGCCCGCTCCCACACTCTCTTCCTCCTTCTGCTCTCTCCGCCATTGCTGCTGCTGCTGCTCCGTGCTTGCCGTGGGGCTGCTGCCATTCGCCGCTGATGCGTTGCGCCTCCCTTTGCGGCCCCGCCTGAAGCCATGGAGCGCGAGAAGGGCAGCGACTGGGACAGATCGACGGTGATCGGAGACCACATCCCGTTCCTCCGAGACACGCGTCGGATGCCCAACGCAGCATTCATCAAGGCGCGTGTGCCGCCGGCGGAGGAGATTTTGCCGGCGCCGAAGGGGAACGAGGGGGTCGTCTTCCGCTAGAACTTCCTCTATGGCTTCGGCCTTCTGGTGAGCGGCTTCCTCCGCTCGTTCCTCGACTTCAAACATCTCCAACCTCATCATCTGATGCCCAATACTGTGACCCTGCTCTCCGACTTCGTCACGGTGTGCGAGGGATACATCAGCATCCTCCCCACACTCGAGCTGTGGGGAGCATTCTTCTACGGGAAGCTGGGCACCTCCGCCAAGGACACGGCGGCCGAGTGCGGCGGATTCGTCGCCGTGCGCCGGCCGGCAAAAGGGAATGCCTTCCCCGCCATCAAGGTGTCACAATCAGTAAAACTGTGGCAGCAATCTTACTTCTATGTTGAGAACGTCAACCCGACTGTCGACTTCATCAACTTGCTGGCCTACAAGGCCGACCCTCCTACCGGGCTTTGGCCCAACTGGGGCTACAAGCCGAAGCCGGTGTCGGCGGACGCGGCGGCCTCCATCAGCCGACTCCAGGTGCTCCAGGAGTCGGAGGGCCTCGTGGCCTCCGACCTCCTCATCCCCTTTGTCGAGCGCCGGGTCCTCCCGCTCCAGGGCCACCCTCACCCGATCTTCCGGATGAGCGGGCACCACGACCCGAGCCGGTTGTGCATGAAGGAGATGCTGACTGCTGAGGTCGCGAGGATGGTGAACGAGATCTCCAACCTCAAGGTGTCGGAGGGAGACTGGCGGTACGGGAAGTGGCCGTATTCTCGCGACGACCCGCCACCTGCCGTAAGTCCCTTGATTTCTTCCTTTCGCTCTGTCTTTCAGTCTTGTTCTTGTCGTGATGTGACTCCCTTCTAGAGCGTAGATTTATATGTCCGAGGCGACGGCCACCATTGTGGGGCCGGGTGGTGACTACCTGTCGGACATGGCAGTGAGTGATGTGGACGACCCCGACTTGGGGGCGGCTGCCTTGGCGCACGACGCAGCAGGCGGCGGCGACGGAGCAGGTGGCTCCGAGGAGGGCGGTGGCGTGGAGACCTGGCCTGACGATGACTACGATGAAGACGAGCCACGCCCCGCCCGGAGCACGGCCAACACTAGTGCAGGCCCCTCTACTGGGCCGCCCACCCGTGGCGACAAACGCAAGCGGAAGCAAGGCGCTGCCCTGTTTGGCAAGGCGCCGAAGAAGCCCATGAACCCGGCCGCGGCGACCAGGCGGAAAGAAGCCGCGGCCAAGGTGGCCAAGTACCAGAGGCAGCTGAGGGTGCCGGTCATGGTGTCAGCATAAGTATCCTTCTCACGTTTCCACCTCTTCGCCGATGCGGCCTAAAAACATTTTTGTCTTGTCTTCCTGTCTCAGGGCCCCACTCACCCTCGAGAGGTCGGGCGCCGCCTCGGTCATCAGGTCGGCAGAGACCTCCTCCACCAGCCGGCGAATCGACCCGACCGCCGACCTCCAGGAGGAGAGGGTGCTGAACATGCGGGAGGCGCGTGAGGAAGAGGCCAACCGTCTGGCGAAGGCGGAGGCGGACAAGGCCACAGCATCCGCGACAAGGAAGCTGGCCAGGCGGAGGCCGAAGCCGCGGAGAAGGAGCGGCTTGCGGAGGCCGCACGCCACCAGGAGCCGCTGCTTGTGACGCCTCTGAACCGACTGCTTGTTTCTGACTTTGCATTTTCTTGCCTTCTGTCCAAACAGACTTCTTCCCGGGCCACTAGTCGCCGCTAACCAGATCATCGAGGCCGAGCGCGAGGAGCGGCGAGCGGAAGCCGTGCAGATTGCCGCTAACGCCCCCCGGACCCTCAACGAGCAAATCCTCAGCATCCAGGCCCGTCTTTGGCCCGCCCATCAAATGTTGCGCCGTCTTCAGTGCATCGGGGCCCAGGCAGTTTCCGCCCTCTGGACAGGCCTGCAAGCTCCGCGCACCCCAAGTTGGACTGCCGAGTGGCTGGAGGTGGCGGTCGGCCGCCTGGAGGCCTGGAAGGGCTCTGCAGCCCGGGCAGGAGCGCGCCGAGCCCTGGAGTTCATCAAGGTGTGGTATCCTAGGCTAGATCTAGCCCAGTTGGCCACGTTTCGGCTGGAGGCGTAGGAGGAGCTGGTGGCGGTGGAAGCCGAGCTTATCAATAGGTTGGCGGCGATCGCCGACTTCACCGACACCAGCGTCTTCGTCCCAGAGGTAGTCGAGGAAGGCACCGAAGCGCCGTAGGAGTGGCTCGGGCTGAACCCGGAGGGCAGCGAGGATTCGACTTAAGTCATCGACTCCGGTGATGAAGGGGAGGATGGGAGGAGGAGGAGGAGTAGAGCGAAGACGACATGCCGGAGGTTGGGGCGGATGGTCAGCCCCAACCTGACCGGGCCTCAAGCAACGATCTGTGCTCCAAAGCGCCGACTGCTATTGGAGGCGGCCTGGCGGGGATCGACCAACCGCCCGTTCCTCCGATGGATGCCACCGACTCCGACATCCAGCCCTCCACCGCCCTGACTGGTGCTGCCGACTCCACCGCCCGGCCAGAGCCACTTGCTGCACCAACCGGCACGTCCGACTCCATCGTTCAGTCGGAGGCCTCTGCTATGCCAACTGGCACTGCCGGCCCCAAAGTCCAACCGGAGCCCTCTGCTGCACCAACCGGCACCGCCGACCCCAACGCCCAGCCGGAGTCTTCTGCTGCTCCTTAGGATGTTTTATGTTTTTCTTTCCCTGCTTGCTAGTCTGGACAGCTTGATTAAATTTGCGCAATTGCACCCGTGGGGTGTATATCAAACATTGTTGAATGCCGGCCGATAGGCCTTTATCTATGTAAATATCTTATCGCAATTCATGCTTTGCTTTGCCGACTTCTAACTTTTCTTGCTTTATACTCCTTGCTTTTTTCCTTTGCCGCCCTCCCTTAGCTACCCTCTTGCTAGCCAAGCAGTCGCTCCGCGGACTGCGGCTGGTTTGAGTACTTAGCTTTTTGTGGGAGGGCAAGTACTTAGCCGTTTGGAGATTTTGGCAAGGGAAGCAGAAGCCTGCCGGCTGACTACTCAGCAGCCGGCCGAACGGGTACGGTGCCGGCCTCAACTATATGCGTTTTTTCCTTAGCCATTTTTCATGAGGGCAGTGTTTTGCAACCCCTAGCCGCCATTCAGTCGCTCCGCGAGCTGCGGCTTCTGACAGAGTAAGTTATAGGTGCCAACACACTACTTGTCCGGCTGCAGGAGGCGGCATATAGTAGAAGGCGGCAAACCTCCGGGCCGACTGGTCGAACCCGGTGCCAGGTGGAAATAATAAAATAATGCACACTTATAGACATAACACTTATCATGTAGATAAAAGGAGGGTAGTCCCCGAGTTCTTCTCGGGGGACCCAGAGTCTTCGTACATAATATAAAAGGTAGCGTGATACATACTGCTTTCAACTGTAAAATCTCTGGAGGAGGTTTGCATTCCAAGGCCCCTCCGTCTACTTGCCTGAATCATCTCTTTTGCGCGCTCTGGGCTTCTGAGCGTCGATCAGATAGTAGGAGTCGTTACCCAGCACCTTGCTGATGATGAAAGGGCCTTCCCACGGTGCTGAGAGCTTGTGCTGGCCGGCTGCTCACTGGATCAGCCGGAGCACAAGGTCTCCTTCTTGGAAGGATCTTGGCTTCACCTTGCGTTTGTAGTATCGGCGCAGACTCTGCTGGTAGATGGCGGACCCGCTGATTGCTAGCAGCCCGCCCTCCTCCAGCAGGTCGACGCTGTCTTCTCGTGCCTCCTAGGCGTCCGCCTCGGTGTTCATGGTGACTCACGGGGAGTCGAACTCTATGTCCATTGGGATGACGGCTTCAGCACCGTAGACGAGGAAGAAGGGTGTGAAGCCGGTGGACTTGTTCGGAGTTGTGTGCATGCTCCAGAGGACGGCCGACAGCTCATCGAGCCAGCAACCGGCCAAACGCTCTAGAGGCTCGACCAGTCGGGGCTTGATGCCGGACAAAATGAGGCTATTTGCTCGCTTAACCTGGCCGTTTGACTGCGGATGGGCAACGGACGCTAAGTCCAGTCGGATGCCCTGCGTCGCGCAGAAATGAGCGAAGGCTCCTTTGGCAAAGTTTGTACCATTGTCAGTGATGATGGTATGTGGTATGTCGTACCGAGTGGTGATGTCGGCGATGAAAGTCATGGCAGTCGGGGCTTGATTGGCTTTGCCTCTATCCACTTGGTGAACTTGTCCATAGCGACACGCAGATGAGTCATGCCGCCACGAGCCGTCTTGAATGGCCCCACCATATCCAAACCCCAAACAGCAAAGGGCCAATCAATGGGGATGGTCTTGAGTGCAGAAGCTGGTAAGTGTGGCTTGGAGCAGAACTTCTGGCACCCCTAGCATTTCTGGACCAATTCTTTGGCTTCTTCTAGAGCAGTCGGCTAGAAGAAACCATGGCGGGAAGCTTTGGCAACAGGTGCTCTTGAGGCCGTGTGGTGACCACATTCGCCCTGGTCCGGCTCTTTGTTGACTATAGTGTATGCTGCTGCCCGCCGTTGCACTTGTCGGGCCAGGGTATTGGCAGCCGACAGCTCTTTATTCACCAGGAAGTTGAGGATGGGTTGAGCCCATGATGGTGTTGCTATCTTTCCGACTGCCATGACAGCAACTTGTACAAGGGCGGTTGTGTCGGGAGGCGGTGGGTTGGAGTCAGCTGCCGCCTGCTATCCTGAAGAAGTCCCCGAGCCGACTGCTGCAGTCCCCGAGCCGGGCTCTGGAATCCCCGGGCCGGGTGTGACGGCTGTAGTTCCCTGGCCGCCTGCCGAAGTCCCTGCGCCACCTTCTGGTATCCTCAAGTCGGATCCAACTGCTTCAGGAGGAGCCGACACGAAGATGGAGTCGGACTTTGGAGATGGCTTGACAGATGGCTTGAGGAGGCTCTACAAGGCGACGCCGGTTGGTACCGCCTGTCGGGTGGAGCCGATCCGTGCCAAGGCATCCGCTTTCTCATTATCGTTTCTTGGCACATGGAGGAACTCGCACCCGTCAAAGTATCCACTGAGCTGGTGCACGAGGAAGAGGTAGCTTGCCATATTCGCGTCCTTGGCGTCACAGTCGCCTGACAACTGTTGGACCACCAAGTCGGAGTCACCAAAGCATAGGATCCGGCGAATGCCGAGTTCCTTGGCAAGTCAGAGTCCGTGTATGAGTGCCTCGTATTCTTCTACGTTGTTGGAAGCGGCAAAATGGACTTGCAGCACATATTTGAGCTTGTCGCCTTTGGGAGAGGTGAGGACGATGCCGGCTCCCAGACCGGTGCGCATTTTGGAACCATCAAAATGCATCCGCCAATGGGTGTAGTCTGGCGCTGGCGGTAAGTATTGGGTCTCGGCCCAGTCGACGTGGAAGTCGACCAACACTTGTGACTTGATGGCGGTGCGAGGCTGGTAGTAGATGGTGTAAGGGGCCGGATCAATAGCCCACTTGGCCAGTCGGCCAGAAGAATCTCGGCGGCAAAGTGCACACCATAGCACATCTTCTGATAATGTGGGTAGTTTTGCTTGGAGGCGGACAGTACTTCACTCAAGTAATATACCGGTCTCTGGACTGGCAAGGCTCTACCCTTCTCTTTGCGTTCTACCACAATAACTTTGCTGACAACCCGACTAGTAGCAGCGATGTAGAGGAGCATGGGCTCTTTCTCAGTCGGAGCCACCAAGATAGGCGGGGTTGTCAACATCTTCTTGAGCTGGAGAAAAGCTTCGTCCGCCTTGTCATTCCACTCGAAAAAAGTGGTCTTCTTCATGAGTTGGAATAGGGGGAGAGCCTTTTCACCCAGCCAACTGATGAAATGGCTGATCGATGCCAGGCAGCTGGTGAATTTCTGCACGTCCAGCAGTCGGGTGGGCACCTCCATCTTCTCAATGGCCTTGATCTTCACAGGGTTGCACTCTATGCTGCGCTCTGAGACCAGGGAGCTGAGAAGCTGGCCGGCTGGTACTCTAAAGACGCATTTCTCCGGGTTGGGCTTGACCTAGAATAGGCGCAGGTTCTCAAAGGTTTCCTTGAGGTCTTCTAGCAGCGTGCCACGCTTCTCCGTCTTCACCTCCACATCATCCACATAGACATGGGCATTTCTACCGAGTTGCTTGAGGAGACACTTCTGCATGCAACGCTGAAATGTGGCGCCGGCATTTCGCAAGCCGAACATCATGGTCAGGTAGCAGAAGGCTCCAAATGGGGTGATGAAGGCGGTCTTCAGCCTGTCGGCCGGGTTCAGCTTTATCTGATGATACTCTGACTATGCGTCCAAGAAACTTAACTCCTCGCATCCGGCTGTGGAGTCTATCACTTGGTCGATTCTTGGTAGGGCAAAGGGATCTTTGGGGCAAGCTTTATTGAGGGTAGTATAGTCAATACACATGCACCACTGCTTATTCTTCTTCAACACTAGGACTGGGTTGGCCAGCCACTCTGGAAAGAACACTTCCATGATGAATCCGGCTGCTAGAAGCCGGGCCATCTCTTCTCCGACAACTCTTCTCTTCTCTTCCGACAGGTGGCGCAAGGGCTGCCTGACCGGCTTATCGTCAGGTCGGACATGTAACTTGTGCTCAGCGAAATCCGTCGGAACACCCGGCATGTCGTTGAGAGACCATGCGAAGATGTCCGGATTCTCACGGAGGAAATTGACGAGCTCGCTTTCCTATTTGCTATAAAGGTTTGCACCTATGACAGCGTGCCTCTCCGGGTGCTCCGGGTCCAAGGGTATCTTCTTTGTTTCCTTTGCCGGCTTGAACGAGCCCTCAACCTCCGACTCCTTGGGGATGGGAGACATTACCGGTTTCATGCCTGCCATCGCCACCACCAGATCAAGGAGCCGCTTCTCAGCTGCAATCACGAGGGACTCGGCTAGCCGGCTGCTATCTGCGGTGCAGGCGGTCGACCTCTTGTAGTCTCCGACTACAGTCAGGATTCCCTTGGTACTCGGCATCTTCATCTTGAGGTAAGCATAGTGGGGGACTACCATGAACTTGGCCAGAGCTGGTCAGCCAAGCAGTGAATGGTAGGGACTTTCAAGGTCCACCACTTCAAACCAAACTGGCTCACGGCAGAAATGATTCTGGTCTCCGAAGAGAACGTCAATTTGGGTCTTGCCGATTGGTGAGCAGGAAAGGCCAGGGACTATGCCATGGAATACAGTACGACTGGGGAGGAGTTGCTTCTGCTTGATTCCCAACTTCTCCATTGTGTCATGGTACAAGATATTGATGCTGCTGCCGCTGTCGGATATGGTGTTCTGGCAGACCCTCAAGGTTCAAACTCTGGGGTGCGCACGAAGATCTTTCCCCTACCGACCTATGTTCGATCGCCTTGTGAGAATCTAAGCTAAAACGATGAACAACACAAGGGACACGAGATTTATACTGGTTCGGGCCACTGTTGTGGTGGAATACCCTACTCCAATGTGTGGTCTGGTGGATTGCCTCTGGGGCTGATGATGAATAGTACAAGGGGAGAACAGCCTCATGAGAGGTGTTCTTGAGCTGGTGCGATGAACTACTTGGGTGAGTTCGATCGCCTCTTGGATGCCGAACTAGATCATCCCATTCTGTGGTGGCTATCCCTATATATAGAGGCCTTGGGCCTCTTCCAAAATATTGAGCGGGAAGGGCGCCAACAACGGCCATATCAAAGTGGAACATCTAGTACAAGTTATCCTGACTAAAGTTGGTCTTTGGCTGCCAAAAGGCACTGGCGATGACGCCATCCTGGGCTTCATGGTGACCTCCATCCTACCGCTCTGCTTGTCTTGGTCGTGTTGCACTGAAATGGCAACCTTTGCCTGATGCCTCGGTACTCCATGCCTGTGCTTGCCCCCTTTGCACCAAAGAGGAAACAAGGACACTGCGCAGGCCGGCGCCCGCCTGGCCTCGATCGTCATGGCTTGTGTCACAAGCACCTCGCGAGGTACCCTGCCTTGATCTCTCGGCCGCCTCGCGAGCCTGCATGGCGAGGCCGCTCCTGAGGAAGCCTTGTGTCATCCGCCCCACGAGGCTTGGCCCCTCGTGAGGGTCTTGAGTCTTGTGCTGATGAAGATAGGCCATACTAGGCCACCACTTGAGCCACGCCGTAGGCCGCAGGCAGCCAAGTTTGGGGAACCCCGTTCCTAGAATGCCGACATTAGCACCCGGGCCCAAGGCGCGCTCGGACTTGTATTAGCGGAGAAGTGAAGGGGCAAGTGCGGACCGCCGCGGGCCCCCTCAGCCTGCGGCCTTGGGCGCCGTGTGGCGGTTGATTGGACGTGGGCGTCTCCGTTTCCCCACGGTGCCTCGGCAACTGCCCTACTGACAAAAGGATGGGACGGGCTTAGCCTTACCTTCATTACTCTCGTTCCCCTTGCTCCAGATCCCCTTTCTTGCTCTTCGCCCTCCTACCTCCAAAATCTCCAGATTTGCCGCATGCTTTCTCCTCCAGTGAACGATGGCTCCCCGCAAGACTCCGGCTGGGGCTGCATCGGCCTGGTACTCGCCGGCCCTGGTCTCTCCCAACGTGACGGAGAAGAATCTCGCCCTCACGCACTAGATGGCGGCGTCGCAGATCAAAGAGATGGGGGAGACTGCACTCCGGCTTGGCTCCGCCCCGGCCGAAGGACAAGGGGAGCACCTTCTACCCCTTCTTCATGAGCACCGTTATCAATGGTCTGGTTCCTCCTTTCTCTGAGTTCTTCCTTGCCGTCCTTCGTAGTATTAGTTGCATGCTCTGCATATCCATCCCAACTCCATCCTTCTCCTGTCGATCTTCGCCTACTACTGTGAGGCGCACGTCTGGGTGGTGCCCTCCGTTGCCTTGCTACGCCACTTCTTCTCCCTCCGGGTCTCCAGCGGCAATATCTCCCCGTGCACGAGCTTTGTCGCGTACTCCAAGTCCAATGCCATCTCGAAGGCCGGGAAGAGGGCCGAAGGTTTCCGGAGCAAGTGGGTTATGGTGGACGCCGGGTGCCACAACCCCCTGCTGGAGCTGCCCACAAAGCAGCGTGAAGCTGGTGAGGCGTGGTCCCGCGCGAAGCTTGATGATCGGCGGGCGAAGCTGGTGCTGGAGATGATGAACGCTAACCTGAGGTCGGGCAGTCTGAGGGCGGCGAAGCTGACCGGGGCCTCGCTCCTGAGGGAGTTCCTATCGCACTGGGTGGCCCCTCTTCAGACGCACTCACGCCCGCTGTGCAGGCTCGCGGATGCTGACGTTGTCCTCTGCCTGAGCTTGGACGCCCTGAATGACAAGGATCCGACCGTGGACATTTGCTTCTTGGTTGGAGAGGAAGTGGCAGGCCCGGTGGATGCTCCGGTCCCTTTGTTCCTTCGTGACGACTAGAAGCTGGTGGTGGACACCATGCCCACCTTTGACGGGGTCGGTCTGGTGCCAGCGGAGGATGCTGAGGGCCGGGCGGCGACGGTGACGGTGAACCTGTCCTCTGGCGAATCCAGCGGAGAAGAGGAGGGAGATGACAACGAAGACGAGGACCGTGACTCAGAGGCGACCTTCGAGGGGATGGGGGAGACTTCCCCCTAGCGCAGGTCCAGCACCCTCCGCTCCATGCCTGACGATGACGAGGCTGGCGCCAGGCGAGGAGGGGGAGGACGCGCCCCTGATCCCGAGGAAGGACAGGTTCGGGCTTACCCCAGCCCTCGCATCGGCCGAGGTCAGCTCTAGCCCTTCAGGCCCGCCTTCCCCTGCGGTTGGGCCTCCCGAGGTTGAGCCCCGCAGGAGGCTTTCAGGCTTCAAGCTTGGCCGGAGTCCGTGGGATCCCGCGGCAGTCAATCAGTAAGTGTTCAAATTCCGCCTCGTTCCTGTCTTTTGCTGTCAAGGCCTGACATCCTTTATTGGGTAGGTTGCTGCCCGCGGCGAAGAGGCTGAAGGGAGACACAGCGACCCCGCCTGGGACGGGCTCCGCAGCCATGGCCGCGTTTTCTCTCGCGGGAAAGGGAGGCACCAGGGCCCGCACGTCCCCTGACCGATCATCCTCGCGAGGCCAGCAGGGATGCTCCAGCGAGGAGTCAGCCCCCGTGGCCCCGCTGACTTTGGAGGTGCCTGATGTTGCCGCTGAAGTGGCCAAGGCTCGGGAGGTACCTTCCTCCCAAGCTGTGATTACGCTGCCGTCTTCTCCTCCTACTCCGCCGGCTCCTCTCTCCTCTGCTTCTTCCGTTGCCTTGGACTGTGCCGCCGATGAGCTGAGTCGGCTGCGGGAGGATCTCCGGAGCGCGGACCCCACATGGTGGCCGGGCACTTGGAGTTGGTCTCCAGCTGGGTTTGGTCTGATGCCTCCGTCCGAGCAGCGGTGAGCCAGGCTGTGACGGCTTCCGAGGAGGGGAAGCAACCCACCTCCTAGGCCATGGCCGCTCGCTAAGCGGCGTTGAAGGATGCTTCAGACGTCAAGGGCCACTGCGAGAAGCTGGAGGGCTAGCTGGAAGGGCTACGTGATGAGCTTGCCAAGGAGGTTCACGACCGCCAGGTGAAGGAGGAGGAGATGAAGGCTCGGGAGGCTGCTTTCAAGGTGCACAATGCCAAACTCTCAGCCGACAGCGACCGGCTGAAGACGCTGGAGTAGGTGCTGAAGGCGGAGAGGGTCGAACTGGACACTGAGGCGAAGGCCCTGGCCGAGGACTGCGCGGCCTTCGCGCGCTATGAGGAGAGGGCTAGCATAGCGCTGAAAACACTCTATGACGGGGGCCTGGAGAAACCGCTAAGCTAGTTCCCTCCCTCGTCGAGGCGCTTGAAGAAGTCGTGATCGGCATCGGCCCCATGGCTGAAGTCGAGGCCCGCGTCCTTTCCTCCGCAGCGCTGACGCGGATCCTCAGCCACGTCTACCTCCGCAACCCCGACACCAACCTCGACTACCTGCTGGAGCCCGTGGACGCCATGTGCTCCGCCGCTGCTGCCGAAGCCGTCAAGGGTCGACGGAGGCCTTGCTGTCGAAGTTCCGCGCCTTCAACACCGCGCCAAAGTGAGGCGCTGCCGGTTCCACACCTCCAGGGGGTGGGGCTGACAAGCGCGGCTCCACCACGAGCGGTGGCGCGGCCCAGGGCTGATTTTCTCGCGGCCCTTTCCCTGCTTTTATTCCTGCAACATGCACCATGCCTCGTGGAGGCGTTTAAATTTGTGTCCGGTATTGTGAGAACAATCTATGGTCTGTAATATTTGCTTCTGGATTTGCTAGATTTTGCGATTTCCTTCCTATTTGCTTGTGTTCTACGTCGGCAGGGCCTGGCCCCGCGCATACCTCAGCCGCTGCTAGGCCCTGACCGGATCACCAGGAAGGGACTAAGGAGTGCGGGGCTGCGTGACAATTTAGGCTCCTGAGTCACGATGCTCAGGAGTCACCCTTGACGCGCAAACAACGAATAGGGAGGGGGTGGAAGAGAGGATTTGTTGTTCTACATCTGCAGGGCTCGGGCCCGCGCATACATCAACCGCCGTTAGCCTTTCGAAACTAAGGAGTGAGGGGCTACGTGGCCAGTTAGGCTCCTGAGTTGCGATGCTCAGGAGTCCCCCTTGATGATCAAACAGGTCTTCATACCTTGGCTCCGCTCGGGGAGGGGCGCGCGACGACCAGGTCCGAGGGACCTGGCTGGGTGGCGTGTGCTCGGGCGCGGCCCGGGCACAACCCCCGTGCCCAGCCTCTCGCGTGGCGCTCCCGAGGGGAGGCGTTGCGATGAGGCCAAACACTGAGTTCTGGGCTCCCTGAGGTTGACACAGTCGTGGGCTGCCCTCAGCTGTTTATCACCAGCGCGGAGCATAGCGCTTCCGTATGTGTACGAGCATAGCCACTCCTCGGCAGTGTCATCAGCCAGCACGGAGCATGGTGCTTCCACTGGTGCGTGGGAGGGGTGCTCCCCTCCGGGAGGAGCCCCCGGGGCGTGTACAGCCCCGCCCTGACACGTGGCCGACACGGTAGGACTAGGAGAGGTGCATCTGGGCACCCATGAGCCAGTGCAGGACTCACGGGGCCCTACCTCGAGGCAGGTTGCACCTGGCTCTAGGCCTTTGTCGGTGGCATGTTCCTGGAAGGTGGTTAAAATGCAAACGCTCTATGTCCTCAAGTCCCGGCCCTCGAGCAAGCTCAGCCGCCGCTGGTTTGCCACGTCGCGATGCCGTGGACAAGGCCAGGGGGTGAGGGCTGGAGAGCCAGTAAGAGCTCCAGAGTCGCGATGCTCAGGCGCCCCCTTTTAACGTGCAAGCGCTTTGCATGAGAGATGAGAGGCCCGTGGTAGGTAGCAAACGATAATCATAAGCAGGTTCAGCATGAAGGAGCAAATCAACTTAGATAGATGCAGGGAAAGGCAAACGCCACTGGGTCAGGCCCAAGCAGCTTGGGGATGATGCAGCCCGAGGGGCTCCGCCAACAAGGTAAGCTGAAGACGAAAGAAAAATGGATACATGCGTCAAGGACAGACCCACGTGACCTGGGAATGATGCATCCCTGAGGGCGCTCCCAGCCAAAACAAAACTTGAAAGAAGCCACCTGATACCATTGCAAAACGAGTGTCGGAGCAGCTGACGATGCGAGGCGAAGAATCCAATCCTCACAAGCCCTCGGGGCCCCGAGCCTCGGGAGGCTCAGGAGGTTCGGGTGGCTGGGCGAGGTCCATCTCCATTTCCTCTAGGTGCGCGAGATGCTTGGCCACCTGAGCTTCCAGAATGCTTCTCATCAGGTGCTGGTGGGCAGTAGCCGCGTTCGGCAGGCCGAAGGGCATGCGAATGTAGTTGTGCGGTGGACCCGCACAATGCCCCACGCGCGAAGGCCAGAAGCACTCCTGAGATGCGACTAGATTGAACCCTGGGTAGTCGATGCAGATGCGCAGCCCGCCATCCTCACCTGGATGGGGAGCTACGCTGGGCAGGCGGCGGCTGCCGCGCATGACTCTCGATTCCTGCAACTCCCGAGCGACCTTGGTGATGAACTCCTGAGGGTTGGGCCCTCCTTGCCTCACGCCTTCCTGATGGAAACGTGCCGCGAAGCATGCCTCCAAGTGGTGCCCGAGCGCCTCCCTCGTGACCTTCGCAAAGTCAGTGGCTGCCCAGGAAAGAGCCCCCGAGCCTTGCCCGAGGAGGGCGCCGGGCGCGCCTTCCTATGCGACGGAGGGTGGCGCCCCTTGGATGGGCGCATGTCCGGATGTGGTGTCTCCGGAGGCGCCTGCCTCCTGAGGCCTTGAGCCAGGTGATGTCTTCTTCTTCTTGGGAGGTGCTTGATACGTCTCCAACGTATCAATAATTTTTGATTCTTCCATGCTACTATATTACCCCATTTGGATGTTTATGGGCATTATTTTACACATTTATATCATTTTTGGGACTAACCTACTAACCGGAGGCCCAGCCCATATTGCTGTTTTCTTGCCTATTTCAATATTTCGAACAAAAGGAATATCAAATGGAGTCCAAACGGAATAAAACCTTCGGGAGCGTGATTTTTGGAACGAACATGATCCGGAGAGCTTGGAGTGCAAGTCAAGAAGCTTCCAAGGCCCCACGAGATAGGGGGCCGTGCCCCCCCTTTAGGGCGTGCCCCCTGTCTTGTGGGCCCCTCGGGCGGCCACCGACGTACTTCTTCCTTCTATATATACCTACATACCCCGAAAACATCCGGAGCACCACGAAACAAAATTTCCACCGCCGTAACCTTCTGTATCCATGAGATCCCATCTTGGAGCCTTCGCCGGCACTCTGCCAGAGGGGGAATCAACCACGGAGGGCCTCTACATCAACATCCTTGCCCCTCCGATGCGTTGTGAGTAGTTTACCACAGACCTACGAGTCCATAGTTATTAGCTAGATGACTTCTTCTCTCTTTTTGGATCTCAATACAATGTTCTACCCCTCTCTTGTGGAGATCTATTCGATGTAAACTATTTTTGCGGTGTGTTTGTCGAGATCCGATGAATTGTGGGTTTATGATCAAGTTTATCTATGAATAATATTTGAATCTTCTATGAATTCTTTTATGTATGATTGAGTTATCTTTGCAAGTCTCTTTGAATTATCAGTTTGGCTTGGCCTACTTGTGGGGACCACGACTCATAAGTCGTGATCATCGAATGCACGTGTACAGTGATCCCAGAGATCAATGCTCACTGAAAACACAGAAGCTGAATAACAAGAGTCTTACATCCATACATACCGTATTACACAAGTAGGACAATTATGGTCGAGTCTTGAGTATAACATCGCAGCGGAAATCTTCGTCGATAACTTGGACCCATGCCATCTGCCATGACCCTACAGGCATTCTGACTGGGAAACGTCCTAGCTCGCATGTTCGTCGCCGAAGTATTCTTCATCATATCCTGTTCTTTCATGCCTGGCCAATAAAATAACCAGTGGCAAGCCAATGAGTACTTTGAATGTACTCGCAAGCAACCCATGTTTTGGTTCAAGATACAACAATGCATGATATAGGTAATTTTTTGCAGAAAGCTAGTTTTTAGTGCAATAACATGTTCAACAACTTGTAAGACATGCATCAGGAGAATTCAAGTAACCATGAGGAAAGGTTACAGATATCAACATAAATAGAGTGGGCACAAACCCAACTCAATCATGTCAAGTCCTTTGACTTGACCCAAGTAGATCTTCCCACTTATCCAAACACACACACTGGTTTGTGAACATGTGGACGTAGCCCAAGAGCGGTTACCCAACTGTCCTTGACCATGGACACGGCTATTCGAATAGTTTTACACTCTGCAGAGGTTGCACACTTTACCCACAAGATCCGGGGAACTTCCGTGTCATCCACGACCCACGATACCTCAAGTACCCGGGGTAAGCACCTGATCACTATCTTTCCCTAGACGACACTAACATGGAGTCCACTCGTTGCTCCGTATCCTCACGATGTACATCATACGAGACTCACTCGAGATCGCAACATCCGAGAGGGGACACAACGGTGTATCCGGTGCCCTGTGAAAACAGTCATGGCCGCCCTACCTGGCACGACCCCTTCCCGAGAGAGCGCACCAACAACTATCCCGTCACTAGTAATGCAGGCTCCAAGCTAGTATCGGTCTAGGTAATCAATAATGCCCTTTCCCATATAAGGGTAGAGTGGTTACGCATGTAAGGTTGGAATAACGGTCGCAACTTAAACCAATCCGTTTTGGAAACAACACACACTTGCCTCGGTACACCACTTCATCATCAAGTGGCTACCCAACTCATCGTCTCCCCCGGGCATAAGTGGCACCTGGCGGGGTTTTCGAAAAGTCTTTTGAAAATACATTGCCTCCTTCTCCATGCATATTCCCGTCCCTTTTTGCGTAGCACTACTTTAGCATCCTATCTACTCCCACCGGCATAACCCTCATAAGAAGGTAGGGTCATGCACAATGCAAGTATCAATGAGGAAGTACGGTGGCAAACCATCAAAGTGGTTACTACCTCATCATGAATCCGTTGCAACAATAATATGGTGCTATGTGACATGCATAAAAGGGTTTCATAGACATGGTCAAAGGGCTGCTTGCCTGTTTTAACAAACTCTTTGAGGTCTTCAATATCTCTGGTCCAACTCCGAGCATTTTTTCTACTTCGTCAACTATCGTCGAAAGCAACCATAATAAGCAACACAACAAGGCAGAAAATAAAAGTGCTCTAAAAATATGAGTTGGACTTTTCTAGGATACCTCTGGTCATATGAAGGATGACCAAAGTGGTTTCATTAGGATTTGATCAATAAACATCTCTGAACATTTCAATATGATGTAATCAAGGGATTTATGGATTTGCAAGAGGTGTACAGAAATATATTTTTGAAAAATGAGCAAAGGCACCCATTTACAAAGGATGATTTTAGAAGCATCTAGGAATTTGTTTCACTGGATTTGGAGTTGAGATAATTTTCCTATGAATTTGCAAAGTTGGCTATATATAAAGAAATAGACCATTATTTGAGATGATACAGAAAGTATTAGTAAAAATGTTCAAAAACTAAGTTTTGAACTTATAGAATCTAGGATTTTGAATCATGGAATTTGGATAAAAAATGGGCTCTCTTTGATTTTCTAAAGTTTATCACGGAAATAGGAAAAAAGGATGTGATAAATATTTGTGAAGGAAATGCTTTTGTAAAAATGTGACAATAGCAACATGTGGTAGGGAATGATTTTAGAAACTACTAGAAACTTGAATCATCAAATTTGGAGTTAATTTGAATTATTTATGGATTTTAGAAACTCACTGGAAAAGAATAAAAGGAAATACAAGGCATTACCCTTATCCTGCGAACCGGCGAGAGATAGCCGTGGGCCGGCCCAGCGGCTCGGCCACGCGGACGACAGGCGATGTCGAAGGCATATTTCGCCTGGCCCGTCTCCACTTGCCAGCGTGGCCCGGTGGTTGGGCCACTGACGAGCGGGGCCCGCCTGTAGGTCATCGCCTTCGCCCGCGCGCTCGCCTGGCCGAGGGAGCAGAGAGCCCCGTCGACGACTGCCGGCGCTACGGAGCACCTCCGGCGACGCTCTAGCTATGGATGAGCTCGGCGTCGAGCGCCGCATCCATTTGTGTATGCCACGACTGCCGGGGATGGTCGAGGCAAAGGCGGCTTGGATGCCGGCGGACGGCGGCGTCGGACGAGATTGGGCACGGCGCTACGGTGCGTCCTTGGACGATGGAAAGAGCGTGGGAGCTCCGCCTTGCTCAGGGGAGCCTGCTGGTGGAGAGAGGAGAGGGAGAAGAACTCGGGCTCGGCTGAATTTAGGTGGAGGCCGGCGGCGGCTCTCCGGCCATGGAGGGATATGGAGGGCACGGGGAGAGGAGTGAGTTGGTCCAGGGGGTCTCTGGGAGGGAGAGAGAGGCAAAGGAGTAGAGAGGAGGCTCGGGGGTGGTCTTAAATAGAAGGGGGCGAGGTGCACAGCGGGGCTGTGCGCCGGCGAGGTCGTAGCCATCGCTGGAGGCCATGGGAGTGCTTGGCTTCGAGTCGGGGTCTTCCTGGGCGTGGTCTACGACCAGGGGAAGGGAGAGAAGGAGCGGGGGAGCGTCAGGGCAGTGCGGTGTGAGCATGCCCATTCGAGCTCTCAGGCGGCCATGGTGCGCGTGCGAGCAGGGGCAGGAGAGAGAGAGAGGAAGAAGGGGGCCGACAGCATGCCGTGTCCTAGACACCGAGGCGGCCTCGTGAGACACGCTGGGGAGACCCGAGGTGGCCGGAGGCGGTAGGCAGGGGCGGCTACAGTGCGGGAGCGCACTATAGTGCGCTCCAGAGCGCCCATATGTCTGTCCAGGCCATTTTCTATGCTTGTGGGCGCGCCCTTGCATGTCCAGTAGCATTTGGGGGGTGCTAAGGAAGGGATCTGGGCCTTGGATGCTTTGGGTGGCCAGTGGGTGAAGAGAGAGGAAGGAGAAGAGTGGAAATGGGGTTGTCCAGAATAGAAAATTGGTGGCTCCATCCCCTTGATCAATAAGCATTGACTTGAGCTTAATGCAAGAGGTAGAGGGAGGTTAGGAGGAGGTGTGGTAAAAAGGAGAACTCATGGAGATTAGTGGAATTGGACAAAACATACATTTTTAATTTCTGCCAGAAGGTGTTTGATGGTGGTTTGGGAAAGAAGATTAAATCCTCTTGTCATGAGGCTTGACAGGGTCATATGGTATGATAAAATAATAGGTTCCACCAATATTGAGTCCATTTGGGCAAAGTTGCCAATGCAACTTTTGTAAACCCTAGAAATCAGCAGAAATGGACTTTCCAAGATTTAGTCATGCAAATCTGTTCTCCTTGATGCACCACTTGGTGTAGTGCCATCATTTTAGGTTATGAACATGTCCACAAAAGTTGAGATCAAAAGGAGAAAGTTTACAATGTAGAGTTGTTCAAATTTGGTTCTGGACAGGAAGGGTTTTGGGGCACTATGATCAATATAACATTTTCTCAAACTGGTGCCATTTGGTCTAGATGAATGATTTGACCATTTGAGCATGTTCACAAGGTTTGAGAACATTTGGACATGTTTGGCAATGTAAAGTTGCTCAAACTTCAAAATGAACAGAAATGGTCTTGAGGGGATTTCATGGGGTTATACTATTTCCATGACATTATACTTGTCAAGATCATTAAACATGTCATATGTGACATGATAGAATTTTCTTGGATTTTTATGAAAATATTTCCTGTAGAAATATTTCAAATCCTTGAAATGAGCAGAAATGGTTTTGGGAGGTTTTGTCCAATATTTTGATCATTACCATGTATTGAAACTCATATATATGGAAAATATATGTCCATTGAGTCTCCCTAATTTTTCTAAAATATTTTTAAAGCTTCAAAAATATTTTTAACCTATTAAAGACCATTTCTGGACTTAAGAAAAAGCCTTTAAATAAAATAGAAAAATAATTTTTAAAGTTATATTTTTGTGGTTTCTGGGTATCCTATATCTAATAAGAGTCAAAAAAAATTTAGAAAGATTTTTACTGCCCTTAATTAAGTACTTGTAGTGCAAACCTCAATTCAGGGGTTTTTGGAAAACTAATTTTTGAAAATACAATTTGGCCAAATTATTTTTGTAAGAAATTATTTTTATGTCCTATACACATGGCATGATCATTGGGAAAGGTTTTGGATCAAGGAGAAGGAGTATAAGAGTTGGAGGATTTATTTGATTTTTAGAGCACTTGCAAACAGCAGACAAAAATCCAAATCAAGCAAAGATCCAAAACACACAAAAGTTTTTGTCAAACCACAGTTTATCATGATTTATTAGCTTAAGTGTAGTGGCATGAAAATTAGGGTGTGACAGACCTACCCCCCCTTACAAGAATCTCGTCCCCGAGATTCCCAAACTAGGCGCGGAAAGGGATACAGAAACTTGGATCTGGGGTAGTCTTCAAGTCCTCATGTTGCTTCTACTTCCGTGTAGTGCTCCATTGAGCTTGAAGTACTTGATGGTGCGGCCTCGTGTATGACGCTCTTCTTGATCCAGGTTGCTAATGGGTAGCTCGTGGTAGGTAAATTGGGCTAGGGGTCGATGGCTCGGTGGTCAATGTCCCTCGTAGAGATCGGGCAAGTTAGGAAGTTGGAAACACTTCTGTGTTGTGATGCATGGAAAGCGTTGTGCACAATGGGTAACTCAGGTGGTAACTTCAGCTGGTAACTGTCTTCTCTTCGTCTCGTAGTGATCTCAGAGGGGGGTTGTTAAATCTTGGAGTGATCTCGAAGGGGGCTGATGAATCTGGGTGTGGGTCTCCTTGTCATGGAAATGCTTGGTTCCTTAGAGAGGAGTGGCTGCAGATACACCTGGTCTTCGACGCGGATGTTTACTTCTTGATGATGGTGGTAGTCCTTCCTCCTTGGCATGACGATCTTCAGATGTTCCTTGACCAGCTCAACGATTCTTCTTACATCTTCGGGTAGACAAGTATGTCATCAAAGAAAGATGGCAACTAACTTGTCCAAGCACTCCATGATGTCTATGGGGTACGTAAAGTGCGCTGAGGCATTGGTGATGGTCACGGTTGAGTATTGGCCAAGGTCTATCGATCTAGAGCCAAAGCCCAAGGTCAGGATCCGACTATGTTGTGGCTTGGTAGGGCGTAAGGGTTTCAAGGATTCTAGTGTGCCAGTGAATATTTATCATCCCATCCTTGAGCACAGTTTCTGAGATGCCAATAGTTCTACCTAGTCTTCACCTCATATTACCAAAAGAATCATCTCATATAGGTCAACTCCAATCATCACTCTTGTTATTCATATCCTCATGGATCCCGAGGGGAGGTCTAACAAAATCATATACGTCTACGATCCCCAAACTCATATGTATGTCTACCCCTAAAAATCCATGGGTAGAACACATAAGCTGCTAAGCTTGAACATGACAATCCAAGTGCTCAGCCTGTTCTTCCAAGGTCTAAGATAAAGCACCTCTATCCTAAGGAAACATGTCGTATGCCCCTCCAAGATCATGTTTCCTTCCTATGAATCAACCCCAACAGTCCATTAACTTCCATTAACAACTACCTAATCAATTAATTCTACAAATACAATGTCTATGGTGTTCCATATGATCTTCTAATGCCTTATAATCCCCAAGTACTTGAAAGAGCTATATTTACTATAGTCAGTCCACCAATTCCCGTTATTGTGATCTAGTAAACTCCAAGGTCAAGCTCATAAGATGCCTAAATAAACTCCGACAATTAGTCCAATCTCCTAGTTTATCGTCCACCGAGAAACATGGTATCATGATCGAGATCATCAGTCTAAATCCAATTTACTCCGAACCATGTAGACATACTCAACATCTATATTCAACTAGAATCACCTACTTAAATCCAAATCTCGTGTCCAACGAGAATTCCTACATGTTCCCCCAAGTCATTTACGTAATATCAACTGTCTCCTATCAATATCCCATGGCTAAGTTAAATCCAAATACTTCCAAGAAGTTCATCTTGCGACCATAATTGTCCTACGGAATCCAATTTACTCAGGGGTACTGAAAGCTATGCAACCCTATTAACATGATTCCACCAAGTTCAACATGAAAGCCTTATAATCCACCAAAAGTACCAGATAATTCCTCAAAGTCACTGACACAAACTCATCAAGTCATTAGTCCTCTGTTTCCAAATCCTTAAATTGGTCTTCCCTATGGCATCGTCAGTTTTGGTGCTATCTTAGGATGATAATGCGCTCATTCACTATGTCCACTAGTTCCCTAATGAACCCAGTGCAAGGTTACGGAGGCTTAGCTGGTTCTCTTGCAGTTTTCTGGGTTAAGCACATGGTTAAGGTTTCGAGCTGGGGTATCTTATGAAGTCTCGAAGGGTCTAGGAATAGGTTTCTAATCTTGAGGTCTAAACATACGGGGTTATACTTGGTCGAGGAGGTTCTAGCAAGAGTCTTCAGTGCTTGTTGGTCGCCGAGGTGGAATCCTTGGTGCACATTGTCTTGCTTGTCTTCAGTTGAGGAAAGAGATGAGAGGGAAAAGTAGCATAGAGGAGGGGAATGCCTAAAGGGGGTTCTATAGTGCAAGTGCAAACAAACAGGTGTAAAAAGGGCCAAACAGAAAAAGCAAGGTAAGGAAGGTGATATAGTCGCATACTTGTTGCCTAGGGCAAAAGTGCGACCTATATCAAAACTCAAACAAATAAAAACAAGCAACACTCAACATGGTTCTATTCGAACTACCATATGGACTCGACTGTGCATAGGGGATACACGACTCATCCTACCCTAGGGGTTCTCGGACTCAGTAGTCGTGCCTTGTGCCTCATGCAGTCTTCTGAGTTTTCCTCAGGTGTCGCTATGTCTCCTGTAGTTGTTTGACGGAACGATCCAGGTTGAGCCTGAAGAGTCTTTAGCAACTTCTCGCCTGTTGAAGTGATGGGGTGAAGGTGGCTCCTCGTAGCTAGCATTGACTCGGCCTTCTATTGTCTTCTTAATCATGACGATCCCTTTTGCCTTTTAAGGTGTCAAGGGTTTCGGGTAAGCAATCATTTATGCAATGACATTAACAAGGCATAATAGAGGTCCAACCTATCAGTTACGTTGATGACAACATCGATACCAAGAGCGGGGGACGAAGAGAACCGTTCTCCTGCTCACTATAGTGAGGCGGACCAAATGGCTAGGTTCTCGTCCACCGGTGGTTGCCGATACAACAACAATAGTGATAGGGTTACCCTATTAGCGATGTATATCATGATCTTGCATATCCTATGCCCTGATCGTCGTAGGATAAGGTTGCATCGTCTTGGGGCAGTGTCAAGGGTGTCACCATCTCCTGGGTCTTCAGGTCCTCATTCCTCGAGGATGTATCTTCTGTTGGTATCGTCTTGTTGTGATGTCGCCAATCTTGTGTTCAGGAGATGTGGGTGAATGTCTGGCAAGGCATCTTCCTTCTAGATTATCCACGAGGATTACAAGGAATCCAGTGGTCAGGGGCATAAGGGTTCTAGCGACCAAAGGTTTTGAAGGGGAAGAGATCAATAAGGAAAGTATACCTTAGTTTTCGAAAAACTGAGAAGGGAAGAGAAGTATAGATAGTTTTGGAAAACTAGTAGTAGTTTTGGAAATAGTTTTACCCTAACTAACGACCATGCTAACTAAGGCTTCCTACAGTTAGGATGGCTCTGATACCAGCTCTGTGGGGACCTCGACTCATAAGTCGTGATCACCAAATGCACGTGTACAGTGATCCCAGAGATCAATGCTCACTGATCACACAGAAGCTGAATAACAAGAGTCTTACATCCATACATACTGTATTACACAAGTATGACCATTATGGTCGAGTCTTGAGTATAACATCACAGCGGAAATCTTCGTCGATAACTTGGACCCATCCCATCTGCCTTGACCCTACAGGCATTCTGACTGGGAAACGTCCTAGCTCGCATGTTCGTCGCCGAAGTATTCTTCATCCTATCCTGTTCTCTCATGCCTGGCCAATAAAATAACAAGTGGTAAGCCAATGAGTACTTTGAATGTACTCGCAAGCAACCCATGTTTTGGTTCAAGATACAACAATGCATGATATAGGTAACTTTTTGCAGAAAGCTAGTTTTGAGTGCAATAACATGTTCAACAACTTGTAAGACATGCATCAAGAGAATTCAAGTAACCATGAGGAAAGGTTACAGATATCAACATAAATAGAGTGGGCACCAACCCAACTCAATCATGTAAAGTCCTTTGACTTGACCCAAGTAGATCTTCCCACTTATCCAAACACACACTGGTTTGTAAACATATGGACGTAGCCCAAGAGCGGTTACCCAACTGTCCTTGATCGTGGACACGGCTATTCGAATAGTTTTACACTCTGCAGAGGTTGCACACTTTACCCACAAGATCCGGGGAACTTCCGTGTCATCCACGACCCGCGATACCTCAAGTACCCGGGGTAAGCACCCGATCACTATCTTTCCCTAGACGACACTAACATGGAGTCCACTCGTTGCTCCGTATCCTCACGATGTACATCATACGAGACTCACTCGAGATCGTAACATCCGAGAGGGGACACAACGGTGTATCCGGTGCCCTGTGAAAACAGTCATGGCCGCCCTACCTGGCACGACCCCGTCCCGAGAGAGCGCACCAACAACTCTCCCGTCACTAGTAATGCAGGCTCCAAGCTAGTATCGGTCTAGGTAATCAATAATGCCCTTTCCCATATAAGGGTAGAGTGGTTGCGCATGTAAGGTTGGAATAACGGTCGCAACTTAAACCAATCCGTTTTGGAAACAACACACACTTGCCTCGGTACACCACTTCGTCATCAAGTGGCTACCCAACTCACCGTCTCCCCCGGGCATAAGTGGCACCTGGCGGGGTTTTCGAAAAGTCTTTTGAAAATACTTTGCCTCCTTCACCATGCATATTCCCGTCCCTTTTTGCGTAGCACTACTTTAGCATCCTATCTACTCTCACCGGCATAACCCTCATAAGAAGGTAGGGCCATGCACAATGCAAGTATCAATGAGGATGTACGGTGGCAAACCATCAAAGTGGTTACTACCTCATCATGAATTCGTTGCAACAACAATATGGTGCTATATGACATGCATAAAAGGGTTTCATAGACATGGTCAAAGGGTTGCTTGCCTGTTTTAACAAAGTCTTCGAGGTCTTCAATATCTCTGGTCCAACTCCGAGCATTTCGTCTACTTCGTCAACTATCATCGAAAGCAACCATAATAAGCAACACAACAAGGCAGAAAATAAAAGTGCTCTAAAAATATGAGTTGGACTTTTCTAGGATACCTCTGGTCATATGAGGGAATGACCAAAGTGGTTTCATTAGGATTTGATCAATGGACATCTCTGAACATTTCAATATGATGGAATCAAGGGATTTATGGATTTCCAAGAGATGTACAGAAATATATTTAAGAAAGATGAGCAAAGGCACCAATTTACAAAGGATGATTTTAGAAGCATCTAGGAATTGGTTTCACTGGATTTGGAGTTGAGATGAGTTTCCTATGAATTTGCAAAGTTGGCTATATATAAAGAAATAGACCATTATTTGAGATGATACAGAAAGTATTAGTAAAAATGTTCAAAAACTAAGTTTTGAACTTATAGACAGCTAGGATTTTGAATCATGGAATTTGGAACAAAAATGGGCTCTCTGTGATTTTCTAAAGTTTATCATAGAAATAGGAAAAATAGGATGTGATAAATATTTGTGAAGGAAATGCTTTTGTAAAAATGTGACAATAGCACCATGTGGGAGGGAATGATTTTAGAAACTACTAGAAACTTGAATCATCAAATTTGGAGTTAATTTGAATTATTTATGGATTTTAGAAACTCACTGGAAAAGAATAAAAAGAAATATACGGCATTACCCTTATCCTGCGAACCGGCGAGAGATAGCCGTGGGCCGGCCCAGCGGCTCGGCCATGCGGACGATAGGCGATATCGAAGGCGTATTTCGCCTGGCCCGTCTCCACTTGCCAGCGTGGCCCGGCGGCTGGGCCACTGACGAGCGGGGCCCGCCTGGAGGTCATCGCCTTCGTCTTCCTCCCGCGCGCTCGCCTGGCCGAGGGAGCAGAGAGCCCCGACGACGAGTGTCGGCGCTACAGAGCACCTCCGGCGACGCTCTGGCTATGGATGAGCTCGACATCGAGCGCCACATCCATTCGTGTATGCCACGGCTGCCGGGGATGGTCAAGGCGATGGCGGCTTGGATGCTAGCGGATGGCGGCGTCGGGCGAGATTGGGCACGGCGCTACGGTGCGTCCTCGGACGAGGGAAAGAGCGTGGGAGCTCTGCCTTGCTCAGGGGAGCCTGCTGGTGGAGAGAGGACAGGGAGAAGAGCTCGGGCTCGGCTGAATTTAGGTGGAGGCCGGCGGCGGCTCTCCGGACATGGAGGGCTATGGAGGGCGCGGGGAGAGGAGTGAGTTGGTCTAGGGGGTCTCTGGGAGGGAGAGAGAGGCAAAGGAGTAGAGAGGAGGCTCGGGGTGGCCTTAAATAGAAGGGTGTGAGGTGCACAGCGGGGCCGTGCACCGGCGAGGTCGTATCCATCGCTGGAGGCCACGGGAGTGCTTGCCTTCGAGTCAGGGTCTTCCTGGGCGTGGTCTACGGCCAGGGGAAGGGAGAGAAGGAGCGGGGGAGCGTCAGGGCAGCGCGCGTGTGAGCATGCCCATTGGAGCTCTCGGGCGGCCATGGTGCGCGTGCGAGCAAGGGCAGGAGAGAGAGAGGAAGAAGGGGGCCAATAGTGTGCCGTGTCCCAGACGCCGAGGCGGCCTCGTGAGACATGCTGGGGAGGCCCGAGGTGGCCGTAGGCGATTGGCAGGGGGCGGCTACAGTGCGGGAGCGCACTGTAGCGCGCTCCAGAGCGCCCATATGGCTGTCCAGGCCATTTTCTATGCTTGTGGGCGCGCCCTTGCATGTCCAGTAGCATTTGGGGGAAGCTAAGGAAGGGATCTTGGCCTTGGATGCTTTGGGTGGCCAGTGGGTGAAGAGAGAGGAAGGAGAAGAGTGGAAATGGGACTGTCCAGAATAGAAAATTGGTGGTTCCATCCCCTTGATCAATAAGCATTGACTTGAGCTGAATTCCAGAGGTATAGGGAGGTTAGGAGGAGGTGTGGTAAAAAGGATAACTCATGGAAATTAGTGGAATTGGACAAAACATACATTTTTAATTTCTGCCAGAAGGTGCTTGATGGTGGTTTGGGAAAGAAGATGAACTCCTCTTGTCATGAGGCTTGAGAGGGTCATATGGTATGATAAAATAATAGGTTCCACCAGTATTGAGTCCATTTGGGCAAAGTTGCCAATGCAACTTTTGTAAACCCTAGAAATCAGCAGAACTGGACTTTCCAAGATTTAGTCATGCAAATCTGTTCTCCTTGATGCACCAATTGGTGTAGTGTCATCATTTTAGGTTATGAACATGTCCACAAAAGTTGAGATCAAACGGAGAAAGTTTACAATGTAGAGTTGTTCAAATTTGGTTCTGGACAGGAAGGGTTTTGGGGCACTTTGATCAATATAACATTTTCTCAAACTTGTGCCATTTGGTCTAGATGAATGATTTGACAATTTGAGCATGTTCACAAGGTTTGAGAACATTTGGACATGTTTGGCAATGTAAAGTTGCTCAAACTTCAAAATGGACAGAAATGGATTTGAGGGGATTTCATGGGGTTATACTATTCTCCATGATATTATACTTGACAAGATCATCAAACATGTCATATGTGACATGATAGAATTTTCTTGGATTTTTATGAAAATATTTCCTGTAGAAATATTTCAAATCCTTGAAATGAGCAGAAATGGTTTTGGGAGGTTTTGTCCAAGATTTTTATCATGACCATGTGCTGAAACTCATATATATGGAAAATATATGTCCATTGAGTCTCCCTATTTTTTCTAAAATATTTTTAAAGCTTTAAAAATAATTTTAACCTATTAAAGACCATTTCTAGCCTTAAGAAAAAGCCTTTAAATAAAATAGAAAAATAATATTTAAAGTTATATTTTTGTGGTTTCTGGGTATCCTATATCTAATAGGAGTCAAAAATATTTTTAGAAAGATTTTTACTGCCCTTAATTAAGTACATGCAGTGCAAACCTCAATTCAGGGGTTTTTGGAAAACTAATTTTTGAAAATACTATTTGGCCAAATTATTTTTGTAAGAAATTGTTTTTATGTCCTATACACATGGCATGATCGTTGGTTCAAGAGTTTGGAGCAAGGAGATGAAGTATAAGAGTTGGAGGATTTATTTGATTTTTAGAGCACTTGCAAACAGCAGACAAAACCAATCAAGGCAAGGTCCAAAACACTCAAAAGTTTTTGTCAAACCACATTTTATCATGATTGTTAGCTTAAGTGTAGTGGAATGAAAGTCAGGGTGTGACACTACTAGATTGGTCTTTCTTGCCATGGGAGAAGTGCTCAGCTTTGGGTTCAATCTTGCAGTGTTCTTACCCTTTGACAGAAAGGGTTGCAAGACACGTATTGTATTGTTGCCATCGAGGATAACAAGATAGGGTTTATATCATATTGCATGTGTTTTTCCCTCTACATCATGTCATCTTGCTTAATGCATTACTCTGTTCTTATGAACTTAATACTCTAGTTGCAGGTAGGAGTCGGTCGATGTGTGGAGTAATAGTAGTAGATGCAGGCAGGAGTCGGTCTACTTGTTATGGACGTGATGCCTATATACATGATCATGCCTAGATAATCTCATAATTATTCGCTTTTCTATCAATTGCTCAACAGTAATCTGTTCACCCACCGTAATACTTATGCTATCTTGAGAGAAGCCACTAGTGAAACCTATGTCCCCCGGGTTTATCTCCTATCATATTTGCATTCAATCTACCTTTATTTGCATCTTTACTTTTTGCATCTATCTTATAAAATACCAAAAACATATTTATCTTATCATACTATCTTTATTAGATCTCACTTTCGCAAGTGGCCGTGAAGGGATTGACAACCCCTTTATTGCGTTGGTTGCGAGATCTCAGTTTGTTTGTGTAGGTGCATGGGACTTTTGAGGAGCCTCCTACTGGATTGATACCTTGGTTCTCAAAACTGAGGGAAATACTTACGCTACACTTTGCTGACCACCTTCTCAGAAGGATGGATGAGATTGAATCGAATATTAGAAGCTTTATGAATTTGCAATTTGAGCATAATAATTTCTTTAGAAAAGAGCTTAAGGAACAAAAAAGTTTTTTGGGGTTTATGAACAAAGAGTTTGATGATATGAATAAAGAATTCTATGGTGTTAACGCTCAAATTACCCGGCTTGAAACTGCTATAGCCAAAATTTTCTGACAAGCAAGCCACCTTAGTCAATAAGATGGCCGCTAAACTAGAAAAATTACATGAAAATAATGATGAGGATCTTAAAGTTATTGACGCATCTCCGAGTAGATCTGTGTTTTGCAATATGAATTTTGATGATTATGGGAGTGATGATGAATTAACTTTGCCTAGAAGGCGTCCCAAAAATTCGGAATCTTTAGATCTTGATGTTAAATTTGGTAAAATTCAGATTGGAGAATCATCAACTTCTAATATTGAACCTACTATCTCGGATTTCAAGGAATTTGATTATGATAATTGCTCTTTAAAAGGTTGTATTTCCTTGTTGCAATCCGTTGTTAATTCTCCTCATGCTTATAGTCAAAATGAAGCTTTTACCAAACATATTGTTGATGCCTTGATGCAATCTTATGATGAAAAACTTAATTTGGAAGTTTCTATACCTAGAAAACTTAATGATGATTGGGAACCTACTATAAAGATTATATTTAAAGATTATGAGTGTTTTTCTTTGTGTGATTTGGGTGCTAGTGTTTCCACGATTCCGAAACCTTTATGTGATATTTTAGGTTTCCATGATCTTGATGATTGCTCTTTAAATTTGCACCTTGCGGATTCCACCATGAAAAAGCCTATGGGCAGGATCAATGATGTTCTTATTGTTGCAAATAGAAATTTGGTGCCCGTAGACTTTATCGTTCTTGATATAGATTGCAATCTTTCTTGCCCTATTATTCTTGATAGACCTTTCCTTAGAACGATTGGTGCGATTATTGATATGAAGGAAGGGAATATTAGATTCCAATTTCCATTAAAGAAAGTCATGGAGCACTTTCCAAGAAAGAAAGTGAAATTGCCTTATGAATCTATCATGCGTGCTACTGATGAATTTAGTGCCAAAGATGGCACTCGTTGGATCTATCTTTGTTTTTGTGCCTCGTTAGGGGCGTTAAATGATAGCGCTAGTTGGGAGGCAACCCAATTTTTCTTTATGTTTTTTGCTTTTGCTCCTGTTTAGTAATAAATCTTTCATCCACCTTCTGTTTAGATGTGTTTTTATATTTTAATTAGTGTTTGTGACAAGTAGAACCTATAGGATAACCTACGATGATAGTTGATTTGATTCTACTGAAAAACTGAAACTTTGCGGGCACGAATATAATTTTGTTAAATCATAGGAACGTGCTTTTGCGTTGATTCTTTTTTCTTCTGTTCAATAGAAAATTTTTCCAGGACTTCCTATTTTGGTAGGATTTTTAGAGTTACAGAAGTTTGATTTAGTTACAGATTCCTACAGACTGTTCTGTTTTTGACAGATTCTGTTTTTCGTGTGTTGTTTGCTTATTTCAATGCATCTATGGATAGTAATTCAGTATATGAACCATAAATAAGTTGGAATACAGTAGGTTTAACACCAAAATAAATAAAGAATGAGTTCATTGCAGTACCTTATGTGGTGGTTTTGTTTTCTTTCACTAACGGAGCTTATAAGATTTCCTGTTGAGTTTTGTGTTGTGAAGTTTTCAAGTTTTGGGTAAAGCTTTTATGGACTATGGAATAAGGAGTGGCAAGAGCCTAAGCTTGGGGATTCCCATGGCACCCCAAGATATTCAAGGATAGCCAAAAGCCTAAGCTTGGGGATGCCCCGGGAAGGCATCCCCTCTTTCGTCTTTGTTCATTGGTAAATTTACTTGGAGCTATATTTTTATTCGCCACATGATATGTGTTTTGCTTGGAGCGTCCTGTATTATATTAGTCTTTGCTTTTTAGTTTACCACAATCATCTTTGCTGTACACACCTTTTTGGAGAAGCCTATTTGATTAGAATTTGCTAGAATACTCTATGTGCTTCACTTATATCTTTTGAGCTTGATAGTTTTTGGCTCTAGTGCTTCACTTATATCTTTTAGAGCACGGTGGTGTCTTAATTTTGAAGAAATTTCTAGTCTCTCATGCTTCACTTATATTATTTTGAGAGTCTTTTAGAACAGCATGGTATTTGCTATGATCATAAAGTTGGTCCTAGAATGATGAGCATCCAAGTTGGGTATAATAAAAACTATCATAGAAAGTGAATGGGATGCTATGATCAATTTGATGCTTGATAACTGTTTTGAGATATGGAGGTAGTGTTATTAGAATCATGCTAGTTAGGTGATTATGAATTTAAAGAATGCTTGTGTCGAAGTTTGTGATTCCCGTAACATGCACGTATGGTGAACCGCTTTGTGATAAAGTTGGAGTGCAATTTTATTTATTGATTGTATTCCTTATGAGTGGCGGTCGGGGACGAGCGATGGTCTTTTCCTACCAATCTATCCCTCTAGGAGCATGCGCGTGGTGCTTTGGTTTTTGATGACTTCTAGATTTTTGCAACAAGTATATGAGTTCTTTTGATTAATGTTGAGTCCGTGGATTATACGCACTCTTTCACCCTTCCACCATTGCTAGCCTCTCTTGTATCGTGCAACTTTCGCCGGTACCATACACCCACCATCTACCTTCCTCAAAACAGCCACCATACCTACCTGTTATGGCATTTCCATAGCCATTCTGAGATATATTGCCATGCAACTTTCCACCGTTCCGTTCATATGACACGCATTACTTTTGTCATATTGCTTTTTGCATGATCATGTAGTTGACATTGTATTTGTGGCAAGGCCACCTTCATAATTTTCATACATGTCGCTCTTGATTCATTGCATATCCCGGTACACCACTGGAGGCATTCATATAGAGTCATATTCTTGTTCTAGCTTTGAGTTGTAAATCCATAAAAGTGTGATGATCTTCATTATTAGAGCATTGTCCTAGTGAGGAAAGGATGATGAAGACTATTATTCCCCCACAAGTCGGGATGAGACTTCAGACTTTACAAAAAAAGAGAAAGGCCAAAAAAAGGAAGGCCAAAGAAAGAAAGAAAAAGAAGAAAAGAAAAAAAATTAAAATGAGAGAAAAAGAGAGAAGGGACAATGCTACTATCTCTTTTTCCACACTTGTGCTTCAAAGTAGCATCATGATCTTCATGATAGAGAGTCTCATATGTTGTCACTTTCATATACTAGTGGGAATTTTTCATTATAGAACTTGGCTTGTATATTCCAATGATGGGCTTCCTCAAAGTGCCCTAGGTCTTCGTGAGCAAGCAAGTTGGATGCACCCCCACTTAGTTTCTTTTGTTGAGCTTTCATATATTTATAGCTCTAGTGCATCCAT
Organism: Triticum aestivum; assembly: GCF_018294505.1. Classification (NCBI taxonomy): domain Eukaryota; kingdom Viridiplantae; phylum Streptophyta; class Magnoliopsida; order Poales; family Poaceae; genus Triticum; species Triticum aestivum. Next base: position 309,703,177 of record NC_057798.1, read on the forward strand.
TGCATGGCAATCCCTACTCACTCACGTTGATATCTATTAATGGGCATCTCCATAGCCCGTTGATATGCCTAGTTGATGTGATACTATCTTCTCCTTTTTGTCTTCTCCACAATCACCATTCTATTCCACATATAGTGCTATGTCCATGGCTCACGCTCATGTATTGCGTGAAATTTGAAAAAGTTTGAGATTATTAAAGTATGAAACAATTGCTTGGCTTGTCATCGGGGTTGTGCATGATTAAATACTTTGTGTGACGAAGATAGAGCATAGCCAGACTATATGATTTTGTAGGGATAACTTTCTTTAGCCATGTTATTTTGAGAAGACATGATTACTTTGATTAGTATGCTTGAAGTATTACTATTTCTTATGTCAATATGAACTTTTATTTTGTATTCATTTGGATGTGAACACTCATGCCACAATAAAGAAAATTACATTATGAATTATGCTAGGTAGCATTCCACATCAAAAATTCTCTTTTTATCATTTACCTACTCGAGGACGAGCAGGAATTAAGCTTGGGGATGCTTGATACGTCTCCAACATATCTATAATTTTTGATTGTTCCATGCTATTATATTACCCCTTTTGGATGTTTATGGGCTTTATTTTACACATTTATATCATTTTTGGGACTAACCTACTAACCGGAGGCCCAGCCCATATTGCTGTTTTTTTTGCCTATTTCAGTATTTCGAAGAAAAGGAATATCAAACAGAGTCCAAACGGAATGAAACCTTCGGGAGCGTGATATTTGGAACGAACATGATCCATAGAGCTTGGAGTGTAAGTCAAGAAGCTTCCGAGGGCCCCACGAGATAGGGGCTGCACCCCCACTGTAGGGCACGCCCCCTGTCTCATGGGCCCCTCGGGCGGCCACCGACGTACTTCTTCCTCCTATATATACCTACATACCCCGAAAATATCCAGGAGCACCACGAAACAAAATTTCCACCGCCTGTAACCTTCTGTATCCGCGAGATCCCTTCTTGGAGCCTTCGCCGGCACTCTGCCGGAGGGGGAATCAACCACGGAGGGCCTCTACATCAACATCCTTGCCCTTCCGATGAGTTGTGACTAGTTTACCATAGACCTACGGGTCCATAGTTATTAGCTAGATGGCTTGTTCTCTATTTTTGGATCTCAATACAATGTTCTCCACCTCTCTTGTGGAGATCTATTCGATGTAAACTATTTTTGCGGTGTGTTTGTCGAGATCCGATGAATTGTGGGTTTATGATCAAGTTTATCTATGAATAATATTTGAATCTTCTCTGAATTCTTTTATGTATGATTGAGTTGTCTTTGCAAGTCTCTTCGAATTATTAGTTTGGTTTGGCCTACTAGATTGGTCTTTGTTGCCATGGGAGAAGTGCTCAGCTTTGGGTTCAATCTTGCGGTATTCTTACCCAGTGACAGAAAGGGTTGCAAGACACGTATTGTATTGTTGCCATCGAGGATAACAAGATGGGGTTTATATCATATTGCATGTGTTTATCCCTCTACATCATGTCATCTTGCTTAATGCATTACTCTGTTCTTATGAACTTAATACTCTAGATGCATGCAGGAGTCAGTCGATGTGTGGAGTAATAGTAGTAGATGCAGGCAGGAGCCAGTCTACTTGTTATGGACGTGATGCCTATATACATGATCATGCCTAGATAATCTCATAATTATTCGCTTTTCTATCAATTGCTCGACAGTAATTTGTTCACCCACTATAATACTTATGCTATATTGAGAGAAGCCACTAGTGAAACCTATGGCCCCCGGGTTTATCTCCTATCATATTTGCTTTCAATCTACCTTTATTTGCATCTTTACTTTTTGCATCTATCTTATAAAATACCAAAAATATATTTATCTTATCATACTATCTTTATTAGCTCTCACTTTCGCAAGTGGCCGTGAAGGGATTGACAACCCCTTTATTGCGTTGGTTGCAGATCTCAATTTGTTTCTATAGGTGCGTGGGACTTTTGAGGAGCCTCCTACTAGATTGATACCTTGGTTCTCAAAACTGAGGGAAATACTTACGCTACACTTTGCTGCATCACCCTCTCCTCTTCATGGAAAACCAACGAAAGCTCAAGACATAGCACTGCTTCAGGAAGGTTTCCATTCTTGCTGTCTGGGTCCTCGAATGACGCGGCTTGGAAGGCGTGCTCGAGGGAGCACACCGCATCCTTCTCTTCACAGGGGACCGTGATGACCCCGCCACTTCCTGGCATCTTGAGGATGTTGTAGCCATGGTGAGTCACTGCCATGAACTTGGCCAGGGCTGGATACCCGAGGATGGCATTGTATGGCAGGCGAATGTGGGCGACGTCGAAGTCAATGAGCTCGGTGCGGTAGTTGTTGCGCTGTCCAAAGGTGACGGGGAGGCGGACCTGCCCTATCGGGACAGTGGAACCATCAGTGACTCCTGAGAAGGGCTTGGTTGGCTGACGCTGATCGTATGGCACTTGAAGATTGTTGAACGTCTCGACGGACAGGATGTTGAGCCCTGCCACATCGTCGATGAGGGTCCTGGTAACTTGCACATTGCTGATGACTAAGGAGAAGAGCATCGGGAGGACACCGGCTATTGCCGCGCACTTGAGATGGTCCACTGAGCAGAACGTGATGGCACATGCGGACCACCTGAGGGGGCGCGTGGCCTCAAGCTTGGGAAGGACTGCATTCACCTCGCGAGCAAACTGCTTGAAGATGCACTGAGATGCTGGGGCCTGAGCGCCGCCCAAGATGTAAGCAATTGCACGCGGCTCCTAGAAGCCCCCAACCCCCTCGTCCTAATGACGGTCTTCATTCCTTCTTGGTGGTGGTGGCAAAGGAGGAAGTCCTGCGTTGCCTTGGGGGCGATCCTCACGAGGCTGATTTCTCCAAGCTCGCTCGCGAGGCTGGTCCTGCCAGCAGTCCTCGCGAGGCCAGCCACGCCACCCTTGGCGAGGGCCACGGTCGTCCCATTGTCCTCCACCTCTTTCTTTGCCTCGGCCGTAGCCCCGATCGTTGCGCTCGGGGCATCGACCGACTCGGCCTTCTCGCACGGCCCGGAGCTCTTAGCATTCGTTGGTGTTGTGGGTATGGAGATCGTGGTACACACAGTATCGGCTGCCCTTGGACGACTCTGGTTGGTCCCTGCCGCACTTTTCTGTCCGGCTCTGCTGCGAGCATAGCTGCCCCCTTGCGCTTCACATCCTTGGCCTTGGCTTTCTTCTCTTCTGGGTCTGGTGCTGGGAGCTCGAGAAGGGAGAGGCATCCCTCCTCAGCCCTTGCGCACTTGGTCGCCAGGTTGAATAGCTCTAGAGACATACACAGATCTTTGTAGATCGCCAGCTCCTCCTTCATCTTGATGTCGCGGACGCCATCAGAGAACGCCGAGATGATGGCCTCCTCAGTCACCCTGGGAATCTTGAGGCGGGCGTTGTTGAAGCGCTGGATGTACTTCTACAAGGTTTCTCCGGGCTGCTGCTTGATGCGGCGTAGGTTACCCACGGCCGGCGGACGGTCACGCGTGCCCTGGAAGTTGGCGATGAAGTGAGTGCGCATCTCGTCCCAGGAGGAGATCATGCCAGGAGCCAGGTTCAGGAGCCACGTGCGGGCATCGTCCTTGAGTGCCATGGGAAACCAGTTCGCCATGACCTTTTCGTCTTTGTTGGCGGCTTCGATCCCCAGCTCGTAGAGCTGTAGGAACTCCGCGGGGTCTGCAGTGCCGTCGTAGCGAGGAGGCGGGTCAGGCTTGAACTTGTCTGGCCAGGCGACACTGCGTAGCTCGATAGTGAAGGCGCTGCAGCCTGCGGTGACCACCGGAGCTCTCTGCTGATGCGGGGCTTGCTCCTGGAGATTCCCACGTGCTTCTGCCTGGAGCAGCATGTGGTCTTGACGTGCTGGCGCATGGATGCGGTCGTGGTGCACCGATGCCGGGAGCACGCGTGCACCTTCTTGGGGACGGGGGATTTCTTGGCAGCTCCTTTCTTGTCGCCCGAGCGCCGGACACGGTGGATCTTGTCCTGGGGCCACGTGCCTTGGAGCCAAGACACCGTCTTGGGGAGGAGGTGGCGGAGGCGCCTCCTGATCTGCGCCTCCTGCGTAGGACGAAGGGCGAGGCAGCGAGAGGGACGACGCAGGGGAGCCCCCTGCGGCGCTGATGAGCTCGGTGATGCGAGCGAGCCACTCCTCGTAGAGGACGTCGACGGGATGGTAATGCAGGAGCTCACGCGCCAGGAGCAACGCGGCGTGCACGTCCTCGGGGGTGCGACGGGCGTGGGATGATGAACCAGCTGGAGTCAGTGATGGGGTGGCGGCGGTGCGGCCTTCTCGCCGCACCGAAGGATGCAGCAACGAGGCCTGCTGCTCGTTCCCCGCCGGGCCGGTGGCAGCATTGGCGGCGGGCGACGGGGAACGACGGGACACCCACCGACGGGAGCCGTCTGGGCGACGAGGGCGGCGAGAGCAGCCCGATGCTCGGCTCGGGCCCGGCAGGCGTCAGCCATGGACATGACGGAAGATCGACGTGAAACGGCAGAAGAAAGACTCCGGCGCACACCTAACTGGTGCGCCAAATGTCGGATATGGGGTTCCGGCAGAGCCTCAAGGTTCGAACTCTGGGGTGCGCACGAAGATCTTTCCCCTACCAACCTACGTTTGATCGCCTCGTGAGAATCTAAGCTAAAACGATGAACAACACAAGGGGCACGAGATTTATACTGGTTCGGGCCACCGTTGTGTTGTAATACCCTACTCCAGTGTGTGGTGTGGTGGATTGCCTCTGGGGCTGATGACGAACAGTACAAGGGGAGAACAGCCTCGCGAGAGGTGTTCTTGAGCTGGTGCGATTAACTGCTTGGGTGAGTTCGATCGCCTCTTGGATGCCAAACCAGATCATCCTATTCTGTGGTGGCTATCCCTATATATAGAGGCCCTGGGCCTCTTCCCAAATATTGAGTAGGAAGGGCGCCAACAACGGCCATTTCGAAGGGGAACATCTAGTACAAGTTATCCTGACTAAAGTTGGTCTTCGGCTGCCAAAAGGCACTGGCGATGACGCCGTCCTGGGCTCCATGGTGACCTCCATCCCGCCGCTCTGCTGGTCTTGGTCTTGTTGCACTGAATGGCAATCTTTGTCTGATGCCTCGGTACTCCATGCTTGTGCTTGCCCCCTTTGCACCAAATAGGAAACAAGGACACTGCGCAGGCTGGCACCCGCCTGGTCTCGATCGTCATGGCTTGCGTCACAAGCACATCGCGAGGTACCCTGCCTTGATCTCTCCGCCTCCTCGCGAGCCTTCCTGGCGAGGCCGCTCCTGAGGAAGCCTTCTGTCGTCTGCCCCGTGAGGCTTGGCCCCTCGCAAGGGTCTTGAGTCTTGTGCTAATGAAGATGGGTCGTACTGGGCCACCACTTGAGCCACGCCGGAGGCCGCAGGAAGGCAAGTCTCGGGACCCCCATTCCCAGAACGCCGACAACCGCCATCTATCAAGACTCTGGAGAAACGCGCTGCCCGCCTCTCCGTTGCAAAGGTAGCATCTAGGACCAGGGCGTATGAACCTGGGGAAGGCATCACTTCCGGTTGGTCGGCCCTGCTCCAACTGATAGGCTTCTCAGACCAATGCATGAATTTTGGAGTATTTGAGGCCACTGCTTGTACTTCTTGTTGTTGCTGTCGTCTGCTGCTTCTATCATCGGCTACGCTGGTGAACATGACATAAGCTCTGTGTTCCTCTGGATACTCATCTTGTATGGAGCCGACTGGCCAGGCCGCCGGCTGCTGGGGCTGAGGAGGCGGCGGTTCGGCAGGCAGAGGAGGCAGGAGTCCATCTCCCTTGGCGATTCTGGTGAGCCAATGACACTTCCGAGTGGTGTGGTTGGACGGCTTCGCGCCGCTATGGAATTTGCAAGGTGCCTCTAGGGTCTGCTCATAAGAGAAGGCGGGCAACCAATTGGGCTTGCCGCCCTTCTGACGCTTGGGTGTCGGCTGCCCCTCCGACAGCTGGTCCTCGACTGTCGTCACCTGCCGGCTGGTGGAAGCCTGTTGAGTGGCCTTCCGCTTGTTATCGCCTGGATGCCGCTGCCGACTGGTCTCACCAGTCGGAGTCCGAGGGGCCTGAGGTGCCACCTTGCCGGACATGTCAACTAGGATTTCTGCCTTCATGGGGGAGTCGGCCATGGCGTGCTTGTCGGCGATGATCAGCAGCTCGTCGAGCATTGCAGGCTCATCGCAGAGGAGTCGATGCTTGAGGAGGGTGCCCTCTCGGAACCCGGCAATGAAGTACTCGATCGCCTGCACCTCATGCATGCCTTCGCAGGAGTTGCGCAGCTCGGCCCACCGCGTGAGATAGTCGCAAGTTGATTCGCTGGGCCCTTGGACACACAAGGAGAGATGTCGGGGCTTGGGAGGCCGCTTGTACATGCTGGTGAAGTTGCGGATGAAGGCCTCGGTGAAATCAACCCAGTTGTTGATGCTGTGGGGCTTCAGGCAGTTAAGCCATGTCCGGGCTGTGCCTTGAAGCATGAGCAGGACGTACTTCACGGCAACGCGCTTGTTACCGTTCGCTATGCTGACGGCTGTGGAGTAGTCGACCAGCCAGTCCTTCGGCTTCACGGAGCCATTGTACTTGGGTGTATATCTCGAGAGCGTGAACCCTTTGGGAAAGGGCTCATCTCGGATTCATGGGCCAAAACGTGGCGGGCCCAGTGCGTCTTCTTCTTCTAGCGCCAGGGATCGGTTGAGGTGGTCAATCCGATGGCGGGCGTCATTCTCTCCGACTCCCTCTCGGCGGCCAAGGCGGTCGCTGAGTGTCGGTGCGTGACAGGCGACGGAGTGGGGTGCCTAGCTCCATGAGGCGGAGGAGGCGGAGGGTCGCCTCGCCATTCCATTGCTCGAGGGCGGCCGACTTCATCACGCTTGATGGTGAGGTGAGTCCGGCTTCAGCTGGCAGCCAGCTGATTGCCTCGTCTTCCGTGGGCACCGCCAGTTGGCATCTGGGATGTCGCGTCGTGGTCCTGGCGAAGGGGCGGTTCATCGTTCCACGGGGCGGGCACTTCAGCGGGGCAGCCGGCTTCATGCTGTACGACGGCCGCGTCTACGAGCTGCTGGACTCGCTCCGTCATGTGGCAACGCTCGTCGCCCTCGTACTTATCCAGCTCGTCCGTCACCGCCTGGGCGGCCCGAATGTTCTCTGCAGGCGTGGCGTAGACGGGGCGTTCTGCCCCGAACATGCTGGCGATGGTCGCACCACGCTGCCGGATAGAGCCAATGCGGCTAGGCCCCGCAGGAGCTGGCGTGCCACCAACGGCTTGGTCCATCTCGCGCTGATAGGCGTCCGAGAGGCATCGCACGCTGGCCAGTCGGCCAGCGCTCTAGAGGAGCTAGACGCGGCGTGCTTCCAGCATCTCAGCGTTTGCGTCTTCTGGGATGGGCGCCGTCAGGTATCACAGCACCGCATCGAGTGGGTCTCAAGCATCTCTAGCCGAGCGCTCGCCACTGTTGATGACGAGCACCTCCGTGACGGTGCTCCCGCCACTATGCTCGCGAGGACGCGACTCGTCGTAGATCACCATGTTGGTGGGGAACGCGTCAAGCGACGCCGTGTCGGAGTCGACGATCATCGGGTCGGTGGAGCCAACAGACTCCAGGTCTACAGTGGGCTCATTGGTGATGTCAAGCTGGTTGAGGAGGCTGACGAGACGGCTCTTGGGGCAGCCGGTGTCCGCATCGGTGGCCGGCTCGTCGGAGATATGAACCTCGCCAACGAGGTCGGCAAGGCAGCTCGCCGCACAGGCGATCTCCGCGCCGTACAGCGCTTCGAAGCTGATGCCATCGGGCATGCTGGGCTGGCTTCGCTCGCCAGGAAGGAACAAGGTTCCCGTCATGAGCAGGTCTCCAGGAGACGGTGCACCTCGCCCCATGGTGGGCGCCAAATGTCGGGGGTTGGGTGCGAGTAGAACGTCGCCAGTGCCTGGAAGCGGGATAAGGCGTAGACACGAACGCCAACGTACTTTACCCAGGTTCGGCGCTCTCCTAGGAGATAACACCCCTAGCCCTGCTATGCGGGGTCTCCTCATGATCACTAAGGCACAAGTGATACAAAGGTGCTTCTTGAGCTATATGCTAGAGGCAGGAGAAGGCAAGGCTAGCTCTCTCTTGCTCTAGGGAAGTGGCTAGGTCTAATGGGGTGGAACCATTTGCTTGGGTGCTCTGGGGGGTTTATATAGGCCTACCCCCAAGGGGTACAATGGTAATCTGGCCGGGTGCTGGGCTTGGCTGTCAGTGTCTCCGGCCTCCGGCTTCTCTGCCGTCTACTGGGGCCCGTCGCCTGGTGGGCCCCAACGACTGGTCTGGTACGGAGCCGACAGGCCGCTCCCGCCGCTGGCGGGTCTGATTGGTGGCGTCTCACTATAGCCGTGCTGCTAATGACGCGGGCTTGGTCAACTCAGTGTGGCTACAGTCCCGCCGCCTGGCGGGAGATCACTGTAGCCACACCTGGTCTCATCAGGTTAATGATGCACTTGCTTCGAGGGAAGGGATGGTCGCCTGCTGGAGGCCGGCCTTCCCACGGTCCGACTGGTTCGGTGCACGCCGTCTTCCGAGGTGTCACTGCCCAGTAGGGTCCGCAGCCTGCGGGCCGTGCCGACAGCTCTTCATGGGGAACAGGGCTCGGCCTGTCCGGAGTGACGTCAGGGGGAAGTGGCAATAGTGCCACGTCGTGCTGAGATCTCCGCCCGGGGCACTGTGGCCACACCAAGTTAAAGATTCGGAGGTGAGGGGCTTCACTGTAGCCACGCCCTATCTCGTCCTCTTGATGGGGGGCACAAACTCTGAGGGCGCCAGGTGGCCGCCTAACTGACGCCGTCCTCTCTAGAGGTCGGCCTACTGGAGCCGACCGCTCTTGGTGGCATCTTCTGGTGCTGGCCATCCTCCATTGGCCGGCCTTCGAGCCAGCCGGCCCCCGGAGGGCGGAGCTTCAGCTCGGGACACTCTGGGACAAAGCCGGCCCAAAGTTTTGATATGTTCGGGGTCTCGGGTGAGGCTACCCGTGGCCCATTGCTCCGACAAGAGTAATAATATATGACATGCAACTTACACAAAGCATATGGTCAAATTTGTATGTGAAAGGAGCTTCCAATGATATATTTTTCACATTATACATCTCATGTACTATTAGTCTTGTCAATAGTCAAAGGCGGTTTTGAAAAATGCATTAGAGCATGGTTAATAATATAGCCAGCCGATGGCTATAAGGAACTGCCATGTCATCTATAGCCATCATCTATATGCACTCATACAGTAGTGTGGGCTATAAGGTTGGCTATTTCCCGCAAAAAAATATAAGGTTGGCTATTGTATTAGTACTTTTTTCCATCTACTCTCTATCTCTTTCTTCATATTTATTGTATTTAACTAGGAATGTGTATATAGCTAGGCTCTTGCATGAGAGCTCACTCCCCTTACTTTTTCACATCTCTCTCCTCCACATAGGCCCTATATAAATGGAAGGAGGGAGTACTATAAGCAATGCATAGTCTAATACAGATGTTGTTAGTACTCCACTAGTACTATTGGACAGGGAGCTTAAAAAAAGTTACCATTGGACTGGCTATACATGGCAAAATCCTAGTAGGAAGAGCATGCGCGAGAACAAGCACATTCACGTGGTTGGAAACAAATTGGAAACCATCTCTGTGTGAATAAAAATCTAGGAGTATGTACGAATCTAACAATATTGATTGGGCATTGTTGAATGTTGACACTTTTTTCTGTAAGTTTGATCAAAGTAGAGATACTTTGACTACACATAAAACTTATATCTAAACTAGAAAGGTTCGGAGGGAGTATATTGTAGGTTCAAAAGCGAAACGAACATTGAATACCGTTTATATATGATTTGCGGCTGCTATGATCACCGGTTTAAAATTTTGAATCTGCCTTAGGTATCACACATGCCCCCACTCGCTCTCCCTCGATTTCATCTCGGGGTCCGGAGATCGATTGAAAGAGGACTAGGGTGGGTACAAAATGTTCATTTCGCTTATAAATGTACAATATACTCCCTCTGATCCCCACAGACCTGTCCCCCTTCCCCCGCGGGTCATTTCTATCATAGAAATAGACCAAACATTTATTTCCTTGCATGACACACAATTGAGCTCTCAACATCAATCAATCTCGTCAACATGTGTCGGGGCATGAACCGAATGGGATGTCAAAACTAAGATGGGAAGTAGCACGTAGTGGAGGTAAAGTGAAACTTTAAACGAAACATTTGTTTGTATGCATGTCTGACAAATTACAACATTGAAAATACAAGCATGGTCTAGGCCCACATGCGAATGATACTCGGTGGAATGTTCAAATGAGGCATGCGGGAGGTGGGACTCGACCGGAGGGCGGCATGATCGATGGAGAAGAGGGTTGGAGAGGAATGAGAAATAAGCAAACGCCACATGATTATACTTGAATGGCTGAAATAAACAATAAGCTTTCTCGTTTGGCCTACATAGTGAAAGGCCTAATGCACAACGTGGAGCACTGACGCTCGAATATGGCCGGGAAAACAGGGAAACCGACATGTGGGGCGCACCTGTCGGGACGATGTAGGGCAGACTAGTCAAATGGAGGAGTTGTCCCACGACCTCCTCGCCACCGGCAACCATTCATGTGGGTTGTGGGGGCCAGCAATGTGGCGCAGCTCCAGCACCGCCTCTGGACACGGGGACCGCGATGAGCAACACGCTCATCGTTGCTGGACACGGTCGGTTTAAGTGTGCCGAGGGTGGCGTTAGCGCTATGGCACGACCAGCATATCAACACCCGGCTCGTCGAGGATGCACGGGGAGCAGAAGAGCGCGCGCGCCATGATGTGTCCGCGGAGTGGTGTAGCGAGGCCAACTGCATCCCCAGGACCTGAGACCATGCCGGGTCGTCGTGATTTTTCAATGACATGTGGGTATCACAGGTGAGCAAATGGCATCTCCAACGTTGCCACGGCCGTAGCTGACTACCCTGGCACACCAAAAACCCTTGTCCCTCGCACCGTCGCACGGTGTGTTCCCAGCCGGTGCCAGCTGCCGCATTCATGTCGTCCATTCGTATGCCGTCGTTAAGAGGCTCGGTGCCCGAGGAACCAACTCCAGTGACTTAATGACGCACCCGGGCGCTTGTCCTCACTAGAATGCGCTACTTAAAGCGGCAACGCCTAGCAAACCCCCACACCATAGCGCATCGTCCTGCTACCTAGAACCACATCCATGACCGCGAGCGCGAACACTCTGCGAGAGAGCTTGTCTTTGGTGCTGAAGCTCGAGGTCGCCGCCCTCACTCAAGTCGCCGCTCGCGACGCAATAGCGGCGTAGCCGGACGCAGACGCGACCTCACAAGCGGTGGCCACACTAGTGGCCGACGAGGGGAGCACTATCAGCCACGCGTCCTACTTGCCGTCGTCCAACGTCCGGCACCGCCGAGGTCAGGGACTCCTCTAAGGATGAGTAGGGCATGGGAGGCGGCATGGCATGGTGTGCCAACTGGATGGTCAGTTGTCAGGACCCCGACTCAATGCCACATCGATCTAGCATGTAACACCTCATATCACTTTGCGGCCTCACGCACGGTATTCCCACGGGTGTCGCCTTACCTTAGCCCGGGACCGTTTGCGCCTTTTGGCACACGTATATGACGGTGTCGCTAGCATCCATATGATAAGGAGCCCGGGCTGACATGGCTAGTCGTAAACCCAAAGTGGCACAGACTTACAGGGACAGGCATCCATGACCCAGCATCGAACGTGTCGGTCATCAGCGAGTGAATCCAGGCTGTAGCACTGGGCTAGCAGGACTCCGGTGAACCGGGCTGTAGCGGGCTAACAGGACTCCGGTATTCATCGCGTGACATTTCCCCGAAGGGACAGACACAGGAACGAAGAAGGACACATGCCGGCCAGCCTAAGTGTTCCGGAGCAGTAGCAAGCTACCATGGCTCGGTGGAAACACTAGGAGACATTTCCCGGTAAGAGAGGCTACTAAAGATAAACAACTAGATGGTCAGATCCCACACATACCAAGCATTTCAATAACATACACACAATATGCTCGATATGTGCAAATACAACATGGCATCACAACATGACTCTACGACTCAAGTAATTTATTCAATAGGCTCCGAGGAGCGAGATATTACAAACATGGGTCTCATGACCCAACATCAGAGCATACAATCAAAGCACAAGCGGAAGCTATCATGTCTGGGTACAGACATCTATAAATGAAAAAGGCTGAGAAGCCTGACTATCTACCAGATCCTGCCGAGGGCACAAGATCGTAGCTGAGGTAACAAGCTAAACGTCGAAGTCCACGCGGAACTACTAGTGAGACCGAAGTCTCTCTGCAAAAACATAAAATAGGCAAACGTGAGTACAAATGTACCCAGCAAGACTTACATCAGAACTAACTACATATGCATCATTATCAACAAGGGGATGGTGGGGTTTAACTGCAGCAAGCCAGCTTTGACTCGGTGGCTATCCTAAACTACGACTGCAAGCAACTCTTTTGAGGTGGCGCACACGAGTCCACATATTCACCATATCAATACACCACTATGGATCCGCTCCCGTCTCCCTACGAGAACGCCATCCATAGCACTCACGCTTATCTTGCGTATTTTAGAGTATCCACTTTCACTTGTCTATGAACTGATATAAGCAACCCAGAAGTCCTTTTCCGCGGACACGGCTATTCGAATAGATGATGTTAACCCTGCAGGGGTGTACTTCTTCATACATGTTTCCACCACTTAGCGTCTGCACACGACATGTGCTCGGCAGACTTCAAGCGAAAGCCGACGTGGGTGTAGACCACGACCTACCTAAACACTCAAGTCTCTAGTCCAGGTTTATCGCCTATTCGGGTTCCATCCATGAGGAGATCCGGCCGGAGTTTCGCTCACAGCCCCAAACGATGTGAACAGGGTTCCCGAGATACCAAACGGGCATCCGGTACACCGTGCCACGTACCTACCGCATCACAGCCCACCCCTACGGTCAGCGCTGTCCACGGCCTCCAGTAAGCTACAAACACCAGAAACTACTTGCAACTCCTGGACAGAGGACTAGGGTGAATAAGAAGTCGAGCGGGGTCATATTTCAGGGCCCAATGTATGGTAGTAGCTGAATCATGGATCACAAACACAGAACTCAGTTCCTAAGGACGGCTTCAATGAGACAACCCACCATGTACTCCTACATGGCCTCTCACCGACACCTTTTACCAAATCGTGTTCACACACTTAGCTCACACACAGTAGGACATGTTCACACACCTCTGATTCATCCCGATGAATCAGACCTGACTCAACTCTAAGCAGTAGCAGGCATGACAAACAAGCATGAATGAGTAGGCACAACAGGGCTCAAACAACTCCTACTCATGCTAGTGGGTTTCATCTATTTACTGTGGCAATGACAGGTCATGCAAAGGATAAAGGGGTTCAGCTACCGCAGCAAGTAACAGATGAATCGGTGTTGTCCTAATGCAGTAAAAGAGAGCAGGAGCGAGAGAGTAGGATTGTATCGGAATGAACAAGGGGGTTTTGCTTGCCTGGCACTTCTGAAGATAACATTGAGTCTTCATCAGTGTCAACGATCACATCATCGGTATCACGTCTATCGAGAGGGGACAAATACCGGCAACACAGAAGGGAACACAATCAATGCAATGCACAATATGATGCATGATCATGACATGGCAAAATGAATGTGTTTTGAGCTAATGCAACTAGCAACAGATTAAATGAAGTTGGTTTGAATACAAGATTCAAATTCAAACTCCATATGTGATTATTCAAATGCCATTTAATTGATTTGTGCTAAACAGCAGCTATAAGTTGTTCTAACATGCATGAAAATGGTACAGATGGATTCCTTGAATTTTTCTGATAATTTTTCATATATAATTTATTTAATTTGGAGTTACGGTTGAATTTTCTATGAATTTTTGAAGTTTTAGGCATTTTCTGGAATTTCCTGAATAATAATAAATCCAGAAAATGATTTATTGCGTCAGCACTGCGTCACTATGACGTCAGCAGGTCAACAGACGCTGCTGGTGGTCAAACCTGACCAGTGGGGTCCACTGGTCAGTGACTGAGGCTGGTTAGTGTCAATGGCAGGTGGGGCCGGGTCAACAGACACGTCAGCAGGTCAATACTGACGTGTGGGGTCGGTCAACGTCCATGTCAGCGTGGTCAAAGCTGACGGGTGGGGCCCATGTGGTTAGTTAAACTAAACAGAAAATAAACTAAGATTAATTAAGGCGTGGGGCCCAGTGCCAGTGACACGGTGCGGTGATTAGTGGCTAACTAAGCCAGCCACGTCAGCAAGTGACGCCGGCGACCACGGCGACGGCGAGACCTCGCCGGAGTTGCTCGGGACGGCGCTACAGCCCGCGGCTGGTCGCGCTGAGGGCACCAAGAGTGAGCCCGTGCTCCCGCGCATCTAGGGGGACCCACGAGAGGGCGTGGGGTGGCCGGAGTTGAGCGCGGCATCGACCCCGGCGGCGGCCGGAGCTCGGGGGTTCGCGGGACCGGCGCTGCGGTGTGCAAACGAGACGGTTGTCGCGCTAGTTTTACTCTACGGGACGTAACGAGTGCAACGGACGCATGCGTGGGACCAAAAGGTCACCGGGGCTTCACCGGCGACGAGCCCGTGCGGCGGAGCGTCTCGGCTCCGGTGGAGGGAGCGGCTGGAGCTCGAAATCGGACATGGGGTTAGGGGGAAACGAAGCAGGGGCTCACGGAGATCACGATGAGACGGTCGGCGTGCTCGGGGAAGGCCTGGGGCGACGGGACAGCGACGGCGATCTCCGGCGACCGAAGCTTGAAGACGAGTCGATGCGGTCGAGTTGGGGCGTCCGAGCGCTCGGGGCTTGCTCGAGGCGACGTAACAGGCGGTGGCGGAGTTTGCAGACTACACGGGGAGGCGAGAGGAGCATGGTGGGCGTGGTGGCAGCGAACGACGGCGGCGGCTCTCTGTTCGGGCGAAGAACGAAGAGGGAGAGGGGAAGGAGAGCAGCGAGTGAGGGAGAGGAGAGAGGGCCACCAGGGGGGGGTTCGTGGCATCGTGGTGGCGTGAGGGGGAGGCTCGGGAACGCCTCGGTGGAAGCAGGAGGTGGCCGGGGCCTCTCGGGCGCGCGCCACGCCTCGCCTCTGTTCGTCCTCCTGGCAGAGGAGGAAGATGACAAGGGGGAGGAGGTGGGCTGGGCCGAGTCGCTGGAGGAGCTGGGCCGGCTGGGCTGGACAGGTAAGCGCCAGGTAAGTCTTCTGCTCTGTTTTATTTTTTTCTTCTGTTTTGTTTTATTTAATTTATTTTGCCACTGTTTTGAATTTAAAATAATTCAAACAATGCCAAAAACTCCTCTGAATATTTTATATTGCTAGATGGACTTTTCCAAAAGCTTATAAAATATTTCAGGGGTATTTGAAATTATATTCTAATTATATGAATATAATTCAAATTCAAATAGCTAATGAATTAAATCCAAAGTCCCAAAAATAATTCCTTAAAAATGTTCAATATTTTGGTTGGGACCAGAACCCTTACCAAAAATTATCAAACATTTAAGAAGAGCATTTTGGAGCAATGAATGAGATTTCTAGGGTTTTTGCCCCTCTTTTATTTAAGTTTTTGAGGCTTCCAAAATTCCTCAGTTCAAGTTTCGAAAATATAGACATGATGCACACATGAAGCTAGCCTAAAGCACTACCAGAAGCTAGGGATGTGACAACTCACCCCCACTAAACAAGAATCTCGTCTCGAGATTCAAGCGTAGGGTAAGGTGAAGGGTAAACGCAACTAGTATAATCTTCACGATCCAGGGTGCACTTCAGTTGAACGTTGATTCATTCACCATCATTGTCTTGATGTCTTGCTCTGAGAACTTCAACTATCATGACAACCAGAGGAAAGGAAAGACCCTAAAAGAATTGTTCTTCTCGAAGGTCGAACAACTCAGGATTAACCCACGGAATGAGACATAGCAACATCTCTCGAGCTGAGAGACGAAGCATAGATCTGAAGAAATGGAGTGAGATAGATGACGAGGTTTACCAGGTAGACTACAACTCCACACTTAACAGAGTAGTAAACGGTTGTCAGCGCAGCGAGGAGTTGAGTTGCCATGATACCACAACGGGGCACCTTAGGGATGGTGACTCGTAGATATACCCCCTTAAGTGGCAAAAAGAATTACTTTTGATTCAAAGATCATTGAAACTCTTTATACCAATTTAAGGCAATTCTCGACCAATCGTTTGGAGGGGGTCGGTAGAATGGCATACTCGGACTTGGATGATGTGGATTACCTTGTTGAAGACAACGTAATGGATGAATTTGCTTATCACCGGAAATGGAAGAGACCCATGGTAGAATGGCACATTGGCGGTGCAAGCTGGGAACAAAATGCAAATGCTGGGAATGATTCTGGTAACTGGGGAAGAACCCAACAATAGAGAGTGAATTCACTGTTTGAGAAGGTCATAGCATTGCCGAGGAAACTGAGAGGAATCCCAGTTAGAGCCGATGATAACACGTAGCGCTTGTGCGTGCTCTCAAGAACTTGAGCATTTCCATATTCATCAAGGTTTTACCAACATCCGTGTCAAGGATCCTGGCAACACAACATACTACCATGATGAATACGGATGGAAGATGCAGATGCAAAGGAAGATAACACTTTCTCAGATTTCACCTTAGCGAGGCCAAGGAAACAAAATCTGGATGATCGACCGAGAGACATTTAGCACTCCGCTTCTAATGTTCTCCTTGATGTGCTAGCGTAATCCCATTCATAGATATGGTTTGATATCTAGAACATCAAGTAAAAAGGTCGAACTTCGGGATCTCAGAAATCCATAGGGGCAACTAGGGAGTAAATCCTACGAAATCCCTATGGGGGGGGGGGTGGCCAACTTCCTCAAACAAGATATTATAATAACAGGTCTCCGGCTGGGTGGGTTGGCCACGACATCCACTTTACCGGTTATCGCGCGACCAATATTATAATTCTTGGGAAATATTCCAACCATCATATCTGCCTGAGATTCAGATCTGGTTGGTGTCAGGATATTCCAGACTCATCGAGTCTAGGAAGAAAAACGAAAGTTTGCAACACAAATCGACAGGATGACGCTGCGAGATTCTCGGGAAATGAACTACGATAGCAAGCTCCAAAACATGAGCTGGTTCTGCTACAAACATGTGAACACGTTGTCCCAGACAAGCATGCCCACATGGTAGTCTTACAATAAAACACTACCGAGTTCTGGTTGGGAACCATCAGCGAGGATATCGAAGTTCTCTCATAAGTCCGGATTAGCTCTTATGAGGATACTCCTTCTCCTTGAACAAATCAGTCAGTGGCTTGGTGTGCTAGGGATACATATAGATTGAAGGTTGCAAGTCTTCAAACCACAGCATTCTTCGCACGTGTGCATGACTGATTTGGAATGATTCCAAAGAAAGCAACATTGACTTTCTCGAATCCACGGCGGCAACTTGCATCAGATGCACATGAATTAAAGGAAGTCACTACCTTCATCCAAACATATGCTTCATGAGCTAGCATGAACAAATGCTTTCAAAAGTTTCCAACACTAGCTTAATGTTCAACAAAATCATGGAGGAGATAAGGATGTTGTCAATGGGCTCAACAACAATTCATCTAGGTTTCCTTTTTAAAAGGAATTCCATAGTTAAGTGAACAAGTGATAGCATTGGTCAGACCCAAAAGATATAATGGTGTATGCTCGAGGGATCAACCACGAGTAAGACAACATTACGAATATCGTTGGTTCTGGTCTGATTGGATGATAGCCCATACTCAATCAAAGGTTTGATAAGACAATAGGTCCAGCAACTGATCACAGGGACCAATCGATGAAGATATCATCTTTCTTCAACACACACTACACAAGAATATCCCTTTGGAACGAACTAAGTCAGGCAAGCTTTTATCTTCCAACTCTCCAAGTTGTTGTCTAGCTTAACCAACTAGCTCAGGGATATCCAACACAGATTCTTGGAGAAGGGTGGTTACAGGAATAAACCAACTTGATCACGAAGCTCAACATAGCGGTCAGGTGACAACCTGGTAATACTTTCGAGAAGATATTCGGAAAATCACGAACCACCGATATGTTACTAAGCTCGAGAACAATCTTGCTTTTGAGGGCAAGACGATATGATCAAATGAGTGAGGACTTGACAAGATCCTAACTCATCAATCGAAGGGTGCACCGAAATAAGGACTAGGTAGCACGATCAGTCTTAGAAGGATGATTCAATAACCAACACACTAAGAATGAAATTATTGTCCTTTAACTACCAAGCAACGAGGTTGCTGGGAGTATTGATTTCACACATCACAATTCATTTGTCGGTATTCCGGTTGCATCAACACGAGGGCCGAGGAATGACTAATGATGGTGAGAAGTATCACTACGTCAAAATTCATGAGAGTTGGTGCAGTTCTCATGACAATTCTGACATAAAGGGGGTAATACTCCAAGGTAGAACAGAACCAAAAGCTGGATTGGCATTTGATCTGCGGAATACAACTACTTTGACCCAATCCTAGATATGGACGAGGTACTGGAGTTTGTTTCTCCAAGTCATTCAGGACAGAATGGCTTGACGGACCACAAGAGTAATAGGCATCGATAAACGAACGCACGCATACTCTTGACTATCAATTGATAGACGAAGGTTAGTAGACAACTAAAGAGGGACAACTCAAAGGAACATATAATTTTTCTGAGTTGTGGATGCATAGATTAGTATGTCGAGCGAGATCAACATTTCTTCCAGATAACCCATGCAGAGAGGTAGGACTGGCAGAGTCACGATTTATGAATGGAGATGTCCTCAAGAGTACTCTAATTGTGATCTTTTGATCCAATAAACATCTGCCATAAGCGGTTCATAGTATTTGAAAGAAGGAAATACCACGGACCTCGAGGACTATCGCAAAGTTTCTAATATCCTGAAGGAACTAGCAAACACTATCAACATGAAGTAAGTAGAGTGAATCTCAGTTCAAAACCCAGAAATAGAATGCCTACTAACTAATAACATCACGGGATGCTTTCGAGAATAAAGGCCAGAATCTCACACTGGAAACACAAAACGTTGCTAGATTTCTAGGTGACTCCCTAAATACCTAGGGTCATAATAGTAACTCCAACATAATTGTCAAGGCAATAGAATACCTCAACTCAACAATTAGTGTGATTGAGCTGGCATAAAGGAACATCGAAACCAGAGGGAAAGGATTTTGCAAATGCATCAGACTATTTAGAAACCTGGGATGACTCGGACAGCATAACGGCTGTAAATGCTTAGAAAAGATTTGAGACATTCACAAAAATGGTGGCATAACCACTCAGAAGCACAATATCAAGGTTTCGAGATCAACAATTAACATACGGAAGTAGTAGAAACTGAACTGAGGCTTAAGTCCAACAATCTTATAAGTCTACGGATTAGTAACACGTGATCCTGATAGAAAGAAGAGATAGCCTAGTTCTTAATCCCCGTAGAAGAGAAGATGATGACTCAGATCAGAAGGCATAAGGTATAAGGAGTAAAAAGAGCCTTACGTTCCATCCCACAATCAATTCCCTTATATAACTAAAGAATTTCTAGACTCAACTTCGACCAGTTTGGCTTGGTAATCCTACAGGCAGTCAAGCTCTGATACCAACGCTGTCAGGACCCCGACTCAATGCCACATCGATCTAGCATGTAACACCTCATATCACTTTGCGGCCTCACGCACGGTATTCCCACGGGTGTCGCCTTACCTTTGCCCGGGACCGTTTGCGCCTTTTGGCACACGTATATGACAGTGTCGCTAGCATCCATATGATAAGGAGCCCGGGCTGACATGGCTAGTCGTAAACCCAAAGTGGCACAGACTTACAGGGACAGGCATCCATGACCCAGCATCGAACGTGTCGGTCATCAGCGAGTGAATCCAGGCTGTAGCACTGGGCTAGCAGGACTCCGGTGAACCGGGCTGTAGCGGGCTAACAGGACTCCGGTATTCATCGCGTGACATTTCCCCGAAGGGACAGACACAGGAACGAAGAAGGACACATGCCGGCCAGCCTAAGTGTTCCGGAGCAGTAGCAAGCTACCATGGCTCGGTGGAAACACTAGGAGACATTTCCCGGTAAGAGAGGCTACTAAAGATAAACAACTAGATAGTCAGATCCCACACATACCAAGCATTTCAATAACATACACACAATATGCTCGATATGTGCAAATACAACATGGCATCACAACATGACTCTACGACTCAAGTAATTTATTCAATAGGCTCCGAGGAGCGAGATATTACAAACATGGGTCTCATGACCCAACAATCAGAGCATACAAGTCAAAGCACAAGCGGAAGCTATCATGTCTGAGTACAGACATCTATAAATGAAAAAGGCTGAGAAGCCTGACTATCTACCAGATCCTGCCGAGGGCACAAGATCGTAGCTGAGGTAACAAGCTAAACGTCGAAGTCCACGCGGAACTACTAGTGAGACCGAAGTCTCTCTGCAAAAACATAAAATAGGCAAACGTGAGTACAAATGTACCCAGCAAGACTTACATCAGAACTAACTACATATGCATCATTATCAACAAGGGGATGGTGGGGTTTAACTGCAGCAAGCCAGCTTTGACTCGGTGGCTATCCTAAACTACGACTGCAAGCAACTCTTTTGAGGTGGCGCACACGAGTCCACATATTCACCATATCAATACGCCACTATGGATCCGCTCCCGTCTCCCTACGAGAACGCCATCCATAGCACTCACGCTTATCTTGCGTATTTTAGAGTATCCACTTTCACTTGTCTATGAACTGATATAAGCAACCCAGAAGTCCTTTTCCGCGGACACGGCTATTCGAATAGATGATGTTAACCCTGCAGGGGTGTACTTCTTCATACATGTTTCCACCACTTAGCGTCTGCACACGACATGTGCTCGGCAGACTTCAAGCGAAAGCCGACGTGGGTGTAGACCACGACCTACCTAAACACTCAAGTCTCTAGTCCAGGTTTATCGCCTATTCGGGTTCCATCCATGAGGAGATCCGGCCGGAGTTTCGCTCACAGCCCCAAACGATGTGAACAGGGTTCCCGAGATACCAAACGGGCATCCGGTACACCGTGCCACGTACCTACCGCATCACAGCCCACCCCTACGGTCAGCGCTGTCCACGGCCTCCAGTAAGCTACAAACACCAGAAACTACTTGCAACTCCTGGACAGAGGACTAGGGTGAATAAGAAGTCGAGCGGGGTCATATTTCAGGGCCCAATGCATGGTAGTAGCTGAATCATGGATCACAAACACAGAACTCAGTTCCTGAGGACGGCTGCAATGAGACAACCCACCATGTACTCCTACATGGCCTCTCACCGCTACCTTTACCAAATCGTGTTCACACACTTAGCTCACACACAGTAGGACATGTTCACACACCTCTGATTCATCCCGATGAATCAGACCTGACTCAACTCTAAGCAGTAGCAGGCATGACAAACAAGCATGAATGAGTAGGCACATCAGGGCTCAAACAACTCCTACTCATGCTAGTGGGTTTCATCTATTTACTGTGGCAATGACAGGTCATGCAAAGGATAAAGGGGTTCAGCTACCGCAGCAAGTAACAGATGAATCGGTGTTGTCCTAATGCAGTAAAAGAGAGCAGGAGCGAGAGAGTAGGATTGTATCGGAATGAACAAGGGGGTTTTGCTTGCCTGGCACTTCTGAAGATAACATTGAGTCTTCATCAGTGTCAACGATCACATCATCGGTATCACGTCTATCGAGAGGGGACAAATACCGGCAACATAGAAGGGAACACAATCAATGCAATGCACAATATGATGCATGATCATGACATGGCAAAATGAATGTGTTTTGAGCTAATGCAACTAGCAACAGATTAAATGAAGTTGGTTTGAATACAAGATTCAAATTTAAACTCCATATGTGATTATTCAAATGCCATTTAATTGATTTGTGCTAAACAGCAGCTATAAGTTGTTCTAACATGCATGAAAATGGTACAGATGGATTCCTTGAATTTTTCTGATAATTTTTCATATATAATTTATTTAATTTGGAGTTACGGTTAATTTTCTAGGATTTTTAGAAGTTTAGGCATTTTCTGAAATTCCTGAATAATAAATAAATCCAGAAATGATTTACTGCGTCAGCACTGCGTCACTGTGACGTCAGCAGGTCAACAGACGCTGCTGGTGGTCAAACCTGACCAGTGGGGTCCACTGGTCAGTGACTGAGGCTGGTTAGTGTCAATGGCAGGTGGGGCCGGGTCAACAGACACGTCAGCAGGTCAATACTGACGTGTGGGGTCGGTCAACGTCCATGTCAGCGTGGTCAAAGCTGACGGGTGGGGCCCATGTGGTTAGTTAAACTAAACAGAAAATAAACTAAGATTAATTAAGGCGTGGGGCCCAGTGCCAGTGACACGGTGCGGTGATTAGTGGCTAACTAAGCCAGCCACGTCAGCAAGTGACGCCGGCGACCACGGCGACGGCGAGACCTCGCCGGAGTTGCTCGGGACGGCGCTACAGCCCGCGGCTGGTCGCGCTGAGGGCACCAAGAGTGAGCCCGTGCTCCCGCGCATCTAGGGGGACCCACGAGAGGGCGTGGGGTGGCCGGAGTTGAGCGCGGCATCGACCCCGGCGGCGGCCGGAGCTCGGGGGTTCGCGGGACCGGCGCTGCGGTGTGCAAACGAGACGGTTGTCGCGCTAGTTTTACTCTACGGGACGTAACGAGTGCAACGGACGCATGCGTGGGACCAAAAGGTCACCGGGGCTTCACCGGCGACGAGCCCGTGCGGCGGAGCGTCTCGGCTCCGGTGGAGGGAGCGGCTGGAGCTCGAAATCGGACATGGGGTTAGGGGGAAACGAAGCAGGGGCTCACGGAGATCACGATGAGACGGTCGGCGTGCTCGGGGAAGGCCTGGGGCGACGGGACAGCGACGGCGATCTCCGGCGACCGAAGCTTGAAGACGAGTCGATGCGGTCGAGTTGGGGCGTCCGAGCGCTCGGGGCTTGCTCGAGGCGACGTAACAGGCGGTGGCGGAGTTTGCAGACTACACGGGGAGGCGAGAGGAGCATGGTGGGCGTGGTGGCAGCGAACGACGGCGGCGGCTCTCTGTTCGGGCGAAGAACGAAGAGGGAGAGGGGAAGGAGAGCAGCGAGTGAGGGAGAGGAGAGAGGGCCACCAGGGGGGGTTCGTGGCATCGTGGTGGCGTGAGGGGGAGGCTCGGGAACGCCTCGGTGGAAGCAGGAGGTGGCCGGGGCCTCTCGGGCGCGCGCCACGCCTCGCCTCTGTTCGTCCTCCTGGCAGAGGAGGAAGATGACAAGGGGGAGGAGGTGGGCTGGGCCGAGTCGCTGGAGGAGCTGGGCCGGCTGGGCTGGACAGGTAAGCGCCAGGTAAGTCTTCTGCTCTGTTTTATTTTTTTTCTTCTGTTTTGTTTTATTTAATTTATCTTGCCACTGTTTTGAATTTAAAATAATTCAAACAATGCCAAAAACTCCTCTGAATATTTTATATTGCTAGATGGACTTTTCCAAAAGCTTATAAAATATTTCAGGGGTATTTGAAATTATATTCTAATTATATGAATATAATTCAAATTCAAATAGCTAATGAATTAAATCCAAAGTCCCAAAAATAATTCCTTAAAAATGTTCAATATTTTGGTTGGGACCAGAACCCTTACCAAAAATTATCACACATTTAAGAAGAGCATTTTGGAGCAATGAATGAGATTTCTAGGGTTTTCTCCCCTCTTTTATTTAAGTTTTTGAGGCTTCCAAAATTCCTCAGTTCAAGTTTCGAAAATATAGACATGATGCACACATGAAGCTAGCCTAGAGCACTACCAGTAGCTAGGGATGTGACATCAGTATCCCGTGTTCTACTCTTCCTCGCCGGATACCGCACCTTCACTTCACGGGTCTCGAACCCCGCCCCCGTACATAGAGATCGCAGATGGAGGACGTCGGTTGCCGCTGTAGAATAGGTTTAGGGTCGGGTTTCTTTTATTTTTCTGTCCTATAAAAGTTCGAAATGTAATGAAAATCTGCCGTGTCTGCATTAATCTCGGCCGGTGTATATGAACTTTCACCATAATATAGTATATTGTAGGAGTACTAGCAAGATGCCCGTGCATTGCACGGAACATCACAATCTTGTGGGAGAAAAGGATGAACGAGGGAAGTCCTTATCTGCAAATGTGGAGAGGAGTGCGGGTAAATTGTCATAGTTTCCTTCCTCTCTGTTAGATATAGATCGGACGGCCTATATTGCAGGATGACATGCACACCATCACCACTAACTCTGCTTTTTATTGAACCGAGACAAAGCTAACATGCAAAGTAAATAAACACATAGGGTCTACATACACAATTTATCTTAGGCACTCCAATAGTACGTCCACTACACATTCACGCATTTCACATCTTTCTACATCTATGCGAACCTACGAAAGGGTTAATGTAAATTGCCTCTCTCTCTCTCTATAACCTCCCTGATTTTCATGCTGATGGGACCCTCCCTCCCCTCAATCTACAATCAACTGCTCACATGTTTCACATTACGTTAATTACGTAACTGGGATTACTTAGGTCTAGCATTAGTCTTCCTAAAAAACCTAACTAAGCCAACCTCCCAGCATATCGTGCGGGAAAAGACCCGGCCGAGTCATTTTAGTCGGGATTACCAGGTTACTA
Organism: Triticum aestivum; assembly: GCF_018294505.1. Lineage (NCBI taxonomy): Eukaryota > Viridiplantae > Streptophyta > Magnoliopsida > Poales > Poaceae > Triticum > Triticum aestivum. The sequence goes on from NC_057798.1 coordinate 309,728,003, forward strand.
GTAGTAGTATCAACGGATCGCGCGAAGCACCATGTTTTTTTAGGTGGCGAAGCACCTAGTTTAAAAGGAAAAAAGGCGGTACACTCATAGCGCCCCTGTTGCAGTCGCATTGCACCCCACACACATTCTGTCCTGCACACGGCTCACGCAAACGGAATGCGCTTCGTCTTGCCTCTTCACTGACACGTGAGACTGCACTTGGAGAAACCGACCATGTGCCAAACTTCCCCCGCCCACATACGGGTGGGGTCTCGAACGCTAACTCGTGCATATGTACGGCCAGGGCTCGTGTACATGGCTGGGTCGGAATGGAGAAACTGCGTCGTTGTCGTGTTCATGGGGAGGCAACGGAATGCGTCATGTTCACCGGGAGGTAACGGAACACGTGCTGTCCATCGGGAGCCAACCGGCTTGGACGGAACAGCCAATGGAAACAAGGCCTGGCGTACCGCAGAATGGAGGAAACGACCTTGTGTTTGACCGGCCATGGTAGAAACGGGATCCTGTTCATCGGGAGGGCTCTGGCATAACGCAAAATGGAGGAAACTGACTTCTGTTGGACCTCCTATGGTCGAAATGGGGTCATGTTGATCAGGAGGGGTGTGGCATACCGCAAAATGGAGGAAACGGACTTGTGTTGGAGCGCTACGGTCAAAATGGGGCTCCTGTTCATCGGGAGGGGTGTGGCGTACCGCAAAACGGGACTCCACGGGATACTGTTCATCTCCACTGTCGACCTCCTCTATCCTCCATGGGTTACTATTCATCCACCATCGACCTCCTCCAGCCTCCACTTGCGACTGTTTATCCACGGGCTCCTGTTCATCCAGCCTCCACCGTGCGCCCCTCCACCGGCTACTGTTCAACCATCCCTCCACCGGCTACTGTTCAACCTTCCCTCTACGGGGTCCTGTTCATGCAGCCCTCCACGAGGTCTTGTTCGTCCACGCCCAACCGACTCGATCAATCGGGGTCCTGTTCATCCAGCAGCAACACCATAGGGTCCTGTTCAACCAACCCCCACCGAGAACTGTTCATCAAACCCACCAACAATGCTCATTGTTCGTCAAGGGTAGGAGCCAGCAGGTTTGATCAGCATTAGTTAGCAACAGTAGCGAACGAAGGAATCGCTCGATCGGGTTCAGCAATGCGTAGCCTGTAGTGCAATCGCTCGGGTTCAGTAGGTGAACGCCTCGCTCGGGTTCAGTTAGAGCCTAAAGCCTCGCACCCACGCGTGTATGTGTACGAGAGAAACGCTCATCGCTCGGCCCCCGACCACCCACCGTTATGGGGAACTCCCCAATATTTTCCTCGCCCTCGCTTCTACCACGTTTTTTTCCGTCATGTACGGCCCAAAGAATGTCATGCATCCGCGTCTCCACCCCGCCCAGGACGAAAAACCCATTTTTTGTCATGATTTTTTGTCATAGAAGTAGGAGCCCACCACATCTATGATGATACCGGGTTTTGTCACAATTAAAGTATGACAAAAAATTTCGTTCGGCCCAAAATGTCACGGATGTGTCTTTTTTTGGTAGTGTGAGCATGAGCACAGGCTAGGCGCTGGCGCTGGCATGTACGCACGCTCGGGCGTGTCCATGGGGACCTCACTGACTCGCGTGGCTTCCAGCTCTGTGATAGTGCTTAGCAACCAGCTCATCTATGCTACGGGGATGGTCGTTGGCACATGCTCGGTGATGGGAGCTAGGAAGGGCACGGGGGTAACATTCGCCGTGGCCAGCTCGTTCAGGGCCATGTCCATCAGGACCCATTTCTCCTTTTTTCTATCTCCTCCAGCTCAGAGTCGAGTTCACCAAATTATAAGACTAGTGACAGATGATCCTTCTTCGCCATGGCGTTGGTGGTGGTCTATCAGAGGGGAATGGGAGGCGAAGAGTAATGCCGTCTGTATTAGACAGCGGCTTGGGTGTTGTTAATGGAGAGGTTGGAAGCGAGGCGGGAGGCCATGGAAGTCCAAGGGCTCGCTTCCTTGGGAGCTTATGTAGCGTACATCCCGCATGCTTCCCGTAGAGCCTGCACAGCGAAGGACTACTTGCACATGTCCGCACGACACCTCCCAGCTAGTAAAACTATGACGCGAGGCATCACGTGAATGGTTAGTAGAAAACCCATGATTTAAATTATACGAAAGTGTGAGATGATAATGTGGAATCTATTTGTTTCAAAATGCATTTGTTGGCTATTAATTTGTGCACCTTCTCTAAAATTGGACATGAAAAACACCACAACATGTTGGTGCCATTCCATGATAGCATGCCAAGTTTCTTGAATTTCAGAGGAGTTTTGGATTTACTAGAATTTTAAAACCAAGTATCTATTTTGCAGCCAAGCCACGATGCCATTGTGTTTGAAGTTCATTCCCATTTCTTGCATGGGACCTAAGCATGCGCCCAAGGAAACACATATGTTTTTACAACCCATTTTGCTGTACTGGAGCATGTGCCGGTAGGTCAAATTTGTATTATGCACAGAAAATGCCTACAAAACTCGCCTAATGTATAAAAATGTGCAAATGAACCCTGGGTAATTCCAAATTTTAACATGGCACTCATGTTGGTCTATGTTGTATCTATAAAAATATTCAAGGCGAGAAGAGGCAACAAATGTCGTTTCGTCCAGAAAGGTGACACATGTTCCCTACCGAAACCACAAGGCTTCTTTTGAGAAGCTCTAGTTTGTGAGGAGCGTATACCAAAATCTGCCCCAAATGGGAATTTTTTTACCACAACATGTTGGCACCATTCCATGATAACATACCGAGTTTCATGAATTTCACACGAATTTTGGATTTACTATAATTTAAAAACCAAGTATCTCAATGTTTGCGGCTAAGCGACGGTGCCGAGGTGTTTGAAATTCATTCCCATTTCATGCATGGGACCTAAGCATGCACCCAAGGACGCACATTTGATTTTTGAACCCAATTTTGTGCACTAGAGCATGTGCTTGTAGTTCAAATTTGATTTATGCACATAAAATGCCTAGAAAACTCAGTTAATGTATAAAAATGTCCAAACGAACCCCCAAAAATTCCAAAATTTAACACAACACTCATGTTAGACTATGTTGCTACTAGAAAAAAATTGAAAGTAAGAAGAGGCAACGAATATCGTTTCATCCACAAAGGTGACATGTTTCCTACCAGAACCATGAGGCTTCTTACGAGAAGCTCCAATTTGTGAGAAGCTTATACCAAAACCTGCCCCAAATGGGACAATTTTTTTACCATAGCATGTTGCTACCATTCCATGATAGCATGCCAAGTTTCATGAATGTTAGACGAGTTTTGGATTTACTAGAATTTAAAAATCAAGTATCTCAATGTTTGCGGTCGAGCGACAGTGCCGAGGTGATTGAAATTCATTCCCATTTCTTGCATGGGTCCTAACCATGCACCCAAGGACACACATTTGACTTTCAACCCATTTTCATCACTGGAGCAAGCGGCTGTAGTTCAAATTCGCATTATGCAGATAAAATTCCAAGAAAACTCAGTTAATGTATAAAAATGTCCAAAGGAACCCCAAAAAATTCCAAATTTTAACATGAAACTCATGTTAGTCTATGTTGCCACTAGAAAAAATTTGAAAGGAAGAAGAGGCAACGAATATGGTTTCGTCCAAAAGGTGACACTTTCCCTACTAGAACCATGAGGCTTGTTCTGAGAAGCTCTGGTTTGTGAGAAGCATATACAAAAACCTGCCCCAAATTGGACAATTTTTGTACCACAACATGTTGGTGCCATTCCATGATAGCATGCCAAGTTTCATGAATTTCAGATGAGTTTTGGATTTACTAGAATTAAAAAACCGAACATCTCAACATTTGTCGGTGAGCCATGGTGTCGATGTGTTTGAAGTTCATTCCCAGATCTTGCATGAGACATAAGCATCCACCCATGGACACATATCTGATTTTTACAACCCATTTTGGTGCAATAGACCATGTGCATGTAGTTTAGTTTCGAATTATGCACCTTAAATGCCTAGAAAACCCAGTTAACGTATAAAAATGTCCAAAGGAACCCTTAATAATGACAATTAGTGGCACCCCGGCTCAGAGAAACTGGAACGCCCCGTATTCTAGCCGAGAGATCGAGATGAAGTCTTCTGGAACACGACACTGCTTAGTATAGAACAAATCAACTCTTTATTACAATCTATTTGGTTACAAGGGTAACATCGGCACGGCGACACTACGCCTGCCACTATTGCTCTATGCAAGCAACAAAACAACTCGAAGGAGTGGAATAACTTCTAGCAGCGAAACAATGACGGCGGTGGTGAACTCCACTCCACAAGGACTCTGGCAGGAACATTTACCCTAGCTCGCAAACAAGGAATCCATGGCAAACAAGCAATCAAATCCGTCATGACCTGCAAACTGGCATACCAAACCAGGTCAGTACATTGAATGTACTTGCAAGCTCACAATAACCAGAAGCATTCAAGACAAACAACAGCTTGGAAATTACAGGTTAACAATGATTAATATGATATCATCCGAACAACATGGCATGAACAACATGAACAAGGTACAGCTAGAACAATATGAGCATGGCATGAACATATGAATCTGACGATGCTAGCATGCAACATGATGACACTATCACGCACCACTTATTTTACTTGGGTTACCTCATAACCATCACATGCATCACTTACCAACCTCGGACATCACACGATCATCTTAGGATCAAAACAAGCTTGGTATAAACAATATCGCAGTAATCATTACATGACCACAAGGAGCTTGAGCTTTACCCACAATTCTCGCACAACATCAAGAATATCCAACAACTGGGTATCCTCGGTTGTCGGTGTCAAAACCAGTGGATCTCAGGTAGGGGGTCCCGATTTGTGCATCTTAGGCTAATGGTAACAAGAGGAAAGGGACACAATGTGTACCTAGGTTCGGGCCCTCTTGATGGAGGTAAAACCCTACTTAGTGCTTGATTGATATTAATGATAGGGTTATTACAAGAGTTGATCTACCACGAGATCGTAGAGGCTAAACCCTAGAAGCTAGCCTATGATGATTATGATTCTGTCTCTAAGGACTAAACCCTCCGGTTTATATAGACACTGAAGAGGGCTAGGGTTTACATGGAGTCGGTTACAAAGAAGGAAATATAATATCTGGATCTCCAAGCTTGTCTTCCATGCAAAGGAGAGTCCCATCCGGACACGGGACGAAGTCTTGAGTCTTGTATCTTCACGGTTCAACAGTCCGGCCAAAGCATATAGTCCGGTTGTCCGGATACCCCCTAATCCAGGACTCCCTCAGTAGTCCCTGAACCAGGCTTCAATGATGATGAGTCCGGCGCGCAATTCTGTCTTCGGCATTGCAAGTCAGGTTCCATCTTCGAATAATCCAAAGTAGTTATCGAACACTTAGATCGTGTCTAGATCTGCAAGACAACCTTCACAGCATAGCACTACATAAACCTGATCTGCTGGCAATTTTTGCACGACGTGCTCCTGCATCATGGCCCAGCCCAACACAAACCGGTTTTACTTGGCCTCCCTCGATACGCATTGTGGTTTTACTGGCAAGCCTTGCCAGAGCAGGGATCATGCTCCCCTTAATGCGGGATCTTCCATTAATATAGGTGCATGCGTCCCCATGATGTTTGCTGGTATGACTCTGTGCTTTTTAGGTAAGTCCCGAGCGGTTATGCTGAGGACGCTTGATATTCACCCCCTATATAAAGGGGCTGAGGCCTATCCCTCTTTTATACACCACCCTTGCTCCTTTTCGCATCTCGAGTTCTAACACCCGAAGCTCAAGCTCAAGCACCTCAGATCCATAACCATGTCCGGACCCGACCTTCAAGGTCAGTGGGTGGCCTCCTCGGTCATAGAGTAGGATATTGCGAAGCTTAGGGAGGTCGGATATCTGACTGCCGACATCAAGCACAGTCTTCCGACTCCAGGACATGTCATCCCTACTCCCGAGCCCAATGAGAGCGTCATATTTGTTTCCCACTTCCTTCGCGGCATGGGATTCACCCTTGATCCGTTCGTGACAGGGCTCATGTTCTCTTACGGGTTAGATTTTCACGATCTGGCTCCAGACGCTATCTTCCATATCTCGTCATTCATCGTTGTGTGCGAGGCTTTTCTCCACGTCACTCCACACTTCAGCTTATGGCTCAAGACCTTCAATGTGAAGCCGAAGATGATTGAGGGGCGACACGCGGAGTGTGGAGGTGATGTAATAAGCAGGAATGCCGACGCCCCATGGACAGAGGGCTCCTTCCCGGAGGTGCCCAATCTAAGGCAGTGGAGGTGGTTTTATGTCATGGCTCCCAGGGGCACAAAGCGGGTGGCTGCCCCCGACTTCCGTCCGGGCCCTCCTTCTCAACTGGCATCATGGACCAATGTAGGAATGGATTGGGGATCTGCTAGGGATGTACCAATAGTGCAGAGCCGTATCAGGGAGCTTCTTGAGAGGGACATTAGCCTTGTCAGCATAATTCAGGTAATGCTAATCCGACGGATGTTGCCGTGCAAACGCCGGCCTCTCCGGATGTGGGAGTTCAATCCGGAAGGTCCGCAGACGATTCTGCACTTCTTCGGCCTGACACTCGAAGGGATGTGTAAATTATTCTATGGACCACAAGTAAAGTGTCCAGATACCACCGAAGATGCGGGCCTTAGCTGCAATCGCCCAGATACCCAAGTAAGTAACCCACAAGCCGAACACTTCGTCTATTTTTGTCATAGTCATTATTCTAAAAATCCTCCGTGACCAGGAATGGCTCAGCAAGGCGGAGAGAATCAGGTGTCCAGAGCCACTTCTCGAAGGCTCGCCAAGTCCCACCATAGCCATGATGCTTGGCCGTGTGCTAAGCAAAATGCCGTCAGGGAAAGACGAAGGTAAGAACATGGAAGCAGAACTTCACACATTACGCATCCAAACTGGGGGAATTGCTACCTCCCCAAAGGAGGATAGCCAGGAAGGGGAATCTAAGGCCTCCTCCCCTCGCGGGAAGAAGAGGGCTGCCTCCGAAGACTTGGAGACGGAGGTGCCCAAACAGGGGAAGAAAGCTTCACTAGGGGGCCCTGCCCCAAAGGGCATCCTCACCGCGTCATACCCGCCATCGGGCCAGCCCTCAGCCGAGCTGTAAGTTAATCGTAAATACGAAGGTACTACTTTTCTCCGAGAACAATAACCAGGATCCATTCTTTGCAGTCCGGCTAGCAGCTCCTCTTGACAGAGTTTGTCTTCGGGTGATCTCCTTCCATAGATGATGGAGAGTGAGACCCCACCAACCTCTCCGCCTCATGAGGCGGGCGACCCCGAGGTGTCGTCACGGAGGAGTCCGGATTTGTCGAAGCCAGAAGCTAATCCTTCGGCCACCCCGAGCCCAGAGCGTTCGGATCCCACGGGGGGCGATGAGAAGGGTCCGGCACAGTTTGGTGTCCGGCCGGACACACTGACGGGTCTTCTGGAGCAAGCTGCTCTCTCAGAGGAGCATCGTTCATTAATGAGCACAGTATTGGAGAAGATTTCATCCGCCACAAGCGTTTGAATGAAGCCTTTACGAGCCTGCGCGGAGGCTTTGAGGCATGTAATGAAAAATACATATTTTTTTGGCTGTGACACACGTGCTAGGTGTGCTCCATATGGATAGTAGCCCCTAAGACTCTGGTTGCCATCCCTCTGCGGCAAACGGAGGATCACATTGTTAAGTAACGATTGGCTGTAATTATGCGCAGGTGTCCAAGGATCTGGCAGCCGACCGGTCCGTTGAAGTTGCCGAACTAAGGACGCAAATTGGGGTTATTGATGCCGATATCACATTGGTGAACGAGCGGTTTAATGAGTCACAAGGTATGTGCTCTGCTATCCTTTATTATTTTTTATAGGAAAATTTTGAGAGGAGCATAATATTAATGCGATATGCTTGGACTGCAGACGGTGCTGCTGTCGTGGAAGCCCTGAGGGCGGAACTTACCCTAGCCAAGGAACAGGCCCGGGCGAGCAATGCGGCTGCCCTAAAGGCGACCAAAGAGTTGAGAGCCGAATAGGCTGCTTATCGCCGAAGCGAAGAGAAAATAGCCGAAATGGTTGCGGAGCTAAGAACCGCAGCCAACCGTTATGAACTTCTTGAAAAAGAAAATCATGCGAATAAAGCTTACCTGAAGAAGGCCCTTGATGCGGCCAAGGAGACACGTTCCGACCTTAGGGATGCGCGGGAGGAGCTTCGACAGTCCGGAGAGATCACGGCTGAAAACCCCTATCTATTGCGGATGAAGTTTTTAGATCCGAAGTATGCTCCTCTGGATCGACGCTGGAGTCCTGTAGACGCCTATGCGGATTTGTCGAAGAGTACGGCTAATGCAGCCAAGTTTTTTGAGCATCAAGAAGATCATGAAGTGGAAAAGCTGTTCTGGTCGCAGTTCAGCGCTCCAACGCGCAAATTGCCTTTGAGTGAGAAGATGGCTGTTGTGGCCGAGCTCCACAAGTTGTCCGGTCTTGCAATGCGGTCTGTAATAGACCATCTATGGCCGAAGGGGCCGAAGCCGGACAGTTATTTTGGTTTAGTGCAACAATTCCTTGGTGCCGTATCGCGGATCAATGCCATGAAGAGGTCGGCATGCATAGAGGGTGCCCGGATGGCTCTTGCCCGTGTTAAAGCATACTGAACAGATATGGAGGCCACCGTCATTGCGACCCAGAATCCGGCAGGGGGCCAGGATCCGGCCGAGCACATCTTGGAGCAGGTAGCGGCAGGTGCTCGCTTAATAGAGGCGCAGTGCTCAAAGAATGTCATGTTCGAGTGACAAATCGTTTCATTGTAAAACAATGTTATTTTGATTATGAGGCTATATTTATACTTTTTGCCCGAAAGTATTATTGTGCCTCTTGTGCGCCCGTTTTTATGTATATGTGTAATCTGAAAGTTAGCAGTCATTGGCTTCAGCCCTCACGCATACAATGCGGGGGTGTTCGCGAAAAAATATGAGTAATAACACTTGATCCAATGTCTTGGTCCATTTAAGGAGGTGATCGCACGTCGAACTAGGCAACCAGACTATATAGCTGTAACACTTTCACTTAGGCATAGGAGTTTGACGGTGGGGCTACTATGTAGCCCCTGGTACCTTTGCGTGCATCCGAATACGGGCACGTGTGTACATGATCGGAAAACGGTCCTTCGTTAATGCGGCGGAATCCTAAAGATTCCGATAAGTCTTTGAGTGGTTGAACAGTCTCTCGCTATATCATGACAGTTAGTTTTAGGCTTTCTCTACTGAGGTGCTCATCCGGAATAACCAGGGCACAATCGCAGTAGTTCTCCTTTTGCCACCTTAGCAAATAAGAACGGAACTTAAGGCGGCGAACCCAGGCGCCGGGCAATCCCAACATTTGACCACAGACATGATTCGGAGCTGATGCATATAAGGCCAAACTCATGATGCCGAACACTCCCGAAGGTATTCGGACTTTATAACATATACTGAGCTGAGTAACACCCTTGGTTATGAACCCAGTGTTCCCAGGTACGTGCATTAGTCTGTCGTGGCGAAATGCCAATAACGGCAGTATCACCTGTGGGTGTAGTACTCGTGGGATGTGTAAGCAACAAGAGACAACAAAGAAGGTTTACACAGGGGCTTAATCTAAAGAGAAACCTTTGAGCGGGGCCCTGCAGCACGTCTGCGCCTTTATCTCCATTGTGTCGTGTCCTAGGAGGGTGTCGCACGAATGGTGTCTGTAAAAAGAAAAACTCATGTAGAAGAGTATGACGTAAGAGTGCGAAAAGTTGGCTATCACTAATGGATAGCAAAAGTGTAAAACAGTGGTCTGTTAATAAGGTCAGGCCAAAAAGTGGGCTTTATTAATTATCTACAGCCCATGGTGTCCTCTATGGGATTACATGTGTGGCGCCTAGATAAGGTTTATCTGGGCTGCCGGACTCGTCTAACCGTGTCCGTGGTCTTAACGACCAGTTATGTTTTCAGGTATCAGAGGTCGCTTAGAGTCCGGCGGCTGGAGCCATCGCGTACTCTTCCGCGCGTAAGGAACGCTCTGTGTTTCCATTAACGGTGATGATGCCACGTGGACCGGGCATCTTGAGTTTAAGGTAGGCGTAGTGCGTTACTGCATTTAAGCGGGCGAAGGCCGTTCTCCCAAGCAATGCATGATAGCCGCTTTGGAGGGGGGCGATGGTGAAGAGTAGTTCTTCGCTTCTGGAGTTGCCTGGGGAACCGAATGTTACCTCCAGTACGAGGGAGCTCCTGCAGTTGGCTTCAACGCCTGGTATCACCCCTCAAAGGTGGTGTTACTGTGGTTGATTCTGGATGGGTCTATCCCCATCCTGCGGATAGTGTCCTGGTATATTAGATTAAGACTAATGCCGCCATCCATGAGGACGTGAGTAAGATGGTATCCGTCGATTATTGGGTCGACCACCAAAGCAGTTGATCCTTCGTGCCGAATACTAGTCGGGTAGTCCCTATGATCAAAAGTGATCGGGTAAGCCGACCAGTGGTTAAGTTTGGGTGCGACGGGCTCTATAGCGTATGCGTCTTTGAGCGCACATTCGCGCCTTCTTGTGGATATGACAGTCGCGTGGATCATGTTTACTGTTTTTACCTCTGGTGGGAATTTTTTCTGTCCCCCAGTGTTCGGCTGGCGAGGCTCATCTGTGTCTTCACTTGGTGTTTCCCTTCCCTTGTGTTCGGTATTTAATTTTCCGGCCTGCTTGAAGACCCAACATTCTCTGTGAGTGTGGTTCGCAGGTTTTTAGGGGGTACCATGAATTTGGCACAGTCTATCCAGGACTTTGTTCAGGCCGAACGGTCCTTCTTTGCTGCCTTTAAGTGGCTTTTTTTGAGGACTGGGTCGAGAGCCCCTGAATCTGGCGTTGACTGTTGTGTTGTCCAGACTTTCTTCCTTGTTTTGACGTTTGTTTTTGTTGCTCCGTGGCCTCCCATTGCCATCCCTGATTTCGGATGTACTTGGGTCACTGGTGCTTTTATGGGCCAACCAACTATCGTCGCCTGCGCAAAAACGGGTCATAAGGCTTGTTAAGGCTGCCATTGTCCTCGTTTTTTCTTGGCCGAGGTGTCTGGCGAGCCACTCGTCCCAGATGCTATGCTTGAAGGCTGCTAGGGCTTCGGCATCCGGACAATCGACGATTTGATTCTTCTTAGTGAGGAATCTATTCCAAAGCTTGCAGGCGGACTCTCCGGGCTGCTGAATTATGTGACTTAAATCGTCCGCATTCGGAGGCCGGACATAGGTCCCTTGAAAATTGGCCCTGAAAGCATCCTCGAGTTCCTTCCAACTTCCAATTGAATTTTCAGGGAGGCTTTTCAACCAGTGTCGAGCTGGTCCCTTCAACTTGAGGGGAAGGTATTTGATGGCGTGGAGGTCGTACTCATGAGCCATGTGGATATGAAGGATAAAATACTCGATCCAGACCCCTGGGTCTGTCATTCTGTCGTATGCCTATATGTTCACAGGTTAAAAACCCTGTGGAAATTCATGGTACAACACCTCTTCGGTGAAGCACAGGGGGTAAGCAGCCCCTCTGTATCTGGACATGCTGTGGCATGCCGTCGGCTATGGTTGTGTCCAGTCCTGATTCTGAACTGGTATCCGATCAGTATGATAGTTTAGGTGGCCATAGTCCTGTGTCGGGGTGTGTCCTTTAGATCCATAGATGGACATAGCCGCGCCGGCTTTTTTATCCAGGAGCTCGCGTAAATCGTGTGCGGCATCGGTACCTGCTCTATTGCGGTTACGAAGTGGTTTGTTCGGCTTCCTGGCCGTATTGTTCTTTGGTGGAACAGCCTCATCGTCGAATTCTGGTAGCAGCTTACGTTTTGGATAGCTCTTTGTGTGGCAATCGTTGCTGTACTTTTGTTCAGTGTCTAGCACTTTATTCCATCTGCGATTGAGCGTTTCCTGTGCGGCCTTAAGCCTTTGCTTCTGCTTCTTTTAGACTTTTTGCAGTGGCCATAAGCCTCTGTAGAGGTTATCTCGTTCCAAGCGTGCTTCCCGGATGACGAATGCATCGTCATCCAGACTGTGCTCTTGCCCCGGGGGGGGTTTAATGAGTTCGTCCCTCGGGATCATTGTGATCGGGCATTTGCTCCGAGTTGTGTTTGGCGTGACCTGGCTCATCCTACTCCATTGCTGGGTCCATATGGTCGTTGTTGCCTTCGGAATTGACTAGGGTGTCAATCCTTCTAGCGCTGTTATTGCTAATTTTACTATTGCTGGACTTGGAGCGGCGTCTGCGCCGTTGTTTTGGCTTTTGTCTGAGGGTTTTATCCTCCGGTTTGTCACCGTCGTCTTCTTTAGGCGTATCCACCATGTAAATATCATATGTCGTGGTGGCAGTCCAGCACCCCGTTGGTTCTGAATCGTCGCCTGTGCCGACGTCCATGCCGTCGGTATCATCAGAGTCGAAGTCAAGCATGTCCGATAGATCGTCGATACTGGCTATGAAGTGGGTGGTGGGTGGGCAACGGATTTCTTCGTCACCTTCTTCCCCCTTGAGCGGGACATAGTTCGGCCAAGAGTCTCCTAACAAAGAGAGAGACTTTCATGAGTTCAGCATGTCACCAAAGGGCGAGCACTGGAAGATATCCGTAGCGGTGGACTCCGTTACCGGAACCCAACCAGATTCGGCGGGCTCGGGAGTGTGCGAACCGGAACCTATAGCCGGATACGAGTCCGGGGGTCCAGTGTCACAGGCTTCCTTGGGGGTGAGGCCTATGTTCGGCTCTACCGTCGATGAGTGTGCGGGCTCCGGGGCCGGGTCCATCCATCCGTCCTCGGGCAACGCAATCTGATCCGGATTTAGGTCCGGAGCTTCTGCAGGGGCGATATCCCAAGCATTGTCTGACGGCAGGTCTAGGTCGTGCTCATCGTGACTGTCCGACGCTCCTATTGCAGGCCCGAACCCGTTGAAGATAAAGTCTTCACGGATATCGGCCGTGTAGTTCAAGTTTCCGAACCTGACCTGGTGGCCAGGGGCGTAGCTGTCGATCTGCTCTAGATGGCCAAGCGAATTGGCCTGCAGTACGAACCCGCCGAACATGAAGATCTGATCGGGGAGGAAAGTCTCACCCTGGGCCATATTGTTGTTGATCGAAGGAGCCATCAAGACTTGCAGCGACGACACAGAGGAACTCTCAATGAAAGCACAAATGTCGGTGTCAAAACCGGTGGATCTCGGGTAGGGGGTCCCGATCTGTGTGTCTTAGGCTAATGCTAATAGGAGGCAATGGACATAATGTTTACCCAGGTTCGGGCCCTCTTGACGGAGGTAAAACCCTACTTCCTACTTGATTGATATTGATGATAGGGGTATTACAAGAGTTGATCTACCACGAGATCATAGTGGCTAAACCCTAGAAGCTAGCCTATGATGATTATGATTCTGTCTCTAAGGACTAAACCCTACAGTTTATATAGACACCGGAGAGGGCTAGGGTTTACACGCAGTCAGTTACAAAGAAGGAAATATAATATCCGGATCGCCAAGCTTGTCTTCCACGCGAAGGAGAGTCCCATCCGGACATGGGACGAAGTCTTGAGTCGTGTATCTTCACGGTCCAACAGTCTGGCCAAAGCATATAGTCCGGCTGTCCGGATACTTCCTAATCTAGGACTCCCTCATCGGTACCATGGTGATCATTCATGGATCACAAACAGAATGACACTTGGTTCAACAGGTTACCGCGTAACCAAATGGAGATCAGTCACGGATCACATATCCAACTCATCTCATCATTGAACCGGGGTTGTTATTAAGCACATCATCTTTATTGTTATTACTGTTGACCCATAGTGTAACCAACTACGAATTAGGCCCTTATCCGTGGGCGCGGCTATCGATAGATTAATACACTCTACAGAGGTAGCACACTGTAACCACACCACAGAACCTATGGCCTCGCACTCCCATTCGGGTAGACCAACGACGATCCGACAAAACCGATCTACTGTCCATGACACTCTCCTAGCCAGTCCGACCAACACCCCTTATTGGGTTCAGTCCTGGGTGACCGAGCCTACCAAAGGCAACATAGCCACTGTCGTGGAAAAACAAAACAGTCCCAAACGGGGACAACCTGGGTACACAACAACAACATGTCCACAAGGTTTATGTCCGCCTAACTGATCAGGGTAGTGCACGCCCATAACCCTCCCTAGTTGGAGGCACCGGTGGGAGGCATGACAATAGACCAATCAGGGCATCCCCATACAAAGGTGTGGTTGCACTTGTCAGCTCGATATGGTGGCACCATGACTCAGTTAAAAGTTGCTCAAGTCCAATTAAGTCCGGTTAAACTTGAATGCAATAGGATGAGTCATATGAAAATAACATGATGCAACTACAATGCATGAGCAGGATATCAACATAAGAATGGTTGTGCAACATTATTTCTTAACATATCAATAACAACAAATCATGTATTTGACTGAGCATGGCATACTTACTAGCATGAACATCACAAGTACATTACTCAGAAACATAGCAGGACTACTAGTCGCTTGTCTCGTCAGAGTTCTTTGTCGCTTTGGACTCTGGCTTTGGCAAGGACCGTTGCGTAGAGCTATCCAAATTGCGACGCGTGATTGTCATGCCGTGTTTTGTGGGAACTTTACTCTATTTTCTCTTTATATAATCGATGAGACAGATCTTAAAATGCATCCGTTTTGAAGAAAAAAAATCATGTCGCTGTGTGCCGCATATGCGGCGGCCTTTTTCGTGTGTGTGCCGGTGGTTGTGGTCGGGCTCGAGGGTCTAAGCATGTTATTTTAGCTGTAGCAGATCATATAGGAACATGAGACTTGTGCCGGAACAACAGCTGTCACTTTACATTGGCTAGCCCCCATTCTATACGCAATCGGCCGCTAGCAATCAACAACAAAAATCTTGACTCCACATTTTTAGTCATATAACTCAGGCGGGCTTGATCGTACAACGGTTTGACACAATGCAATTGCAGTACACATGCTGAAACAGAAGTGTCAGCACCTGGCAGGTGTGATAAACTTCTGCGCTCACAAAACAAACATATTCTTGTGTAAGAAAGACCGCCTGCGGGTTAACAACTACTCCCTCTGTTCCTAAATGTAAGTCTTTGTAGGGAGTTCACTTGATGGACTAGATACGGAGCAAAATGAATGAATCTGCACTTAAAATGCATCTTTATACACCCGTACGTAGTTCATGGTGGAATCTCTACGAAGACTTATATTTAGGAACGGATAGAGTAAATACCTATTTGGACAATTTTTTAGTATCCGTTAAAGTTCTTTATGACCAAGCATAGATCTCCAAGTAGCCCTTAACCATGGACACAACTATTCAAATAGGTTTCAACCTTATGGGGGTATACTCCTACACACATGTCTCATCAGTTACCGCCTTAGGATGGCACCCTTCAAGCGACTGCTGGCAAGGATGCTACCAAACCACTTCACTCACGCACTGACTCTAGTCCAGGGTATCACTCACAAGGCTTATTGCCGTAATGGCGAGTCCGGTCGGTGTTACGAAACAAACCCAAGTGTTGTGTCTAGGGCATATGCCACGCCCACCTCGCCGGATGGTACTTCGCTTGGTAAGCCTATTCCTCATGGAAACTTCAACGTATGGCAATTTCGCTTAGCACAAACATCAAATTAAAAATTCCACCTTGCAACTCCTGCTCCTACAGACTACACATGGCAAGACTATAAGTGTGCACATGGAAAATCTACTAGATTGCAGAAGGCATTTCCGTTTTTAACATAAGTTCTGTTCCTTTCACTGTTTGTGCCCGAAACCTCTCTTTACTTCTATAATTTATTGTTTTCTCTTTTGTAGTATTGACTCTCTCTGCTATCTATAGCTAATGCAACATTCTATCGACTATAGCTTTTTTGGCGGCGCACATAATTTCACCAAGTGGATGGATGTCCATTCAAGTCCATCTTATCTCCTTGAGGTAATTCAACATGCTTTTCTTTCACGCATGCTTACATGATCCAGGCCATCTAACATTTTTCTGATTTCTTCCTTCCTCCCAATGTTTTAATCTATTTTGTTTATCTGAATTAGGCGAGGGGTAATGTTGAGCATTTAGTCGGCAAGTTTGCATCTAGCATGAGCAACCTTCTTGGCAACTTGATTCATGGTTGGACAACAATGTCGGGTTGGTTCACTTCTTTAGTTGGAGAACGTACATCTCATCTAATTGGCTGTCTTGGCCATTATGACTACAATAGTTCTCAGGGGTTACCCGATACCCAACAAGAGATGTTCAGTGCTGATATTGGCGGTGATGCTATTGGTCTTGACATGGACGGAGATGACTAAATGGACAATGTGCATTAGGATAGGTTCCACAATCAATCTTGAGAAAATCATGATGGAGATCCAATTGACAAGGCTTCATCGATTGTTCATCCTGACAGGGGACAAAATGCCTCTGCCAACCCAAGTGACGCCGGGGTTTCAACTTTGAAAAGGGGAATGGTTCCACATGATGTTGCTCAAGTTCCTGCCAGCAACAGGGTGAGGACTGACCCAATTGCTGCTAGGAGGAGGTTTAGTTTCTTTCCTGTTGTCATAGGCTTTTATTTCCCAATTTTTTCTCCATCACAAGCTCTGACTTATTCTCTCTTGGTGTTCTTTTGTTTTTGTATTTCTTTATTTTTTTGGTGAGCGAGGAGACCGCTGGTGGCAGAGCGTCTAAACAGGAAAGTGTGGATCTGCCTTCCTGCACATCTCTCCGGTTGGAGAAGAGGCCCTCCACTGGATTGGCCACCCTCATGTGGCTGATATCACGTCTACACGCTCGTCTCCTCGTATAGCATCGTCCAACACGGGAGATCTTGTTGTTCTGCAGGAGTTGAGGAAAATAGACAGGAGGTAGACCCGTTGCTTTCTTTGGCATCTTAATCACTAGTGTCAATTTATTAAGTGACCTTTTTGGTACATAACTTTTTTGAGTTACCATACTTTGCATGGCAATTATATCTTTTAGTAATGGTGTCAATCTATTTGTAGTGGACCGATTCATTTTCTTAAGTGTGGATCCACACTCCCGTGCGTGTTAGAATGCACATACAATTTTATTAGAATGCAGATGGCAACTTCAATATATTCCACATGGCAATTCTGGTAGGCTACACATGGCAATCCCCGTGAACTACACATGGCAGCTCCAATTCACCCCATACAACAAATGTTGTAGACTATTGTAGGATCGAAGTAGGTCTATGATGTAGGGTGAAACCTGAGGGGCCGATCTTTCACGATTTGGAGGAGAATTTCTGAAGAACACGATGAACACACAAGAGGGAAAACGAGAGGAAACATTCAAATCAACGACATTCGATTACACAGGTGCTAGATCCAAGTACACAAATAGATGATACATGATCCAAACCCAACAAAGGACGATACACGAGGAGATCGGGTCTTCAATCCATGAGGGGTTCTTCCCTAGACGGGGTCTTGAATCCACTTGGGGGATCTTCTCCTAGGAGGTCTTGATCCCCAAAGGAGTAGGTAACAAGTGGATGAGCAAAGCTCTATCTCCAAAACGAGCTATCACAATGCTAACCCTAAAACATGGGCAGAGCTGGAGTATATATAGTCTAAGGGGGCGAAGGGGTACATAGGCCTCGACCCTAGTCACTATGCACAGAGAGGCATCGGACGTACGGTCTTTACTAGTCGTCCGGTGGCTCACAAGGGTCTGGACGTCCGGACTTCCGGCATTTTGGTACTGTGAAGGTGGCATCAGGCTTCCAGAGACGGTCGGAAGTCCGGTGCGTTGGTCGTCCGGTGGACTTTAGACTTTTGTCATTTTCGTTCTATGATGGTTGTGCCGGATGTATGGAGGAAGCCCACTACTAGGGATAACACTAGCAGTAGTGCTGGAAATAGTGCTAGCAGTAGTGCGGGTACCAGTGCTACCACTACGACGCTTCAGCTAACTTGTAGTAGTAGCGTTTGTTGAAACGCGCTACTGCCATCCCTACCTAGAGGTAGCATTTGTTGGCCCAGCACTACTGCTAGATAGTTGTAGCGCTGCTCCCTGCCATAGCTACTACTAAACTAGCACTAATGCTTTCTGTAGACCAGCGCTACAGCTAACTTTATATGTATTTTTTACTACATATTTGCGATGTATTTGTACAGATTTTATACAATAGTGTAGTCATATCATAAACATACAATATGCTCATCATATCATACACATAATAGTCTCATCACATCATCCAACACAAATGATGTCGTCTCTTATCATAATCTCGATATAGCGATACAAGTTAAGTGACATGTCTCGAATACAAGCATATAATGAGCAAGAGCGCGATCACTATTCATCACATACACATACATGTCTCATCACATTCATCACATACACATGTTTCATCATCTATATCTAAACTAAGATATAGAAGAGAAGAGCGATCACTATGAGCAAGAGCGCGATAATGTAGCAGTTTTTGAGGCACCGGTTCCGATCCCTCTCTCGTGCTAGCGTGAACCTCAAGTAACTAGATTCCGCTTCAGCTCTGCTCTTAAACCCCTTTTGGCTGCCGTCCGAGTACCCCGACACCTAGGCCCAACACTCTAGCCACTCGTCGTATTCTCCTGGAACCTTCCCTACATACACAGCGTAGCACTTATAGGCCGTCGATGATTTATAAACCTGCATCATAACATAGTGAAATCAATGATAATATGCAACATAATATATGGTTGCGCAACAAAAAGAGACAGAGTTAGCAAAAATAGAAGCAACATATCATAAGCATAAATAAGAAGGTTCATCATACCCAAACTGCCCTAACTAGAGTGATATTCACTAGTTGAGGAGGACGGTTTAATTACATCACAAAGTTTCATCGTGCATGAATTCAAATTTTGTCATACAGAAAGTAGTGACTAAACAGACACATTGTCATATATCGTCAATCACTCCAACATGTCATGCCATCCTTCCAAATCAGGGAGGAACTCCCCGAGCGAAGTGAAAGGCTTTATGTCGAGACACTGAGCGGCTATGCGTGTCCGGACGTCTTCCCACGACATTTGCCCTTCTTCGTAGAACATCCCTGTTTTTTTTGAGGACCTCCTTCATGATGACTTGGGCTAGTTCATGCTGGATGTGATAGAACTCAGCTCGGAATCGATGATCCAGTGTTTCTTGGCCCATAGCAGAATATCAGCATCGCCAGATGTAGCTGACATGCGCAGGTTCAGACAATCCCGTCTGTACTCCAGCATGTGGTGGATGACATAGAATCCATCACTAAGAGTACCTCTCGGTTGTTAGATGCAGTAGAAGTCCGTCTTGAGGCCAAAGCAGGTTACGTGTTTCTTTGTCTTCTTGACCGTGATCTCTCCACCCCGGTGGTCGTAGCTTAAGATAGCATTGTCGAAAACAGCCTTGATGTGGGTGTAATCCTTTTTCTTTATGTTCTTCAACGAGTCTAAGTAAAGAGCATGGGAGAATTGGGGGTAAAGAATGATGAGGACGACGCGCCCCTCGCTGCGCAAAATAAGTACACCTCAAATTAGCCTCCACGCGTGCAAATGAATGATTGAAATCGAAGGAAGGATATCCATGGATGACTTAAATGGGATGATAAGGCACGAGAATCGTCTCCTTGTCCTTATTGGCAATCATGAAATCGACGATGTAGTTCCTCGCATATTCACGGTGCTTTGAGAAGACCGCCAAGAAGTCCTCGTGCATAAAGTACGCGTCAACAACACAAATAGAAGATATTTGCTCGTCCCTGAACGTAGTTCATGTACAAGGCATAGCGGACGAGCGTAAAATCAAGCTTTGTCATGTGAAACATGTCGAAGATGTAATCAAATCAAAGCAAGAATTTATCCGCGGGGAATGTGTGGACGTATAACGACCTTTGTGGGGCATGTTAACCACATAGAGCGGGTATCCCGGGTTTTTCGAGGCGATAAGGCTTTTCTCTCTCAATAATACATCATCATGAAGTCTCCTTAGATCGTCGTATATGTCCTCTACCGCTGCCTTAGGTAGGATCAGATCACCGGGGATATGGTATTTTGTTGCACCTTTGACAGGTATATGCTACTTCTTGAGCTTGCGTTGGTTTTTCCCTTGAAGAGGAAAGGGTGATTCAGCAAAGTAGAGATAAGTATTTCCCTCAATTTGAGAACCAAGGTATCAATCCAGTAGGAGAAGAACATGCAAATCACCAATACATGCACAAACAATCAAACACCTGCACCCAACGCGATAAAGGGGTTGTCAATCCCTTCACAACCACTTGCAAAAGTGAGATCTGATAGAGATAGATACATAGAACTAAACAAAAGATAAAATATTTTTTGGTTTTTTGATTTATAGATCTGAAAATAAAAGATTGCAAAATAGTAGATCTGAAACTAATATGATGGAAAATAGTAGATCAGAAACTAATATGATGGAAAATAGACCCGGCGGCCAAAGGTTTCACTAGAGGCATCTCTCATGAAGGCAAATAATATGGCGGGTGAATAAATTACTGTCGAGCAATTGATAGAAAAGTGCAAAGTTTTGACTATATCCAAGGCAATGATTATTCAATATAGGCATCACATCCATATCAAGTAGACCGAATCCTACCTGCATCTACTACTATTACTCCACACATCAATCGACTCCTGCCTGCATCTAGAGTATTCAGTTCATAAAGAACAGAGTAACGCATTAAGTAAGATGACATGATGTAGAGGAATAAACTCAAGCAATATGATGTAAATCCCATCCTTTTATCCTCGATGGCAAAAATGCAATACGTGCCTCGCTACCCCTACTTTGTCACTGGGTGAGGACACCGCAAGATTGAACCCAAAGCTAAGCACCTCTCCCATTGCAAGAAAAGCCAATCTAGTTGGCCAAACAAAACCGATAATTCGATGAGAAATACAAAGATACCAAATCATGCATATAAGAATTCAGAGGAGATTTAAATAATATTCATAGATAAGCTAATCATAAATCCACAATTCATCAGATCGCGACAAAAACACTGCAAAAGAAGATTACATCGGATAGATCTCCAAGAACATAGAGTAAAACATGGTATTGAGAATCAAAGAGACAGAAGAAGCCATCTAGCTACTAGCTCTGGACCTGTAGGTCTGTGGTAGAGTACTCACGCTTCATCGGAAGGGAAGAGAGTTGATGTATATGCGCTCCATGATCGAATCCCCCTCCGGCAGGATGCCGGATAAGGCCCCATGATGGGATCGCACGAGAGCAGAAGGTTGTGGCAGTGGAAAAGTGTTTTCATGGATGCTTCTCGTGGTTTGGGAATATTTGCAAATATATAGGAGGAAGATCTAGGTCAGGGGGTCATCAAGGGGCCCACAAGGTAGAGGGGCACGCCCTACCCCCTGGGCGTGCCCTCCACCCTTTTCACCTCCGCGTGGCTCTTCTGACTTGAACTCCGAGTCTCCTGGGTGTCTTCTGGTCCAAGAAAAGTCATCGTGAAGTTTTATTCCGTTTGGACTCCGTTTAGTATTCCTTTTCTACGAAGCTCAAAAACAAGGAAAAACAAGAACTGGCACTGGGCTCTAGGTTAATAGGTTAGTCCCAAAAATTATATAAAATAGCATATTAATGCATATAAAACATCCAAAACAGATAATATAATTGCATGGAACAATAAAAAATTATAGATACGTTGGAGACATATCAAGCATCCCCAAGCTTAATTCCTGCTCGTCCTCAAGTAGGTAAATGAGAAAAACATAATTTTTGATGTGGAATGCTCCCTAACAAATTTATCAATGTAATCTTTTTCATTGTGGCATGAATGTTCATATCCATAAGATTCAAAAGAAAAGTTTAATATTGACATAAAAACGATAATACTTCAAGCACACTAATAAAGCAATCATGTCTTCTCAAAATAACATGGCCAAAGAAAGCTATCCCTACAAAATCATATAGTCTGGCTATGCTCCATCTTCATCACACAAAATATTAAAATCATGCACAACCCAGATGACAAGCCAAGCAATTGTTTCATACTTTTTATGTTCTCAAACCTTTTCAACTTTCACGCAATACATGAGCGTGAGCCATTGACATAGCACTATAGGTGGAATAGAATATGGTGGTTGTGGAGAAGACAAAAATAAGGAGATAGTCTCACATCAACTAGGCATATCAACGGGATATGGAGATGCCCATCAATAGATATCAATGTGAGTGAATAGGGATTGCCATGTAACGGATGCACTAGAGCTATAAGTTTATGAAAGCTGAAAAAGAAACTAAGTGGGTGTGCATCCAAGTTGCTTGCTCGTTAAGACCTAGGGCATTTGAGGAAGCCCATCTTTGGAATATACAAGCCAAGTTCTATAATGAAAAATTCTCACTAGTATATGAAAGTGACAAAATAGGAGACTCTCTATCTTGAAGATCATGCTGCTACTTTGAAGCACAAGTGTGGAAAAAGGATAGTAGCATTGCCCCTTCTCTCTTTTTCTCTCATTTCTTTGAATGGCTTCTTTCGCCTATTTTTTTATTTAGGCTTATGGGCCTCTTTTTTTCCTCACATAGGATAATGTTATAATAATGATGATCATCACATTTTATTTACTTACAACTCAAGAATTATAACTCGATACTTAGAACAAAATATGACTCTATATGAATGCCTCTGGTGGTATACCGGGACATGCAATGATTCAAGAGTGACATGTATAAAAGAATTATGAACGGTGGCTTTGCCACAAATACTATGTCAACTACATGATCATGCAAAGCAATATGACATTGATGAAGCGTGTCATAATAAACGGAACTGTGGAAAGTTGCATGGCAATATATCTTGAAATGGCTATGGAAATGCCATAATATGTTGGTATGGTGGCTGTTTTGAGGAAGGTATATGGTGGGTGTATGGTACAGGGAAAAGTTGCGCGGAACTAGAGAGGCTGGCAATGGTGGAAGGGTGAGAGTACGTATAATCCATGGACTCAACATTAGTCAGAAAGAACTCATATACATATTGCAAAAATCTATTAGTCATCAAAACAAAGTGCTACGTGCATGCTCCTAGGGGGATAGATTGGTAGGAAAATACCACTGCTCGTCCCGACCACCACTCATAAGGAAGACAATTAATAAATAAATCATGCTCCAACTTCGTTACATAACAGTTCAACATACGTGCTTGCTACGGGAATCACAAACCTCAACACAAGTATTTCTACAATACACAATTACTCACTAGAATGACTCTAATATCACCATCCTCATATCTCAAAACAATCATAAGGAATCAAACTTCTCATAGTATTCAGTGCTCTTTATATGAAAGTTTATATTATATCCCTCTTGGATGCCCATCATATTAGGACTAAATTCATAACCTAAGAAAATTACCATGCTGTTTAGAGAGACTTTCAAAATAATATAAGTGAAGCCTGAGAGTTCAACAATTTCTACAAAGTAAAGCCACCGCCATGCTCTAAAAAGATATAAGTGAAGCACTAGAGCAAAATTGCCTAGCTCAAAAGATATAAGTGAAGCACATAGAGTATTCTAATAAATCATGATTCATGCGTGCCCTCTCAAAAAGGTGTGTACAGCAAGGATGACTGTGGCAAACTAAAAAGAAAAGACTCAAAGCATATAAGACGCTCCAAGCAAAACACATATCATGTGGTGAATAAAAATATAGCCTCAAGTAAAGTTACCAATAGACGAAGTCGAAAGAGGGGATGCCTTCCGGGGCATCCCCAAGATTAGGATCTTGGTTGTCCTTGAATATTACCTTGGGGTACTGTTGAGGATATAACTACTGAGTGTAAACCGCCCAGGAGGGGCCGGTTTATGCTCATCCATATTGAAGCCCATGAAGATAAAAGAAGATGGCGCTATACTAGTAAAGCTTAGAGGCCCAAAGCCCAAAGGCGGTTTAGGGCCCATAGTTTTAAACTTCCATAGTCGTATAACTTGTATTGTAAGTTAGGGAAAGGAAGAGACCGAGCCGGACACTTGTATGAGCCAGCCTTGAAACTCTGTAAATCGGCCGGGCATCAACCTGTGTATATAAAGGGACGACCCGGCGGCGGTTCAGGGACAAGCCACAACAACTCGAGACCCAGGCAAAGCATATTCGCTCCCTGGTCATCGAAACCCCAATAATTCCATCACAACTAGACATAGGCTTTACCTTCATCGTAAGGGGTCGAACTAGTATAAAACTCTCGTGTCCTTTGTTTGGTTTAACCCCTTTAAGCTAATATCATTGCGATGGCTCCACTACTATGTCCTTCTGCTAGGATATCTGAAGTGTTAATTCCACGACAGTTGGCGCCCACCGTGGGGCTCGAACCCACAACCACAAGGTTAAGTTGTCTTGCACAACCCGTCAGTTCAGTAGCCTACAGAGGAGGACCTCGCTATTCCTGATCCGGAGGCACAGTTGGTGGCCGCCTTACACATTATTCCGGATTGGGTGGTTCCATACTTGGCGTATATGAACCGGGGCGAGTTACCCAAAGATGCAGTTTGGCCAGACAGATAGTCTGGCGGTCCAAGTCCAAGGTTATTCACAACGGCAAGTTACACCATTGCGGTGTCTCTGGTGTGTTCCAGCATTGTGTTTCTCCTGAAGAAGGCCATGATATTTTACGAGAGATCCACGAAGGAGACTGTGGTCATCATGCCGGTTCAAAATCTTTGGTTGCTAAAGCATTTCGTCATGGTTTCTATTGGCTAACGGCTCATGCTAATGCTGAAGACTTGGTGAGGCGGTGCGATGGTTGTCAGAAATTCTCACGACGACCTCATGTTCCGGCTCAGGAGCTATGGATGATTCCCATCACCTGGCCGTTTGCTACTTGGGGATTGACATGGTAGGACCTTTCAAGCAATCCAAAGATAAGAAAACCCACCTGTTGGTGGCGGTTGACAAGTTCACTAAATGGGTTGAAGCGGAGCCAGTAAGCAAGTGTGACGCAGCCACGGCGGTTCAATTCATCAAAAAGGTGATCTTCCGTTTTGGTTTTCCACACAACATCATCACAGATAATGGCACGAACCTCTCCAAAGGAGAGATGGAGGACTTTTGTCAATGAGAGCACATCCGGCTTGATGTGGCATGTGTGGCTCACCCACAATCTAATGGTCAAGCTGAGAGAGCCAATGAGGAAATCTTGAAGGGTATCAAGCCCCGGCTTATGGTTCCTTTAAAGAGGACGCCGAGTTGTTGGGTGGAGGAGTTACCATCTGTTTTATGGAGCATAAACACCACCCCAAACCGATCTACAGGTTATACACCTTTTTTCATGGTTTACGGGGCAGAGGCGGTACTCCCAAGTGATATTTGTCATGACTCGCCCCGAGTTGCCAATTATGTTGAAGCGAACAACGAGCAAGCACGTTAGGAAGCACTAGACATGTTAGATGAAAAACGGGACATGGCGTTGGCTCGTTCGGCGGTTTATCAGCAAGACCTGTGGTGTTATGACAGCCATCGGATTAGAACAAGAACCTTTCAAGAAGGCGACTTAGTGCTCCGGCTCATCCAGGATCAGACCGATATGAACAAGTTATCCCCACCTTGGGAAGGGCCCTTTGTGGTCAGCAAGAATCTGCACAACAGATCATACTACCTCATCGACGTTCGCAAGCACAAAGACTCAAGCAAATCGGAGGAGGAGACCCGTCGGCCATGGAATATCGCTCTTCTACGGCCTGACTACACCTGAGCTATAGGCTCTCATTATGTACATATTTTTGACAATGTATATATCATGATCAATATAATAAACCGGCATCCTTGCTACAAGCAGGGCCTCTGCCGTTCTTCCAATATTTCTTGGTTACAAGGGGGCTTCTGTTTACAAAGTGATGCCCTGTTTGTCCGTTAAACCGGCTATCATGCCACAATAAAAGCATGGGAGCTTCACACCCAAGGGGCCAAAGAGAGTATTGTTGCTAAAAGCACAACTCAAATATAGGCACCCATTGAGCACAGCTCACAAAGTTACTTGGGGGCTGTTTGTATAAAGTAACAAAGGGTTTGAAAGGACCCTTGTAATTGGGTATCGACCCACGGCTTGGAAGCCTGGTGTATTCACCTAAAACCCCGGGTTAACCTGCCTTCATCAAGTAAGCCACTCCTATCCAGGTAATCGTGGCATGACCCGCCGAACGTTTGACAAGTTACTCTCATACATACCCTGAACTTGTCAAAGATAAAACGAAGATTGGTTAGTTGGAGGCCCATCCTAAAAGGCTTTGTCAAATGGTTTAACTCATCTGCCTGGCGGCCCACGAAAAGCCTCGAATTTGGGCCTGGCAGCCCTCGAAAAGCCTCAACTACAAGTTTTATATGCTTTTGTTTTTTGCAAGTTTTATCTCTTTTTGATCAAGTTTTAAGTTAAACCGGTGTCTATTGACCCGGCTAGACTATATGTCTTCACATCAACCCGGTGTTTCTTAACCCAGCGTGGCTTACGTTATCAGCTGTTAGCACAATCAATTATGAACCAACATTTCTTAATCCGGTCTGGCATTGACTATAAGTCGCCAGGATGATCATCCGGTGTTTATTATAATCCGGCATGGCTTATTACGCACCAGCACAATGCGGTGGGCATTTTAAAACACTCAAGGTTTGGGTTATCACCCTTACTACAGAAGGTGGTAAAACAAAAAAAGTGATTTCATATCACACGTATGATATATTTCATATTTCATTATTATATAACCTTGGTTATGAGAATTCTGGTTCTCTATTGGGTATCATAACCCGTCCGGCGGTAAACCACCAGGACATGTTTAAGTGTTTCAAATGCAGAAGGCAGGATTTTATACGAAATACCAAGGCAAATAAAGCAAGCATAACAACAATTATGTTGGATTACAATATCGAGTGGTAGTGCACGTTGGCAGAAGATCAAAGTATTTCAACTAACCTATTACAAGGCGCTTTGATGCCCAAAACAATAATTGTTTGTTGTCCATCAAACCGGCTGATGGATTATGATTCATCACCAGGCTGACGTGAAGTTGAAGGATCATCTCACATCGGTTCAACCTCCTCCTCCTCACCAAGTGGCTGGATGTCAAGGGTGGTCCAATCAATCCTGGTTAAGGCTTGAAAGACAGCTTTGTTGCTTATAAGGTTGGACAGTTCAATGTCAGGGGCATAGGTGTGCTTACGGATTGGAGGGATTAGATTTTGAGCTACTTTCACAGCCGCATCAACCCGTTTGCCATCTGCGTCATAGTTGGCCCGGTAGACAGACAAGTCAACCTCTTCAGCCAATTGGCTTGCCAGTGGGTGCATCTCTTTTGTCAAGACTTTGAGGGCTTCATTATCAAAGTCTGATCCATCTTCTTGTTGACCAGGATAGCCCTTTGTGATATCTGCCGGATCAAGATCAGCAATCCACGCTTTGGCCCGAGTCAGTGTTGTTAAAGCGCCAGCCCTTGCAGCAGATCGCTCTACCTCTTCCATCTGGGCTGGTGTCATAGATAGTTTGGTCAATGTATCTTTGATCAAAGTTTGTGCCGGTTTGTTGAAAGAGGCCGCACTGATGACTCGTTGAGCTCCAGTATACAATTGTTCTATCAATGTGTAGGCTGCTTTTAACTTCATCCGCATATCTGAGCCCAGATGAGCAACACGACTACCTACACACGGTTTGAGAATTTACTATTAAACCGGCAACTTCAAAAATGTTGAAGGAAGGTGCTGACAAAGGGTACTTACCAAATATTGCTGAAGACATAGCATTGACTTGATACTTCAGCCCAGTTAGCTCCTTTGCCACCAGTTTAAGAGCTGCTTCGGCATCTTCAGCCCGCTTTAAAAGAGCAGCCTTCTCTGTTTCCCAATCCGCTCGCTCACTTTTGAAACCATCCTTCAATTGCTCCATGGTAGTCAAAGCGCCCTTCAGTTCATCTTTTGCCTTGGAGGTTTCTGGTTGTTGGGACTTAATGTTCTCCTAAGGATCAACAATTTGGGAATCTTTGTTGCCTAAGTCAGCCTACAAAAGACAGATGATCATGATGTTAGGATTTTTTCTTAAAGTCCCAAACACATAACAAGTTATACACTTCGCACATGGGGGCTAATGCGGATTGCTTTTTATTTTGACTATCATTCAAAGTTCCAAGGTGCAATACAAGTAATAATCTTGGCACTTGGGGGCTAATGCATAATTTATCAGAAAAATCAAAGGTGAAGGATTTCAACAAGGACAAGTTTGAAACAGAAAGTCCCAGTTTTATCTTAAAAAGGTAAACCGGCCCTTGGGGGCTACACAGTTGAAAGTACTTTTGTTTAAAGTCCCGGTTCATCTTGAAGAGATAAACCAGCCCTTGGGGGCTACAATGGAGTTGATATACAATGCAAAGAAAATTTATGAAGTGTTTGGAAGTTACCTCATAACGCTCCTTCATCAAATTGACCAAACCGGCCTCATAGTCACGGCTTGAATACAGGCGGTTTAGGTATCCAGAATGAAGTTCTTGCGCAGGGAGATGAGCATAACTTGACATGTCAGTCTTCCATATGCCTTTCTCTTCAGCAGCAGATTCCACTTTGGCACTGTGCTTTGCCAAAGCGACAGGATTACCAGGAGAAGTATGGCCAACCCCAGTAATCACAACATCATCAGTTGCTGCATTTGGGCTTGCCGGTTTATCTGAGGCCTTGGCAGGGCTCGGGGATCAGCAGTTGGACTTGGAGGATTGGCTTGCGGGCTTGGCGGATCAATATGCGGACTCGCCGGGTTAACTTCGGACAGATCAGCATCAGTGGCCTGACCTTGTGTCACAGGATCATCCATGGCAATATCAACATCCCCGCCAGCACCTTCTGAGGTCCTATCCGGTTCAATCTCATCAGTATTAGCATTTGTTTTTGCCTTCTTGCTAAATCGCGCTTTGGCGCTACAAAATGGCGCACAAAGGTTAATATGGTAAACTGGTGCAAGAAGGCAAAGCTACGATTATTGTACTTACCCAGGGATGGTCTTGAGGGAGGCATTTGCGTGGTTGATGAATCGCTAGAGGACAAATTGGAAGTTACCTAATAATTTGAGTCAGACCGATTAAGAGGGTATCGGAAGTAACCTGCCAAGGGATAAGACTTGTTAGAATTACAAGAGACCTCTGCACAGCACTTCCGGATTGGAGTGTCCGGTAAACCGGAGGGAGTGACTTGCTGGCTTCATGATGCTGTGGATCCAAATGAGTGAAAGGATGTGAACACTTCACTTTCCGGACTGCGCGATGGATTTTTCTTACTCGCACAAGATCGGAATTGGAGGAAAGGGAGATTACCTCTACATGGTCAGCACGACTAGCTTCCGCATCATCCTGGTAATGGTCATTGTCAATAAGATGTATGAAAAATGAATAGAGGGAGTCAAGTTCTACCTCTTGTTCTGAATCATCAACATCTTCGGGCGGATCAGAGGATTCAGGGGCCTTCTTCTTTGCTGGCTTCTTGATGGCCTTGCTCTTAGCACGAGCAGCCCTTGCCGGTTTGTCTTGAGCTTTTGCCGATTTATCTTGAGTTTTTCTATTCCAGAAAGGATCTTTGGCCTGTAAGAGTAAACAAAAGGTTATCAGACAAAATTTTAAAGCGGAGACGGATTAAAAGGTAGAAAGATAAAGTCTTACAGCTGGAGGTTTGTTGGAGGCATAAAAGGGACGCAGCCCAGTCTTGCTGCACTCAGCGATCGGTTCATCCAACATCTTCTTCATAGACTCAGTAACTTCATCATCAGTCATCTGTATTTCATGGTGACGTTGAGGGTCCCTGACGTCCCCGGTATACTCATGCATCAACCTGGTGCGGCGGTGTTCTGACAGTAGAACCATGTTTGATTCCAATCTTCACTACAAAAAAAAGACACATCCGTGACATTTTGGGCCGAACGAAAAAAATTCGGTCATACATATGACACTTCTATGATGATAATTGTGACAAAACCCGGTATCATCATAGATGTGGTGGGCTCCTACTTCTATAACAGAAAATGGGCTTTTCGTCCTAGGCGGGCCGAAGACGCAGTTGCATGACATTCTTTGGGCCGTCCATGACGGAAGAAACCGTGGTAGAAGCGAGGGGGAGGAAAATTTCGGGGAGTTTCCAGTTATGGTGGGATGTCGGCGGCGGAGCGATGCGCGTTTCTCTCGTACGTATGCGCGTGTGTGCGAGGCGTTGGCTCTAACTGAAGCCGAGCAAGGCGTTGGGCTCTAACTGAACCCGAGCGATTGCATTGCAGGCTACGCGTTACTGAACCCGAGCGACCGATCGATGGCTGTTAACTAAACCCGATGGAGCGATTCCTTCGCTACTGCTGCTAACTGAAGCCGATTGATGCTGCCTCTGGGATGAACAGTGAGTGCTGCGGGGGGGTTTGGATGAACAGTGAGCGGTGGTGTTGCCTCTGGATGAACAGGAACCCATGGTGTGGAGAGCTGGATGAACAGTAGACGATGGAGGGGTGGCCATGGACGGGTGGTTGAACAGGACCCCGTGGTGTGGAGGGCTGGATGAACAGTAGACGGTGGAGGGGTGCCCGTGGAGGGGTGGTTGAACAGTAGCCGGTGGAGTAGCGCGCGGTGGTGGCTGGATGAATAGGAGCCCATGGAGGCTAGAGGAGGTCGATGGTAGCCCGTGGAGGCTGGAGGAGGTCGACGGTGGAGATGAACAGTATCCCGTGGAGTCCCGTTTTGCGGTACACCACACCCCTCCCCTCCTGTTTCGACCGTAGCGCTCCAACACAAGTCTGTTTCGTCCGTTTTGCGGTACGCCACACCCCTCCCGATCAACAGGACCCCCGTTTCGACCGTAGGAGGTCCGTTTCGTCCGTTTTGTGATATGCCACACCCCTCCCGATCAACAGGACCCCCGTTTCGACCGTAGGAGGCCCATTTCATCCGTTTTGCGGTACGCCACACTCCTCCCGATAAACAGGACCCCCATTTCGACCGTAGGAGGTCCGTTTCGTCCGTCTTGCGGTACGCCACACCCCTCCCGATCAACAGGACCCCCGTTTCGACCGTAGGAGGTCCATTTCCTCTGTTCTGCGGTACGCCAGGCCTCGTTTCCATCACCTGTTCCGTCCAAGCCAGTTGGCTCCCACATGTTCCGTTGCCTCCTGATGAACACGACGCATTTCATTGCCTCCCCATGAACACGACGCATTCCGTTGCCTCCCCATGAACACGACGCATTCCGTTGCCTCCCCATGAACACGAGCATTCCGTTGCCTCCCCATGAACACGAGCCTCTTAAAGGGCCGGACCTGATCTGGGTCGTGATTTGGCCCAGAAAGTGGGAGGCTTTTAATGGGCCGGATCTTATATGGGCCATTACTAGGCCCAGAACGTGGCAGGCCATTAATGGACCGGATCAATTATGGGCCGACATTTGGCCCAAAACATGGCAGCCAGTTAATGGGCCGGCCTACTAGGGTCCTCAAAATCTTGTGGGCCTACAGCTGGGCCGGCCCATTAATGTCGGCGAAATCTCGTGGGCCTTTAGCTGGGCCGGCCCATTATGATCCGCAAGAATATTGCGGGCCTTTACCTGGGCCGGCCCATTATGGCACACAAAAATCTTGTGGGCCTTTACCTGGGCCGGCCTATTATGGCCCGCGAGATCTTGTGGGCCTTTAGCTGGGCCAGCCCATTATAGTCCGCAAAATCTCGTGGGCCTTTAACTGGGCCGGCCCTTTATGGCTGCCAAATCTTGTGGGCCTTTAGTTGGGCCGGCCCATTTAAACTTGATTGGCCGTGCCACGTGTCGATGTATCATAGGTGCCTTCTATCCAATGAGTGGATGACATCTGTCCCAACGATGAGCCGACACGTGTTTCCTCCAGCCAATGATGATTTTACACATGGAAAATCCCCATTGGTCGGGGCGGTTAACGGGTTATCAGATCTAAAACCCGACCCGATAGCTTAACAGCGTTCCGTTACGGTGGATGCCACGTGTTGGTCACCCTTGACGAAAGCACTTATGTGACGCGCGATTTATCGTCATGGAAGTGGACACTTCCATGATGATAATTTTAGTAATGTCATCGAACACTTCTACGACAGCACAGGTATGACTATCTTGATTCTGTCATAAATTTGTCATGGACGTACATGCATGACAAAAAGCGCGACCTACTATGACAAACACGTATCATCACGGAAGTGTATTTTCTTGTAGTGCTTTGGGGTGGCTGTGATGTTTGGCATGAGGAAAGTTGACTTCTTTCCTTTTCTGAATCGATACTCCGCCAAGTTCAGTATTGGGGCCATCAGAAAATTCAGTGTGGCGGTTTAAGTGAAAGAAGTCCCTGAAGAGTTCAACAGTCGCATCTTCTTGAAGGTAAACTTCACAGAACACTTGGAAATTGCAGATGTTGGACACAGAGTTTGGTCCAATATTTTGAGGATGGAGTTGGAAGTTGGCAAGCACATCCCGAAAAAACTTTGTTCTGGGAGGGCTAAATCCCCGGTCTAGATGCTGCATAAATACAACCACTTCTCCATCTTGAGGTTCAGGAGGGCACTCAGGGCCAGGGACTCGCCAATGAATGACCTCCTTCTTTGCTAAAGCGCCAGTTAGAACGTATCCATTAAGTTGTGTTTCTGTGATCCGAGAAGGAACCCAGTGGCAAGAGGAGAATTGCTTGGCCATTTTGGAGGACAAACTGTAAAGGAAGTGCAAAAGCCGATTCACGGTTCAAGATTGATGTGCACAAACCGGTGTTAAACCGGGGGATTTAATTGGAGCATATATGTATGATAAACCGGATTTTGATGCTCAAGTTAAGATGGCGGTTTACGTGAAGGCTAATGGTACCTGGCGGATTATCAGTTTCTAAAGGTTAAACCACCTACAAATGGAAAAAGCACATCTGAAATTTACTAAGTACTGAAGAAACAGGTTTCACAAGATGGTATTATAATTTTGGATCTACCGCGGCCTAGTAAAGAAAATTTTCTGAGCCCTAAAAATGGCGACGGTAGAACATTAACAGTCCAGATGGGATCTATCCAAGAACAACGAGATGCTATGGCGGGACAGATTAAAACTACGGCTTCGGCCATGAGAAGAAGTTGTCAGGCCTAGCTAGATTCAATAAC
Organism: Triticum aestivum; assembly: GCF_018294505.1. Taxonomy (NCBI): domain Eukaryota; kingdom Viridiplantae; phylum Streptophyta; class Magnoliopsida; order Poales; family Poaceae; genus Triticum; species Triticum aestivum. The sequence continues at coordinate 309,761,173 of NC_057798.1, forward strand.
ATGCTAAAGGAAAGCAGATGAGCACCGATGAACGCTGATGAACAACGAAGAACCTTGGAACCCTAATGCAGATTTGATAGTTGAGGAAGGGAGTACTTAACAGGGCCACGTAGCAGCGGAGGGGTGTCGCAAGGTCTCTAGTATGAACAGGTTGATGCAGCGGCCTAGTCGGTGTAGACTCAAGGGTCGACGGCAGCGGCGATGCTTGAGCTCTTCGCGGTCGCGAGGAGGAAGAAGATGCGAAGAGGCAAGGGGGAAATGGAAAGGACCCCCGGTCTTATTTATAAAGGCAAAAGGATAAGTGGCAGGCGCGAGAATAGAGGAGCCCGAAGCAGCAAAATGGGGCGCAGTTGTCGCCTTGATCTTCGGAAGTTAATTAATGAAGGGAATCTTTATAACCTTTTTATACAGAGATGACATCATGACGATTTACTGCAATTTCAGAAGATGTCGTCATGGCGGTTTACCAAAGTTTACAGGGAGAAGATATCATGGTGGTTTACGAGGATCGTAAGAAGATGTTCAGGCAATTTTCTAGGTATTGAAGATTGACATGAATAAGTTCAAATCAATCTGGGGCCTAATGTTGAGGATATAACTACTGAGTGTAAACCGCCCAGGAGGGGCCGTTTTACGCTCATCCATATTGAAGCCCATGAAGATAAAAGAAGATGGCGCTCTACTAGTAAAGCTTAGAGGCCTAGAGCCCAAAGGCGGTTTAGGGCCCATAGTTGTAAACCGCCATAGTCGTATAACTTGTATTGTAAGTTAGGAAAAGGAAGAGACCGAGACGGACACTTGTATGGGCCGGCCTCGGAACTCTGTAAACCAGCCGGGCGTCAACCTGTGTATATAAAGGGACGACCCGGCGGTGGTTCAGGGACAAGCAACACCAACTCGAGACCCAGGCAAAGCGTATTCGCTCCCTGGTCATCGAAACCCAAATAATTCCATCACAACTAGACGTAGGCTTTACCTTCATCGTAAGGGGCCGAACTAGTATAAAACTCTCATGTCCTTTGTCCGGTTTAACCCCTTTAAGCTAATCTCGTTGCGATGGCTCCACGACTAAGTCCTTCTGCTAGGACATCTGACGTGTTAATTGTACGACAGGTACCTTGGGCATCCCCAAGCTTAGGATCTTGCCACTCCTTATTCTATAGTCCATCAAAACCTTACCCAAAACATGAAAACTTCACAACACAAAACTCAACAGAAAATCTTATGAGATCCATTAGTATAAGAAAATAAATCGCCACTTTATGATACTGTTGTGAACTCATTCTTTATTTATGTTGGTGTAATATCTATTGTATTCCAAGTTCTCCATTGTTCATATCCCTCGATACAACCCATAGATTCATCAAAATAAGCAAACAACACAAAGAAAACAAAATCTGTCAAAAACAGAACAGTTTGTAGCAATCTGAATACTTCGAATACTCCTGTAACTCCAAACATTCTGAAACATTAGGATAGCCTAGGCAATTTGTATATTAATCTGGTGTAAAAAATTCAGACCAAAAGAACGCTTCTGTGAATTATGAAAATTATTTTTCTAGGCGCAAAGTTTTGGTTTCTCAACAAGATCAAATCAACTATCACCATAAGCCATCACAAAGGTCTTACTTGGCACAAACACTAATTAAAACACAAAACACATCTACCCAGAGGCTAGAGGAATTATTTATTGAAAAATAGAACCAAAACAGCAAGAAAAAAAATAAAATTGGGTTGCCTCCCAACAAGCGCTATTGTTTAACGCCCTTAGCTAGGCATAAAACATAGATCTAGGTCTTTTCATATTTGGTATGCAATCCATAAGTAGCTCTCCTAATAGATTCATATGGCAACTTAATTTTCTTTCTAGAAAAGTGTTCCATACCCTTCCTTACAAAAATTGAAATCTAATGTTTCCTTCTTTCGTATCAATAATTGCACTAATCGTTCTATGGAAAGGTCTACCAAGAATAATAGGACATGTAGGATTGTAATCTATATCAAGAATAATGAAATCTACGGGCACGCAATTCCTATTTGCAATAATAGGAACATCATTAATCCTTCCCATAGGTTTCTTAATAGTGGAATCCTCAAGATGCAAATTTAAAGAACAATCATCAAATTCACAGAAACCTGACACATCACATAAAGTTTTTGGAATCGTGGAAATGCTAGCACCCAAATCACACAAAGCATGGCACTCATAATCTTTTATCTTAATTTTAATAATAGGTTCCCACTCATCATAAAGTTTTCTAGCAATAGAAACTTCCAATTCAAGCTTTTCTTCAAAAGTTTTCATCATAGCATCAACAATAAGTTTAGTAAAAGCTTTATTTTGATTATAAGCATGAGGAGAATTAAAAATGGATTGCAACAAGGAAATACAATCTATTAAAGAACAATTATCATAATTAAATTCCTTGAAATCCAAAAGAGTGGGTTCATTGCTACTTAAATTTTTGACATCTCCAATCCCACTTTTATCAATTTTTGCATCTATATCTATAAACTCTGGATCATTGGGATGCCTCTTAACTAAAGTTGACTCATCTCCAGTTCCATCTTTATCAAGATTTATATTGGAAAACAAAGATCCAATAGGAGTCACATCAATCACTTTAAGATCTTCATCATTATTTTCACAAAAACTAGAAGAACACGCTTTTACAAACACATCTCGTTTAGTGCGGATCTTAGCAGTTCTTTATTTACACTCATCAACGGAAATTCTCATAGCTTTTAGAGACTCATTGATATCATGCTTGGGTGGAATATACCTAATTTTTAAAGAATCTATCTGAAGAGAAATTCTATCCATGTTCCTAGCCAAATCATCAATCTTGAGCAATTTTTCTTCAACCAAAGCATTGAAACTCTTTTGTGAAATCATAAATTCTTTAACACTATTCTCAAATCATAGGACATCTTATTATAATTTCCATAAGAATTGTTGTAGGAATTACCACAATTATTAGAGGAATTACTAGGAAACGACCTAGGATTTAAATTGCTTCTATACACGTTATTACCAAAATTGTTCTTCCAACAAAATTCACATACATAGATTCATTATTATTCTCAACCAAAGTAGACAAAGGTATATCATTAGGATCAATAGAATCACTCTTTCTAGCAAATAATTTCATAAGTTCATCCATCTTGCCACTCAAAACATTAATTTCTTCGATCGTATGCACTTTTTTTACTAGTAGAAGATCTTTCGGTGTGCCATTGAGAATAATTGACCATAATATTATCTAGGAATTTAGTAGCTTCTTATAAAGTGTTTTCCATAAAATTACCTCCCGCAGCCGAATCTAAAACATTAATAGAAGCAAAATTCAATTCGGCGTCAATTTTTTGTATGATCATCCATAAATTTAAACCATGACTAGGGCAATTTCGTATCATCAATTTCTTCCTCTCCCAAGATTGTGCAACATTTTCATGATCAAGTTGCTTAAAATTCATAATCTAGTTCCTAAGGGAGATGATCTTCGCGGGAGGAAAATACTTGGAAATAAAAGCATCTTTACACTTATTCCATGAATCAATACTATTTTTAGGCAAAGATGAAAACCTAGTTTTAGCATGATCTCGTAGCGAGAACGGAAATAGCTTCAATTTAGCAATATGATTATCCACATCTTTCTTCTTTTGCATATCACATAAATCAACGAAATTGTTTAGATGGGATGTGACATCTTCACTGGGAAGGCCAGGAAATTGATCTTTCATAAAAAGATTCGGCAAAGCGGCATTAATTTCACAAGATTCTGCACTAGTGGCGGGAGAAATCAGAGTACAAATAAAATCATTATTATTAGTATTGGAAAAGTCACACAATTTGCTATTCTCTTGACTCATTGTGACAAAGGAAGCAATCTAATACACGAGAAAACAAAAATCAAGTGAAAAGATGAATGGAAGGTGGGCGAAGAAAAGGGCAAATCTTTTCGAAAATCGTTTTAGAAGTGGGAGAGAGGAAAATGAGAGGCGAATGGCGAATAATCTAATGCAAGAGATGGGAGTACTATGATGGGTACTTGGTATGTCTTGACTTGGCGTAGATCTCCCCAACAACGGTGCCAGAAATTCTTCCTGCTACTTCTTGAGCTTGTGTTGGTTCTTCCCTTGAAGAGGAAAGGGTGATGCGGCAAAGTAGAGATAAGTATTTCCCTCAGTTTCATGTAACAAAGGTATCAATCTAGTAGGAGAACAACGCGCAAATCACCAATAACCGCACAAACAATCAAACACTTGCACCCAACACGATAAAGGGGTTGTCAATCCCTTCACGGTCACTTGCAAAAGTGAGATCTGATGAGATAGATAGATAGAATCCCTTCACGGTCACTTGCAAAAGTGAGATCTGATAGATATAGATAAATATAACTAAACAAAACATAAAATATTTTTGGGGTTTTGATTTATAGTTCTGAAAATAAAAGATTGCAAAATAGTAGATCAAAAACTAATATGATGGACAATAGTAGATCGGAAACTAATATGATGGAAAATAGAGTCGGGGGCCATAGGTTTCACTAGAGGCTTCTTTCATGAAGGCAAATAATATGGTGGGTAAACAAATTATTGCCGAGCAATTGATAGAAAAGCGCAAAGTTATGACTATATCCAAGGCAATGATTATGCAATATAGGCATCACGTCCGTATCAAGTAGACCGACTCCTGCCTGCATCTACTACTATTACTCCACACATTGACCGATTCCTACCTGCATTGAGAGTATTAAGTTCATAAAGAACAGAGTAACGCATTAAGTAAGATGACATGATATAGAGGAATAAACTCAAGCAATATGATGTAAACCCCATCGTTTTATCCTCGATGGAAATAATGCAATACGTGCCTCGCTACCCCTACTTTGTCAATGGGTGAGGACACCGCAAGATTGAACCCAAAGCTAAGCACCTCTCCCATTTCAAGAAAAACCAATCTAGTTGGCCAAACCAAACCGATAATACAACGAAAAATACAAAGATACCAAGTCATGCATATAAGAATTCAGAGGAGATTCAAATAATATTCATAGATAATCTGATCATAAATCAACAATTCATCGGATCTCGACAAACACACCGCAAAAGAAGATTACATCAGATAGATCTACAAGAACATCAAGGAGAACATGGTATTGAGAATTAAAGAGAGAGAAGAAGCCATCTAGATACTAGCTATGGACCCGTAGGTTTGTGGTAGACTACTCACACTTCATCGGAAGGGCAATAGAGTTGATGTAGATGCCCTTCGTGATCGAATCCCCTCTGAGAGGATGCCGGAAAAGGACCCAAGATGGGATCTCATGGGAACAGAAGGTTGCGATGGTGGAAAAGTGTTTTTGTGGATGCTTCTGGTAGTTTGAGAATATTTGCAAATATATAGGAGGAAGATCTAGTTCAGGCGGTCATCGAGGGGCCCACAAGGTAGGGGGCGCGCCCTACCTCCTGGGCACACCCTCCTGAAAGGATTGAGAAGAGGTGTCTAGAGGGGGGGGGGGTTAGACCCTCAACAAGCAAAAGTAGAAATTTTTATGCTCTTCAAGTTGAAGTAGAGGTTTAGCACAATTTTAAGCATTCCCAATACATTTCAAACAAGCATGGCAAGAGTATAAGCAGCAGAAAGAGTAAAGCGTGCTAATTGCTAGAAAGCAAAGGGATGGGATTGGAGTGTGTAAAAACAATGAAGACACGGAGATTTTTGGCTTGGTTCCGATAGGTGGTGCCATCGTACATCCATGTTGATGGAGACTTCAACCCACTAAGGGTAACGGTTACGCGAGTCCACGGAGGGCTCCACCCACAAAGGGTCCACGAAGAAGCAACCTTGTCTATCACACCATGTGCATCGCCCACGAAAGGCTTGCCTCACTCAGGTAGATCTTCACGAAGTAGGTGATCTCCTTGCCCTTACAAACTCCTTGGTTCAACTCCACAATCTTGTCAGAGGCTCCCAAGTGACACCTAACCAATCTAGGAGACACCACTCTCCAAAAGGTAATAGATGGTGTGTTGATGATGAACTCCTTTCTCTTGTGCTTCAAATGATAGTCTCCCCAACACTCAACTCTCTCTCACTGATATGGCTATGGTGGAAACAAGATTTGAGGGGAAAGCAACTTGGGGAAGGCTAGAGATCAAGATTCTTGCGGTTGGATTGGAATGTCTTGGTCTCAACACATGAGTAGCTGGTTCTCTCTCAGAATATGAGTAGTGGAAGTGTAGGCACATTCTGATGGCTCTCTCTCAGACAGAGAAGGGGTGGAGGGGTATATATAGCCTCCACACAAAGTCCAACCGTTACACACATTTGACCCAACTCGGTCAGAGCGAATAGAAGAACTCGGTGAGACCAATTCATATCAAAATGTGAACGTTAGGAATCTTGGTGGGACCTATGTGATCAACTCAGTGGGACCGATGTGCTAGGGCTAGGGCAAAAACTCATCTCAGTGAGACCGATCGCATGAACTCGGTGAGCCCGATTTTAGCAATGAGCAATCAAGGAGTTGTATAGGCATACTTAGGGGGACCGATTTCATATTTCAGTGAGACCGAAATAATCACAATAGGCAACAGAGAGTTTGCAAGGCCATCTCGGTGAGACCGAGATCCATATCAGTGCGACGAATTGTATAGGGTTTCTGGCAGTCGCTATGTCAATAGAACTCAGTGGCGCCAGATAGATCAAATCTGTGGGGCCGAGTTGGACTTTTGGTTTTGGACATGTGTGGAAATGAGAAAGTGTTTGAGGGTTTTGGAGCAACATCACTAAGCACTTTGAGCAAGTAGACCATTAAGCAACACCTCATCCCCTTTTAATAATATTGACTTCCCTATGGACTCAATGTGATCTTGGATCACTAAAATGAAAAAGAAGTGTCTTGAGCCTTTGCCAATCTTTGTCCTTAGCATTTTAAAGGAGTTATACATCCTCTTGTCCTTGCCACACCATTGTTGAACTCATCTGAAATGTACTTGATAAAAGTATTAGTCCAACAAGAGATATGTTGTCATTAATTACCAAAATCACCCAGAGAGCACTTGTGCTTTCAATCCCTCCTTGCTGTAATTGATGAACGTACATCAAAGCTTTAGATAAAGATATGAAGAGTAACAAGTAAAGCTTTGGAAGGACATGTAACATGCATAGGCTCCCCCTACATGTATGCAATCATGTAAAGATGGGATATAAGAAAATGTGAATGCATAAGAATGTCAGAGCAAGCAATGAGTTACATGTATCTTGGCTATATGCATCAAAGCATATGATGTAAAAAGAATAGGTATACCTATGTGTTCATGAATTCTTCTTGCAAACAGTATGTGCAACAGCAAGAGATCATCATGCACATGAGTGTGATGCATATACTTACCATGTGGTCTTAAGTTGGCTTTGGAAGAGATGAGCTTGAGAAAACAAGGTTAGATAACACAAGAACACTCTAAAAAAGCAATTTCAGGAAGCCACAAGAATACCAAGACTAGGATGACATGTTATGAGTGATTACTTTGTACTCCATTTGGATACATACATGTTCCCAAAGATTAAAGATATGCAATGAATTCCAAAGATTTTCTTCCCTTAGATATGAACTCTTTCTCCCCCTGAATCCGATATTGATAATGGGAGAAGGTAGGATAAGAGAAAATCAGAGCAAGAAACATTAAGGCAAGAAATGGTACAATCAACTATATTAACATGTCTCTCCCCACTTAAAGACCTGTGACTTCTCTCCTCAATTGTTAACAATCATCTGGAGCAGCTAAGGTGTGCTTTCTCTCCCATGTGATAAGCTTTGATGTGCTCTCTCTCCCCCTTTGACATCAATTTCCAAGAAGGGAACTTCTAGAGTATGAGTCAATTAGGTTTGGTCCTTGAGACACATTACAAAGCAGCATGTAGTTTAGGATGCGGGTAGAGGATAAGAATCATTGAGTGGAGTTGGAAAATATGTGCAAAATGCAAAGGCAAAAAGTTTTCTCTAGCAATGAAATCGGTGACACCGAGTGGTTTTCATCGGTAACTCTGAGATATCAAAGCCGCTGAGAGTGTGCATCGGTCAGACCGAGCTAGTCCTTTTCGGTTGAACCGATGCACTATATACGAGGAACCCCTGTAATTCGGTCTATCCGATTTGCTGGACTCGGTGTGTCCGAGTTCAATGTAGAAGAACAAAAATCTTGTCAACTCAGCTCCCTTGGCAATTGAAGTTTCAAAAGGATTTGTGTCAGAACCCTAGTCAGTGCATGCATTAGAGTGATTGCATCATGTTTAAATTTCTTAGAAACTTGAAATGGGTATAGCAGAAACCCCGGCACCACTTAATCCAACTAGGGTTTACTAAAATAATTTTTCCAATGAACCTAAAATGCCCTTCAAAAATGTTCATCATCTTTGCCTTGGTCTAGAACCTCTGCCAAAAATGGTTCACATTTTTCTAGAACAACTTGGGTCACTAAATTAAATGATACCTTATTTGCATTTGGGCATTTAAATTCTATATATTATTTTAAATGTCCAAATATTCATGAAATGAAATGATGGCTATTGGAAATATTCCAAATAGTGCCCTCAAGAAATTTCATGATTTTTGAGAGTGCATTGGTATTTTTCATAAAGCCCAACTGTTACAAAATAAAAGAAAATAGAAAAGAAAAGGGGAAAAGTGACATACCTGGCAGTCCACTGGCCGGCCCAGCACTGTGGTGGCCCATGCCAGTCACCTGCTTCTTCCCGCTAGGCAGGCAGGGAGGTGAGCGCTCGCGCGTGCCGAGCTCGCCACGCCTCCACCTGCTTGCCGCCGAGCCGCTGGACGTTTGGATGGCCTCCTCGGTGTCGCTTCGACCTTGCTGACACCTCACTTCTCCCCCTGCTCCTCTCCCTCGCTCTCTCTCTCCCGACAAGGCCGACGCAACCGCACCTGCGCGGTCAACGTAGCCGTAGCCACATTCACCTCCTCGTCGCCCCACCATGTTCAGGAGCTCCGCCGTCATCCACTCCATGTAGCAGATCGAGCCCCGAGCGCTCGCTTGCCCCGGAGTCGCTGCACCGAGATTGTCCCGATCCGCCATCGCCCGAGATTCCCTTTGTTGCCCTGACCGCTCCAGCTCTTCCCCGACCCTGCTGACCCTTCTGCCGTGACTGCTGTGAGCTTCTGCTCCTCCTTCCCCTCTCCGTACTCACTACTTCCCACTGCATGCACCGCACCGAGGTCACCCGGAAGCGCCATCGCCTGAGATCGCCGCTGACGTGGCTCCGGCCATGCAACGGCCTGGGTTCCTTGTCCATCTTTCCCAATGCACCATGTAGAGCACGTAAGTGCTAACTGCACACCTCCACGTTCACCGTAGCGACTGACTTCGAGTTTTCCTGAGCTCTGACAGCCGCCAAGTTCGTCGACGGCGTCGTTTCCGGCCACCCCGAGCCCAACCACCACCGCCACTGGATGTGGCTCGCTCCAAGCTTCACGTAGATGGCCTCCGCCGTTTGTTTGGTCGTCGGAGTGCGAATCCCGTGCCCTCCATCGTGTTCAGTCATCGCTGGTGGTTAAATGCCTGCAACTTGACCCAATTTGACCAAGGATTTGACCCCCCGGGTCACTGACATGTGGGCCCCGCCCTGGTCAACCTAGGTTAGCCACTAATCTAACCTTAATTAGTTACTTAACAAACTAAGTCACTGACTAGTGGGCCCCACTGGTCAGGTTTGACCTGGTACGGCCTGTTGACCTCCTGACGCAGTGCTGACGCAGTAAAGACTTTTCTGGATTTAAACTATTCAGAAAATTCTAGAAATTCTTATAAACTTCAAAAAATTATAGAAATTAATCTGTAGCTCCAAATGAAAAGATTTATATATGAAAAATGATCATAAAAATCCAATCTATCCATCTGCACCAGTTTCATGCATATTAAAGCAACTTAATCTTGATGTTTAGATCAAAACATGATAAAGCACTATTTAAATTCATAGTTTTAGTTTGAAGTTGAACCTTTGGTTCAAACTAACTCAAACCCATCTGTTTGTAGTTGCATTAGCCCAACACACTCATTTTTCTATGTCATATGCATGCATCACATTGTTGCATATTTCCATGTATTGATTGTGTTACGGGTGTGTTCTCCGCGGTAGGTTCTGCTCCTGAGGATATTCGCGAGTATCCAGCTAAAGGACAGTACCCCTCGACCACTCTGTCAGGCAAGCAACCACCGTTTGATCATATTGATAAAATCCCATGTTCTCGCTCCTGCTCTCATTTACTGCATTTAAGACAACAATGTTTCAAACTACTGTGTGCTGCAGGAGTTGAACCCTTTTCCGCCGCATGACCTATCATTGCCACAGTAACTAGATGAAACCCACTAGCACGTGTAAGAGCTGATTGAGGCACGTTTGTGTTTCCTACCTTGCTATGCCTGCTATGCTTAGAGTCGTGTCAGGTCTGGTTCATCTGGGTGATGGGCTAGAGTGAAATGTTTATGTCGGTGATGAGAGTGAAGTGTTGAACACGATTTGGTAAAGGTATCGATGAGAGTCCATGTAGGAGTACATGGTGGGTTGTTTCATTGGAACCGTCCCTAAGAACTTAGATCTGTATGTGCGATTTAAGATAGACTACTACCATGCATTGGGATCTTTAATTGACCCTCTCGGCTTATTAACCGCCCTTGTCCACTGTCCAGGAGTTGCAAGTAATTTCTTGTGTTTGTAGTATACTGGAGGCCGTGCATAGTGCTGACCCATGGGGTGGGCTGTGATGTGGCAGGTACGTGGCACGGGGTACCGGGACACCCGTTTGGTGCCTTGGCAACCCTGCACACATCGTTCGGGTCTGTAAGTGGAAACCTCGGCCGGACTCCCTATGGATGGAACCTGAATAGGCGATAAACCTGGACTAGGGACTTGAGTATTTAGTCGGGTCGTGGCCGACACCCTCGTTGGGCTTCCGCTTGAAGGTTGGCGAGTACATGTCGTGTAAACGACGATAAGTGGTGGGAGTGTGTGTGAAGAAGTACACCCTTTTAGGGTTAACATCATCTATTCGAATAGCCGCATCCGCGGTAAAGGACTACTTTGTTGCCTATATAGTTCATAGACAAGTTAATGGATACTTATAAAATCCTCGAGACAAGTGTGAGTGCCATGGATGGCCCTTCCGTAGAATGACGGGAGAGGATCCACGGTAGAGTATTGTTGTGGTGAGTAGTGGACTCGTGTGCGCAAAATCATTTACAAGAGGCTGTCTTGTAGGATAGTTTAGCCAAGAGTCAAAGTTGTCTTGCTGCAATAAACTCCACCACCCCTGTTGATAATGTGCATGTATGTAGGATCTGATGTAAGTCTTGCTGAGTACCTTTGTACTCATGTTTGCTTAATTACTATTGCAGAGGAGAACACTGCCCCTTCCGATGGGTTTTATGTAGATCTCGACGTTGATGAGTAACTTGATGCCCAGGTGGTGACCCTGAGCTAGTGAAGGGCCAATGTAGATAGACAGGCTTCATCAAGCCTTCTTGCTTTCTAGTTGTCTGTACTCAGACAAGTTTGCTTCCGCATGGGCTTGTACGTTTGTATGACTTGAGTGTCGGGTCGTGTGACCCCTATCTGTATGGATATGTTATGTATGGCTTCTCGGAGCCTTTTAAATAAAGAACTTGAGTTGTAGATGCCATGTTGTATTTGCACATATCGAGCATATTGTATGTATGATTTGAAATGCTTCGTATGTGTGGGATCTAACAACGTAGTTTTTTATTCTTGGTAGCCTCTCTTACGGGAAATTTCTCCTAGTGCTTCCATTGAGCCCTGGTAGCATGCTACTGCTCCGGAACACTTAGGCTGGCCGGCATGTGTCCTTCTTTGTTCCTGTGTCTGTCCCTTCAGGGAAATGTCACACGTTGTTCCTTTAAGTCCTTGTTGCTTGCTACGACTTGGGTTCATACGTTGTTGATCGACACGTTCGTTGCTGGGTCATGTACGCATGTCCCTGTAAGTTAGCGCCACCTTGGGTTTATGACTAGTCATGTCGGCCCGGGTTCTTTGTCATATGTATGCTAGAGACACTATCATATACGTGAGCCAAAAGGCGCAAACGGTCCCAGGCCGGGTAAGGTGGCACCCGTGGGAATACTATGCGCGAGGCCACAAAGTGATATGATGTGTTACATGCTAGGTTGTTGTGACTTAAAATCGGGGTCCTAACAGCATTCGCATCTGAGCCGGACTACCTGTTGGTTCTTCAAGCCAAACTGGTCGATGTCGAGTCTAGAAATGCTTTATTTATATGTAGGGGAATTGATTGTGGGAAGGAACGTAAGGCTCTTTTTACTCCCTTACCTCATGTCATTCTGATCTGAGTCAGCCTATTCTTTCCACGGGGGTTAAGGACTAGGATCTCATCTTTCTATCAGGTTCACTTGTTACTAATCCATAGACTCTTATAGGATTGTTGGTTTCAAGCCCCAGTTCAGTTTCTACTACTTCAGTATGTTGTTAGTTGGACCCAGAACCTTGATATGATGTTGTTGAGTGACTATGCAATCCTTTGAAAAATGTCTCAAAATCCTTTTTGAGCATTTACAACCGTTATGCTGTCCAATTTCTCTTAGAAATTCTAATGCCTTTGCATTAGTTCATGTTTCAGATGGCTTCCCGCACCCCACATCAGGTGGTCCGTCTGACCCGGTGCATGGATGTGCCTGGTCACACAGCCATATGGTTCGCGTGATGACCGATACTGGCTATCAATGGTATCCAGGGTATACTATAGAGGAGCATTATCGAGATTTCAACCAAAGCTAGTACATTTGCACAGTGAGGATATATCCTTCCTACCCCGGAGCTACCGACCACATTCACTGGTCATATGGGATCGGAGTTACCGTGGAGATGTCTGTTCAAGACGCTGCCTATTCCATGATGACTATCATTCGAGCTGGATACGCGTCGCTTTAGGACACTGAGTTCTGCTACATGCTAGCAACACTTCCTGGCCAGGAGGGATACTACACTGGTCTTTACATTGACGCTGCTCATGAGGAGTCGCGCCTTCGGACTACCACAGAGATGCTATAGGAAAGGGACCGTGAGGTCCGTGCCCTCCGGATGGAGCTTTACAACACTCGAGCGAACCACTGGGCCACTCTGACATAGCTTGCACCTGCCGTGCAGACTGCGTATCTTGATATGCGGGATTTATACCCCATACAGTCTCGTTTGCCAGCCCGTATGGACTACACTGATGTTGGAGGCATTACAACTCCACGTGGGCGTCGTTTGCCACCAGCCGTGGGACAAAGGCATCATCCATATCCTTATGGTCCATAGGCCCCATGCGACCGGGAGTTCCTAGATCCTCATGTTCCACTTCCAGGCTACAGGGGTAATCTTTATGAAGATTACTACATAGACGGAGACGACTGAGCTAGATCATGGCAGTAGTAGTATTATAATAGTTGTATCTCCACAGTCCTACGTGTCTTGTGGAATATGACTTAGTGTGTATCGAGTTCCGGAGGCGTAGATAAATAATGTATAGGAGCTTCTAATGCCTCTGATGAGATGTATTGTCCTTTCACCATAGTTGTACTTTAGCCTGGGCTTGTACTAATTAAACTATGTATGGTGTGTATGACCAATGGTTTATATATGGCAGTTTCTATATTACCATGTCGTACAGATGTACATATCTGCATTCTGTGTCATCCATTACATTCTGCACTCCTATGACAGAGTTTGCCATCCTTGTCTAAATCGTAGCTTCGTTTTCCTAGGATGGTCAACACCCGAAGCACCCTTGCTATCCAGGAGCATGGTGAAGCCAGTGGGGCTAGGGATGGGAATCTACCCCATCCACCTTCCTTGGCTGAGGTCATGTTGGAGGTAGAAAGGAATAAACGCGAGACCAACCGACTCCTGGAATGCATTAAGCAGAACACTGCACATTACCAAAGGAATGACTTGGTTTATCTCAATGACTTTATCAAGTTGTACCCACCAACCTTCCATCATTCCGTCGAGCCCCTCGATGCGGATGATTGGCTTTGCAACCAACGTTCTGCCCATGTAGCCGAAGCTGATAAGGTCACTTACACTGCTAATCACCTTGGGGGCCCCACTAGCCTTTGGTGGGAAAACTATGAGGCTATGCGCCCAGCTGGCCAGACTACCACTTGGGCAGACTTTAGCGAGGCTTTTTGTGAGCACCACATCCCGGAAGGTCTTATGGATCATAATAGGGAGGAGTTTTGCAACTTCAACCAAGGCAGGCTAACCATGGATGCCTATAGTTAAGATTTTGGAAACCTAGCATGCTATGATCTTGAAGAAGTGTCCACCGACGCCAAGAAGCAGGCGACTTTCCACAAGGGACTCAGCCCCGAGGTTCACCATGATCTCCGTCTGCACGAGTGCACCTCCTTCCAGAAGCTAGTGAACAAGGCTATCGGTGTTGAGACATGCCAGACTGACTATGAAGCTACACGCAAGTGCTCCCGTGATACTTGTTCCTCATCCGGTTCTGGCCCTCAGAAACACCGGGTGTGGGTGCCAAACACAGCTCTGCCACCCAGATTCACTCCGAGGCCATCCTATGAGGCGCCTCATCCAACCCAGTAGTATGCACTGCCTAAGGCCTATGGTGGATCAGCCACCAATGTTGCTCCATGCACCAACACTGTGACATGCTTCAAGTGTGGAGAGCCGGGTCACTACACGCGAGAGTGTCCCCAGGACAAAAACCCCAACCAGTCCAAAAAGGCTGTTGGTCATGGCAAGCCAGCGGGGAAGTTGTATTATGCCAAGCCGCCACCACTTCACGTGGCCATGTAACTGTGTCTCTTCTGAGGAGGCTCAGGATGATCCCAATGTCGTTCTTGGTATGCTCCTCGTTAACTGCCATCCGACATCTGTTCTCTTTGATACTAGAGCATCTCATTCATTCATATCATAGAACTATGCTCATTTGCACAACATCACATTTTGTGACATGCCCATTCCATGGTAATTCAAACCCCAGGCGCCAAATGACAAACTTCTTGTGTAAGTCATGGGAATGAAATTCATGTCGATAGACTGGTTTTCCTTGCATCTTTGATAGCTCTCAAATCCTTGGACATTAATATCATTTTAGGTATGGACTGGATGACAGCCCATCATGCTAAGATTGATTGTTACTCTAGGTTGTTCAACTTACACATCCATCGGGCAAGGTAGTCAATGTCTTGACCCGAGTGTTTGAGCGTCAGCTCTACTCTCTCAATGCCAGCTCTCTGCCAGACCTCGAAGATATTTCGGTAGTCCGTGACTTCCCGAATGTCTTTCCAGAAGAACTGCCAGGTGTTCCACCTGACAGGGATGTCAAGTTTGTGATAGATCTTGTTCCAGGAACTGTTCCAATCTCTAGAAGACCCTATAGATGGCACCCCTAGAACTAGTTCAGCTCAAGAAACAACTCGATGCGTCCTTGAAAAAGGGTTTCATTCGTCCTAGTTCCACTCCAGGGTCTTGTCCCGTCCTCTTTGTCGAGAAAAAGGATGGTACGGATCGGATGGTTGTAGATTATCGACGCGTCAATTTCGTCACCATTGTCGGATTTCGGGTTCCGCAAACACTTGAGAGGTTCGAACTCTAGGGTGCATGCGGAGATCTCAACCTACCCAGCCTACCTACTCGCGATCCTCACAGCCTAGTGTGTCAAGCTCAAAGGGATAGAGAAACATATCAGTTTATCCTGGTTCGGGCCACCTTGCGGTGTAACTACTCCAGCTTTGTGGTGGATTGCCTCGAGGGGCTGAGGACGAACTAGTACAATGGATGATAGCCTCAGGAGGTGAGGTGTTCTTCAGCTCAAGAGAGCTGGCGAAGGAGGAATGGCTTCGCTCCATTCAGATCTCTCCTCTTCTATGGTGGTGGCTAAGTCCTATTTATAGTGGCCTTGGTCCTCTTCCCAAATGTTGGCGGGAAGGGATCCCACAACAGCCGGATTTGAAGGGGGACAAGAAGTACATCCTATCCTGACTAAAGTGCTCTTCGCTTGCAAAAGCCTCTGGTCGTGACGCTGTGGTGGGCTCGGCGATGAACTTCGTCGTGCCATCCTGGCAGTCTTGGTCTTGTTGCACCAGAATGGAAACCTTTGGCTTGTTCATCGGGACTCCGCGCCTGCTGCTTGCCTCCTTTGCACCAAAGAGGAAACAGGTACTCTGCGCTCGCTGGTGCCCTAGCGCCCGCCTGGCCTTGGTCGTCATGGCTCACATCAGTTGAGCCTCGTGAGGTGCAGCTTGGATAGAAGTCTCCGCTCCTCGGGAGCCATCTTGAGGAGGCCGATCCCCTTGGAGGTATTTGTATCGTCTGCATCGCGAGGCTTGGCCCCTCGCAAGGGTCTTGAGTTGTCGATGCTGAAGCTAGGCCGTACAGGCCATCAATGGAGCCATGCAGTGGGCCGCAGGCAGGCAAGTCTGGGTAACCCCGTATCCAGAATGCAAACTGTAGCCCCGGGCCCAAGGCGCGCTCGGACTTAGTTTCTAGGCGAAGCCAAAGGGCAAGTGCGGAGAGTCGCGGGGCCTGACCGCCTGCGGCCCTGGACGACACGTGGCAACTGATGGGACATGGGCGTCTTCGCTTCCCCATGCTGCCTTGAAATCCGCCAAGCCTGGCGGCCGCCCGTTGCTAGAGCAGTACGCCCATGTAGATTGTCGCGATTGGCCCTTGCTCCTTCTCTTTCCCAGGCTTGAAATCCTTTGCATAGATCTGGTGCTGCCTCGCTCCCCCTTCCTAGCTTCCGCCAGGGCCCCGTAGCAGAGGAAGAAGAAGGGGAGGTCATGCGCCCTGGTTGGACCCCCACTAGCCTTGGAGCCAGCTCTCGAGCGGTCGACGGTGATCAATCGGGAGGGGCTGAACAAGGTCCACCCCGCTCTCGGAGCCAATTCCAACGAGTGGAAGGTGATGACTGCCCGACCCGCGTCTTGGCTTGTGGATAATATGAGCGCCACTGAGATTCCCATTCATCTTCATGCCCTCTTCACGGGCCTGATTCCCCCTTTCTCTCCTTTCTTCAATGCCATAATCTCGCACTACCAGATCCACCTGTTGCACCTGGATCCCTGCTCCATCATCCTCCTAGCTGTCTTTGCCTTCCTTTGCGAAGCCATGGTCGACATTGCTCCTTTTGTGGCCCTGTTTCACCATTCCTTCTTGCTCCATCTGGTCGACGCCCGCCAACGCTCGGGGTGCATGACCTTCAAAGCTGTTGCGGCGACTGCTGGCCCGGGGATCGACTTCGAGCTATCGCCAGACGCGAATGGGTTCCGGAAGCAGTGGCTGTTTGTAGATGCTGGTACATGCAGTCCCCTGCTTTTGACCCCTCGGGTGCCTGCGGAGCATAGCTCTTGCTGGGGGCATGTGAAGCTTGTCGACCGTCGGCTTACCCGCGTTTGGAAGAGGCTAGCAAGGCTGCAGAAGCTAGGGGTGACAGCGCCAATGGTGGTGAAGGAATTTGTCCAATGGCGCATCGCCCCTCTTCAGCACCATTCTCGCCTGATGTGGGCCTTCACCAGCGCCGAGGACTCCATGAGGCTCCAGAAGCCAGTGCTGGCTTCCAAGACCTTGAACAAGGTGCTTGAGCTTCTGACGGGCAACTCCAAACCCTTCGATCTTCTAGGAAATGGATTCCTCCTCTACCAATGCTCGAACAAGGTGACCTTCATGGAGCAGATGTCCCTCTTCGACGAGTGGGGGTTACTCCCGATGGGCCTTGAGGGGCCTCGTGAGAATCCCATCCTCGTGGCTCCCTTGCTTCTTGATTCTGCGCGTGCGCCCCCAGTGTGGAAGCAAGGGGTGCACACCACTAGCCGCTATTGACGCGACCTGCGGAAGTCCTGCGCCACCAAGCACTCCAGAGGCCGAGGCTCCTAAGGCTCAAGAAAGGGCCACCAGGGGGTCGGTGCTGTAATAGTGACGCCCGCCGGCCGCTGAAGCTGAGGAATTACATAGTTGTGGACGAGTAAGTACCTTCTTCTAGTGACTTCCTGCACGTCGTACTTTTTCCTAATCAAGGTCTCGTAGGATCCCCGTGGTGGTGAAGCCTCAGGAGAGGCCTCCTTCAGAGGATCCTGGGTTGATCCTGACGCACAGCCCCCCACGCCCAGCTTCCGCGCAAGGCACGTGGCCAACCCTGGCTGATGGGGCGCCACAAGGGGACCTTGTACTTGAGCCTCCTACCTCCTTCTGCAACCAGGCCTGGGGGGGGGGCGCCGACGGCTCTCCCACTGATCACTGCTGGCGGTCGGGTGATCCTTGGGCCGTCTTCGTCTTCAGGCTGTGAAGTTGCTTCGGCCAGCCCCCAGCCGGAGGCAGGTGAGACGTCCCACGCCCCTTCGGCAGCTCCTAGGGCCGAAGACGGGCTTGGCCGCGTGTTGTTCATGCGCGGGCATAGTGCTGTCCGCTTCGAGTTCTTTCGCGAGGCGATGCGCGCGATGATCCGGCTTGGTGGAGAGCTTGCCGACATCAACACCCAGCTCGAGGCAAAGGACCGCCAGTTGGCACGCGAATGGCACCAGCTAAAGGTTACCATCAACCTTGGGCAGCTTCAGCGCAATCAGGCCGATGTGCGTCCGGCGGCCTCCCTCGCAACTTCTCACGAGGCTTGCACCCACGCCCTAGAGGAGGTCGACGCCGCTGACCGCTGTCGTGAGGCAGCTGAGGAGCGAGAGCGGGAGCTCCTGTCTTCAAAATCCGTCCTCAAGTAGGAGATCGAGGCACGGCGGGCCCTCCTGGCCGCGTCGCTAGGCGAGGCACCTCTCGTCGAGGCGGACCTTCTAAGGCGGCAAGAAGACCTGGCACTGGAGTCTTTGGAGCATAGCCTGGCGTTGGAGCGACTTGATGTGAGGGAGCGCCAGGAGGCTACGACTAAGGATGCCATCGCCGCCCGAGAGGCCCGGGTCTAGCTGGAGGTTGAGGAGAGGGTGGCGAAGGCACGTGCGGACTTGGCTGAAGAGTACCACCTAAAGCTGGAGCTTCTCAAGGCCGAGCTTGAGGGCAGGATCGCCGCCCTGAAGGCACTATTCAAGAAATCTTCTAATTCAGTGATTAATCTTCCGATTTATCGCTAGTCGGGGGGGGGGGGGGGGGTGACCGATAATATTATGCCTTATCTTTGTCGTTTATCTTTTGGACCGATTTATCATTCTGACAAGCGATTTGTCGGGAATCTACTGATAAATTAGACCTATTCATAGCATGATGTTTGCAAAAACTATGTTTATTTATGTTTTGTGGACCTTGTTATGGAATATGTACTATTTTCCTATTTTGTTTGCCATTATACGATTATTCAAAGGCTAGAAGTCAAGGTAACACTATGTCAAATATTGTTTTGGCGTTGAATATAGCGTATTTTAGTGTTGGGAACCTGAGATTTGCAAAAAAGTATCCGATTAATAGTCGACCGATAAAATTGATTAATCGGTCGATTTCCGATTAATCTCTAATCCCTAGCTGACCGAGATGATAATGATAAGTGATATCCTCAACATTTCCTGAAGGTGAAGCTGGAATCTGCAGAACAGCGTGAGAGTGCCGCCAAGGAGGCTCTGGCCTCTTCCGAATCTGCCTTTGCCTCTGCCCGCACTGAGTTATCCACCCTTCAGCAGCATGTCAAGGATAACGTGTCCCTTGCGGAGAGGACCGCGAATGAAGCGAACTGTCATCGGACGCTACAGCGCGACCACTGCTCGATGCTCCAGGATCTCAGAATCAGAGCTAATGGTGCCTTGGGCACCATCTGTGACGAGATGGCTCCTCATCCTCATGAGAATGACTACACAAGCCACCTCAACTTCTTCATCGACATTGTGACCCACTTGGAGGATCGGGCTGCGAGGGCTCGCGAGCTGGTTGGAGAGAGGAGCCGGGGTCTTCTTGGGCACGTGTTCTCGTGTGTCTTCAGCAACCTTCTAGACCGCGATTCCCACATTGACTTCAGTGTTGTGCTAGCCCCCGTGCCCGCGGTTACTCAGGACAGACTGGCCAGGTGGGTGGATGACCATGTGGACGTGCTGGTGGAGAAATTTGCTCCGGAGGACGACACAGTGGTGATTGCTGCCGGAGAAGGTGGCGCAGGCGGTGATGATGAAGAGGATGGTCGTGACGAGGCGAGCAGCGCGAGCAACGCTGATGCATACAATGAGAAGGGGCATCCAGATAGTCCCGCACTTCCTTTGCTTTAGCCTGTATGACAAAAACTAGAGCACATCCTTGTGAGAGCATTTTGAAAGGGGGGGGCTTGTAAAGTATGTGGTTATGAAATGCTTTTGGAGTAGCGCCTATGGTGCGAGCCCGCGGGTCTGCGGCCCCAGGCAGGGTAGTTGTTACAACTTATCTTTGGTTCTGCATGTCTCGAGTGACCCCTGATGTTGTAGAAGCACTTATCATCTCGAGGCGGGCCTGCTGCAGGCTCGTGAGGATGCGATCGTCCCGAGGAACCTACTGGCCTGTCCTGGAGTGCGTCGAGAGGGACTAACTGCCGGACCACGGCAAGGTGCGCACGTGGTGGCCGCTGGCCAAGTCCCTGAGGGGTGCCCTTCCATGCTCGGGGCTGGCCCGGTCATGCTTGACACACGCGCACTGCACCCAGTATTTCCCGCTCACGAGGCGCTCGGGGGAGGTGCAGCAGGCACGAGCCCCAATCAAAAACACAAAACCAGAAAGCGAGAGAACGACACAAGACAAGAAAACTTCCCCCGTTTTTCTTTTGGTAAGCGCACAAGAGTCAAGTTCAATCCAAAAAGCCGGCGAATTGGGTACAGAAAAGAGGGGGAAAGCAAATAGTCGCGTCCGGTTCCTAGCTAGTCTTCAGGTCTTCTCACCAGCGTGGAGCTAAGTGCTTCCACTGGGCGTGGGATAGTCATTGAGGGACAGTGTCGATGGCCAGCTCGGAGCATGGTTCTTCCACTTGGACATGGGTGGGAGCGCCCGTGAGGTCCCAGGGTGGTGCTCAAGAGACTCCGGGGCGTGTACAACCCCACACATTATTACATGAGAGTGTCACGAGCGGACACCTTCACAGGCCGGAGCCTTGCTTCATGTCGCCTGATATCCCACAAGTATAGGGGATCGCAATAGTTTTCGAGGGTAGAGTATTCAACCCAAATTTATTGATTCGACACAAGGGGAGCCAAAGAATATTCTCAAGTATTAGTAGTTGAGTGTTGGAAATATGCCCTAGAGGCAATAATAAAAGGATTATTATTATATTTCCCTGTTCATGATAATTGTCTTTTATTCATGCTATAATTGTATTATCCGGAAATCGTAATACACGTGTGAATACATAGACCGCAATACGTCCCTAGAAGCCTCTAGTTGACTAGCTTGTTGGTCAATAGATAGTCATGGTTTCCTGACTATGGACATTAGATGTCGTTGACAACGGGATCACATCATTAGGAGAATGATGTGATGGACAAGACCCATTCCTAAGCATAGCACAGGATCGTGTAGTTCGTTTTGCTAGAGCTTTTCCAATGTCAAGTATCTCTTCCTTAGACCATGAGATCGTGTAACTCCCGGACACCGTAGGAGTGCTTTGGGTGTACCAAACATCACAACGTAACTGGGTGACTATAAAGGTGCACTACAGGTATCTTCGAAAGTGTCCGTTCAATTGACACGGATCGAGACTGGGATTTGTCACTCCGTATTACGGAGAGGTATCACTGGGCCCACTCGGTAGTGCATCATCATAATGAGCTCAAAGTGACCAAGTGTCTGGTCACGGGATCATGCATTACGGTACGAGTAAAGTGACTTGCCGGTAACGAGACTGAATGAGGTATTGGGATACCGACGATCGAGTCTCGGGCAAGTAACATACCGTCTGATAAAGGGAATAGTATACGGGGTTGCTTGAACCCTCGATATTGTGGTTCATCCGATGAGGTCATCGAGGAGTATGTGGGAGCCAACATGGGTATCCAGTTCCCGATGTTGGTTATTGACCGGAGAACCGTCTCGGTCATGTCTGCATGTCTCCCGAACCCGTAGGGTCTACACACTTAAGGTTCGGTGATGCTAGGGTTGTATGAATATGAGTATGCAGCAAACCGAATGTTGTTCGGAGTCCCGGATGAGATCCCGGACGTCACAAGGAGTTCTAGAATTGTCCGGAGGTAAAGAAAACTATATAGGAAGTGCTGTTTCGGCCATCGGGAAAGTTTCGGGGTCACCCGGTATTGTACCGGGACCACTGGAAGGGTCCCGGGGGTCCACCGGGTGGGGCCACCTATCCTGGAGGGCCCTGTGGGCTGAAGTGGGAGGGGAACCAGCCCCTAGTGGGCTGGTGCGCCCCTCCTTGGGCTCCCCCTGCACCTAGGGTTGGAAACCCGAGGTGGGGGGCGCACCACTTGCCTTGGGGGGCACCCCACCCCCCTTGGTCGCCGCCCCCTTGGGAGATTGCATCTCCTAGGCCCGGCACCCCCTGGGGGCCTATATAAAGGAGGGCAGGCGGGAGGGCAGCCACACCCAAGTCTTGGCGCCTCCCTCCCCCTGCTACACCTCGTCCTCCTCCCGCAGCAGCTTGGCGAAGCCCTGCCGGAGTTCTGCTGCATCCACCACCATGCCGTCGTGCTGCTGGATCATCATCAACCTCTCCTTCCCCCATCTGGATCAAGACGGAGGAGACGTCACGCTGACCGTACATGTGTTGAGCGTGTAGGTGCCGTCCGTTCGGCGCTAGGATCTCCGGTGATAGGATCACGACGAGAACGACTACTTCAACCCCGTTCTTTTGAACGCTTCTGCTCGCGATCTACAAGGTGGTATGTAGATGCATCTCCCCTTTCACTCATTGCTTATATGAACTCATAGGTGGATCTTGGTGAAACCGTCGGAAAATTTTTATTTTCTGCAACATTCCCCAACAGTGGCATCATGAGCTAGGTCTATGCGTAGTTCTCTATTGCACGAGTAGAACACAAATTTGTTGTGGGCGTAGATCTTGTCAACTTGCTTGTCGCTACTAGTATTTTCTTGCTTTAGCGGTATTGTGGGATGAAGCGGCCCGGACTGAGCTTACACGTACGCTTACGTGAGAGAGGTTCCACCGACTGACATGCACTAGTTGCATAAGGTGGCTAGCGGGTGTCTGTCTCTCCTATTTTAGTTGGAGAGGATTAGATGAAAAGGGTCCTTATGAAGGGTAAATAGAAGTTGACAAAATCACGTTGTGGTTATTCGTAGGTAAGAAAACGTTCTTGCTAGAACCCAATTACGGCCACGTAAAAGATGCAACAACAATTAGAGGATGTCTAACTTGTTTTTGCAGCAATTGTCATGTGATGTGATATGGCCAGAAGTTGTGATGAATGATGAATGATATATTGTGATGTATGAGATCATGTTCTTGTAATAGGAATCACGACTTGCATGTCGATGAGTATGACAACCGACAGGAGCCATAGGAGTTGTCTTTATTTTTGTATGACCTGCGTGTCATTGAAGAACGCCATGTAAATTACTTTACTTTATTGCTAAACGCGTTAGCCATAGAAGTAGAAGTAGTCGTTGGCGTGACAACTTCATGAAGACACAATGATGGAGATGATGATGATGGAGATCATGGTGTCATGCCGGTGACGAAGATGATCATGGAGCCCCGAAGATGGAGATCGAAGGAGCTATATGATATTGGCCATATCATGTCACTAGTATATAATTACATGTGATGTTTATTATGTTTTATGCATCTTGTTTACTTAGAACGGCGGTAGTAAATAAGATAATCCCTTATAATAATTTCAAGAAAGTGTTCCCCCTAACTGTGCACCGTTGCTAAAGTTCGTCGTTTCGAAGCACCACGTGATGATCGGGTGTGATAGATCCTTACGTTCACATACAACGGGTGTAAGACACATTTACACATGCAGAACACTTAGGGTTAACTTGACGAGCCTAGCATGTACAGACATGGCCTCGGAACACAGAGACATGGAGATGTTCAACATGGAGATGTTCACCGATGATGACTAGTCCGTCTCACGTGATGATCGGACACGGCCTAGTCGACTCGGATCGTGTAACACTTAGATGACTAGAGGGATATATAATCTGAGTGGGAGTTCATTAAATAATTTGATTAGATGAACTTAATTATCATGAACTTAGTCTAAACCTTTTGCAAAATATGTCTTGTAGATCAAATGGCCAACGCTCATGTCAACATGAACTTCAACGCGTTCCTAGAGAAAACCAAGCTGAAAGATGATGGCAGCAACTATTCAGACTGGGTCCAGAACCTGAGGATCATCCTCATAGCAGCCAAGAAACATTATGTCCTAGATGCACCGCTAGGTGAAGCACCCACTCCAGAGAACCAAGACGTTATGAACACTTGGCAATCACGTGCTGATGATTACTCCCTCGTTCAGTGCGGCATGCTTTACAGCTTAGAACCGGGGATCCAAAAGTGTTTTGAGCGACACGGAGCATATGAGATGTTCGAGGAGCTAAAAATGGTTTTTCAAGCTCATGCCCGGGTCGAGAGATATGAAGTCTCCGACAAGTTATATAGTTGTAAGATGGAGGAAAACAGTTCTGTCAGTGAGCACATACTCAAAATGTCTGGGTTGCACAACCGCCTGTCACAGCTAGAGATCAACCTCCCGGACGAGGCGGTCATTGACAGAATCCTTCAGTCGCTCCCACCAAGCTACAAGACCTTTGTGCTGAACTACAATATGCAGGGGATGGTGAAGACCATTCCTGAGGTATTTTCAATGCTGAAGTCAGCAGAGGTTGAAATCAAGAAAGAACATCAAGTGTTGATGGTCAATAAGACCAATAAGTTCAAGAAGGGCAAGGGTAAGAAGAACTTCAAGAAGGATGGCAAAGATGTTGCCGCGCCCGGTAAGCCAGCTGCCGGGAAGAAGTCAAAGAATGGACCCAAGCCTGAGATTAAGTGTTTTTATTGCAAAGGGAAGGGTCACTGGAAGCGGAACTGCCCCAAATACTTAGCGGACAAGAAGGCCGGCAACACTAAAGGTATATTTGATATACATGTAATTGATGTGTACCTTACTAGTACTCGTAGTAACTCCTAGGTATTTGATACCGGTGCCGTTGCTCATATTTGTAACTCACAGCAGGAGCTGCAGAATAAGCGGAGACTGGCGAAGGACGAGGTGACGATGCGCGTCGGGAATGGTTCCAAGGTCGATGTGATCGCCGTCGGCACGCTACCTCTACATTTACCTACGGGATTAGTTTTAAACCTCAATAATTGTTATTTAGTGCCAAGTTTGAGCATGAACATTGTATCTGGATCTCGTTTGATACGAGATGGCTACTCATTTAAATCCGAGAATAATGGTTGTTCTATTTATATGAGAGATATGTTTTAGGGTCATGCCCCGATGGTCAATGGTTTATTCTTGATGAATCTCGAACGTAATGTTACACATATTCATAGCGTGAATACCAAAAGATGTAAAGTTGATAACGATAGTCCCACATACTTGTGGCACCGCCGCCTTGGTCACATTGGTGTCAACCGCATGAAGAAGCTCCATACTGATGGACTTTTAGAGTCTCTCGATTATGAATCATTTGACACATGCGAACCATGCCTCATGGGTAAAATGACCAAGACTCCGTTCTCCGGAACAATGGAGCGAGCAACCAACTTATTGGAAATCATACATACCGATGTGTGCGGTCCAATGAGCGTTGAGGCTCGCGGAGGATATCGTTATGTTCTCACTCTCACTTATGACTTGAGTAGATATGGGTATGTTTACTTGATGAAACACAAGTCTGAGACCTTTGAAAAGTTCAAGGAATGTCAGAATGAGGTAGAGAATCAACATGACCGAAAGATAAAGTTCCTACGATCAGATCGTGGAGGAGAATACTTAAGTCACGAATTTGGTACACACTTAATAAAATGTGGAATCGTTTCACAACTCACGCCACCTGGAACACCTCAGCGTAACGATGTGTCCGAATGTCGTAATCGCACTCTATTGGATATGGTGCGATCTATGATGTCTCTTACCGATTTACCGCTATCATTTTGGGGATATGCTCTAGAGATAGCTACATTCACTTTAAATAGGGCACCGTCTAAATCCGTTAAGACGACACCGTATGAATTATGGTTTGGGAAGAAACCTAAGCTGTCGTTTCTAAAAGTTTGGGGATGCGATGCTTATGTCAAGAAACTTCAACCTGAAAAGCTCGAACCCAAGTCGGAAAAATGCGTCTTCATAGGATACCCTAAGGAAACCATTGGGTATAACTTCTACTTAAGATCCGAGGGCAAGATCTTTGTTGCCAATAATGGATCCTTTCTGGAAAAAGAGTTTCTCTCGAAAGGAGTAAGTGGGAGGAAAGTAGAACTCGATGAAGTACTACCTCTTGAACCGGAAAGTAGTGCAGCTCAGGAAAATGTTCCTGTGGTGCCTACACCGACTGGAGAGGAAATTAATGATGATGATCAAGGTACTTCTGATCAAGTTGCTACTGAACTTCGTAGGTCCACAAGGACACGTTCCACACCAGAGTGGTATGGCAACCCTGTCCTGGAAATCATGTTGTTAGACAACGGTGAACCTTCGAACTATGAAGAAGCGATGGCGGGCCCAGATTCCAACAAATGGCTTGAAGCCATGCAATCCGATATAGAATCCATGTATGAAAACAAAGTATGGACTTTGACTGACTTGCCAGATGATCGGCGAGCGATAGAAAACAAATGGATCTTTAAGAAGAAGACAGACGCGGATGGTAATGTAACCATCTATAAAGCTCGACTTGTCGCTAAGGGTTATCGGCAAGTTCAAGGGATTGACTACGATGAGACTTTCTCTCCAGTAGCGAAGCTTAAGTCCGTCCGAATCATGTTAGCAATTGCCGCATACTATGATTATGAGATATGGCAGATGGACGTTAAAACGGCATTCCTTAATGGTTATCTTAAGGAAGAGTTGTATATGATGCAGCCGGAAGGTTTTGTCAATCCTAAGAATGCTAACAAAGTATGCAAGCTCCAGCGATCCATTTATGGGCTGGTGCAAGCATCTCGGACTTGGAACATTCGCTTTGATGAGATGATCAAAGCGTTTGGGTTTATGCAGACTTATGGAGAAGCCTGCATTTACAAGAAAGTGAGTGGGAGCTCTGTAGCATGTCTCATATTATATGTAGATGACATACTTTTTGATGGGAAATGATATAGAATTCTTGGACAACATTAAGGCCTACTTGAATAAGTGTTTTTCAATGAAGGACCTTGGAGAAGCTGCTTACATATTAGGCATCAAAATCTATAGGGATAGATCGAGACGCCTCATAGGTCTTTCACAAAGCACATACCTTGATAAGATTTTGAAGAAGTTCAAAATGGATCAGTCCAAGAAAGGGTTCTTGCCTGTATTGCAAGGTGTGAGATTGACCTCGGCTCAATGCCCGACCACGGCAAAAGATAAAGAAGAGATGAGTGTCATCCCCTATGCCTCAGCCATAGGATCTATTATGTATGCCATGCTGTGTACCAGGCCTGATGTAGACCTTGCCGTAAGTTCGGTAGGAAGGTACCAAAGTAATCCCGGCAAGGAACACTGGATAGCGGTCAAGAATATCCTGAAGTACCTGAAAAGGACAAAGGACATGTTTCTCGTTTATGGAGGTGACGAAGAGCTCGTCGTAAAGGGTTACGTCGACGCTAGCTTCGACACAGATCTGGATGACTCTAAGTCACAAACCGGATACGTGTATACGTTGAATGGTGGGGCAGTAAGATGGTGCAGCTGCAAGTAGAGCGTCGTGGCGGGATCTACATGTGAAGCGGAGTACATGGCAGCCTCGGAGGCAGCGCATGAAGCAATTTGGGTGAAGGAGTTCATCACTGACCTAGGAGTCATACCCAATGCGTCGGGGCCGATCAAACACTTCTGTTACAACACTGGAGCTATTGCCCTTGCCAAGGAGCCCAGGTTTCACAAGAAGACCAGGCACATCAAGTGTCACTTCAACTCCATCCATGAAAATGTTCAAGATGGAGACATAGATATTTGCAAACTACATACGGATCTGAATGTCACAGATCCGTTGACTAAACCTCTCTCGCGAGCAAAACATTATCAACACCAGAACTCTATAGGTGTTCGATTCATCACAATGTAAATAGATTATTGACTCTAGTGCAAGTGGGAGACTGTTGGAAATATGCCCTAGAGGCAATAATAAAAGGATTATTATTATATTTCCTTGTTCATGATAATTGTCTTTTATTCATGCTATAATTGTATTATCCAGAAATCGTAATACACGTGTGGATACATAGACCACAATACATCCCTAGTAAGCCTCTAGTTGACTAGCTCGTTGGTCAACAAATAGTCATGGTTTCCTGAATATGGACATTAGATGTCGTTGTCAACGGGATCACATCATTAGGAGAATGATGTGATGGACAAGACCCATTCCTAAGCATAGCACAAGATCGTGTAGTTCGTTTTGCTAGAGCTTTTCCAATGTCAAGTATCTCTTCCTTAGACCATGAGATCGTGTAACTCCCGGACACCGTAGGAGTGCTTTGGGTGTACCAAACGTCACAACATAACTGGGTGACTATAAAGGTGCACTACAGGTATCTCCGAAAGTGTCTGTTGGGTTGACACGGATCGAGACTGGGATTTGTCACTCAGTATTACGGAGAGGTATCACTGGGCCCACTCGGTAGTGCATCATCATAATGAGCTGAAAGTGACCAAGTGTTTGGTCACAGGGTCATGCATTACGGTACGAGTAAAGTGACTTGCCGGTAACGAGACTGAACGAGGTATTGGGATACCAACGATCGAGTCTAGGGCAAGTAACATACCGTCTGATAAAGGGAATAGTATACGGGGTTGCTTGAACCCTCAACATCGTGGTTCATCCGATGAGATCATCGAGGAGTATGTGGGAGCCAACATGGGTATCCAGATCCCGCTGTTGGTTATTGACCGGAGAACCATCTCGGTCATGTCTGCATGTCTCCCGAACCCGTAGGGGCTACACACTTAAGGTTCGGTGACGCTAGGGTTGTATGAATATGAGTATGCAGCAAACCGAATGTTGTTCGGAGTCCCGGATGAGATCCTGGACGTCACGAGGAGTTTCGAAATGGTCCAGAGGTAAAGAAAACTATATAGGAAGTGCCTGTTTCGGCCATCAGGAAAGTTTCGGGGTCACCCGGTATTGTACCGGGACCACCGGAAGGGTCCGGGGGGTCCACCGGGTGGGGCCACCTATCCCGGAGGGCTCCGTGGGCTGAAGTGGGAGGGGAACCAGCCCCTAGTGGGCTGGTGCGGCCCCCTTGGGCCCCCCTGCGCCTAGGGTTGGAAACCCTAGGTGGGGGGGGGGGGCGCACCACTTGCCTTGGGGGGCACTCCACCCCCCTTGGCCGCCGCCCCCTTGGGAGATTGCATCTCCTAGGCCCGGCGCCCCCCCTGGGGGCCTATTTAAAGGAGGGCAGGGGAAGGGCAGCCGCACCCAAGTCTTGGCGCCTCCCTCCCCCTGCTACACCTCGTCCTCCTCCCGCAGCAGCTTGGCAAAGCCCTGCCGGAATTCTGCTGCATCCACCACCACGCTGTCGTGCTGCTAGATCATTATCAACCTCTCCTTCCCCCTTGCTGGATCAAGATGGAGGAGACGTCATGTTGACCGTACGTGTTTTGAACGCGGAGGTGCCGTCCGTTCGGCGCTAGGATCTCCGGTGATAGGATCACGATGAGAACGACTACTTCAACCCCATTCTTTTGAACGCTTCCGCTCGCGATCTACAAAGTGGTATGTAGATGCATCTCCCCTTTCACTCATTCCTTAGATGAACTCATAGATGGATCTTGGTGAAACTGTAGGAAATTTTTTATTTTCTGCAACGTTCCCCAACATTGAGTTGTCAATTCAACCACACCTGGATAACTTAGTATCTGCAGCAAAGTATTTAGTAGCAATGTAGTATGATAGTAATGGTAACAATGGTGAAAGTAACAGTAGCAACGGAAAAGTAAATAAGAAAAGCACAATATGTGAAAAGCTCATAGGCATTGGATCAGTGATGGATTATTATGTCGGATGTGATTCATCATGTAATAGGTATAACATAGGGTGACACAGAACTAGCTCCAGTTCATCAATGTAATATAGGCATGTGTTCCGAATATAGTCATACGTGCTTAATGCAAAGAACTTGCATGACATCTTTTGTCCTACCCTCCCGTGGCAGCGGGGTCCTAGTGGAAACTAAGGGATATTAAGGCCTCCTTTTAACAGAGTACCAGACCAAAGCATTAACACATAGTGAATACATGAACTCATCGAGATGTATCCCGATTATTGTCACTTCGGGGTTGTCGGATCATAACACATAATAGGTGACTATAGACTTGCAAGATAGGATCAAGAACTCACATATATTCATGAAAACATAATAGGTTCAGATCTGAAATCATGGCACTCGGGCCCTAGTGACAAGCATTAAGCATAGCAAAGTCCTAGCAACATCAATCTCAGAACATAGTTGATACTAGGGATCAAACCCTAACAAAACTAACTTGATTACATGGTAAATCTAATCCAACCCGTCACCGTCCAGCAAGCCTGCGATGGAATTACTCACGCATGGTGGTGAGCATCATGAAATTGGTGATGGAGGATGGTTGATGATGACGACGGTGACAAATGCCCCTCTCCGGAGCCCCGAACTGACTCCAGATCAGCCCTCCCGAGAGAGATTAGGGCTTGGCGGCGGCTTCGTATCATGAAACGTGATGAAAGTATCTCTCTGATTTTTTCTCCGCGAAACGGAATATATAGAGTTGGAGTTGAGGTCGGTGGAGCTCCAGGGGGCCCATGAGACAGGGTGCGCGCCCAGGGGGAGGGGCCACGCCCCCACCCTCATGGACAGGGTGTGGGCCCCCTGGCCTTGATTCTTTCACCAGTATTTTTTATATTTTCCAAAAGTTATCTCCGTGGATTTTCAGGTCATTCCGAGAAGTTTTGTTTTCTGCACAATAAATAACACCATGGTAGTTCTGCTGAAAACAGCGTCTGTCCGGGTTAGTTTCATTCAAACCATTCAAGTTAGAGTCCAAAACAAGGGCAAAAGTGTTTGGAAAAGTAGATACGACGGAGACATATCATCGCCCGACGAGGACCCCGCCCTGCGCTGCCCTCGACCACCGTTGGGGCGTCCAGAAACCAAGATGAGACCAAGGGGCAAGGAGGACGCTGGCGGCGCCCTGGGCGATCACAGGCCCTCCGCCGGGGGAAGGGCTCGCCGGCGCCTTCCCCGGCGAAGGACCTACCTCCGTGCAGCGCCTTGCTCCATGTAGCGCGGGGGAGGCCCTGGCCCCGGGCTCCCCCCACATTGCTCCCAAGGCCCTTCGTTCACCTGCAACTGGGCCGCCCCCTAGGGCCCTGGCGGTAGCCGTTGCTTGGCCCACCTTCGATCCATTGTTAGTGCAAGCATGCTCCTAAGACGTTAGCTATACCAAGTGGCTATCCTCATCGAAGGCGTCGGTGGAGCCATCTAGTGGCTCACAGAGAGCCTAGGCTTCGCGTACCTCCAGCGCCCAGCCTGGCGCGAGGGATTGGTTGGGGCCCTCTCCCAATGCGTACCTTAGGTCCATTGTGACGGTCACGTAGGCTTTGGGGCTGGATGCGCCCGACTCGCCGCCGGGTTTCCCCGTGCTGTCGCCGCCCATGCCTGTTACCAGGCCCTGGCAGTTGAGGGCCGATGCCCAGGCTCAACCTCAGGGGAGGCCGCTCGGGTTCTCCCCACCCCTGGGCACCATGGTTGAAGTAGAGCAGGCCACACCATGCGGTAGGCCGACGCCGAGAGACTCTTTAGGGGCCCGGGAGGGGGCGCACGGGTAAGACGAGGGTGAGCGCACGCCCCCGCCACAGCTTGCAACATGGGCCGGGCGCAGACGGTGCCGCACCCCTACATGCAGCATCCATCAACTCGGCACCTGTTCCAACAGGGCGTCGCAACCGCTCTCTGCCAGCCTGCACCTCAGAAGCTCTCGAGCCACGATGACCGCAACTTGCATGTTCGCCTGCTCCCGGCAAGTGTGTGGTGCTGTCGCCATGGCTTAGCTTGAAGACCTCGCAGTAGCGCGGTTGCGACACGGCGCGAGAGGGGGGCTGCCCATGCCTCCCGCGGCTGGCGACACCAGGCGGAGCGTGAGCCGCGAGCAGTGTGGAGTGGAGATCTTCCTCATCGGCGGACGCTGTCGGAGCTGTCCGGACAACCCAATGCTCAATGTGGGCTCTCAGGGCATCGGTCATGGCGTCGGAGTAGTGATGGATCGATCGACGAAAGAGAAGAACCGACGCACCCCTACCTGGCACGCCAATTGTTGGATTTTGGGTTCCACAAACCCTTGAGAGGTCCGAGCTCTGGTGTGCATGCAGAGATCTCAAACTACCCAGCCTGCCTACTTGTGATCCTCACAGCCTAGCATGTCGAACTCAAAGGGACAGAGAGACACATCAGTTTACCCTGGTTATGGCCTCCTTGCTGTGTAATACCCTACTCCAGCTTTGTGGTGGATTGCCTCGAGGGGCTGAGGTTGAACTTGTAAAGTGGATGAACAACCTCAGGATGTGAGGTGTTCTTGAGCTCAAGAGAGCTGGCGAAGGACGAATGGCTTCGCTCTGTTTGCATCTCTCCTCTTCTATGGTAGTGGCTAAGTCTTATTTTTAGTGGCCTTGGTCCTCTTCCCAAATGTTGGCAGGAAGGGATCCCACAACGGCCGGATTTGAAGGGGGACAAGAAGTACATCCTATCCTTACTAAAATGGTCGTCGCCTACAAAAGCCTCTAGTCATGACGCTGTGGTGGGCTCGGCGATGACCTCTGTCCTGCCGTCCTGGCGGTCTTGGTCTTGTTGCACCAGAATGGAAACCTTTGGCTGGTTCCTCGGGTCTCTGCTCCTCCTTTTTGCCTCCTTTGCACCAAGGAGGAAACTGGTACTCTACGCCTGCTGGCGCCCTAGCGCCCGCCTGGCCTTGGTCATCATGGCTTACGTCAGCTGATCCTCGTGAGGTGCACCTTGCATAGAAGTCTCCACTCCTCGGGAGCCAGCCTGAGGAGGCCGATCCCCTTCGAGGTCTTGGTGTCGTCCACCTCGCGAGGCTTGGCTGCTCGTGAGTGTCTTGAGTTGTTGATGCTGAAGCTGGGTCGTACTAGGTCGTCGATGGAGCCACGCAGTGGGCTGCAGGCAGGCAAGTTTGGGTACCCCCGTATCCGTAACGCCAACAACCATAGAGAACAAGTATCCACTCCCGAGGATCAATGATCTGTATGACCATCTCGCTGGATCCTCAGTCTTTTCCAAAATGGATTTGAGGTTGGGCTTCCAACAAATCAAAATCAAGAACGGGGACATTCCCAAAACGGCCTTTGTTACTCGTTATGTCCAATACGAGTACACCGTCATGTCCTTCGGTTTAACCAATGCCCCAATCACCTTCTCTTCGTTAATGAACTCGATCTTCATGGAGTACTTGGATAAATTCGTCGTGGTTTACCTCGATGATATACTCACTACTCCAAGAATGAGGAAGAACATGTCGAGCATTTAAGGCTGGTATTGACGAAACATCGATAGCATCACCTTTATGCAAAATTCTCTAAATGTGAATTCAGGTTGCCAGAAGTGACCTACCTAGGCCATGTAATCTCTGGTAAGGGTATTGCTGTCAATCCCGAGCGAGTTCAGGCTG